>NC_035441.2:20040335-20785801 GCF_002127325.2 Helianthus annuus | reverse complement strand
TAGGATCCTCAAAACAAGATAAGCAAGGATCCTCCTTCAAAAGCAACAAGTTCAAATCCTACCATAGAAACGAGAACAAGAATGTGCATGCTGTCGACCAAGAGGAGGATGATGAAGAATATCCTCCAATCTCAGAATATTGTTTTTTCCGTTGATAATCATGAACTAATCCTTGCAATGCAGAATCTAGGTGAAAAGGCTAGGTGGCCCAGGAAGAATGATAAACCATCCGGGACTAAAGACAAGTCCAAATGGTGTGCATACCATGAGGATTTCGGCCATCTTGACTGAAGATTGCATAGCCTTAAGAAAGGAAATTGGATACCTTGCTAAGCAAGGGCATCTAAAAGAATTGCTGGGGAGAAAAAAGCAAAGGACCCAGGATCCTGAAAGGATCCCCGAAAAGCCCCAGCACCTCCGGCAAATGCACAAGTGATCAACTTTATATCCGGAGGATCAGACATCTGTGGTACATCCTTCTCAGGGGCCAAAAGATATGCAAAAGAATCAAAAATGGATAATGGAGAAAGGCCTATTAGAACCTCAAGTGTCTCGGAAGGGAAGATAATAACATTTGATGAGGATGATCGCGTTAATGTTCAGGATCCTCACCATGATAGCCTAGTTATCACTCTCTTTATCTCTAACCACTTTGTCCGCAGGATCCTTATTGACGGAGGGAGCTCAGTGAACATTATCCAGCTTGATGCACTGAAGAAAATGGGTATCCAGAATCAGACATCACACCAAGATCCTCCGTGCTTGTAGGATTTAGTGGAGAAACGAAGAAACTCTGGGGGACATCAAACTCCCAATCTACGTAGAAGGATTACATAATTACCAAAAATTTTGTGTTATTGACTGTTTGTCTTGTTGCAACGTTATCCTTGGCAGGCCTTGGATACACGACATGAAAGCAGTTCCATCTACCTACCATCAATGTGTGAAGCTCCCTAGCCCATGGGGGATAATCAAGATCGACAGTGATCAGCAGGAGGCTAAGGATTGTTATACCTCATCCATGAAGCCAACCTCGAAGCCAAGGGAGCAATAGCAATTACAGTATCCTCCGAGGAATATCTTGGAGGCAAGGGAACAAGATGTGGACGAAATCTTCTTGGATCCTAGTGATCCTGAATCAAAAATCTATATCGGATCAGGGATCCTTGGCCAAATGAAAGAAGACTTAATATCCTTCCTCAAAAGAAGAAAATCCACCTTTGCTTGGAAACATGAAGATATGACAGGTATATCTAAGGATATTATTACTCACAAACTTGGCATTGACAGGTCTATCAAACCAATCCATCAAAAAAGGAGGAAGTTTGCACCAGAAAGGAATGCCATTATCCAAGAAGAAGTAGAGAGACTACTTCGAGCAGGTATGATCAGAGAGGTAAAATATCCTAAATGGTTAGCCAATGTGGTTGTTGTCCAAAAGAAAAACGGAAAGTGGAGGGTATGTGTCGATTTCACTGATTTGAATAAGGCATGTCCCAAGGATCCTTTCCCATTACCCCACATTGACTCCATGGTGGATGCAACAGCGGGGCATGAACTGTTAA
This sequence comes from Helianthus annuus, assembly GCF_002127325.2. Lineage (NCBI taxonomy): Eukaryota > Viridiplantae > Streptophyta > Magnoliopsida > Asterales > Asteraceae > Helianthus > Helianthus annuus. Next base: position 20,784,236 of record NC_035441.2, on the reverse strand, counting down.
CCTTTATGGATGCATCATCTGGATTCCAACAAATCCAGATGGAACCATCTGACCAAGAGGATACAGCCTTTATGACCCCAACCGGTTTATATTGTTATATTGCCATGCCTTTTGGACTAAGAAATGCAGGTGCAACATATCAAAGGCTGGTGAATATGATGTTCAAAGATCAAATTGGAAAAACTATGGAGGTGTACATAGATGATATGGTGGTCAAGTCAAAGAAAGCAGAGGATCACCTAAGGGACTTGGAAGAAGCATTCGATATCCTTGATAATTATAACATGAAACTTAATCCTTCAAAATGCCATTTTGGTGTTAAGGCAGGAAAGTTCTTAGGATACATGGTAACCCAGAGGGGCATTGAAGCAAGCCCGGAACAAATCAAAGCATTAATAAATATCAAATCTCCTGCCAATGCCAAGGATGTTCAAAGACTAACAGGCAGGATAGCAGCTTTAAACAGGTTCATATCGAAATCCTCAGAAAAGTGCAAAGAATTCTACGATATCCTAAGGAAGAATAAGAAGTTCGAATGGACTGAGAAGCATGAAAATGCTTTACAAGCCCTAAAAGAGTATATGTCCTCAGCACCAGCATTAGCAAAACCGGAAAAAGGAGATGTGTTATCCTTATATCTGGCGGTATCCTCAACCGCTGTAAGTGCTGTCCTTGTTAAGGATCACGAAGGTACACAATATCCTATCTACTATGTAAGTAAAAGTCTACTTGATGCCGAATCCAGGTACTCACACCTCGAAAAACTTATCCTTGCATTAATCATGGCATCCATTAAGTTAAGGCATTATTTTGAAATCCATACTATTATTGTTAAAACTAATTTTCCAATTAAGAATGTCCTCAGGAAACCGGATATGTCAGGGAGAATGGCTAAGTGGGCAGTGAAGCTTAGTGCCCATGATATAAGATACGAACCAAGAACAGCCATTAAATCTCAAGCCTTAGCCGACTTTGTGGCTGATTTCAGTAGTGATCTACAAAAGGAAGCAGAATTGGAGGTCCAGCAGCTGGATGAGACCAAGGATCCTTGGATCCTACACACTGACGGATCCTCAAACATCAAAGGCACAGGGCTAGGGATCCTACTAAAATCGCCACAGGGGGACATAATACCCCACTCCATAGCTTGTGAGTTCCAGGCAACTAACAATGAGGCTGAGTATGAAGCCTTAATTGCTGGCTTACAAATTGCTAAGGATATGGGGGTAAAGTATCTTAAAGTATATGTAGATTCATTATTGATCACCAATCACTTTAATGGATCCTATGCTGTTAAAGGTGAAAAACTAACCAAATATTTGGAGATAGTCAAAGAATTGGCACTCTCTTTTGTTTCTTTCAGCTTGACACAGGTACCAAGGGAGGATAACACGGAAGCCGATGCATTGGCCAACCTAGGATCATCATTGAAAATTCCAGAAGATATAAGTATCCCTATCATCCATATCCTGGCTCCTGCTATTGAAAATCAAGTAGCCATGGAAATAGAAGAGGATACTGCAGTAATCCCTAGTGAAGAAGCTCGATCTTATTCAGGATCATGGATCCCACCAATCATGAAATACTTGCAAAACGGAGAGATCCCAATGGGAGAAAATCCTAGAGCTTTCAGGATCAAGAAGTATTGAGAGACTTCCATGAAGGAGATTGTGGAAACCACACTGGGGGCAGGGCATTATTCTCAAGGATCCTTAGAACAGGATACTACTGGCCAACCATGAAAAGGGATGCTATAGAGTATGCTAAGAGGTGTGATCCTTGCCAAAGACATAGCAATATCCTTCACCAACCAGCTGAATTACTACACCCCATACCTTCCTCTTGGCCATTCATGAGATGGGGGATGGATATAGTTGGCAAGCTCCCTAAAGCACCTGGTGGAAAAGTATTTATGCTTGCCATGACTGACTATTTTTCCAAGTGGATAGAAGCTGAAGCCTTTGCTCAAGTCAGAGAGAAGGAAGTTATATCCTTTATCAAAAGAAACATTATAACCAGATTTGGCATCCCCTCTGAAATTATATGTGATAATGGTTCTCAATTCATTGGAAGGAGAACCACTAACTTTTGTGACAGTTGGGGAATCAAGATGATCACATCAACACCAGTTCACCCGCAAGCCAATGGTCAAGCAGAATCATCCAACAAGATCATCATCAACAATCTGAAGAAGAAGCTAGGATCCAAGAAAGGGAAATGGGCAGAAGAGTTACCTTATGTGCTATGGGCTGATAGGACAACTCCCAAAAACGCCACTGGTCAAACACCTTTCTCTTTAGTATTTGGGGCAGAAGCAGTGATCCCAACAGAAATGGTGATCCCAACTGCTAGAACAAGTGCTCGTGATCCTGAAGAAAATGCTGCAACTCTAGCTCAGGATTTGGATACTATTGAGGAAATCAGGGATCTAGCCAGAATAAGGATGGCAAGCTACCAACAAAGAATGGCTGGTGCCTACAACAAAAATGTCAGGATAAGGAAGTTCCAAGTCGGAGATATGGTATTAAGAAAAGCATTTCAAAATACTATTAATCCTGCTGACGGGAAGCTAGCACCAAAATGGGAAGGTCCCTACTTAATTGAAGCCGAAGCAGGAAAGGGGGCATACAGGCTGCTAACCATGGAAGGGAACTTATTGCCAAGAGCATGGAATGCTGTTCACTTAAAGAAATATTTCATGTGAACAGGATCCTTCATGCATGTGATCCTTACATTGGAGTATCCTTGAAGGATCCCGATGCCATTGATGATCCTCATCCTGGTAATATGCTTGTCCTAAAACTATTGCATTTTAATACTTTTTGCCTAAGGATAAGGATCATGTATCCTTCATCCTCTACTCACAAACCATTTGAGTTATGATAGTTCAGGTATCTTCAGCAAATTGTCAAAGATCACCAAAAGCACCACAGATCCTTGGGTACAACCCCAGTTATCCTTGGGATTATCCCCAGTTTCCGCCAGCAGCGCACGATGATCCTGATATAGTTCACGTCTTTGGGATCAGTACCCATTTTCGGGGCTGGCGACCTCATCGTACTGGCTATACCCAGGATCCTACGTATAATGGTGGACGCACCATACATCCGTTCCTAAGGTTTCTAACGTTTTCACGTTAGCTAAGGTTTTGACATTTTCATGTCACTAAAGTTTGGATAGTTGCCAGAAAGGGCCATACTCCAGTTTACATACGATCCTTTGGGCTTGTCCCCAGTTATCCTATGGGCTTGTCCCCAGTGATCCTCCGGGATCATCCCCAGTTATCCTATGGGCTTGTCCCCAGTGATCCTCCGGGATCATCCCCAGTTATCCTATGGGCTTGTCCCCAGTGATCCTCTGGGATCATTCTCAGTTATACTTTGGGCATGTCCCCAGTTACTAATTTATCTTTTACATTGGCTTAGTCCCAAGTTATATCTCACTTTTCAGGTTTTGGAAATCTAAACACATAAGGATCCTAGATCCTCATTAATTATCAAAGTCTTATCTATGTTTGTCTTGATTGAAGGTTAGGATCCTAACGTGGGTCCTCAGGTATGATCCTTGACTATTTTTGATTATACTCTTTATCCTAACCAACCCTTACACTTTGACAACCGAACCTATAATCCTTGAACTAAAAATTCTTTGAATGTGAGGATATTTGATCTAGGATCATATCCTAAGTTTATTAAACACTTTTTCAACTCTTATTATTTTAACAAATAGAGCAATTGAGAAATAAGAGGATTATTGAAGGATAACAACACAAGATAAGCCAGAAAGATTAAAGTTATATTATTAAACCAAAGGATCATTAATCCTTTCAAAAAAGTTGTCAAAATTGCCAACCCACATTTCTACCAGCAAAACGTGGCCCGTCCACATGGGTTGGCAAAGGGTGTCCATTGTCTATGCGGTCTTAGCATTTTTGCAGGAAAGTAAAAGCGGCAGGATCACAAAGGCTTCATCCCCCAAACAGAGGATCCCTCCACCTTTTGTAATCCTACCTATTGTTCAAAGGATCCAGGATCCTCAACCCTAAACTATTGTTCAAATACAGACCATCATTGTTTTAAAACATCACAACCACTAAACAAAAAAAATTGGGCTCCGGCTATGTCTAGAAGTTTCCATCATTGCCCAATCTTGCAGCTCAAACCTTCGCTGCACCATCACCACCAGCTCCACTCGCTTCACCCTGATCCTTGCCAGCATCACCACCTTCCAGCATGGGGATCTCCTCAGCCTCATCCTCGTCCTCCAGGTCTGCCAGCCTTGCCTTCCAACCTTCAACATCCCACGAGCCTTTGTCAAAGGTAGGATCCTGAGCTTCCTCGGCCATCTGAAGTTGAATCTTATACATAGCAATTGCCGCGGAGACCTTAGCATCTTGGGTGATCTCCTGCTTCTCGTTATCCATATCAATCAACCTCTGAGCAGCCTCAGCCTTCATGACCCGGAGCTCCTTCTCAAGATCTCCTATCTTGAGATCCTTAAGCACGCCCATTTGTTGAAGATCAGCAATCTGGCTCTCCTGGTCCTCAACATTGCCAAGATAAGTTTCAATCTCAGCAAGTTTCTGCAAACAAGAGAATAAAGACAAGCTCAGACTCAGGTGATCCTCAAGAAAAGCAGGATACATAAAATATGATAGGCGGATAACCTACAGGGGCAGTGATCCTTACCTCATTCACGTAATCAAGAAATTGCTGGCGAAGGAGAGGGAATCCTTGGAGTTCATCAGAAGCTTTCCTCTTTTTTCCCTTACCCCGAATGGACGCTTTAGGAGCTGAGACTGAAGGGCTGGCAGCAGAAGCTTTCTTCTTTGAGGAGGTGACATTGGCAAGGTCACTAATCCCAAACTTGGAGGCAGATTTAACGGACCTGGCAGACTTTCCGGCACCTACACAATTCAAAAACAAGATAAGTTCCCTTGTTAAATTAAATACTTTCACATAAAACTTATTTTCTATGAGGATACTTACTTGACATTGTGGCAGATGCAGAGGATATCTCTTGAGAATCTTGGATAATGATTTGGAAGCTTCTGACTTCAGGATTAAGCTTCTTGAAAGCTAACACTCTTTCTTTGGCAGCAGAGGTCAACTTTAAGTGAGCAACAGAGATAGCTGCAAAAAAGAAAAGACATCAGTGATCCTCATCATAAGAGACAGGACTGATAGTGATCCTTCAAGGATCCTCTACCCTACCATGAGTGGCCCATTCCTTGGGCAGATCCTTTCCATCCGGGATGGAATTCCTCTTAACAAAGAAAAATCGACGTTTCCAGTTGGCATCATTCTTGGTAACCTTGAAGATTGGATGATCCTCCCCAGCTTTCCGTTTCAACAAGTACCGGTGAGAACCAAAGGTGGTGAGATCATAAAGTTCAGCTAACTCTGACATCCCCAAATCAATCCCTTCTTGCTCGATGATCCTCTCGAAGGTATATAGAACCCTCCAGATCATCGGCATAGCTTGGATATATGAGATGCCGGCAAGAGAAAAGAAGGATTGGGTAAATGTCGGAAAAGGATATGAGTACCCGATGAGGAAAGGGGTAGCAGGAAAGGCCACCCAAGTGTCCGAAACAAAATCACTCAAAGCAGTAGGGTCAAAAGGCTTAAAAACAACATTCGCCGGGAAGCAATGGCGAATCTTGTCTATCTGGATATCGGTAAAACAGCACCTCTCCATAGGAGAATCCTTGATAATCCCCTGGCTTTTCAAGGGACTATCCTTCTTAGAGCCTTTGTGCGGTGAATTCCGAAGAAGCATGTTCGAGACAAAAAACAGAGTAAAAGTAACAAAGAACAGAGCAAAGAAGAGAAAGAAGAAAATGATACCTGATCAAAGCCTTCGGTGACGATTATAAAGGGAGATACTTCGAATTTAAATACAAAGTGATCCTAACCCTATCTCCTATTTATAATGATGATTCGCAGGGATTGTCACATCAGTGACGTAAATATCATAACGGCTAGTCCATGTGCAACGGCTAGTAAATCGGAATCGTCCGTTAGAGATAAGCTCAAAACAAAATATAACTCATCTATTTACATTTAACTCCTTATATTTTGGGGGCAATTGTTAGGGCTGGATTTTTACTATGAATGATCCTTATACGTGATCCTAACCAGTGATCCTTATTTCTTTGGCAGGCAGTGATCCTCAGCCGGACCTCAGGATCAGGATCACGGGATATTGAGGTGATCCTTATACTAACGGTCATTTTCGATTACTACAATATTATTTTGCAGGAATATCTAGCAGGATATGCCCTACATATCATGATCCAGGGACGCGCTTTTACAAATATGGCAAGAGCTGAATTGAAGATGAACGTTGTGCCGGATATGGAAACATGGCTTGATCTAAGGGCAGCAATTTAGGCTAGATTATCTTTATTTCTAAAGGGGTAATGAGCTGATTAGTGGTCTATCTACCAAAAATAAGTTACCTACACATGTATAAATACCCATCTTCCTCATTCGGAAGAACACACAACATACGACACAACTCTCACACACTTAGACACTCAGTGATCCTTGTACTCAGCTCATTACTATCCGAAGTTGTAACTACATTTTTATTATATTGAAGTTGGTGATCGGTAGTTGCCATCACCCGAGGTTTTTTATGCCGGAGATCATACATTGATCAAGGGCTTTTTCCTCGTATAAATCATTGTGTCTTTGTATCTTAATCACAGAAGTGATCCTTTACTTTCATAGCTAACCAAGCATCATACCCCGTTTACATAAAGTTTGGTTACATTATCCTTGTGTGATTTTTGACCAAAACAGTTATAACTCTCTTTATCTCTAACCATTTTGTCCGCAGGATCCTTATCGACGGAGGAAGCTCAGTAAACATTATCCAGCTTGATGTTCTAAAGAAAATGGGTATCCCGGAATCAGACATCACACCAAGATCCTCCGTGCTTGTGGGATTCAGTGGAGAAACTAAGAAAACCCTGGGGGACATTAAACTCCCAATCTACGTGGAAGGATTACATAATTATCAAAAATTTTGTGTCATTGACTGTTTATCTTGTTCTAATGTTATCCTTGGCAGGCCCTGGATACATGATATGAAAGCAGTCCCATCCACCTACCATCAATGTGTGAAACTCCCTAGCCCATGGGGGATAATCAAGATCGACAGTGACCAGCAAGAGGCTAAGGACTACTATACCTCATCCATGAAACCAACCTCGAAGCCAAGGGAGCAATAGCAATTACAGTATCCTCCAAGGAGTGTCTTGGAGGCAAGGGAACAGGATGTGGACGAAATCCTTTTGGATCCTAGTGATCCTGAATCAAAAATCTATATCGGATCAGGGATCCTTGGCAAGTTGAAAAAAGACATAATATCCTTCCTCAAAAGAAGAAAATCTACCTTTGCATGGAAACATGAAGATATGACAGGTATATCTAAGGATATTATCACTCATAAACTTGGCATTGACAGGTCGATCAAACCAATCCATCAAAAAAGGAGGAAGTTTGCACCAGAAAGGAATGTCATTATCCAGGAAGAAGTAGAGAGACTACTTCGAGCAGGTATGATCAGAGAGGTAAAATATCCAAAATGGTTAGCCAATGTGGTTGTTGTCCAAAAGAAAAACGGAAAGTGGAGGGTATGTGTCGATTTCACTGATCTGAATAAGGCATGTCCCAAGGATCCTTTCCCATTACCCCACATTGACTCCATGGTGGATGCAACGGCGGGGCATGAACTGTTAACCTTTATGGATGCATCATCTGGATTCCAACAAATTCAGATGGAGCCATCTGACCAAGAGGATACGGCCTTGATGACCCCAACCGGTTTATATTGCTATATTGCCATGCCTTTTGGACTAAGAAATGCAGGTGCAACATATCAAAGGCTGGTGAATATGATGTTCAAAGACCAAATTGGACAGACTATGGAAGTATACATAGATGATATGGTAGTAAAGTCAAAGAAAGCTGAGGATCACCTAAGGGACTTGGAGGAAGCATTTGCCTTCTCTTTAGTATTTGGGGCAGAAGCAGTGATCCAAACAGAAATGGTGGTTCCAACTGCTAGAACAAGTACTCGTGATCCTGAAGAGAATGCTGCAAACCTAGCTCAAGACTTGGATACTATTGAGGAAATCAGGGATCTGGCTAGGATAAGGATGGCAAGCTACCAACAAAGAATGGCTGGTGCCTACAACAAAAATGTCAGGATAAGGAAGTTCCAAGTCGGGGATATGGTGTTGAGAAAAGCATTCCAAAATACCATCAATCCTGCTGATGGAAAATTGGCACCAAAATGGGAAGGCCCTTACTTGATTGAAGCCGAAGCAGGAAAGGGGGCATACAGATTGCTAACCATGGAAGGAAATTTGTTACCAAGAGCCTGGAATGCTATTCACTTAAAGAAATATTTCATGTGAACAGGATCCTTCAAGCATATGATCCTTACATTGGAAGCATCCTCGAAGGATCCCGGCGACATCAGTGATCCTTACTCCGGTAAAGTCCTTATCTCAAAACTTTTCCATTTTCTTATTTTTACCTAAGGATAAGGATCATGTATCCTTCATCCTTCTCTCACGAGAATTTGAGTTCTGATAGTCCAGGTATCCTCAGCATATTATCGATAGTCTTCAAAAGCATCTCAGATCCTTGGGCTTGTCCCCAGTTATCCTTGGGCTTGTCCCCAGTTTTCGCCTGTAGCGCACGATGATCCTGGTATAGTTCACGTCTTTGGGATCAGTACCCACTTTAGGGGCTGAAAACCTCATCGTACTGGCTATACCTAGGATCCTACGTATAATGGTAGACGTACCATACATCCGTTCCTAAGGTTTCTAACCTTTTCACGTTAGCTAAGGTTTTGACATTTTCATGTCACCAAGTTTGGATAGTCGCCAGTAAGGGCCATACTCCAGTTTACATACGATCCTTGGGCTTGTCCCCAGTTATTCTTCGGGCTTGTCCCCAGTGATCCTATGGGCTTGTCCCAGTTATCCTTTGGGCTTGTCCCCAGTTACTAACTTATCCTTTATATTGGCTTAGTCCCAAGTTATATTCCACTTTTTCAGGTTTTCGAAGTTAAACAATTAAGGATCCTTAATCCTTATTATCCATTAAAGTTTTACTTATGGTTATCCTGATTAAAGGTTAGGATCCTAACTTGGATCCTCAGGTATGATCCTTAAACTATTTCTTATTTCATTTATTATTCATTTGAATAACCCTTACACTTTGACAACTAAGCCTATGATCCTTGAAATAGACTACCTTGAAAATTTTCGATTACAGGATATTTGATCTAGGATCATATCCTAAATTTCTTAAACATGATTTGCTCAACTTTTGTTACTCTAACAAACATGTTTCTAAAACAATTGGAAAATAAGAGGATAAATAAAGGATAACAAAACAAGATAAGCCAGAAAGATTAGAGTTATTTTATTAACAAAGCCCTTTCAAAAGTTGTCAAAATTGCCAACCCATGTTTCTACCAGCAAAACGTGGCCCGTCCACATGGGTTGGCAAAGGGTGTCCATTGTTTATGCGGTCATAGCAGGTGCAGGAAAGTAAAAGCGGCAGGATCACAAAGGCTTCATCCCCCAAACAGAGGATCCCTCCACCATTTGCGATCCTACCTATTGTCCAAAGGATCCAGGATCCTTAACCCTAAAATCTATTGTTCAAAGTTACAAACCATCATTGTTTCAAAACATCACAACCACAAAAAACCACTACCAAATTTTAAAAAATTGGGCTCCGGCTATGTCTAGGAATTTCCATCATTGCCCAATCCTGCAGCTCAAACCTTCGCTGCACCATGACCACCAGCTCCACTTGCTTCCCCCTGATCCTTGCCAACATCACCGCCTTCAAGCATTGGGATCTCCTCAGCCTCCTCATCATCCTCCAACTCTGCCAGCCTTGCCTTCCAGCCTTCCACGTCCCATGTGCCTTTGTCGAAGGAAGGATCCTGAGCCTCCGCAGCCATCTGCAGCTGGATCTTATACATGGTTATCGCAGCAGAGACCTTGGCATCCTGGGTAATGTCATGCTTCTCATAATCAAAATTGATCAGCATCCTGGCACCTTTATCCTTGGTGGCCCGGAGCTCCTTCTCAAGATCAACAATCTTGAGATCCTTCAGCACACCCATCTGTTGGAGGTCGGCAATTTGGCGGTCTTGATCCTCAACGTGGCCAATATATGTTTCTATTTCAGCGAGTTTCTGCAGAAAGGGAAAAGGGTAAGTTCAGGACCAGGTGATCCTCAAACAAGCAGGATATACAAGCAGGAGCAGTGATCCTTACTTCGTTAACGTAATCAAGAAACTGTTGGCGGAGCAGGGGAAATCCTTGAAGATCCTCAGAGGCCTTCCTCTTCTTTCCTTTACCCCTAATAGGTGCTTTAGGGGCTGAAGCGGTTGGACTGGCAGCAGGGGTCTTCTTCCTCGCAGATTTGACATTAGTAAGATCATCAATGCCAAACTTGGAGGCAGATTTAGCAGATTTTCCAGCATCTACACAACCAAAATCAGATAAGTATTCTAACTAATTTAAAAAAAATCCTACATGAAACTACTTTTTAATCAGGATACTTACTTGACATCGTGACAGAGGCAGAGGATACTTCTTGGGAATCTTGAGTAGCAACCTGGAAAGTTCTTGTCTCCGGATCAAGCTTCTTGAAGGCTAAAAGTCTCTCTTTTGCAGCAGGTGTCAACTTCAGACGAGAGATGGAAACAGCTGCACAATAAACAAAAAACAAAAGAAAATATTAGTGATCCTCATCCTAAGGAACAAATCTTATGGTGATCCTTCCAGGATCCTGTATCCTACCATGAGTAGCCCACTCTTTGGGCAGATCCTTCCCATCAGGGATGGTATCCCTCCTAACAAAGAAGAACCGTCGCTTCCAATTCGTGTCGTTCTTGGTGACCTTGAAGACAGGATGATCCTCTCCAGCTTTTCGCTTAAATAGATAACGATGGGGTCCGAAAGTGGTAAGATCGTACATCTCAGCCAGCTCCGCCATACCAAGGTCGATCCCTTCTTGCTCAATGATCCTCTCAAGGGTATACAATACCCTCCAGATCATGGGCATAGCCTGGATATAGCAGATGCCGGTAAGAGAGAAGAAGGATTGAGTGAACTGTGGGAAATGATATGAATATCCTATCAAGAACGGAGTAACAGGAAAGGCCACCCAAGTATCAGAGACAAAGTCACTCAAAGCAGTGGGAGTAAAGGACTTGAAGATGGTATTCGCCGGAAAACAGTGACGGATAGGATCAGTGAAACAGCACCTCTCGGTGGGAGAGTCTTTGATGATCCCTTAACCTTTTAAGGGACTGTTCTTCTCAGGATCCTTATGAGGGGAATTCCGGAGCAACATATTTGCAGAAGAATGGAAAGAAGCAGAGTAAGAGAAGGAAGAAGAAAGATACCTGATTGATCTTCGGACGAGATTATAAAGGGAGTTTCTTTGATTTTAAATGCGAATTGATCCTATCTCTATCTCCTATTTATAATGATGATCTGCAGGGCTGTCACTTCTGTGACGTAAGAATCATAACGGCTAGTCCGACTCCAACGGCTAGTTATCCGATTAGCTCGTTGCAGATAAGATCAAGCAAAATATAACTCATTTATTTACAATATCACTCCTTATATTTTGGGGGCAATTGTTAGGGCTGGATTTTTATAACACATGATCCTTACATGTGATCCTAACCAGTGATCCTTGTTTCTTTGGCAGATAGTGATCCTCAGCAGAGTTCCAGGATCAGGATCACGGACCATCATAGGGATCCTCATGCTAACAGTTGTTTTCATTAAATTTAATGTTATCTTGCAGGAATGTCTAGCAGGATCCGCTCTTAGCATCGCAAACAAGGGACGCGTCTTTACAACTTTGGCATATGCTTAATCAGAGATGAACGTTGTAGAGGATATTGAAACTCGGCATGATTTAAGGGCGATAATTTAGGCTAGATTTACTTTTATTTCTAAAGGGGTAATGAGCTGATTGTTAGTTTATTTACCTAAAATAGGTCACTCACACTTGTATATATAACACTCTTCCCCATTCGGAAGACACACAACACATTTCTCACACGCTTAGACACTCGATACTATAGTGATCCTTGTACTCAGCTCATTATCATCCGAAGTTGTAACCATTTTTTGTTATATTGAAGTTTGGTGATCGGTAGTTGCCATCACCCGAGGTTTTTTATGCCGGAGATCATACATTGATCAAGGGCTTTTTCCTCGTATAAATCCTTGTGTCACTTGCATATTTCTTACAAAAGTGATTCTTTTACTTTTTCTACAAACCAAGCATCATTCCCCGTTTACTTAGAGTTTGGTTGCATTATCCATGTGTGGTTTTTGACCAAAACAGTTTGGCGCCCACCGTGGGGCAATTGGTGCTTCATTCTTAAGAAAACTTTCTGTTCGAAATCATTTCAAAAAGCTACATGGCTTCATCATTGAAGAATACATCCACGGCGATGTCGGCAGTCAATTCATCTACCGGCATTCCACCTTTGCCTCCACCACCAGCTGGATCTCAGAAAAATGCTGAGAAGAGACCAACTTCTATCTCCTCTAAACCATCATCTTCTGCTCTAACTTCTTCTGTTCCCAGTACTAGTGATATATTTACTTTGATTTTGCAGATGAGGGATCGTATGCAGCAGCAGGATGAAACTAATGACAGGATCCTCATAGAAATCGGAGATCTCAAAAGGCAAAAGAAAACGGCAGAGGATCATTCCCCACTAATGCCCAAATCTTTGAATTTTGATACTCCAATGATTACTTCTCAGCCATCAGAGGTCCCAGACATTCAATATATGGGTGGATCAAGAGGAGTGCATTTCGGCCCAGCAACAATGACTCAGGCATCAGGATCATATTTCCAACCAGTGGGATCCTACGCCCAGCATTTGGGATCCTTCATGAGCTTAGGATCCTCCTTCGTTCCAGGATCATCCTAGGTTCAAGGATCCTCCTTCGTTCCAGGATCATCCCAGGTTCAAGGATCCTCCTTCGTTCCAGGATCATCCCAGGTTCAAGGATCCTCCTTTGTTCCGGGATCGTCTCAGATACCAGGATCCTCCCAGATGCCAGGATCCCTAAAGAGTTTGCAAACAGGAAATCTAGATGTCCATCAAGGGGATTTCATTCCAATGCAGACCATTGCCTCCACTGGTCCTTCCATCATCCCAGAATCCCAGCCATATGGATTCACATCCAGTATTCCTAACCTGAACCCAATGGGAGGTAACACCTTAAATAATTATCTTACCACTAACCATGGATTCGTGCAGGATACAGGTATCAATCATGCTATTGCCAGGGAGTTGCAGAAGCTGAAGGATATGATCTCAAGTGTTCCAGGGGTAGTCAAGCCTATCCCGGAGTTTGCAGATGGAAGCCATAAGGTATCTCGTTTTGCACCACCAATTTGTGATGTAGAGGTACCCAAAAGGTTCCATATCCCTACTATGAAGCTGTATGATGGTACAATGGATCCTGAGGAGCACATAGCACAATACAGTGAGAGGATGGAGATCAATCCAGTTCCAGAAAAGTTAAAGGAAGCATGCCTATGTAAAGGATTTGGATCCACTCTTACTGGATCAGCTCTTAAATGGCTGCTAAGTCTTCCCCCTTACTCTATCACTTCATTTGCTAATTTAGTTAATTTATTCAATAATCAATTCTCTTGTAGTAGAAAATTTGAAAGATTAACTAGTGATTTATACAGGGTAACTCAAAGTCATAATGAATCGTTAAGGGATTATATAACTAAATTCAGTAAAGAATCCTTGGACATTCCCAACTTGGATATGGCCACGGCTGTTGAGGCCTTTAAAATGGGACTGCTTAAGGATTCATTGTTCTATGATGATCTTGTTATGACACCGTGCAGGAACCTAGATGAAGTAAGAACTCGGGCACTCAGGTTCATCCGGCTTGAGGATGACAAGAGGATCCAGGAGAGACAAGTAGGATCCTCAAAACAGGAGAAGCAAGGATCCTCCTTCAGAAGCAATAAATTCAAATCCTACCATAGAAATGACAACCAGAACGTGCATGTTGTTGACCAAGAAGAGGATGATGAGGATGCTACTGGTCAAACACCATTCTCTATGGTATTTGGGGCAGAATCAGTGATCCCAACAGAAATGGTAGTTCCAACTGCTAGAACAAGTACCCGTGATGCTGAGGAAAATGATGAGAACCTGGCTCAAGACCTGGATACTATTGAGGAACTCAGGGATCTGGCTAGGATAAGGATGGCTAGTTATCAACAAAGAATGGCTGGTGCTTACAACAAAAATGTCAGGATCAGGAAGTTTCAAGTCGGAGATATGGTATTGAGGAAAGCATTCCAGAATACCACCAATCCTGCTGATGGAAAGTTGGCACCAAAGTGGGAAGGCCCTTATTTGATTGAAGCTGAAGCAGGAAAGGGGGCATATAGATTACTGACCATGGAAGGTGATTTGTTACCAAGAGCTTGGAATGCTGTCTGTTAGGGCTGGATTTTTATAACACATGATCCTTACATGTGATCCTAACCAGTGATCCTTGTTTCTTTGGCAGATAGTGATCCTCAGCAGAGTTCCAGGATCAGGATCACGGACCATCATAGGGATCCTCATGCTAACAGTTGTTTTCATTAAATTTAATGTTATCTTGCAGGAATGTCTAGCAGGATCCGCTCTTAGCATCGCAAACAAGGGACGCGTCTTTACAACTTTGGCATATGCTTAATCAGAGATGAACGTTGTAGAGGATATGGAAACTCGGCATGATTTAAGGGCGATAATTTAGGCTAGATTTACTTTTATTTCTAAAGGGGTAATGAGCTGATTGTTAGTTTATTTACCTAAAATAGGTCACTCACACTTGTATATATAACACTCTTCCCCATTCGGAAGACACACAACACATTTCTCACACGCTTAGACACTCGATACTATAGTGATCCTTGTACTCAGCTCATTATCATCCGAAGTTGTAACCATTTTTTGTTATATTGAAGTTTGGTGATCGGTAGTTGCCATCACCCGAGGTTTTTTATGCCGGAGATCATACATTGATCAAGGGCTTTTTCCTCGTATAAATCCTTGTGTCACTTGCATATTTCTTACAAAAGTGATCCTTTACTTTTTCTACAAACCAAGCATCATTCCCCGTTTACTTAGAGTTTGGTTGCATTATCCTTGTGTGATTTTTGACCAAAACACTGTCCATTTGAAGAAATATTTCATGTGAGCGGGATCCTCCTGGCGCCTATGATCCTTACATTAGGGGTATCCTTGAAGGATCCTTAAAGCATCAATGATCCTTATTCTGGTAATGTCCTAATCTTGAACTATTTCATTTACTTATTTTCTCGTACAAGGATAAGGATCATGTGTCCTTTATCCTTCTCTCATAAGATTCTGAGTTTTGAAAGTTCAGGTATCCTTAGCATAATGTTGGTTATCCACAGAAGCAATCCAGATCCTTGGGTTTAACCCCAGTTATTTGGGCTTGACCCCAGTTTCGCCTGTAGCGCATGATGATCTTGGTATAGTTCAAGGCATTGGGACCAGTACTCGCTTTAGGGGCTGATAATTCCATTGTACTGGCTATACCTAGGATCCTACGTATAATAGTAGACGTACCATACATTCGTTCCTAAGGTTTCTAATGTTTTCATGTTAGCTAAGGTTTTGGCATTTTCATGTCACTAAGTTCGGATAGTCGCCAGTTAGGGTCATACTCCAGTTTACATACGATCCTTGGGCCTGTCCCCAGTTATCCTTGGGCTTGTCCCTAGTTATACTTGGGCTTGTCCCCAGTTATCCTTGGGCTTGTCCCCAGTTATCCTTGGGCTTGTCCCCAGTTGCTAACTCTTATTTTATATTGGCTTAGTCCCAAGTTATGCTCTATTTCGGGTCTTTGAAGTTAAATAACTAAGGATCCTTGATCCTTATTTCTCTCTAAGGATTATCTTATAGTTATCCTGATTATGGTTAGGATCCTAACTTGGATCCTCAGGTATGATCCTTAACTATTTTTATCTTATTCATTGTTTATTTGAATAACCCTTATACTTTGACAACTGAACTTATGATCCTTACAACATATACTACTTTTTGGGATCTTACAACTACGGGATATTTGATCAAGGATCATATCCTAAATGTTTTCAATCTGACTTATTTAAAACTTCTGATTTAATAAGTATATACCAAAACAATTGAGAATCAAAGGAACCAAAAGGATAACAACACAGGATAAGCGACAAAAGGTTAAGATTTTATTTATTAACAAAAAAGACTAACCCTTCAAAGGTTGTCAAAATTACCTACCCCAAGCATCTACCAGCAAAACGTGGCCCGTCCGCTGGGGTAGGTAAAGGGTGTCCATGATAATAGGTTTGGAGTTGTGCAGGAAAATAAAGGCGGCAGGATCACAATGGTTTCATCCCCCAAACAGAGGATCCATCCACCATTTGCAATCCTGCCTATTGTCTGAAGGATCCTTGATCCTTACAGACCATTAAATTGTTCAGCAAAACAACCACTAAACAAAAAAAATTGGGCTCCGTCTATGTCTAGAAGTTTCCTTCATCGCCCAATCCTGCAGCTTAGACCTTCGCTGCATCTTCACCACCAGCTCCACTTGCCTCACCACCCTGATCCTTGCCACTGCCTCCATCTCAAGTGTCAGGATCTCCTCAGCCTCTTCATCGTCCTCCAGTTCAGCCAGCCTTGCCTTCTAGCCCTCCACATCCCAGGTGCTCTTGTCAAAAGCAGGATCCTGAGCTTCCATGGCCATTTGCAGCTGGATCTTGTACATTGCTATGGCGGCGGAGACCTTGGCATCCTGGGTGATCTCGTGCTTCTCATAATCAAAGTTGATCGGCATCTTGGCAGCTTCATTCTAGGTAGCCTGGAGATCCTTCTGAAGATCAGCTATCTTGAGGTCCTTCAGCACGGCAACCTGTTGAAGATCAGCAATCTTGCTATCCTGATCCTCAACGTGGCCAACATAGGTTTCGATCTCAGCAAATTTCTGCAAGGGAGACAAAGGATGATGTCAGAACCAAATGATCCTCAAACAAGCAGGATATACAAGCAGGCACAGTGATCCTTACCTCATTGAAGTAGTCCATGAATTGTTGGTGGATCAAGGGGAGGCCTTGTAGATCCTCAGCTTCGGAGGCCTTTCTCTTCTTGCCTCCCTTCCCTCTGAGGGGTGCCTTGGGGATTGAAGCAGTGGGGCTAGCAGGAGTCTTCTTTCTCGAGGATTTGACATTGGTGAGATCGGTGATGCTGAACTTCGAAGCAGACTTGGTGGATTTTCCAGCACCTACACAATCAAAACAGGATAAGTATCTTAATTTTACTTGAATTTCACTATTTAATTGAATCTTTAAAACAAGGATACTTACTTGACATTGTGACAGAACCAGAGGATACTTCCTCAGAATCTTGGGTGGTAGTCTTGAAAGTTCTTGTTTCAGGATGAAGTCTCTTGAAGGCCAAGAGTCTCTCTTTAGCAGCAGGAGTTAATCTGAGGTGTGAAACGGAGATAGCTGCACAACAAGAAAACAAATGAATGTCAGTGATCCTTATTCTGAAGGATAAGTTCTATGGTGATCCTCCTCAGGATCCTCCATCCTACCATGGGTAGCCCACTTCTTGGGTAGATCCTTCCCATCAGGGATAGAATCTCTTCTCACAAAAAAGAAGCGCCGCTTCCAGTTGGTGTCATTCTTGGTGGCTTTGAAGATTGGATGCTCCTCTCCAGGCCTTCGTTTGAACAGATAGCGATGGGAACCAAAGGTGGTAAGATCATATAGTTCTCCTAACTCAGCCATGCCTAAATCTATCCCCTCCTGCTCGATGATCCTTTCAAGGGTATACAAAACCCTCCAGATCATCGGCATGGCTTGGATGTAAGATATGCCGGTCAGGGAAAAGAAGGATTGGGTGAAAGCTGGAAAGGGGTATGTGTAGCCTATGGCAAACGGGGTCACAGGGAAGGCAACCCATGAATCAGAAGTGTGATCGCTCAGGGCAGTAGGATCATAGGGTTTGAACACGGTGTTTGCGGGAAAACAATACCGGACCCTGTCAATTTGAGGATCGGTGAAAATGCAGCGTTCTTTAGCGGAATCTGTGATGATCCCTTGACTCTTGAAGGGGCTTACTTTCTGGTGATCCTTAGCAGGGGAATTCCGGAGCAACATTTTGAACGGAATGATGGAAAAGAGAAGAAAAACAGAGCAAGTAAAGAGAGAAGATGAAGAGGAGAATACCTGTTTGATCTTCTGAATGCGGTTATAAAGGGAGTAGCTCTGGATTTTAAATGCAAACGATCATATATATATATATATATCTCCTATTTATAATGATGATTTTGCAGGGGTGTCACTTCTGTGACGTCATAATGCAACGGATAGTTCGATATTAACGGCTATAAATCCGTTGAGTTTGTTGCAGATAAGATCGAGAAAACATAACTCGTTCATTTTACATTTTACTCCTTATATTTTCGGGGCAATTGTTAGGGGAGGATTTTCTAACAATTAGTGATCCTTACTTGTTATCCTAATAAGTGATCCTTGCTTCTGTGACAGACAGTGATCCTCAGAAGAGCTTCAGGATCAGGATCATGGATCACCCTAAGGATCCTCATACTAATGATCGGCTGTTTGTGTTTCGTATTGTTTTGCAGGAGTATTGAGCTTGACTTGGTCTTGGCAACGTAACTATGGAATATTCCACGGGTATTTCGCACACATTTGAATAGAAATGGACGTTGTGGAGAACGTGGGAGCATGGCACAAAAGTCGGACAATTAGTTAGCTTAGTTAGCTTTCATTTTTAAAGGGGTGATGAGCTAAAATTAGAACACTTAGCCATTTTTGGTTACACACACACTCTCGTGCAATTGCAGTCTCAAAGCTCTCAACAAACACTTAACAATTCTCACACTTTTACACGATTAACCATAGTGATCCTTGTACTTAGCTCGTCACTATCCGAAGTTGTAAACTTTTATTGATTTATTTGAGCTTGGTGATCGGTAGTTTCCATCACCTGAGGTTTTTTTATGCCGGAGATCATTCATTGATCAAGGGCTTTTTCCTCGTATAAATCCTTGTGTTGTTTGTGCAATTTACATCGAAGTTGTTTTGGTCAAAAATCACACAAGGATAATGTAACCAAACTTTATGTATACGGGGTATGATGCTTGGCTAATTATGAAAGTAAAGGATCACTTCTGTGATAAAGATGCAAAGACACAATGATTTATACGAGGAAAAAGCCCTTGATCAATGTATGATCTCCGGCATAAAAAACCTCGGGTGATGGCAACTACCGATCACCAACTTCAATATAAGAAAAATATGATTACAACTTCGGATAGTAATGAGCTGAGTACAAGGATCACTATTGTTTTGAGCGTCTAAGTGTGTGAGAATTGTGTTGTATGTCGTGTGTGTTCTTCCAAATGAGGAAGAGTGGTATTTATACAAGTGTAGGTGACCTATTTTAGGTAAAAAGACTAATAATCAGCTCATTACCCCTTTAGAAATAAAAGACAATCTAGCCTAAATTGCCGCCCATAAATCAAGCCATGTTTCCATATCCTGTGCAACGTCTATCTCCGATTAAGCTCTTGCCATAATTGTGAAGACGCGTCCTTTGATCATGATGCTTAGAGCGTATCCTGCTAGATATTCCTGCAAAAATAACATTGCATTAAGCAAAGATGATCGTTAGTATGAGGATCCTATAATGTCCCATGATCCTGATCCTGAAGTCCTGCTGAGGATCACTGTCTGCCAAAGAAACAAGGATCACTGGTTAGGATCACGTGTAAGGATCACCTATAAAAATCCAGCCCTAACAATTGCCCCCAAAATATAAGGAGTTTATTGTAAATTGACGAGTTATATTTTGTTTCGATCTTATCTCCAACGGGCGACTCCGAATAACTAGCCGTTACACATGGACTAGCCGTTGCGATCATTACGTCATAGATGTGACAATCCCTGCAGATCATGATTATAAATAGGAGATAGGGTGAGGATCAGTTTGTATTTAAATTCAGGATATACTCCCTTTATATTCTCCACCGAAGATTGATCAGGTATTCTCCTCTTCTCTCTTTCCTTTCTATATTCTCTTTGCTCTGTTTTTTGCTCCGTCTCTGTTTCTGTTCCGTCACAAACATGTTGCTCCGGAATTCTCCACACAAGGATTCCAAGAAGGATAGTCCCCTAAAAGGCCAGGGGATTATCAAGGATTCCCCTACGGAGCGATGTTGCTTTACTGACGTTCACGTAGACAGAATTCGTCATTGCTTTCCGGCGAATACTGTTTTCAAATCCTTCGTTCCTACAGCTTTAAGCGACTTTGTTTCAGATGTTTGGGTGGCTTTTCCTGCTACCCCGTTTACCATAGGGTTTTCATATCCTTTTCCAGACTTTACCCAGTCTTTCTTTTCCTTAACCGGCATTTCTTACATCCAAGCTATGCCGATGATCTGGAGGGTTCTGTATACCTTCAAGAGGATCATCGAGCAGGAAGGGATTGATCTGGGGATGGCGGAGTTGGCCAATCTTTATGATCTCACCACATTTGGTTCTCACCGGTATTTGTTGAAACGGAAAGCCGGGGAGGATCATCCTGTCTTCAAGGTCACTAAGAACGATACAAACTGGAAGCGTCGCTTTTTCTTTGTTAGGAGGGATTCCATCCCAGATGAGAAGGATCTGCCCAAGGAATGGGCCACTCATGGTAGGATAGAGGATCCTCGAAGGATCACTATCAGCCCTGTCTCATATAATGAGGATCACTAATATCTCTTTTTATCTCTTGTGCAGCTATATCCCTTGCTCATCTGAAATTAAGCCCTGCTGCAAAAGAGAGAGTCCTAGCTTTTAAAAAGCTTAATCCTGAAGTCAGAAGTTTCCAAGTCACCGTCCAAGATTCTCAAGAAGTATCCTCTGCATCTGCCACAATGTCAAGTAAGTATCCTTACCAAAAAGTAAGTTCTATGCAAAAATATTAAATAAGTTAGGGGACTTATCTTGTTTTGATTGTGTAGGTGCTGGGAAATCTGCTAAGTCTGCCAAGTCTGCCTCCTTGTTTGGGATTGATGATCTTGCCAACGTCAAGTCTTCGAAGAAGAAGACTTCTGTTGCTAGTCCTTCTGCTTCAGCCCCTAAATTACCCATTAGGGGTAAGGGAAAGAAGAGGAAGGTTTCTGAGGATCTTCAAGGATTTCCCCTAATTCGCCAACAGTTTCTTGATTCTGTCAACAAGGTTAGGATCACTGCCCCTGTTGGTTATTCTGAAGGTTTTTGAGGATCACCCGTGTCTGACGTCATATCCTGTTGTTTTTGCAGAAACTTACTGAAATAGAATCTTATGTTAGCCACGTTGAAGATCAGGATCGCCAGATTGCCGACCTTCAACAGATGGGTGTGCTGAAGGATCTCAAGATCGCTGATCTTGAGAAGGAGATCCGGGCTGTTAAGGATGAGGCTGTCAAAGCATTGATCAAGTTTGATTATGAGAAGCATGACATTACTCAGGACGCTAAAGTCTCTGCCGCGATAGCTATGTACAAGATACAACTGCAGATGGCTACAGAGGCTCAGGATCCTTCCTTTGATAAGAGCACATGGGATGTTGAAGGCTGGAAAGCAAGGCTAGCGGACCTGGAGGACGAGGATGAGGCTGAGGAGATCCCCATGCTGGAAGGTGGTGATGCTGAGAAGGATCAAGGTGGAGATGCTGGTGGTGATGGAGCAGCAGAGGTGTGAGCTGCTGGATTGGGCGATGATGGATATTTTTTACTAGGCCGGAGCCAAATTTTTTTAGGTTTAGTAATGGTTTTTTGTGGTTGTTGATGGTTTGTGAACAATTATGGTCTGTAATCTTCGAACAATAGTTTTTAGGGTTAAGGATCCTGGATCCTTTGAACAGTAGGTAGGATTGCAAAAGGTGGAGGGATCCTCTGTTTGGGGGATGAAGCCTTTGTGATCCTGCCGCTTTTAATTTCCTGCACAATGCTAAGACCGCATAGACAATGGACACCCGTTGCCAACCCATGTGGACGGGCCACGTTTTGCTGGTAGAAACGTCGGTTGGCAATTTTGACAACTTTTTGCAAGGGTTAAAGATCCTTCTAATAATATAACCTTAATCTTCCTGGCTTATCCCATGTTGTTATCCTTATCTTCTTGTTTCTCAATTGTTTTTGGTAGTATATTTGTTAAAGTGACAAGAGTTAAAAATATGCTTAATAAATTTAGGATATGATCCTAGATCAAATATCCTCATATTGAAGATTCTCAAAGTACTTTAGTTCAAGGATCATAGGTTCAGTTGTCAAGGTCTAAAGGTTTTTCAAATGAATAATGAAATTAAAAATAGTTAAGGATCATACCTGAGGATCCAAGTTAGGATCCTAACCTTTAATCGGGATAACCACAAGTAAAACTTTAATGGATGATAAGGATTAAGGGTCCTTATTTGTTTAACTTCGAGAACCTGAAAGATGGAACATATCTTGGGACTAAGCCAATGTAAGAGATAAATTAGTAGCTGGGGACATGCCCAAAGGATAACTGAGAATGATCCTGGAGGATCACTGGGGACAAGCCCATAGGATAACTGGGGACAAGCCCAAAGGATAATTGGGGACAAGCCCAAAGGATCGTATGTAAACTGGAGTATGGCCCTTTCTGGCGACTATCCAAACTTAGTGACATGAAAATGTCAAAACCTTAGCTAACGTGAAAACGTTAGAAACCTTAGGAACGGATGTATGGTACGTCTACCATTATACGTAGGATCCTAAATATAGCCAGTACGATGAGGTTGTCAGCCCCGGAAGTGGGTACTGGTCCCAAAGACGTGAACTATATCAGGATCATCGTGCGCTGCTGGCGGAAACTGGGGATAATCCCAAGGATAACTGGGGTTGGACCCAAGGATCTGCGGTGCTTTTGAAGATCTTTGATGATATGCTGAAGATACCTGAGCTATCATAACTCAAATGTTTCGTGAGTAGAGGATGAAAGATACATGATCCTTATCCTTAGGTAAAAAGTAAGAAAATGCAATAGTTTCTAGGATAAGCATATTACCAGAGTAAGGATCACTGATATCACCGGGATCCTTCAAGGATACTTCAATGTAAGGATCACATGCATGAAGGATCATGTTCACATGAAATATTTCTTTAAGTGAACAGCATTCCAGGCTCTTGGCAATAAGTTTCCTTCCATGGTTAGCAACCTGTATGCCCCCTTTCCTGCTTCAGCCTCAATCAAGTAAGGGCCTTCCCATTTTGGTGCTAACTTCCCGTCAGCAGGATTGATAGTATTTTGAAATGCTTTTCTCAACACCATATCTCCGACTTGAAATTTCCTTAATCTGACATTTTTGTTGTAGGCACCAGCCATTCTTTGTTGGTAGCTTGCCATCCTTATCTTAGCTAGATCCCTGATTTCTTCAATAGTATCCAAATCCTGAGCTAGAATTGTAGCATTTTCTTCAGGATCACGAGCACTTGTTCTAGCAGTTGGGATCACTGCCTCTGCCCCAAATACTAAAGAGAAAGGTGTTTGACCAGTGGCATTCTTGGGAGTTGTTCTATCAGCCCATAGCACATAAGGTAACTCCTCTGCCCATTTTCCCTTCTTGGATCCTAGCTTCTTCTTCAGATTGTTGATGATGATCTTGTTGGATGATTCTGCTTGACCATTGGCTTGTGGATGAACTGGTGTTGATGTTATCATCTTGATTCCCCAACTGTCACAAAAGTTAGTGGTTCTGCTTCCAATGAATTGGGAGCCATTATCACATACAATTTCAGAGGGAATGCCAAATCTAGTTATAATATTTCTTTTGATGAAGGATATGACTTCCTTTTCTCTGACTTGGGCGAAGGCTTCAGCTTCTATCCACTTAGAAAAATAGTCAGTCATGGCAAGCATAAATACTTTTCCACCAGGTGCTTTAGGAAGCTTGCCAACTATATCCATTCCCCATCTCATGAATGGCCAAGAGGATGGTATTGGGTGCAAAAATTCAGCTGGCTGATGGAGGATATTGCTATGTCTTTGGCAAGGATCACACTTCTTAGCATACTCTACAGCATCCCTTTTCATGGTTGGCCAGTAGTATCCCGTTCTAAGGATCCTCGAGAACAATGCTCTGCCCCCAGTGTGGTTTCCACAATCTCCTTCGTGGAAATCTTTCAATACTTCTTCAATTTCAGGATCCTCAATACATCTCAAGTATGGTCCTGCAAGAGATCGCTTATATAATACATCATTCAAAATTGTGAATTGAGATACCTTAATCCTGAAAGCTCTAGGATTTTCTTTCATCGGAATCTCCCCGTGTTGCAAGTATCTCATGATTGGTGAGATCCATGATCCTGAATAAGGTTGAGCTTCTTCACTAGGGATCATCGCAGTATCCTCTTCTATTTCCATGGCCACCTGATTTTTGATAGCAGGAGCCAGGATATGGATGATAGGGATACTTATATCTTCTGGAGTCTTCAAGGATGATCCTAGGTTGGCCAATGCATCAGCCTCTGTGTTTTCCTCCCTTGGTACCTGTGTCAGACTGAAAGAAACAAAAGAGAGTGCCAATTCTTTGACTATCTCTAAATACTTGGTTAGTTTTTCACCTTTAACAGCGTAGGATCCATTAAAGTGATTGGTGATCAACAATGAGTCTACATATACTTCAAGATATTTTACCCCCATATCCTTAGCGATTTGCAAGCCAGCAATTAAGGCTTCATATTCAACCTCATTGTTAGTTGCTTGGAATTCACAGGCTATGGAGTGGGGTATTATGTCCCCCTGTGGCGATTTTAGTAGGATCCCGAGCCCTGTGCCCTTGACATTTGAGGATCCGTCAGTGTGTAATATCCAAGGATCCTTGGTTTCATCCAACTGCTGGACCTCCAATTCTGCTTCTTTTTGTAGATCACTACTGAAATCAGCCACAAAGTCGGCTAAGGCTTGTGATTTAATGGCTGTTCTTGGTTCATATCTTATATCATGGGCACTAAGCTTCACTGCCCACTTAGCCATTCTCCCTGACATCTCCGGTTTCCTGAGGACATTCTTAATTGGAAAATTAGTTTTAACAACAATAGTATGGGTTTCAAAATAATGCCTTAACTTAGTGGATGCCATGATTAATGCAAGAATAAGTTTTTCGAGGTGTGAGTACCTGGATTCGGCATCAAGTAAACTTTTACTTACATAGTAGATAGGATATTGTGTACCTTCATGATCCTTGACAAGGACAGCACTTACAGCGGTTGAGGATACCGCCAGGTATAAGGATAACACATCTCCTTTTTCCTGTTTTGCTAATGCTGGTGCTGAGGACATATATTCTTTAAGGGCTTGTAAAGCGTTCTCATGCTTCTCAGTCCATTCAAACTTCTTATTCTTCCTTAGGATATCGTAGAATTCTTTGCATTTTTCTGAGGATTTCGATATGAACCTGTTCAAAGCTGCTATCCTGCCTGTCAGTCTTTGAACATCCTTGGCATTGGCAGGAGATTTGATATTTACTAATGCTTTGATTTGTTCCGGGCTTGCTTCAATGCCCCTCTGGGTTACCATGTATCCTAAGAACTTTCCTGCCTTAACACCAAAATGGCATTTCGAAGGATTAAGTTTCATGTTGTAACTATCAAGGATATCGAATGCTTCTTCCAAATCCCTTAGGTGATCCTCAGCTTTCTTTGACTTGACCACCATGTCATCTATGTACACCTCCATAGTTTTTCCAATTTGATCTTTGAACATCATATTCACCAGCCTTTGATATGTTGCACCTGCATTTCTTAGTCCAAAAGGCATGGCAATATAACAATATAAACCGGTTGGGGTCATAAAGGTTGTATCCTCTTGGTCAGATGGTTCCATCAGAATTTGTTGGAATGCAGATGATGCATCCATAAAGGTCAACAGTTCATGCCCCGCCGTTGCATCCACCATGGAGTCAATGTGGGGTAATGGGAAAGGATCCTTGGGACATGCCTTATTCAAATCAGTGAAATCGACACATACCCTCCACTTTCCATTTTTCTTTTGGACAACGACCACATTGGCTAACCATTTTGGATATTTTACCTCTCTGATCATACCTGCTCGAAGTAGTCTCTCTACTTCTTCTTGGATAATGGCATTCCTTTCAGGTGCAAACTTCCTCCTTTTTTGATGGATTGGTTTGATAGTCTTGTCAATGCCGAGTTTGTGAGTAATAATATCCTTAGATATACCTGTCATGTCTTCATGTTTCCAAGCAAAGGTGGATTTTCTTCTTTTGAGGAAGGATATTAAGTCTTCTTTCATCTTGCCAAGGATCCCTGATCCGATATAGATTTTTGATTCAGGATCATTAGGATCCAAAAGGATTTCGTCCACATCTTGTTCCCTTGCCTCCAAGACATCCCTCGGAGGATACTGTAATTGCTATTGCTCCCTTGGCTTCGAGGTTGGCTTCATGGATGAGGTATAACAATCCTTAGCCTCCTGTTGATCACTGTCGATCTTGATTATCCCCCATGGGCTAGGGAGCTTCACACATTGATGGTAGGTAGATGGGACCGCTTTCATATCGTGTATCCAAGGCCTGCCAAGGATAACGTTGCAACAAGATAAACAGTCAATAACACAAAATTTCTGATAATTGTGTAATCCTTCCACGTAGATTGGGAGTTTGATGTCCCCCAGGGTTTTCTTCGTTTCTCCACTGAATCCTACAAGCACGGAGGATCTCGGTGTGATGTCTGATGCTGGGATACCCATTTTCTTCAGAACATCAAGCTGGATAATGTTCACTGAGCTCCCTCCATCAATAAGGATCCTGCGGACAAAATGGTTAGAGATAAAGAGAGTGATAACTAAACTATCATGGTGAGGATCTTGAATGTTAATGCGATCATCCTCATCAAATGTTATCATCTTCCCTTCTGAGACAGTTGAGGTTCTAATAGGCCTTTCTCCATTATCCATTTTTGATTCTTTTGCATGTCTTTTGGCCGCCGAGAAGGATGTACCACAGATGTCTGATCCTCCGGATATAAAGTTGATCACTTGTGCATTTGCCGGAGGTGCTGGAGCTTTTTCGGGGATCCTTTCAGGATCCTGGGTCCTTTGCTTTTTTCTCCCCAACAATTCTTTTAGATGCCCCTTGCTTAGCAGGTATCCAATTTCTTTTCTTAAGGCTATGCAATCTTCAGTTAGATGCCCGAAATCCTCATGGTATGCACACCATTTTGACTTGTCTTTAGTCCCGGATGGTTTATCATTCTTCCTGGGCCACCTAGCTTTTTCGCCTAGATTCTGCATTGCAAGGATCAGTTCATGATTATCAACAGAAAAACAATATTCTGAGATTGGAGGATAATCTTCATCATCCTCTTCTTGGTCAACAGCATGCACATTCTTGTTCTCATTTCTATGGTAGGATTTGAATTTGTTGTTCTTGAAGGAGGATCCTTGCTTCTCCTGTTTTGAGGATCCTACTTGTCTCTCCTGGATCCTCTTGTCATCCTCTAGCCGGATGAACCTGAGTGCTCGAGTTCTTACTTCATCTAGATTCCTGCATGGTGTCATAACAAGATCATCATAGAATAATGAATCCTTAAGCAGTCCCATTTTGAAGGCTTCAACAGCCGTAGCCATATCCAAGTTGGGAATGTCCAAGGATTCTTTACTAAATTTAGTTATATAATCCCTTAATGATTCATTATGATTTTGAGTTATCCTGTACAAATCACTAGTTAATTTTTCAAATTTTCTGCTACAAGAGAATTGGTTATTGAATAAATTAACTAAATTAGCAAATGAAGTAATAGAGTAGGGGGGAAGACTTAGCAGCCACTTAAGAGCTGATCCCGTAAGAGTGGATCCAAATCCTTTACATAGGCATGCTTCCTTCAACTTTTCTGGGATAGGATTGATCTCCATCCTCTCCCTGTATTGTGCTATATGCTCCTCTGGATCCGTTGTGCCATCATACAGCTTCATGGTAGGGATATGGAACCTTTTGGGTACCCCTGCATCACAAATTGGTGGTGCAAAGCGAGATACCTTGTGGCTTCCATCTGCAATCTCTGGGATAGGCTTGACTACCCCTGGAACACTTGAGATCATATCTTTTAGCTTCTGCAACTCCCTGGCCATAGCATGATTGGTACCTGTATCCTGCATGAATCCATGGTTAGTGGTAGGATAATTATTTAAAGTGTTACCTCCCATTGGGTTCAAGTTAGGGAACCCATATTGCTGGGATTCTGGAACAACGGAGGGACCAGTGGAAGCAATGGTCTGCATTGGAATGAAGTCCCCTTGATGGACATCTAGACTTCCTATTTGCAAACTTTTTAGGGATCCTGGTATCTGGAAGGATCCTGGTGTCTGGGATGATCCTGGAACGAAGGAGGATCCTTGAACCTGGGATGATCCTGGAACAAAGGAGGATCCTTGGCCCTGGAATGATCCTGGAACAAAGTAGGATCCTTGAAACTGCTGTGCCCCCGGATAGGCTCCCGGATTCATGAAGGATCCTAAATGCTGGGGGTAGGATCCTGCCGGCTGGAAGTGTGAGCCTAATGCCTGAGTCATTGCTGTCGATCCGTGGTGCAATCCTCTTGATTCTCCCATGATTTGCACGTCTGGAATTCCTGATGGCTGAGGAGTAACCATTGGAGTATCAAAGCTCAAGGATTTGGGCATTAATGGAGAATGATCCTCTGCCGTTTTCTTCTGTCTTTTGAGATCTCCAATTTCCCTGAGGATCCTGTCATTAGTCTCATCCTGCCGCTGCATACGATCCTTCATCTGCAAAATTAAAGCAAACACATCACTAGTATTGGGAATAGAAGAATTCATAGCAGAAGGAGATGGAGTTTTAGAAGTGGTAGGAGTTTGTCTCTTCTCAGCATTCTTCTGGGATCCTGCCGGTGGTGGAGGCAGAATGTTCTGGGACGAGGTGACTGCAGACATTTCCGTGGACATGTTTTTCAATGATGAAGCCATGTAATTCTTTAAAATGATTTCGAACAAAGAGGTTTTCTTATGAATGAAGCACCAATTGCCCCACGGTGGGCGCCAAACTGTTTTGGTCAAAAATCACACAAGGATAATGTAACCAAACTTTATGTATACGGGGTATGATGCTTGGCTAATTATGAAAGTAAAGGATCACTTCTGTGATAAAGATGCAAAGACACAATGATTTATACGAGGAAAAAGCCCTTGATCAATGTATGATCTCCGGCATAAAAAACCTCGGGTGATGGCAACTACCGATCACCAACTTCAATATAAGAAAAATATGATTACAACTTCGGATAGTAATGAGCTGAGTACAAGGATCACTATTGTTTTGAGCGTCTAAGTGTGTGAGAATTGTGTTGTATGTCGTGTGTGTTCTTCCAAATGAGGAAGAGTGGTATTTATACAAGTGTAGGTGACCTATTTTAGGTAAAAAGACTAATAATCAGCTCATTACCCCTTTAGAAATAAAAGACAATCTAGCCTAAATTGCCGCCCATAAATCAAGCCATGTTTCCATATCCTGTGCAACGTCTATCTCCGATTAAGCTCTTGCCATAATTGTGAAGACGCGTCCTTTGATCATGATGCTTAGAGCGTATCCTGCTAGATATTCCTGCAAAAATAACATTGCATTAAGCGAAGATGATCGTTAGTATGAGGATCCTATAATGTCCCATGATCCTGATCCTGAAGTCCTGCTGAGGATCACTGTCTGCCAAAGAAACAAGGATCACTGGTTAGGATCACGTGTAAGGATCACCTATAAAAATCCAGCCCTAACAGAAGTGATCCTTATTATTGTTCTACATTTCTAGCATCATTCCCCGTAACTAAGAGTTTGGTTGCATTATCCTCATTAGATTTTTAACCAAAACAATATCCTTCATTAAAAGAAATATTATAACTAGATTTGGTATTCCTTTTGAAATTATATGTGATAATGGTTCCCAATTTATTGGGGGCAGAACTACTAACTTTTGTGACAGCTGGGGGATTAAGATGATAACATCAACACCAGTCCACCCACAACCTAATGGTCAGGCAGAATCATCCAATAAGATCATCATAAACAATTTGAAGAAGAAGCTTGGATCTAAAAAAGGGAAATGGGCAGAAGAACTACCTTATGTGCTTTGGGCTGATAGGACAACCCCCAAGAATGCTATAGGCCAGACTCCATTCTCTTTGGTGTTCGGGGCAGAATCAGTGATCCCTACAGAAAAGGTGGTTCCAACTGCTAGAACAAGTATCTGTGATCCTGAGGAAAATAATGAGAACTTGGTTCAAGACCTGGATACTATTGAAGAAATCAGGGATTTGGCTAGGATAAGGATGGCCAGTTATCAACAAAGAATGGCTGGTGCTTACAACAAAAATGTCAGGATCAGGAAGTTTCGAATTGGTGATATGGTGTTAAGAAAAGCATTTCAGAATACCACCAATCCTGCTGATGGAAAATTGGCACCAAAATGGGAAGGCCCTTATTTGATTGAAGCTGAGGCAGGAAAGGGGGCATATCGATTGCTGACTATGGAAGGTGATTTGTTACCAAGAGCTTGGAATGCTGTCCACTTGAAGAAATATTTCATGTGATCAGGATCCTTACAGAACAGATGATCCTTACATTATGGGTATCCTTGAAGGATCCTTAAAGCACAGATGATCCTTACTTTGGTATCCTTAGCAAAATGTTGATCATCCACAGAAGTAATCAGTTCCTTGGGTTTGACCCCAGTTATTTGGGCTTGACCCCAGTTCCGCCTGTAGCGCATGATGATCCTGGTATAGTTCATGGCAGTGGGACCAGTACTCGCTTTAGGGGCTGATAATTCCATTGTACTGGCTATATCTTGGATCCTACGTATAATGGTAGACGTACCATACATCCGTTCCTAAGGTTTCTAACGTTTTCACGTTAGCTAAGGTTTTGGCATTTTCATGTCACTAAGTTTGGATAGTCGCCAGTTAGGGCCATACTCCAGTTTACATACGATCCTTGGGCTTGTCCCCAGTTATCCTTGGGCTTGTCCCCAGTTATCCTTGGGCTTGTCCCCAGTTATCCTTGGGCTTGTCCCCAGTTGCTAACTTTCATCTTATATTGGCTTAGTCCCGAGTTATGCCCTATTTCAGGTCTTTGAAGTTAGAAAACTAAGGATCCTTGATCCTTACTTTTCTCTAAGGTTTATCTTATTGTTATCCTGGTTCTGGTATTAAGGGTTAGGATCCTAACTTGGATCCTCAGGTATGATCCTTAACTGTTTTAATTGTGTTCATTGTTCATTTGGATAACCCTTGTAACTTGACAACTAAACCCGTGACCCTTAAAAATATACTACTTTTTGGGATTTTTCAACTATAGGATATTTGATCCTGGATCATATCCTAAATATTTTCAATTTAACTTATTCAAGATTCCATATTTAGATAAGTATACGTCAAAATAATTGAAAAATAAAAAGACAAAAAAGGATAACAACACAAGATAAGCCACAAAAGATTAAGGTTTTATTTATTAACAGAAGGTTAACCCTTAAAAGGTTGTCAAAATTACCTACCCCGAGCATCTACCAGCAATACGTGGCCCGTCCGCTGGGGTAGGTAAAGGGTGTCCATGATAATAAGTTCTAAGTAGTGCAGGAATAGAAAGACGGCAGGATAACAATGGCTTCATCCCCCAAATAGAGGATCCCTCCACCGATTGTCATCCTACCTATTGTTCGAAGGATCCTGGATCCTTAACCCTAAAACTATTGTTTAAGTACAAACCAAGAATTGTTCAACAAAACAACCATCAAGCTAAAAAAATTGGGCTCCGGCTATGTCTAGAAGTTTCCATCATCGCCCAATCATGAAGCCTAGACCTTCACTGCATCACCACCTCCAGCTTCTCCACCTTGATCCTTGCCACTGCCTCCAGCCTCAATTGTCAAGATCTCTTCAGCCTCCTCATCATCCTCCAGATCAGCTAGCCTTGCCTTCCACCCTTCAACATCCCAGCTGCTTTTGTCGAAGTTAGGATCCTGGACTTCCTGGGCCATCTGCAGTTTTGTCTTGTACATGGTGATGGCAGTAGAAACCTTTGCACCTTCCACGATTTCATGCTTCTCGTAGTCGATGTCAATCAGGATTTTGGCTGTCTCGTTCCTAGCAGCTTGGAGGGCTTTTTCAAGTTCAGCGATCTTTAGATCCTTGAGCACGGCAACCTGTTGGAGATCAGCGATCTTCTCATCCAGCTTCTCAACGCTCCCCACGTAATCCTCAATCTCAGAAAATTTCTGCAAAGAAGTCAAGGCAGTACAAGGTTAGGTGATCCTCATGTGAGCAGGATATATGGTCAGGATATGCAAGCAGAATCAGTGATCCTTACCTCATTGAAATATTCGAGGAACTGGTGGCGGAGCAGGGGCAGGCCTTGTAGGTCCTCAGCTTCGGAACTCTTTCTCTTTTTGCCACCCCTTCCTTTGATGGGTGCCTTGGGGATGGAGACGCTCGGGCTTGCAATGGCCTTCTTCTTGGATTTGACGGTGTCAAGATCAGCCATACCGAACTTGGAGGCAGCTTTTGAGGATTTTCCAGCACCTATACGTTCAAAACAAGATAAGTATCCTTACCCTATTTATATTTAACTATCTATTCAAATCCTAAATTATACCAAGAACAGGATACCTACTTGACATTGTGACTGAGCCTGAGGATATCTCTTGGGAGTCCTGGGTGTTGGTGTTGAATGTTCTTGTTACAGGATCAAGCCTCCTAAAAGCAGCGAGTCTCTCTTTGGCGGCAGGGGACAGTCTGAGGTGTGAGACAGTGATAGCTGCACGTCAGAAACAAAAAAGGGTGTTAGTGATCCTTGTGTGAAAAGAGAATCGTCTGGTGATCCTTATCAGGATCCTCTATCCTACCATGGGTGCACCACTCCCTGGGCAGATCCTTTCCATTTGGAATAGTGTCTCTTCTGACGAAGAAGAAGCGTCGCTTCCAGTTAGTGTCGTTCTTGGTGGCTTTGAAGATCGGGTGCTCTTCACCAGCTTTTCGTTTGAACAAGTAACGGTGGGATCCGAAAGTAGTGAGGTCATACATCTCACCCAGCTCAGACATTCCAAGATCGATCCCTTCTTGCTCGATGATCCTTTCAAGGGTATATAGAACCCTCCAGATCATCGGCATGGCCTGGATATAGCAGATGCCGGTGAGAGAGAAAAAGAATTGGGTGAATTGAGAGAAAGGATACGAGTATCCCCTCATGAAAGGAGTGACCGGGAAGGCAACCCAAGTCTCAGAGATGTAATCGCTCAGGGCAGTAGGACTGAAATGTTTAAAGAAGGTGTTCGCCGGAAAATAGTGCCGGATTTTGTCAATTTGGGGATCAGTGAAGCAACACCTCTCTTGTGGGGAATCCTTGATGATCCCATGACCCTTCAAGGGGCTATTCTTTTTGGGATCCTTAGCAGGAGAGTTCCGGAGCAACATTTTTTGCGAGATGAAAGAAAAAGAAATAAAACAGAGTAAGAGAAGGGAGAAGGTGAAGAAAGAATACCTGTGTGATCTTCGGATGAGATTATAAAGGGAGTATCTCTGAAATTTAAATGCTAATTGATCCTATCTCTATCTCCTATTTATAATCATGATCGTGCAGGGTTGTCACTTCTGTGACGTCAGAATTGCAACGGATAGTTCTATATCAACGGCTATATATCCGTTAGTTAGTTGCGTATAAGATCAGTAAAATATAACTCGTTCATTTTACAAATTACTCCTTATATTTTGGGGGCAATTGTTAGGGGAGGATTTTCTAATAGCCCGTGATCCTCACTTGTTATCCTATTAGTGATCCTTACTTCTGTGACAGATAGTGATCCTCAGAAGTGCTTTAGGATCAGGATCACGGATCACCCTGAGGATCCTTATACTAACGATTGTTCTCTTTGAATTTCGTATTGTTTTGCAGGAGTTACAAGTTGGACCTGGTCTTAGCAACGTTACTTGTTTTGGTCAAAAATCACACAAGGATAATGCAACCAAACTCTTTGTAAACGGGGAATGATGCTTGGTATGATGAACAAAGATAAGGATCACTTAAATGAAAATTGCACAAGTGACACAAGGATTTATACGAGGAAAAAGCCCTTGATCAATGAATGATCTCTGTCATAAAAAACCATCACCCCTTGATCAATGAATGATCTCTGTCATAAAAAACCTCGGGTGATGGAAACTACCGATCACCAAACTTCAATATAATAAACAATGTTTACAACTTTGGATGGTAACGAGCTAGGTACAAGGATCACTATGGTGTAGTATGCTAGAGTGTGTAAGAAGTGTGTTGTGTCTTCCGAATGCTCAAGAGTGCAATTTATATAAGCGTGTGTGGTCGAATTTTAGGCAAGTCACCTAACTACTAGCTCGTTACCCCTTTAGAAATAGAAGTAAATTTAGCCTAACTAATTGCCCATAAATTGTGTCGAGTTTCCTTATTCTCCACAACGTCTATTTCCGGCGGTGTATGTGCGAGATTTACGTGAAAGATTCCTTAATAATGTTGCCAAGACCAGGTCCAACTCGTAATTCCTGCAAAACAACATTAAATTCAAAGAGAACAATCGTTAGTATGAGGATCCTTAGGATGATCCATGATCCTGATCCTAACGCTCTTCTGAGGATCACTATCTGCCAAAGAAACAAGGATCACTCGTTAGGATATCCTGTAAGGATCACAGGTCATTAAAATCCTGCCCTAACAATTGCCCCCAAAATATAAGGAGTAATTATGTAATATTAACGAGTTATATTTTGCTGATCTTATCTGTAACTAACTCAACGGATATATAGCCGTTGTGACTGAACTATCCGTTGCAATCCTGACGTCATGGAAGTGACAACCCTGCACAATCATGATTATAAATAGGAGATATAGATAGGATCGTTTGCATTTAAATTTCAGAAGTACTCCCTTTATAATCTCATCCGAAGATAAACAGGTATTTTCTCTTCATCTTCTTTCTTCTCTTGCTCTGTTTTCTTTCTCTTTCCATCATTCTGTCAAAAAATGCTGCTCCGGAAGTCTCCCAGCAAGGATCCTAAGAATAACAGCCCCTTGAAGGGTCAAGGGATCATCAAGGATTCCCCCACCGAGAGGTGTTGTTTTACTGATCCTCAAATTGACCAAATCCGTCATTGTTTTCCGGTGAACACCCTCTTTAAATCTTTTAGCCCTACCGCTCTGAGCGATTACATCTCTGAGACTTGGGTAGCTTTCCCGGTCACTCCTTTCATGATAGGATACTCGTATCCTTTCCCTCAGTTCACCGAGTCCTTTTTCTCTCTTACCGGCATCTGCTATATCCAGGCTATGCCGATGATCTGGAGGGTTTTATACACCCTTGAAAGGATCATCGAGCAAGAAGGAATTGATCTGGGTATGGCGGAGCTGGCCGAGATGAACTGGAGAGGAGCACCCTGTTCTCAAAGTTACCAAAAATGATATGAACTGGAAGCGGCGGTTCTTTTTTGTGAGGAGAGATACCATCCCTGATGGGAAGGATTTGCCTAAGAAGTGGGCTACCCATGGTAGGATAGAGGATCCTGGAAGGATCACCATAGAACTTATTCCTTAGCATAAGGATCACTGACTTTTTCTGTTTCCTTATTGTGTAGCTATATCCGTTTCTCATCTTAGGTTGACTCCTGCTGCAAAAGAGAGACTCCTGGCCTTTAAGAAGCTTGATCCTGAAATAAGAACTTTCCAGGTTACCACCCAGGATTCTTAGGAAGTATCCTCTGCCTCTGCCACAATGTCAAGTAAGTATCCTTATTTAAGGAGTATTTATATAATGAGAGTCAAATAAAATTAAGATACTTATCTTGTTTTGGTTGTGTAGGTGCTGGAAAATCCTCTAAGTCTGCTTCGAAGTTTGGCATCGACGATCTTACTATCGTCAAATCTTCAAGGAGAAAGACTCCTGCTGCTAGCCCAACTGCTTCAGCCCCTAAAGCACCTATCAGGGGAAAAGGAAGCAAGAAGAGAAAGGCCTCTGAGGATTTGCAAGGTCTGCCCCTGCTCCGCCAACAGTGTCTGGATTACATCAACGAGGTAAGGATCACTGTCCCTGCTTGTGTATCCTGCTAGTTTTGAGGATCACTTGTCTCTGACGTCATTCCTTGTATTCCTTGTAGAAATTTGCTGAGGTAGAGACGTATGTTGGCCATGTCGAGGATCAGGATCGCCAGATTGCTGACCTTCAACAGGTTGGGGTGTTGAAGGATCTCAAGATAGCCGATCTTCAGAAGGAGCTCCAGGCCACCAAGAATGATGCTGCCAAGATGCTGATCAACTTTGACTATGAGAAGCACGAGATCACCCAGGATGCCAAGGTCTCTGCTGCAATAGCTATGTACAAGATCCAGGTGCAGATGGCTATGGAGGCTCAGGATCCTGCTTTTGACAAGAGCACCTGGGATGTCGAAGGCTGGAAGGCTAGGCTGGCTGAACTGGAGGATGATGAGGAGGCTGAGGAGATCCCGATGCTTGAGGGTGGAGACACTGGCAAGGATCAGGGGGAGAGGCAAGTGGAGCCGGTGGTGATGGTGCAGTGAAGGATTGAGCTGCAGGATTGGGCGATGATGGAAATTTCGAGACTTAACCGGAGCCCAATTTTTTTGTTTGGTGGTTGATTATTTGAATAGTTTGATGGTTTGTACTTTGAACAATAGTTAATAGGGTAAGGATCTATGATCCTTTGAACAGTAGGTAGGATAATAGGTGGTGGAGGGATCCTCTGTTTGGGGGATGAAGCCACTTGTTATCCTGCCGACCTTTATTTCCGGCACTGCTATGACCGCATGAACAATGTGTTAGGGCAGGATTTTAATGACCTATGATCCTTACAAGATATCCTAACAAGTGATCCTTGTTTCTTTGGCAGATAGTGATCCTCAGAAGAGCTTCAGGATCAGGATCATGGATCATCCTAAGGATCCTCATACTAACGATTGTTCTCTTTGAATTTAATGTTGTTTTGCAGGAATTACGAGTTGGACCTGGTCGGGGCAACGTTATTAAGGAATCTTTCACGTAAATCTCGCACATACATCACCGGAAATAGACGTTGTGGAGAATATGGAAACTTAGCACAAATTATGGGCAATTAGTTAGGCTAAATTTACTTCTATTTCTAAAGGGGTAACGAGCTAGTAGTTAGGTGACTTGCCGAAAATTCGACCACACACGCTTATATAAATTGCACTCTTGAACATTCGGAGGACAACACACATTTCTTACACGTACTAGCATACAACACCGTAGTGATCCTTGTACCTAGCTCGTTACCATCCGAAGTTGTAAACTTTGTTTGTTATATTGAAGTTTGGTGATCGGTAGTTTCCATCACCCGAGGTTTTTTATGCCGGAGATCATTCATTGATCAAGGGCTTTTTCCTCGTATAATTCCTTGTGTCACTTGTGCAATTTACATTTAAGTGATCCTTATCTTTGTTCATCATACCAAGCATCATTCCCCGTTTACAAAGAGTTTGGTTGCATTATCCTTGTGTGATTTTTGACCAAAACTGTTTGGCGCCCACCGTGGGGCAATTGGTGCTTCATTCATAAGAAAGTTTTTCTGTTGGTGATCATTCCGGAGTGTTGCATGGCTTCATCGTTGAAGAATACCTCCACAGCGATGCCTGCAGTCAATTCATCTAAGGGCGTTCCACCTTTGCCTCCACCACCAGCTGGATCTCAGAAAAATGCTGAGAAGAGACCAACTCCTATTTTCTCTAAACCTTCATCTTCTTCTGCTCTAACTTCTTCTGCTCCCAGTACTAGTGATATATTTACTTTGATTTTGCAGATGAGGGATCGTATGCAGCAGCATGATGAAACTAATGACAGGATCCTCAAGGAAATCGGAGATCTCAAAAGGCAAAAGAAAACGGCAAAGGATCATTCTCCACTGATGCCCAATTCTTTGAATTTTGATACTCCGATGATTACTTCTCAGCTATCAGAGGTCCCAAACATTCAACATGTGGGTGGATCAAGAGAAGTACACCTCAGCTCAGCAATAGTGACTCAGGCATCAGGTTCATATTTCCAGCCAGCGGGATCCTATACCCAACATATGGGATCCTTCATGAATTCAGGAGCCTACTCAGGAGCACAGCAGGTTCTAGGATCCTCCTTTGTTCCAGGATCATCCCAGGTTCAAAGATCCTCCTTTGTTCAAGGATCATCCCAAGTTCAAGGATCCTCCTTAGTTCCAGGATCATCCCAGGTTCTAGGATCCTCTTTCGTTCCAGGATCATCCCAGTTTCGAGGATCCCTCCAGATGCCAGGATCCTCGAAGAGTTTGCAGATAGGAAGTTCAGATGTCCATCAAGGAGATTTTATTCCGACGCGGACCATTGCTTCCACTGGTCCCTCCATTATCCCAGAATCCCAGCAATATGGATTCACATCCAGTGTTCCTAACTTGAACCCGATGGGAGGTAACACTTTTAATAATTCTCTTACCACTAACCATGGATTCATGCAGGATACAGGTATCAACCATGCTATGGCCAGAGAACTGCAGAAACTAAAGGATATGATATCAAG
This sequence comes from Helianthus annuus, assembly GCF_002127325.2. Lineage (NCBI taxonomy): Eukaryota > Viridiplantae > Streptophyta > Magnoliopsida > Asterales > Asteraceae > Helianthus > Helianthus annuus. The sequence goes on along the minus strand of NC_035441.2, from coordinate 20,745,485 downwards.
TGTTCCAGGGTAGTCAAACCTATCCCGGAGATTGCAGATGGAAGCCATAAGGTATCTCGTTTCGCACCACCAATTTGGGATGCTGAGATACCCAAAAGATTCCATATTCCAACTATGAAGCTGTATGATGGTACAACGGATCCTGAGGAACACATAGCACAATACAGGGAGAGGATGGAGATCAATCTAATTCCAGAAAGGTTAAAGGAAGCATGCCTATGCAAGGGATTTGGATCCACTCTTACTGGATCAGCTCTTAAATGGCTGCTAAGTCTTCCCCCTTACTCTATTACTTCGTTTGCTAATTTAGTTAACTTATTCAATAATCAATTTTCTTGTAGCAGAAAATTTGAACGATTGACTAGTGATTTATATAGGATAACTCAGGTTCATAATGAATCATTAAGAGATTATATAACCAAATTTAGTAAAGAATCCTTGGACATTCCCAACTTGGATGTGGCCACAGCTGTTGAGGCTTTCAAAATGGGATTGCTTAGGGATTCATTGTTCTATGATGATCTTGTTATGACACCATGCAGGAACCTAGACGAAGTAAGGACTCGGGCACTCAGATTCATCTGGCTAGAGGATGACAAGAGGATCCAGGAGAGACAAGTAGGATCCTCAAAACAAGAAAAGCAAGGATCCTCTTTCAAAAGCAACAAATTCAAATCCTACAGCAGAACTGACAACCAGAACGTGCATGCTGTTGACCAAGAAGAGGACGATGAGGATTATCCTCCGATTTCTGAATACTGTTTTTCCGTTGATAACCATGAACTAATCCTTGCAATGCAGAATCTAGGAGAAAAAGCCAGATGGCCCAGAAAAAATGACAAACCAGCCGCAGCTAAAGACAAATCAAAATGGTGTGCATACCACGAGGATTTTGGGCATTTAACAGAGGAATGCATCGCATTGAGAAAGGAAATTGGGTATCTGCTGAGCAAGGGACATTTAAAAGAGTTGTTGGGAAGAAAAAAGCCAAGGACTCAGGATCCTGAAAGGATCCCTGAAAAAGCTCCAGCTCCTCCGGCAGATGCACAAGTGATAAACTTTATTTCTGGTGGGTCACACATCTGTGGTACATCCTTTTCAGCAGCTAAAAGGCATGCAAAGGAAGCTAAAATGGATAACGGAGAAAGACCTATTCGAACATCAAGTGTCTCGGAAGGAAAAGTGATAACCTTTGATGAAAATGATCGCGTTGATATCCAGGATCCTCATCATGATAGTTTAGTTATTACTCTCTTTATTTCTAACCATTTTGTCCGCAGGATCCTTATTGACGGAGGAAGCTCAGTAAACATTATCCAGCTTGATGTTCTGAAGAAAATGGGTATTCCTGAATCAGACATCACACCAAGATCCTCCGTGCTTGTGGGATTTAGTGGCGAAACTAAGAAAACCCTGGGGGACATCAAACTCCCAATTTATGTGGAAGGATTACATAATTATCAAAAATTTTGTGTTATTGACTGTCTATCTTGTTGTAACGTTATCCTTGGCAGGCCCTGGATACACGATATGAAGGCAGTCCCATCCACCTACCATCAATGTGTGAAGCTCCCTAGCCCTTGGGGAATAGTCAAGATCGATAGTGATCAGCAGGAGGCTAAGGATTGTTACACATCATCAATGAAACCAGCCTCGAAATCAAGGGAGCAATAGCAATTAAAGTATCCTCCAAGGAGTGTCTTGGAGGCAAGGGAGCAGGATGTGGACGAAATCCTGATGGATCCTGATGATCCTGAATCCAAAATCTATGTCGGATCAGGGATCCTTGGCAAGATGAAAGAAGACCTTGTATCCTTTCTCAAAAGAAGAAAATCTACCTTTGCATGGAAACATGAGGATATGACAGGTATATCTAAGGATATTATCACTCATAAACTTGGCATTGACAGGTCAGTTAAACCAATCCATCAAAAAAGGAGGAAGTTTGCACCAGAAAGAAATGCCATTATCCAGGAAGAAGTAGAAAGATCACTACGAGCAGGTATGATTAGAGAAGTAAAGTATCCAAAATGGCTGGCCAATGTGGTTGTTGTTCAAAAGAAAAATGGAAAGTGGAGGGTATGTATCGATTTCACTGATTTAAATAAGGCATGTCCCAAGGATCCTTTCCCATTACCCCACATTGACTCCATGGTGGATGCAACGGCGGGTCATGAACTGTTAACCTTTATGGATGCATCATCTGGATTCCAACAAATTCAGATGGAACCATCTGACCAAGAGGATACGGCTTTTATGACCCCAACCGGTTTATATTGTTATATTGCTATGCCGTTTGGATTAAGGAATGCAGGTGCAACATATCAAAGGCTGGTGAACATGATGTTCAAAGATCAAATTGGAAAGACTATGGAAGTATACATAGATGATATGGTGGTGAAATCCATAAAAGCTGAGGATCACCTAAGAGACTTGGAGGAAGCATTTGATATCCTTGACAGATATAACATGAAGCTTAATCCTTCAAAATGTCACTTTGGTGTAAAGGCAGGTAAATTCTTAGGATATATGGTAACCAAGAGGGGCATTGAAGCAAGTCCGGAACAAATCAAAGCATTGGTGAATATCAAATCTCCTGCCAACGCTAAAGATGTGCAAAGGCTAACAGGCAGGATAGCAGCTTTAAACAGATTTATATCTAAATCCTCGGAAAAGTGTAAAGAATTCTATGATATCCTAAGAAAAAACAAGAAATTCGAATGGACTGAGAAGCATGAGAGTGCTTTACAAGCCCTCAAAGAATACTTGTCCTCAGCTCCAGCGTTGATGAAACCAGAAAAAGGAGATGTGTTATCCTTATTGTTTTGGTCAAAAATCACACAAGGATAATGCAACCAAACTCTTATGTAAACGGGGAATGATGCTTGGTATGTTGAACAAAGTAAAGGATCACTTTGATGTAAAATACGCAAATGACACAAGGATTTATACGAGGAAAAAGCCCTTGATCAATGAATGATCTCCGGCATAAAAAACCTCGGGTGATGGCAACTACCGATCACCAAGCTTCAATATATCAAACAATATTTTTACAACTTCGGATGGTAACGAGCTAAGTACAAGGATCACTATAGTATCGTGTTTCAAAGCGTGTGAGAAATGTGTTGTGTCTTCCGAATGTGGAAGAGTGCTATTTATACAAGTGTGAGTGGTCCTATTTTAGGTAAATAACCTAACTATTAGCTCGTTACCCCTTTAGGAATAGAAGTAAATCTAGCCTAAATTATCGCCCTTAAATTATGCTGAGTTTCCATATCGTCCTCAACGTCCATCTTTGATTATGCAAATGCCAAAGTTGTTGTGACGAGTTCCTTGTTTACATTGCCAAGAGCGGATCCTACTTGAAATCCCTTCAAGATAACATTAAATCCAAGGAGAACAACTGTTAGTATGAGGATCCCTAGAATGGTCCGTGATCCTGATCCTGGAATTCTTCTGAGGATCACTATCTGCCAAAGAATCAAGGATCACTGGTTAGGATCACATGTAAGGATCATAAGTCATAGAAATTCAGCCCTAACACTTATATCTTGCGGTATCCTCAAAAGCAGTAAGTGCAGTCCTTGTTAAGGATCATGAAGGTACACAATATCCTGTCTATTATGTAAGTAAGAGTTTACTTGATGCTGAATCCAGGTATTCACACCTTGAAAAACTTATTCTTGCACTAATTATGGCATCTACTAAACTAAGACATTATTTTGAAACCCATGCTGTTGTTGTTAGAACTAATTTTCCAATTAAGAATGTCCTCAGGAAACCAGAGATATCCGGAAGGATGGCTAAGTGGGCAGTAAAGCTTAGTGCCCATTGTTAGGGCTGGATTTTTATTATACGTGATCCTTATACGTAATCCTTATACGTGATCCTAACCAGTGATCCTTGTTTCTTTGGCAGACAGTGATCCTCAGCAGGGCTTCAGGATCAGGATCATGGACCATTAAAGGATCCTCATGCTAACAGTTACCTTCGTTTAATACAACGTTATTTTGCAGGAACATCTAGCAGGATACGCTCTTAGCATCATAATCAAGGGACGCGTCTTCACAATTATAGCATGAGCTTAATCAGAGATAGACGTTGCAAAGGATATGGAAACTTAGCTTGATTTAAGGGCGGCAATTTAGGCTAGATTGTCTTTTATTTCTAAAGGGGTAATGAGCTGATTATTAGTCTTTTTACCTAAAATAGGTCACCTACACTTGTATATATAACACTCTTCCTCATTCGGAAGAACACACAACACAATTCTCACACGCTTAGACACTCGAAACTATAGTGATCCTTGTACTCAGCTCATTATCATCCGAAGTTGTAACTATATTTTTCTTATATTGAAGTTGGTGATCGGTAGTTGCCATCACCCGAGGTTTTTTATGCCGGAGATCATACATTGATCAAGGGCTTTTTCCTCGTATAAATCATTGCGTCTTTGCATATTTCTCATAAAAGTGATCCTTTACTTTTGTAATTAACCAAGCATCATACCCCGTTTACATAAAGTTTGGTTACATTATCCTTGTGTGATTTTTGACCAAAACAGTTTGGCGCCCACCGTGGGGCAATTGGTGCTTCAATTCTGAGAAGTTTTGTTCATTTCATTTATTTCGGTTCATTACCTTCAAACACATGGCTTCTCCAGCGAAGAACACTCCAAGCTCTATGTCGGCGGTCACTTTTTCACAGGGCATTCCGCCTTTGCATCATCTCCCCATTGCATTCCAGAAAAATGCTGAGAAATTCTCCGAAAAAGACAACCCCCGTTTTCACAAAACCAACTGTTGTTTCTTCCTCTACACTTACTAACAGCGATTTTTATGCTTTGATTGTGCAGATGAAGGATCACATGCGGCAGGTCAAAACTAATGGCAGGATCCTTCGCGAAATTGATAAAATCAGCAGAGGATCACTCCCCTTTGATGCCGTGGTCGCTGAATTTTGACACTCCGGTCATAACTTCCCAGAACTTTACAGCTCCACATGTCCAATACCAGGGTGGATCAACAGGAATACGTTCTAGATCATCGGCAATGTCTCAGATTCAAGGATCCTCGCAGGTTCAAGGATCCTCTCAGGTTCAAGGATCCTCGCAGGTTCAAGGATCCTCGCAGGTTCAAAGATCCTCTTAGGTTCAAGGATCCTCGCAGGTTCAAGGATCCTCTCAGGCTCAAGGATCCTCTCAGGCTCAAGGATCCTCGCAGGCTCAAGGTTCCTCCTTCCAGAGTTTAGGTGACAAGGTTAGGTGGACAAGGAAGAATGACAAACCGTCTGCCACCGAAGACGAATCGAAATGGTGTGCTTACCATGGGTATTCTGGTCATCTCATAGATGAGTACATAGCATTTAGGAAGGAGATAGGTTATCTTTAGAGCAAAGGATACTTGAAGGAATTGCTTGGAAGGAAAAGGTCAAGGATCAAGTACCCTGAGAAAATTCCTGAAAAAGCTCCTCCTCCACCATCCGATGCTTGAATCATCCATTTCATCTCCGGAGGTTCTCAGTAACTAAGAGACGTGCAAATGAAACAAAGATGGAGAATGGGGGCAAACCTGTTCGGACCTCCATCCTTACCCAGAAGAAAGTGATATCATATGATGAGGATAACTGTGCGGACATTCAGGATCCTCATCACGACGGTGTAGTTATTACATTATTTATATCTAACCGTTTTGTTCGCAGGATTCTCATTGATGGGAAAAGCTCAGTGAACATAATCCAGTTGGATGTCCTCGATAGAATGGACGTCCTTGAATCCGATATTGTCCAAAGATCATCTATCCTTGGAGAGACAAAGATTACATTGGGGGACACCAAACTTCCTATCTACATAGAGGGAGTAAATTATGTTAAAAAAATTTTTTTATGTTATTGATTGCTTATCTTGCTGTAACATTATCTTTGGCAGGCCATGGATACACGATATGAAGGCAATCCCTCTCAACATATCATCAACGTGTCAAGGTCCCAACTCTATGAGATATGGTGAAGATAGAAAGTGATCAGCAGGAGGCAAAAAACCATTACACTTCTTCAAAGAAGCCAGCCTCCAAGGAGCAAGACATCATGGAGGCAAGAGAGCAAGACGTCAAGGATGTTATGTTGAACTCAGAGGATCCTGAATCCAAAATTTTTATAGGAGCTGGATCCTAGACAGTATTTAGCAGGATTTAGTATCCTTCTTGGAAAGAAGAAAATCTACCTTCGCTTGGAAACATGAAGATATGACAGGTATATCTAAGGATATTATCACTCATAAACTTGGCATTGACAGGTCATTCAAACCAATCCACCAAAAAAGGAGAAAGTTTGCAATTGAAAGGAATCCAAGAAGAGGTAGACAAATTGCTCAAAGACAAGTTTGAGTGGACTGATAGGCATGAAGCTGCACTTAACGTTCTTAAGGATCATCTATCCTCAGCACCAGCCCTGATGAAACCAGAAAATGGAGAACCGTTATCCTTATACTTAACTATTTCAGCTAAAGTAGTAAGTGTGATCCTAGTTAAGGATCATGAAGGTTCTCAACATCCGGTATACTATGTAAGTAAAATTCTACTTGATGCTGAGGCCAGGTATGTTCTCAGGAAAACTGAAATAGCAGGTAGAATGGCAAAGTGGATAGTCAAGCTTAATGCATATGACATTAAGTATGAACCTAGGACTGTCATCAAGTCCGAAGCTTTAGCTGACTTTGTGGCTGATTTCAGTAGTGATCTACAAAGGGAAGCTGAATTAGAAGTTCAACAACTAGAGAAGACCAAGGATCCTTGGACACTCTTCATGGATGGAGCTTCAAATGTTAAAGGAACTGGACAAAGCACACTACTAAAATCGCCACAGGGGGACATTATACTCCAATCCATTGCATATAAATTCCAAACCACTAATAATGAGGCAGAGTATGAGGCCTTTATAGCAGGTTTGCAATTAGCTAACAATATGAGGACCAGGTATCTTCAAGTATATGTAGATTCTCTATTAATTACTAATCATTATAACGGTTCTTACACTGTCAAATGTGAAAAGCTAATCAAATACTTAGAAATAATCAGGAAACTGGCAGATTCTTTTGCTTTTTTCAGCTTAACACAGGTACCAAGGGAGGATAACACGGAAGCTGATGCATTGGCCAACTTAGGATTATCCTTAAAGATTCCAGAAGATATAAGTATCCCTATCATCCATATCCTGGCTCCTGCCATTGAAAATCAGGTGGCCATGGAAATAGAAGAGGATACTGCAGTGGTCCCTAGTGAAGAAACTCAATCTTATTCAGGATCATGGATCTCGCCAATTATGAGATACTTGCAATACGGGGAGATTCCGATGGGAGAAAATCCTAGAGCTTTCAGGATTAAGGTATCTCAATTCACAATCTTAGATAATGTGCTATATAAACGATCTCTTGCAGGACCATATTTAAGATGTATCGAGGATCCTGAAATTGAAGAAGTGTTGAGAGACTTCCATGAAGGAGATTGTGGAAACCACACTGGGGGCAGGGCATTGTTCTCAAGGATCCTTAGAACAGGATACTACTGGCCAACCATGAAAAGGGATGCTGTAGAATATGCTAGGAAATGTGATCCTTGTCAAAGACACAGCAATATCCTTCATCAACCAGCTGAATTGCTACACCCCATACCATCCTCTTGGCCATTCATGAGATGGGGAATGGATATAGTTGGCAAGCTCCCTAAAGCACCTGGTGGAAAAGTATTTATGCTTGCCATGACTGACTACTTCTCTAAGTGGATAGAAGCTGAAGCCTTTGCTCAAGTCAGAGAAAAAGAAGTTATATCCTTTATCAAAAGAAACATTATAACTAGATTTGGCATTCCCTCTGAAATTGTATGTGATAATGGCTCCCAATTCATTGGAAGCAGAACCACTAACTTTTGTGACAGTTGGGGAATTAAGATGAAAACATCAACACCAGTTCATCCACAAGCCAACGGCCAAGCAGAATCATCCAACAAGATCATCATCAACAATCTGAAGAAGAAGCTAGGATCCAAGAAGGGGAAATGGGCAGAGGAGTTACCTTATGTGCTATGGGCTGATAGGACAACTCCCAAGAATGCCACTGGTCAAACACCTTTCTCTTTAGTATTTGGGGCAGAAGCAGTGATCCCAACAGAGATGGTGATCCCAACTGCTAGAACAAGTGCTCGTGATCCTGAAAAGAATGCTACAATCCTGGCTCAGGATTTGGATACTATTGAGGAAATCAGGGATCTGGCTAGGATAAGGATGGCAAGCTACCAACAAAGAATGGCTGGTGCTTACAACAAAAATGTTAGGATAAGGAAGTTCCAAGTCGGAGATATGGTGTTGAGAAAAGCATTCCAAAACACTATCAATCCTGCTGATGGGAAGTTAGCACCAAAATGGGAAGGCCCTTACTTGATTGAAGCTGAAGCAGGAAAGGGGGCATATAGATTGCTAACTATGGAAGGAAACTTGTTACCAAGAGCCTGGAATGCTGTTCACTTAAAGATATACTTTATGTGAACATGATCCTTCAAGCATGTGATCCTTATATTGAAGTATCCTCGAAGGATCCCGGTGATGTCAGTGATCCTTACTCTGGTAATGTCCTTATCTTAAAACATTTACATTTCCTTACTTTTAACCAAAGGATAAGGATCCTGTATCCTTCATCCTCTTCTCACGAACCATTTGAGTTATGATAGTTCAGGTATCTACAGCATATCGTCAAAGATCTTCAAAAGCAACGCAGATCCTCGGGTCTAACCCCAGTTATCCTTGGGATTATCCCCAGTTTCCGCCAGCAGCGCACGATGATCCTGATATAGTTTACGTCTTTGGGACCAGTACCCACTTCCGGGGCTGACAACCTCATCGTACTGGCTATACCCAGGATCCTCCGTATAATGGTAGACGTACCATACATCCGTTCCTAAGGTTTCTAACGTTTTCACGTTAGCTAAGGTTTTGACATTTTCATGTCACTAAGTTTGGATAGTCGCCAGTAAGGGCCATACTCCAGTTTACATACGATCCTTCGGGCTTGTCCCCAGTGATCCTATGGGCTCATCCCCAGTTATCCTTTGGGCTTGTCCCCAGTTACTAACTTATCTTTTATATTGGCTTAGTCCCAAGTTATTTTCCATATTTTCAGGTTTTCGAAGTGAAACAATTAAGGATCCTTAATCCCTATTATCCATTAAAGTTTTACTTATGGTTATCCCGATTAAAGGTTAAGATCCTAACGTGGATCCTCAGGTATGATCCTTAACTATTTTTAATTTCATTATTCATTTGTATAACCTTTAGACCTTGACAACTGAACCTATGATCCTTAAAATAAACTACCTTGAAAATTTTCGATTATAGGATATTTGATCCAGGATCATATCCTAAATTTCTTAAACATAATTTGCTCAACTTTTCTTACTCAAACAAACATGTGTCAAAACAATTGAAAATAAAAAGGATAATAACACAAGATAAGCGACAAAAATTTAAGATTTTATTTATTAACGAAAGGATTAACCCTTCAAAAGTTGTCAAAATTGCCAACCCACATTTCTACCAGCAAAACGTGGCCCGTCCACATGGGTTGGCAAAGGGTGTCCATTGTCTATGCGGTCTTAGCATGTGCAGGAAATTAAAAGTGGCAGGATCACAAAGGCTTCATCCCCCAAACAGAGGATCCCTCCACCTTTTGTAATCCTACCTATTGTCCAAAGGATCCAGGATCCTTAACCCTAAAAACTATTGTTCAAAGATTACAGACCATCAATTGTTCCAAATACCACTACCACAAACCACTACCAAACTCAAAAAAATTGGGCTCCGGCCTAGTCACAAATATCCATCATCGCCCAATCATGCAGCTTACACCTTTGCTGCTCCATCACCACCAACTTCTCCGCCCTGATCCTTGTCAGCATCACCACCCTCCAGCATTGGGATATCCTCAGCTTCATCCTCGTCTTCCAGTTCCGCCAGCCTTGCCTTCCAATCTTCAACATCCCATGTGCTCTTATCGAAGGAAGGATCCTGAGCCTCCGCAGCCATCTGAAGTTGTATCTTGTACATGGCAATTGCCGCAGAGACCTTGGCATCCTGGATGATCTCCTGCTTCTCGCTATCCATATCAATCAATCTTTGAGCAGCCTCATCCTTCGTAGCCCGGAGTTCCTTCTCAAGATCTGCTATCTTGAGATCCTTCAACACGCCCATTTGTTGAAGATCGGCAATTTGGCTTTCCTGATCCTCGACATGGCCAAGATAGGTCTCGATCTCAGCAAGTTTCTGCAAAAGAGGTATAAGGAAAATTCAGGATCAGGCGATCCAAAAGGAAGCAGGATATTCAAGCAGGATACTTAAGAAGGATAACCAACAGGGGCAGTGATCCTTACCTCATTAACATAGTCGAGAAACTGTTGGCGAAGCAGAGGAAATCCCTGGAGATCTTCAGAAGTCTTTCTCTTTTTTCCCTTACCCCGAATGGGTGCTTTAAGGGCTGAAGTAGAGGGACTGGCAGCAGAAGTCTTCCTCCTCGAAGACTTGACGTTGGCAAGATCACTTATCCCAAACTTGGAAGCAGACTTGGCAGATTTGGCAGACTTTCCAGCGCCTACACAATCAGAAACAAGATAAGTTCCCTTATTAATCAAACAATCTCACATATAACTTACTTTTTACAAGGATACTTACTTGACATAGTGGCAGATGCGGAGGATACTTCCTGTGAATCTTGGACGGTGACTTGGAAACTTCTGACCTCAGGATTAAGCTTTTTAAAAGCTAAGACTCTTTCTCTTGCAGCAGGGGTTAACTTAAGATGAGCAATGGATATAGCTGCACAAAAAATAAAAAAGACGTTAAGTGATCCTCATCATATGAGACAAGTCTGATAGTGATCCTTCCAGGATCCTCTACCCTACCATGAGTGGCCCATTCCTTGGGCAGATCCTTCCCATCTGGGATGGTATCCCTTCTAACAAAGAAAAAGCGACGCTTCCAGTTCGTGTCATTCTTAGTAACCTTGAAGACAGGGTGATCCTCCCCAGCTTTCCGTTTTAGCAGATATCGGCAAGAACCGAACGTGGTAAGATCATAAAGTTCGGCCAACTCTACCATCCCCAAATCAATTCCCTCCTGCTCGATGATCCTCTCGAAGGTATACAAGACCCTCCAGATCATCGGCATAGCTTGGATATAAGATATGCCGGTTAAAGAAAAGAAGGATTGGGTGAAGGCTGGAAAAGGATACGAATATCCTATGGTGAACGGAGTTGCAGGGAAAGCCACCCAGGTGTCGGAGATAAAATCACTTAGAGCGGTAGAAGAAAAAGATTTAAAAACGGTATCCGCCGGAAAACAGTGACGGATCTTATCAATGAGAGCATCGGTATAACAGCATCTCTCGGTAGGAGAATCCTTGATGATCCCTTGGCTTTTCAACGGACTGCTCTTCTTGGGATCCTTATGAGGAGAATGTCGGAGCAACATATTTGTGGCAAAACAAAAAAAGAGCAAGAACAGAAAAAACAGGGCAGAAAAAGGAAGAAAGAAAGGAAGAGAATACCTGATCAATCTTCGGTGGAGATTATAAAGGGAGTATATCCTGAATTTAAATACAAATCGATCCTCACCCTATCTCCTATTTATAATTATGATTTGCAGGGATTGTCACATCTATGACGTGAGGGTTGCAACGGCTAGTTCGATATTAACAGCTAGTTATCCGAGTCATTCGTTGCAGATAAGATCAAAGCAAAATATAACTCGTTTATTTACAATAAACTCCTTATATTTTGGGGGCAATTGTTAGGGCTGGATTTTTATTATACGTGATCCTTATACGTAATCCTTATACGTGATCCTAACCAGTGATCCTTGTTTCTTTGGCAGACAGTGATCCTCAGCAGGGCTTCAGGATCAGGATCATGGACCATTAAAGGATCCTCATGCTAACAGTTACCTTCGTTTAATACAACGTTATTTTGCAGGAACATCTAGCAGGATACGCTCTTAGCATCATAATCAAGGGACGCGTCTTCACAATTATAGCATGAGCTTAATCAGAGATAGACGTTGCAAAGGATATGGAAACTTAGCTTGATTTAAGGGCGGCAATTTAGGCTAGATTGTCTTTTATTTCTAAAGGGGTAATGAGCTGATTATTAGTCTTTTTACCTAAAATAGGTCACCTACACTTGTATATATAACACTCTTCCTCATTCGGAAGAACACACAACACAATTCTCACACGCTTAGACACTCGAAACTATAGTGATCCTTGTACTCAGCTCATTATCATCCGAAGTTGTAACTATATTTTTCTTATATTGAAGTTGGTGATCGGTAGTTGCCATCACCCGAGGTTTTTTATGCCGGAGATCATACATTGATCAAGGGCTTTTTCCTCGTATAAATCATTGCGTCTTTGCATATTTCTCATAAAAGTGATCCTTTACTTTTGTAATTAACCAAGCATCATACCCCGTTTACATAAAGTTTGGTTACATTATCCTTGTGTGATTTTTGACCAAAACACCCATGATATAAGATATCAGCCTAGAACAACCATCAAATCTCAAGCATTAGCAGACTTTGTGGCTGATTTCAGTAGTGATTTACAAAAGGAAGCCGAAATGGAAGTCCAGCAGCTGGATGAAACCAAGGATCCTTGGATACTACATACTGATGGATCCTCAAATGTTAAAAGCACGGGGCTTGGTATACTACTAAAATCGCCACAGGGGGACATAATACCCCACTCCATAGCTTGTGAGTTCCAAGCCACTAATAATGAGGCTGAATATGAAGCCCTGATTGCCGGTTTGCAAATTGCTAAACATATGGGGATCAGGTATCTCGAGGTATACGTGGATTCATTGTTAATCACTAATCACTTTAATGGATCCTATGTTGTTAAAGGTGAAAAACTAACCAAATATTTAGAGATAGTCAAAGAATTGGCACTCTCCTTTGTTTTCTTTAGTTTGACACAGGTACCAAGGGAAGAAAATACAGAAGCTGATGCATTGGCCAAATTTAGGATCATCTTTGAAGATCCCAGAGGATATAAGTATCCCCATCATCCATATCCTGGCTCCTGCTATTGAAAATCAAGTGGCCATGGAAATAGAAGAGGATTCTGCAATGATCCCCAATGAGGATACTCAATCTTGTTCAGGATCATGGATCTCACCAATCATGAGATACTTACAACACGGAGAGATTCCTATGGGAGAAAACCCTAGGGCTTTTAGAATTAAGGTATCTCAATTCACAATCTTAAATAATATGTTGTATAAGCGATCTCTTGCAGGACCATATTTAAGATGTATCGAGGATCCTGAAGTTCAAGAAGTTTTAAAAGACTTCCATGAAGGAGATTGTGGAAACCACACTGGGGGCAGGGCATTGTTCTCAAGGATCTTAAGGACAGGATACTACTGGCCAACTATGAAAAGGGATGATGTGGAGTATGCTAAGAAGTGTGATCCTTGTCAAAGACACAACAATATCCTTCATCAGCCGGCTGAATTTCTACATCCTATACCATCCTCTTGGCCATTTATGAGATGGGGGATGGATATAGTTGGCAAGCTCCCTAAGGCACCTGGTGGAAAAGTGTTCATGCTTGCTATGACTGATTACTTCTCCAAGTGGATAGAGGCTGAAGCCTTTGCCCAAGTCAGAGAAAAGGAAGTTATATCCTTTATTAAGAGAAATATTATAACTAGATTTGGCATTCCTTCTGAAATTGTATGTGATAATGGTTCCCAATTTATTGGGAGCAGAACTACTAACTTTTGTGACAGCTGGGGGATTAAGATGATAACATCAACACCAGTCCACCCACAAGCTAATGGTCAAGCAGAATCATCCAACAAGATCATCATCAACAATTTGAAGAAGAAACTTGGATCCAAGAAGGGGAAATGGGCAGAAGAATTACCTTATGTGCTTTGGGCTGATAGGACAACCCCCAAGAATGCTACTGGTCAAACACCATTCTCTTTGGTATTTGGGGCAGAATCAGTGATCCCAACAGAAATGGTGGTTCCAACTGCTAGAACAAATACCCGTGATCCTGAGGAAAATGATGCAAACCTAGCTCAAGACTTGGATACTATTGAGGAAATCAGGGATCTGGCTAGGATAAGGATGGCTAGTTACCAACAAAGAATGGCTGGTGCTTATAACAAAAATGTCAGGATAAGGAAATTCCAAGTTGGGGATATGGTATTGAGAAAAGCATTCCAGAATACCACCAATCCTGCTGATGGGAAATTGGCACCAAAATGGGAAGGCCCTTATTTGATTGAAGCCGAAGCAGGAAAGGGGGCATATAGATTGCTAACCATGGAAGGTAATTTGTTACCAAGAGCCTGGAATGCTGTCCACTTGAAGAAATATTTCATGTAAGCGGGATCCTTCTGGCACATATGATCCTTACATTTGCAGTATCCTTCAAGGATCCCTGAAGTATCGGTAATCCTTACTCTGGTAATGTCCTAAGCTCGAACTCTTATTTACATATTTTCTTATTTAAGGATAAGGATCATGTATCCTTCATCCTTCTCTCACGAGATTTTGAGTTCTGATAGTCCAGGTATCCTTAGCATATTGTTGACAATCTTCAGAAACAACTCAGATCCTTGGGTTTAACCCCAGTTGTTTGGGCTTGTCCCCAGTTATCCTTGGGCTTATCCCCAGTTTCGCCTGTAGCGCACGATGATCCTGGTATAGTTCAAGTCTTTGGGACCAGTACTCGCTTTAGGGGCTGATAATTCCATCGTACTGGCTATACCTAGGATTCTACGTATAATGGTAGACGTACCATACATCCGTTCCTAAGGTTTCTAACGTTTTCACGTTAGCTAAGGTTTTGGCATTATCATGTCACTACGTTTGGATAGTCGCCAGTAAGGGCCATACTCCAGTTCACCTAAGATCCTTGGGCTTGTCCCCAGTTATCCCTTGGGCTTGTCCCCAGTAATCCTTTGGGCTAGTCCCCAGTTATCCTTTGGGCTTGTCCCCAGTGATCCTTTGGGCTTGTCCCCAGTTACTAACTTGTCTTTTATATTGGCTTAGTCCCAAGTTATATTCTATTTTCAGGTTTTCGAAGTTAAACAATTAAGGATCCTCAATCCTTATTATCCATTAAAGTTTTTCTTATGGTTATCCTGATTAAAGGTTAGGATCCTAACTTGGATTCTCAGGTATGGTCCTTAACTGTTTTGATTTCATTCATTATTTTGAATAACCCTTACACTTTGACAACTGAACCTATGATCCTTAAAATGAACTACTTTTTGGAAGTTTTCGACTATAGGATATTTGATCCTGGATCATATCCTAAAACATAATTTGCTTAACTTTTCTTACTCAGACAAGTATAAATCAAAATAATTGAGAATTTAAAGGATATACAAGGATAACAACACAAGATAAGCCAAAAAGATTAGAGTTATTTTATTAACAAAAGTTTAAACCATCAAAAGTAGTCAAAATTGCCAACCCACGTTTCTACCAGCAAAACATGGCCCGTCCACATGGGTTGGCAACGGGTGTCCATTGTTTGTGCGGTCATAGCATGCAGGAAATTAAAGGGCGGCAGGATCACAATGGCTTCATCCCCCAAACAGAGGATCCCTCCACCACTTGCAATCCTACCTACTGTCTAAAGGATCCTAGATCCTTACCCTAAAAACTATTGTTCAAGTACAAACCATCAAACTATTCAAATAAACA
The DNA here is from genome assembly GCF_002127325.2 of Helianthus annuus. Classification (NCBI taxonomy): domain Eukaryota; kingdom Viridiplantae; phylum Streptophyta; class Magnoliopsida; order Asterales; family Asteraceae; genus Helianthus; species Helianthus annuus. Next base: position 20,729,720 of record NC_035441.2, on the reverse strand, counting down.
ACCACCAAACAAAAAAATTGGGCTCCGGCTAAGTCTCGAAATTTCCATCATCGCCCAATCCTACAGCTCAATCCTTCGCTGCACCATCACCACCGGCTCCACTTTCCTCTCCACCCTGATCCTTGCCAGTGTCTTCACCCTCAAGCATCGGGATCTCCTCAGCCTCCTCATCATCCTCCAGTTCAGCCAGCCTAGCCTTCCAGCCTTCGACATCCCAGGTGCTCTTGTCAAAAGCAGGATCCTGAGCCTCCATAGCCATCTGCAGCTGGATCTTGTACATAGCTATTGCAGCAGAGACCTTGGCATCCTGGGTGATCTCGTGCTTCTCATAGTCAAAGTTGATCAGCATCTTGGCAGCATCATTCTTGGTGGCCTGGAGCTCCTTCTGAAGATCGGCTATCTTGAGATCCTTCAACACCCCAACCTGTTGAAGGTCAGCAATCTGGCGATCCTGATCCTCGACATGGCCAACATACGTCTCTACCTCAGCAAATTTCTACAAGGAATACAAGGAATGATGTCAGAGACAAGTGATCCTCAAAACTAGCAGGATACACAAGCAGGGACAGTGATCCTTACCTCGTTGATGTAATCCAGACACTGTTGGCGGAGCAGGGGCAGACCTTGCAAATCCTCAGAGGCCTTTCTCTTCTTGCTTCCTTTTCCCCTGATAGGTGCTTTAGGGGCTGAAGCAGCTGGGCTAGCAGCAGGAGTCTTTCTCCTTGAAGATTTGACGATAGTAAGATCGTCGATGCCAAACTTCGAAGCAGACTTAGAGGATTTTCCAGCACCTACACAACCAAAATAAGATAAGTATTTTAACTTAATTCGAATTCCCGCATAGAATTACTTTTTAAATAAGGATACTTACTTGACATTGTGGCAGAGGCAGAGGATACTTCCTGAGAATCCTGGGTGGTAACCTGGAAAGTCCTTATTTCAGGATCTAGCTTCTTAAAGGCCAGGAGTCTCTCTTTTGCAGCAGGAGTCAACCTAAGATGAGAAACGGATATAGCTCCACAATAAACAAGAGAATGTCAGTGATCCTTATGCTAAAAGACAAGTTCTACAGTGATCCTTCTAGGATCTTCTATCCTACCATGGGTAGCCCACTTCTTGGGCAGATCCCTCCCATCAGGGATGGTATCTCTCCTCACAAAAAAGAACCTCCGCTTCCAGTTCATGTCATTTTTGGTAACTTTGAGAACAGGGTGCTCTTCTCCAGCTTTTCGTTTGAACAAGTATTGGTGGGATCCAAAAGTTGTGAGATCATACATTTCACCCAGCTCCGCCATACCCAGATCAATTCCTTCTTGTTCGATGATCCTTTCAAGGATGTATAAAACCCTCCAGATCATCGGCATAGCCTGGATATAGCAGATGCCAGTAAGAGAGAAAAAGGACTCGGTGAACTGAGGGAAGGGATACGAGTATCCTATCATGAAAGGAGTGACCGGGAAAGCTACCCAAGTCTCAGAGATGTAATCGCTTAGAGCGGTAGGACTAAAAGATTTAAAGAGGGTGTTCGCCGGAAAACAATGACGGATTTTGTCAATTTGAGGATCAGTAAAACAACACCTCTCGGTGGGGGAATCCTTGATGATCCCTTGACCTTTCAAGGGGCTGTTCTTCTTAGGATCCTTGCTGGGAGAGTTCCGGAGCAACATATTGAACGAAATAAGAAAAACAGAGCAAGCAAGAGAGAAGATGAAGGGGAATACCTGTTCAATCCTCTGGTCGCGGTTATAAAGGGAAGAGTCCTTGAATTTAAATGCAAATGATCCTATCCCTATTTCTATTTAAAATCATGATTTGTGCAGGGCTGTCACCTCCATGACGTCAGATCGCAACGGATAGTCCATTCCTAACGGCTATATATCCGTTGAGTTAGTTATAGATAAGACCGGCAAAATATAATTCGTTAATATTATATATTATTACTCCTTATATTTTGGGGGCAATTGTTAGGGCAGGATTTTAATGACCTATGATCCTTACATGATATCCTAACAAGTGATCCTTGTTTCTTTGGAAGATAGTGATCCTCAGAAGAGCTTCAGGATCAAGATCATGGATCATCCTAAGGATCCTCATACTAACGATTGTTCTCTTTGAATTTAATGTTGTTTTGAAGGAATTATGAGTTGGACCTGGTCTTGGCAACGTTATTAAGGAATCTTTCACGTAAATCTCGCACATACATCACCGGAAATAGACGTTGTGGAGAATATGGAAACTTAGCACAAATTATGGGCAATTAGTTAGGCTAAATTTACTTCTATTTCTAAAGGGGTAACGAGCTAGTAGTTAGGTGACTTGCCTAAAATTCGACAACACACGCTTATATAAATTGCACTCTTGAACATTCGGAGGACAACACACATTTCTTACACGTACTAGCATACAACACCGTAGTGATCCTTGTACCTAGCTCGTTACCATCCGAAGTTGTAAACTTTGTTTGTTATATTGAAGTTTGGTGATCGGTAGTTTCCATCACCCGAGGTTATAACGGCTAGTTATCCGAGTCACCCGTTGCAGATAAGATCAAAGCAAAATATAACTCGTTAATTTACAATAAACTCCTTATATTTTGGGGGCAATTGTTAGGGCTGGATTTTTATGATATATGATCCTTACATGTGATCCTAACCAGTGATCCTTGTTTCTTTAGCAGATAGTGATCCTCAGCAGGACTTCAGGATCAGGATCATGGACCATTATAGGATCCTCATGCCAACAGTTACCTTCATTGAATTAAATGATATTTTGCAGGAACATCTAGCAGGATCCGCTCTTAGCATCACGATCAAAGGACGCGTCTTTACAATTATAGCATGTGCTTAATCGGAGATGGACGTTGCAAAGGATATGGAAACTTGGCATGATTTAAGGGCGACAATTTAGGCTAGATTTACTTTTATTTCTAAAGGGGTAATGAGCTGATTAATAGTCTTTTTACCTAAAATAGGTCACCTACACTTGTATATATAACACTCTTCCCCATTCGGAGGAACAGACAACACAATTCTCACACGCTTAGACACTCGAAACTATAGTGATCCTTATACTCAGCTCATTATCATCCGAAGTTGTAACCATTTTTCTTATATTGAAGTTTGGTGATCGGTAGTTGCCATCACCCGCGGTTTTTTATGCCGGAGATCATACATTGATCAAGGGCTTTTTCCTCGTATAAATCATTGTGTCTTAGCATATTTCATACTGAAGTGATCCTTTACTTTTTCAATAAACCAAGCATCATACCCCGTTTACATAGAGTTTGGTTGCATTATCCTTGTGTGATTTTTGACCAAAACAGTTTGGCACCCACCGTGGGGCGATTGGTGCTTCATTCATAAGAAAACCTTTTGTTCGAAATCATTTCAAAGAGTTACATGGCTTCATCATTGAAGAATACGTCCACGGCGATGTCTGCAGTCACCTCGTCCCAGAACACTCTGCCTCCACCATCGGCAGGATCCCAGAAAAATGCTGAGAAGAGACCAAATCCTACCTTCTCTAAACCTCCATCTTCTTCTGCTATGAATTCTTCTGTTCCTAGTACTAGTGATGTGTTTGCTTTAATTTTGCAGATGAAGGATCGTATGCAGCGGCAGGATGAAACTAATGACAGGATACTCAGGGAAATTGGAGACCTCAAAAGGCAAAAGATAGCGGCAGAGGATCATTCCCCACTAATGCCCAAATCCCTGAGCTTTGATACTCCAATGATCACTTCTCAGCCATCAGGAGTCCCAGGCGTACAAATTATGGGAGAATCAAGAGGATTGCACCTCGGATCGGCAGCAATGACTCAGGTATCAGGCTCACACTTTCAGCCGGCAGGATCCTATCCCCAGCATATGGGATCCTTCATGAATTCAGGAACCTATCCGGGAGCACAGCAGTTTCAAGGATCCTACTTTGTTCCAGGATCGTCCCAGGGTCAAGGATCCTCCTTTGTTCCAGGATCATCCCAGGTTCAAGGATCCTTCTTCGTTCCAGGATCGTCCCAGATACCAGGATCCTTCCAGATGCCAGGATCCCTAAAAATTTTGCAAACAGGAAGTCTAGATGTCCATCAAGGGGACTTCATCCCAATGCAGACCATTGCTTCCACTGGTCCCTCCGTTATCCCAGAATCCCAGCAATATGAATTCACACCCAATGTTCCTAACTTGAACTCAATGGGAGGTAACACTTTAAATAATTATCTTACCACTAACCATGGATTCATGCAGGATACAGGTATCAATCATGCTATGGCCAGGGAGTTGCAGAAGCTAAAAGATATGATATCAAGTGTCCCAGGGGTAGTCAAGCCTATCCCAGAGATTGCAGATGGAAGCCAAAAGGTATCTCGCTTTGCACCACCAATTTGTGATGCAGAGGTACCCAAAAGGTTCCATATCCCTACTATGAAGCTGTATGATGGTACAACGGATCCTGAGGAGCACATAGCACAATACAGGGAGAAGATGGAGATCAATCCAATCCCGGAAAAGTTAAAGGAAGCATGCCTATGTAAAGGATTTGGATCCACTCTTACTGGATCAGCTCTTAAATGGCTGCTAAGTCTTCCCCCTTACTCTATTACTTCATTTGCTAATTTAGTTAATTTATTCAATAACCAATCCTCTTGTAGTAGAAAATTTGAAAGATTAACTAGTGATTTATATAGGGTAACTCAAAGTCATAATGAATCATTAAGGGATTATATAACTAAATTCAGTAAACAATCCTTGGACATTCCCAACTTGGATATGGCTATGGCTGTTGAAGCCTTCAAAATGGGACTGCTTAAGGATTCATTATTCTATGATGATCTTGTTATGACACCATGCAGGAATCTAGATGAAGTAAGAACTCGGGCACTCAGGTTCATCCGGCTAGAGGATGACAAGAGGATCCAGGAGAGACAAGTAGGATCCTCAAAACAGGAGAAGCAAGGATCCTCCTTCAAGAACAATAAATTCAAATCCTACCATAGAAATGACAACCAGAACGTGCATGTTGTTGACCAAGAGGAGGATGATGAAGATTATCCTCCAATCTCCGAATATTGTTTTTCCGTTGATAATCATGAACTAATCCTTGCAATGCAGAATCTAGGAGAAAAAGCTAGGTGGCCCAGGAAGAATGATAAACCATCCGGGACTAAAGACAAGTCAAAATGGTGTGCATACCATGAGGATTTCGGGCATCTAACTGAAGAATGCATAGCTTTAAGAAAAGAAATTGGATATCTGTTAAGCAAGGGGCATCTAAAAGAATTGTTGGGAAGAAAAAAGCAAAGGACTCAGGATCCTGAAAGGATCCCTGAAAAGGCTCCAGCCCCTCCGGCGAATGCACAAGTGATCAACTTTATTTCCGGAGGATCAGACATCTGTGGTACATCCTTCTCGGCAGCCAAAAGGCATGCAAAGGAAGCAAAAATGGATAATGGAGAGAGACCTATTCGAACATCAAGTGTCTTAGAAGGAAAGACGATAACGTTTGATGAGGATGATCGCATTAACATCCAGGATCTTTATCATGATAGTTTAGTTATTACTCTCTTTATCTCTAACCATTTTGTCCGCAGGATCCTTATCGACGGAGGAAGCTCAGTGAACATTATCCAGCTTGATGTTCTGAAGAAAATGGGTATCCCAGAATCAGACATCACACCAAGATCCTCCGTGCTTGTAGGATTCAGTGGAGAAACGAAGAAAACTCTGGGGGACATCAAACTCCCAATCTACGTGGAAGGATTACATAATTATCGAAAATTTTGTGTTATTGACTGTTTATCTTGTTGCAATGTTATCCTTGGCAGGCCCTGGATACATGATATGAAAGCAGTCCCATCCACCTATCATCAATGTGTGAAACTCCCTAGCCCATGGGGGATAATCAAGATCGACAGTGATCAGCAGGAGGCTAAGGATTGTTATACCTCATCCATGAAGCCAACCTCGAAGCCAAGGGAGCAATAGCAATTACAGTATCCTCCGAGGAATGTCTTGGAGGCAAGGGAACAAGATGTGGACAAAATCCTCTTGGATCCTAGTGATCCTGAATCAAAAATCTATACCGGATCAGGGATCCTTGGCAAGATGAAAGAAGACATGATATCCTTCCTCAAAAGAAGAAAGTCTACCTTTGCATGGAAGCACGAAGATATGACAGGTATATCTAAGGATATCATAACTCATAAACTTGGCATTGACAGGTCCATCAAACCAATCCATCAAAAAAGGAGGAAGTTTGCACCAGAAAGGAATGCCATTATCCAAGAAGAAGTAGAGAGACTACTTCGAGCAGGTATGATCAGAGAGGTAAAATATCCAAAATGGTTAGCCAATGTGGTCGTTGTCCAAAAGAAAAACGGAAAGTGGAGGGTATGTGTCGATTTCACTGATCTGAATAAGGCATGCCCCAAGGATCCTTTCCCATTACCCCACATTGACTCCATGGTGGATGCAACAGCGGGGCATGAACTGTTGACCTTTATGGATGCATCATCTGGATTCCAACAAATTCAGATGGAACCATCTGACCAAGAGGATACAGCCTTTATGACCCCAACCGGTTTGTATTGTTATATTGCCATGCCTTTTGGATTAAGAAATGCAGGTGCAACATATCAAAGGCTGGTGAATATGATGTTCAAAGATCAAATTGGACAAACTATGGAAGTATACATAGATGATATGGTAGTCAAATCAAAGAAAGTTGAGGATCACCTAAGGGATTTGGAAGAAGCATTTGATATCCTTGATAATTATAACATGAAGCTTAATCCTTCAAAGTGCCACTTTGGTGTTAAGGCAGGTAAATTCCTAGGATATATGGTAACTCAGAGGGGCATTGAAGCAAGTCCGGAGCAAATTAAAGCACTGGTGAATATCAAATCCCCTGCCAATGCTAAGGATGTGCAAAGGCTAACAGGCAGGATAGCAGCTTTAAACAGGTTCATATCAAAATCCTTAGAGAAATGTAAAGAATTTTACGATATCCTAAGGAAGAACAAGAAGTTTGAATGGACTGAGAAACATGAGAATGCTTTACAAGCCCTTAAAGAATATATGTCCTCAGCACCAGCATTAACAAAACCCGAAAAAGGAGATGTGTTATCCTTATATCTGGCGGTATCCTCAACCGCTGTAAGTGCTGTCCTTGTTAAGGATCACGAAGGTACACAATATCCTATCTACTATGTAAGTAAGAGTCTACTTGATGCCGAATCCAGGTACTCACACCTCGAAAAACTTATTCTTGCATTAATCATGGCATCAACTAAGTTAAGGCATTATTTTGAAACCCATACTATTGTTGTTAGAACTAATTTTCCAATCAAGAATGTCCTCAGGAAACCAGAGATGTCCGGAAGAATGGCTAAGTGGGCAGTAAAGCTTAGTGCCCATGATATAAGATACGAGCCTAGAACAGCAATCAAATCCCAAGCACTAGCTAACTTTGTGGCTGATTTCAGTAGTGATCTACAAAAGGAAGCAGAGTTGGAAGTCCAGCAGCTGGATGAGACCAAGGATCCTTGGATACTACACACTGACGGATCCTCAAATGTCAAAGGCACAGGGCTCGGCATACTACTAAAATCGCCACAGGGGGACATAATACCCCACTCCATAGCCTGTGAGTTCCAAGCAACTAACAATGAGGCTGAATATGAAGCCTTAATTGCTGGCTTACAAATTGCTAAGTATATGGGGGTGAAATATCTTAAAGTATATGTAGACTCATTATTGATCACCAATCACTTTAATGGATCCTATGCTGTTAAAGGTGAAAAACTAACCAAATATTTAGAGATAGTCAAGGAATTGGCACTCTCTTTTGTCTCTTTCAGCTTAACACAGGTACCAAGGGAGGAGAACACAGAATCTGATGCATTGGCCAACCTAGGATCATCCTTGAAGATTCCAAAAGATATAAGTATCCCTATCATCCATATCCTGGCTCCTGCCATTGAAAATCAGGTGGCCATGGAAATAGAAGAGGATACTGCAGGGATCCCTAGTGAAGAAGCTCAATCTTATTCAGGATCATGGATCTCACCAATCATGAGATACTTGCAATACGGGGAGATTCCGATGGGAGAAAATCCTAGAGCTTTCAGGGTTAAGGTATCTCAATTCACATCTTGGAAAAATGTATTATATAAGCGATCTCTTGCAGGACCATATTTAAGATGTATCGAGGATCCTGAAATTGAAGAAGTGTTGAGAGACTTCCATGAAGGAGATTGTGGAAACCACACTGGGGGCAGAGCATTATTCTCAAGGATCCTTAGAACAGGATACTACTGGCCAACTATGAAAAGGGATGCTGTAGAATATGCTAAAAAGTGTGATCCTTGTCAAAGACACAGCAATATCCTCCATCAGCCAGCCGAATTGCTACATCCTATACCATCCTCTTGGCCATTCATGAGATGGGGGATGGATATAGTTGGCAAGCTCCCTAAAGCACCTGGTGGAAAAGTATTTATGCTTGCCATGACTGACTACTTCTCTAAGTGGATAGAAGCTGAAGCTTTTGCCCAAGTCAGAGAAAAGGAAGTTATATCCTTTATCAAAAGAAACATTATAACTAGATTTGGCATTCCCTCTGAAATTGTATGTGATAATGGTTCCCAATTCATTGGAAGCAGAACCACTAACTTTTGTGACAGTTGGGGAATTAAGATGATAACATCAACACCAGTTCATCCACAAGCCAATGGTCAAGCAGAATCATCCAACAAGATCATCATCAACAATCTGAAGAAGAAGCTAGGATCCAAGAAGGGGAAATGGGCAGAGGAGTTACCTTATGTGTATGGGCTGATAAGACAACTCCCAAGAATGCCACTGGTCAAACACCTTTCTCTTTAGTATTTGGGGCAGAAGCAGTGATCCCAACAGAGATGGTGGTCCCAACTGCTAGAACAAGTGCTCGTGATCCTGAAGAGAATGCTACAGTCCTAGCTCAGGATTTGGATACTATTGAGGAAATCAGGGATCTGGCTAGGATAAGGATGGCAAGCTACCAACAAAGAATGGCTGGTGCCTACAACCAAAAATGTTAGGATAAGGAAGTTCCAAGTCGGAGATATGGTGTTGAGAAAAGCATTCCAAAACACTATCAATCCTGCTGACGGGAAGTTAGCACCAAAGTGGGAAGGCCCTTACTTGATTGAAGCTGAAGCAGGAAAGGGGGCATACAGATTGCTAACCATGGAAGGAAATTTGTTACCAAGAGCCTGGAATGCTGTTCACTTAAAGAAATATTTCATGTGAACATGATCCTTCAAGCATGTGATCCTTACATTGACATATCCTCGAAAGATCCCGGTGTTGTCAGTAATCCTTACTCTGGTAATGTCCTTATCCAAAAACTATTACATTTCCCTACTTTTTACCTAAGGATAAGGGTCATGTATCCTTCATCCTCTTCTCACGAACCATTTGAGTTATGATAGTTCAGGTATCTTCAGCATATCGTCAAAGATCTTCAAAAGCAACGCAGATCCTTGGGTTCAACCCCAGTTATCCTTGGGATTATCCCCAGTTTCCGCCAGCAGCGCACGATGATCCTGATATAGTTCACGTCTTTGGGACCAGTACCCACTTCTGGGGCTGACAACCTCATCGTACTGGCTATATCTAGGATCCTACGTATAATGGTAGACGTACCATACATCCGTTCCTAAGGTTTCTAACGTTTTCACGTTAGCTAAGGTTTTGACATTTTCATGTCACTAAGTTTGGATAGTCGCCAGTAAGGGCCATACTCCAGTTTACATACGATCCTTTGGGCTTGTCCCCAGTTATCCTTTGGGCTTGTCCCCAGTTATCCTTTGGGCTTGTCCCCAGTGATCCTTTGGAATCATCCCCAGTTACCCTTTGGGCATGTCCCCAGCTACTAACTTATCTTTTACATTGGCTTAGTCCCAAGTTATGTTTCACTTTTCAGGTTTTCAAAGTTAAACACATAAGGATCCTTAATCCTTATTATCCATTAAAATCTCATCTACGGTTATCTTGATTAAAGGTTAGGATCCTAACTTGGATCCTCAGGTACGATCCTTGACTATTCTGATTATACTGAACAACCCTTACACTTTGACAACTAAACCTATGATCCTTGAAATTGATTCAAAAATCTTCAGTGTCAGGATATTTGATCTGGGATCATATCCTAAATTTATTAAACGTGGTTTGCTCAAACCCTTGTTACTCTAACAAATATATTTCTAAAAACAACTGGAAAATAAGAGGATAAATAAAGGATAACAACACGAGATAAGCCAGAAAAATTAAAGTTATATTATTAACAAAAGGATCTTAAACCCTTTCGAAAAGTTGTCAAAATTGCCAACCCACATTTCTACCAGCAAAACGTGGCCCGTCCACATGGGTTGGCAAAGGGTGTCCATTGTCTATGCGGTCTTAGCAGGTGCGGGAAATTAAAGGCGGCAGGATCACAAAGGCTTCATCCCCCAAACAGAGGATCCCTCCACCACTTGCGATCCTACCTATTGTTCAAAGGATCCATGATCCTTAACCCTAAAAACTATTGTTTAAGTTACAGACCATAAATTGTTTCAAACATCATAACCACAAAAACCACTACCAAATCTTAAAAAAATTGGGCTCCGGCTATGTCTAGAAGTTTCCATCATTGCCTAATCCTGCAGCTCAAACCTTCGCTGCACCATCACCACCAGCTCCACTTGCTTCCCCCTGATCCTTGCCAGCATCACCACCTTCAAGCATAGGGATCTCCTCGGCCTCATCATCATCCTCCAACTCTGCCAGCCTTGCCTTCCAGCCTTCCACGTCCCATGTGCCTCTGTCGAAGGAAGGATCCTGAGCCTCCGCAGCCATCTGCAGCTGGATCTTATACATGGTTATCGCAGCAGAGACCTTAGCATCCTGGGTGATATCACGTTTCTCGTAGTCGAAGTTGATCAGTGCTTTGACAGCTTCATCCTTGGTAGCCCGGAGCTCCTTCTCAAGATCAGCTATCTTGAGGTCCTTCAGCACACCCATCTGTTGAAGGTCGGCAATTTGGCGATCTTGATCTTCAACATGGTTGACATAAGTCTCTATTTCGGTAAATTTCTGCAAGAAAAACAAGATATGACGTCAGACACAAGTGATCCTCAAACAGGCAGGATATACAGGCATGATATTCGAACGGGATATTCAAGTAGGATAACCAACAGGGGCAATGATCCTTACTTCATTAACGTAATCAAGAAACTGCTGGCGGAGCAGGGGAAATCCTTGAAGATCCTCAGAAGCCTTTCTTGTCACACCCCCCAAAATCCACCTGCGGAGTATCACCGCTTGGGAGCGTGACTGACCAGGATCAAGCCACCAATCATATAGAACATTGTATAAAGTAAAAGTAATTGCAATATATTCCAAACCAAATCCATATGAAAGGTGTTTCCAAAACATAAGTACGTTATCATTGTTTTAGCGGAAGCGTATTATTGTAAAACCCATAGTAAATAAGTATCAAATATCAAAAGTGTTTAACAAGATGATCACGATCCAAGCCCCACAACGACCAGCTCCTCCGTGTGCAAGCTCCATATACCTAACGTCCTGCAAGGCATGTAACAGAGGGTCAACAACTAGTTGAGCGAGTTCACAGAAAGTAAATGCGTAATAGTAAGTTCGTTTGTAACAGGGGGCTCTACTGGGCCGTTAGTACGTTCTATTGGTGGGGGCTTCCCACGTTGTATAACCACTAGACTACTCGTAACCATAGGTATCCTTCACAACCGAGGATAGTAATTAGCATAAGTATCCTTCACAACCGAGGATAGTAATGAGTATAGGTATCCTTCCCATCCGAGGATAGTAATAAGTATAGGTATCCTTCACATCCGAGGATAGTAATAAGTATAGGTATCCTTCACAACCGAGGATAGTAGTAAGTATAAGTGCGCGTAGGTTTTACGTGCGTATCCTTCACAACCGAGGATAGTAGTAAGTATAAGTGCGCGTAGGTTTTAAGTGCGTATCCTTCACAACCGAGGATAGTAGTAAGTATAAGTCTTCGTAGATTATAAGTATGTGTCCTGCACAACCGAGGACAGTGAATAGTATAAGTATGTGTCCTGCACAACCGAGGACAGTGGTATAGTAGTCTAGTATGAGTGTCAGTACGAATCTATTCAATCATATTCCTTCAATCCCATTCCCAAGCCCTTGGGAATCCCATGCCTTAGTAAGGGTGTGAACTCACCTTGGTTTGCTCGGTATGCTAGGTTATGCACTCACAAGTAATCAGTCAAGTCCTATTGTGTGCACGTGTAATAAATCAGTTCATGTTCGAAATGGTACGCAGGTAACATCATATATCACATAAGCAGCCAGTCACATTTCATGCAGTTAAATCCTTACATTCAAGGCTTTCTCAGTTTGTTCTAATTCAGTAACTCATCTACAGTCAAGGTAAGCTTTAACCGTACAATTCATGCTTGACAGGATTAACAGGCAGTTACATATTTCACCAAGTTAACACACTAACAGGTTTCACGCACTAACAATAGCAGACTAACGGGATTAACTGAAGTAAATGGTTTAACTGAACAACAAGTTAATATAGTAAAAAACTATTAGAGTTAACATTCATAACTTAACCAATCGAGACCCTTATGCATCATAAACATAGATTCGGATATGACAAGGTGTTTAAGCAAACAGAGGTCGGACCTATGTGATACTATAATAAACTCGGGTAGAAGTGATCAATAAACTCGGGGAACATGATTTTAAACCAAACTCGGGTACAACTTCATACAATAAACTCGGTCAGGCCATCCCCATAAAGAAACTCGGACCTTTGATATGTTAACAAGGTCGGGTAGGAGGTTGGGGGGGGGGGGGTTTCCTCCATGCAAACTCGGACAAGGGAGCTCCTTGTCCACAAACTCGGACCACCTAGGTCTTTAAACAAAGTCGGACACATAGGGGGGGTGTTAAACTCGGACCTAAGGTATATTCATTAAATTCGGACCCAAGCACACCATACTCGGTCCAAACCCATTACATAAACTCGGTCCATTCATTAAACTAATATACTCGGACTAGGTGTTTAACAAACTCAGACGTGTTTCATTAATATACTCGGATCCCATATAAGAGCATTAAACTCGGATCACACATTAACACTTAAACATAGTCGGACATACATGAAGTAAAGAACCTCGGACCCCTTTTTACTTGGCAACCTCGGACAACAATCACATATATATATTAACCTCGGATCATGCTCGATGAATTAACCTCAGACAACTATCATCCAATAACTTCTGACTAACGAATAATCATGTGCGATCAAAGCAGTTACGTATATCATTCAAGCAAACCCTAATTCTAATCGTATCGACGGCAAATAACAAGATTATTCGATCGATGTTAAACCACAACAATCATCACAATGTTAACCTATCAAGCATGCATCTAATCATCGTCGTAATCTCAACCATCCAGGATTAAATCACAGAATATCACATGAGAAACTAGGGTTTTCCATGAACACAAAATCAAGAAATCAATAAACAATCAACGCACAAATCATTAACAATTACCTTGAATGATTCTAGAGAAAGAGGAATCAAGTGTGATGATTATCTAGTGCCAATGATGATGGTGATGATTGCTAGGGAGCCAAAGAAATGAGAGTACGTGCTTGGATTCTTGTGTGTGTGATTTAGTGAAGAATTAGGGTTAAGTATAATCAAGTTCACTAATGGCCCTCTACACCCCTAACTAATATATTTTACAATAGTACACCATTTCAAATAGTTTCACAGTTTCACCACCAAGTTTATCACAATTAACACATAGTCATGCACAATCAGAATTAACATATACAATTCCATAACAACTAATTGAGAAATCAATCGACTAAATAATACAAGAACGTGCAATAAATGCGAAATAGAAATCTTGGAAATTCGAGTTGTCACATTATCCCCAACTTAAAAGAAATTTCGTCCCGAAATTTGGTACGCACTCACTAAGGAAACTAGGTAAGTTACATCGTTCACTGGTTTTCTTGGGGTGTCACATCATCCCCCCGTTGATTTGGAATTTCGTCCCGAAATTCAGTAGTAGTAGCTTCAGCCTCAGTAGTGGTTGCATTGGTTTCGAATAACTGGGGGTACTTTTCTTTCATCTGGTCTTCGCGTTCCCAGGTGTACTCTGGGCCACGTTGGGAGTTCCAACGAACTCGAACAAGAGGGATTCTCTTGTGTTTGAGGACCTTAACATCCCGGTCCGTGATTTCAACTGGTTCCTCGACGAACTGCAACCGCTCGTCGATAGTGAGTTCCTTAAAAGGAACTATGAGGGTCTCATCTGACAGGCACTTCTTCAGATTCGACACGTGAAATACATTGTGAACTGCACCGAGTTCAGCTGGTAGATTCAGTCTGTAGGTTACTGGGCCTATCCTTTCAGTGATTTCGAACGGCCCAACATACCGTGGATTGAGTTTGCCTCGTTTACCAAATCGAACCACACCCTTCCAGGGTGAGACTTTTAGTAAAACCCGGTCCCCGACCTGAAATTCCAAAGGCTTGCTACGCTTGTCCGCGTAGGCTTTCTGACGGTCACGAGCTGCCGCCATGCGTTGTCGTATCTGTGCAATCTTTTCTGTGGCGTCCACTACAATCACTGGACCCGTAATCTGACTATCCCCCACCTCTGCCCAACAGAGAGGTGACCGGCATTTATGTCCGTACAATGCCTCGAATGGAGCGGCTTGTATGCTGGTGTGATAACTGTTATTGTATGAGAACTCCACCAAAGGGAGATGTTTTTCCCAGCTGTTGCCGAAATCGATAACAAATGCCCGAAGCATGTCTTCTAGAGTTTGGATCGTGCGCTCAGACTGCCCATCCGTCTGAGGGTGATATGCTGTGCTCATGTCTAAACGAGAGCCAAACGCTTTGTGCATCGCTTGCCATAGCTCTGACGTGAATCGTGCATCCCGATCCGAAATTATGGATGTGGGCACCCCGTGCCTCGTAACGACTTCTTTAAGATAAATGTCTGCGAGAGTGGAGAACTTATCCGTTTCCTTTATAGCTAGGAAGTGTGCAGACTTGGTGAGTCGATCCACGATTACCCATATTGTATCGTTCCCACGCTGAGATCTAGGTAGGCCTGTAACGAAATCCATGGAAATTTCTTCCCATTTCCATTGAGGTATCTTAGGCTGTTGAAGTAGGCCTGAGGGTTTCTGGCACTCTGTCTTGACTCTCGCACAAGTCAAACATTTGCCGACGTAAGTTGCAATGTGGGCCTTCATGCTAGGCCACCAATATGTAGTTCTGATATCGTGGTACATTTTTATCCGACCCTGGATGTACCGAATAGCGAGACTTGTGTGCTTCGACCATCACAAGTTCTCGTAAACCGCCATAAAGTGGGACCCAAATACGCCCCGTTATATAGTAGGCGCCGTCTTCCTTTTCTTCCATTCGTTGCCTTGAATCGCGAAAGGCTTCAGCCATGACGTTTTCGGGTTTCAATGCTTCTACCTGAGCAGCTCGTATCTGTGCAGGAAGACTGGATTAGATAGTAAGCTGTAGCGCTCGCACGCGCTTAGGTAAGGTGTCTTTCCGACTAAGGGCGTCAGCCACAACATTGGCCTTGCTTGGATGATACTTGATAGCGCATTCGTAATCATTAAGCAGTTCGACCCATCATCGTTGACGCATATTTAATTCCTTCTGCTTGAAGATATGCTCGAGACTCCTGTGATCGGTGTAAATTGTGCACTTGGTACCGTACAGGTAGTGTCGCCATATTTTAAGCGCAAAAACAACAGCTCCCAGTTCTAAATCGTGCGTCGTGTAGTTTCGTTCATGAACCTTGAGTTGACGAGAGGCGTAGGCAATAACTTTATCCCGCTGCATCAATACACAACCAAGCCCCTGTATCGATGCGTCACAATAAACCACGAAGTCATCCGTGCCCTCGGGCAGCGAGAGGATAGGTGCGCTGCATAGTCTATCCTTCAGGATCCCATCCCTGTTCACCACATGGCCTAAGAAGTGGACTTCATGAAGCCAGAAGTCGCATTTTGAAAACTTGGCGTACAATTGTTCCTTTCGAAGAAGTTCCAAGATAAGACGTAAGTGCTGCTCGTGTTCCTCCTGACTCTTGGAGTAGATCAGAATGGCGTCGATGAAGGCAATGACGAACTTGTCAAGGTAGGGTTTGCACACCATGTTCATAAGATCCATGAAAAACTGCAGGCGAGCTCTGAATGCTGTCTTGGAGACGTCCTCATCCCGGACTCTCAGCTGATGATAACCAGCCTGTAGATCAACCTTGGAGTAGTAACTCGACCCTTGCAACTGGGCGATTAAGTCGTCAATGCGTGGAAGAGGATAACGGTTCTTCACTATGACCTTGTTCAGTTCACGGTAATCAATTTCACATCCTGAAGGTGCCATCCTTCTTTTTCACAGATAATTGGTATCCAAGAGTTCTTGTAGTTGCGTCAATAGTTCTTCCGATTCTGATGGAGATAAGCGATACGGTGCTCGAGCTATGGGTGCTGCTTCTGGAGCGAGCTCGATTTGAAATTCGACCTGACGATGAGGCGGTAGACCAGGTAACTCTTTAGGAAACACCTGAGGAAAGTCGCGTACAGCTGGATGGTCTTCCAACTTCTTTTCTTTGCATGGGATTTCTGCTTGCTGTTGCTGCTGGCGATTCCGATTTGCAGGCCGTGGACTCCTGAATCCTTAGCTTCATGGCCCATCTTGAGACACCTCTGGAAACGTCCCTCGTTGCACTAACCACCGTGGTGTCTGTTGCATTAGTTACACAATTGGGTGAATTCCCCGATATCCACCCTGCCCCTGACCACCAGAAGTTGGCTGACTCGGCTCTGGTGATCACTATTCTTGCGCTGCTGCTGTGCTTGAGACTGAACGGTAGCTGAACCCTTGCTGGAATACCCATCCCATTTCCGCTTGTTGTCACTAGGAGTAGCGGGAGTAGCAGGAGTGGTAGCGGTAGTAATAGCGCTGATACAACTAGGCAGCCTGTTCTGTTCCACTGCCTGATCCTTGAGGCGATAAGCAAGACACTGAATGTCTTGAATGTTGTCGAGGTTAGCCGATGTAGCATGGCTCTGAATTTCTGAGGCTAGACCCTTGTGGTACAATTCGATATGCTTGCTTGGAGGGTCCACCATGGTTGGACACAAGATGGCCAGTTCGTCCGACCGCTTCGTATATGCATCAACTTCTGACTCCGTCATTTTCAAATGGTAAAGCTCCACTTCCAACTTGTGGATGTCATCACGCGTGCAGTATTCCCTTTCAATGCGTTCTTTGAATTCGTTCCAGGGGGTGGCGTTAGCAGCTGCCAACCCTAGTATCTGTACTTGCGCGTTCCACCAGGTTAGCGCGATTCCTTCCAAGGTACCAGTGGCGTACTTGACCCTACGAGCCTCAGGGAATTCGCACATCTCGAATACTGACTCGAGCTTCCCAAACTAGTGGAGTAGTCCCACTGCTCCTTCTGTGCCACTGAATGTGCTTGGACGACAGTCCATGAAGTTCTTGAATGTGCAGACAGGTTGCTGTGCGTTCTGACTCGTTGCGCGAGAAAGATAGGTCAAGGTTAAGCGCGAGAGTTGGGTCACGAGAGTAGGATCTAACATCCTAGGATAGATCTGTAATAGCAGGTTATACCTCCCGCTTGTGCGGCTGCAAGCGCCGCAGCAACTTGTTTGTTAATAAGAGCCGCCAACTGGGCTTGAGTCATGTCAACACGTCCAGACATGATCGAACGGCAAAGGTAGCATAAGTATGAATGGTTCGCGAGTAGGGCGATGACAGAAAAGTGTAGGCACATAGGTGTTCTTAAGCAGTAACAAGTAGTGAGCAAAGTAATGTAAGCATACTACGAGCAAAGTTCTATGCAATTCTAGCATGTAGGCAATAAACATAAACCTTATTACCTAGGATGTCGAGTCTTGCACGTGGAGCGAAGCGTCGTTGTGGATCGTTGAGAGCACTGTTCTGGTTATAGTCTGGTTTTAATAAAAACGTTTTCCCCATATTAAAACCAAGTTCTCTATAACCAATGGCTCTGATACCAATCTGTCACACCCCCCAAAATCCACCTGCGGAGTATCACCGCTTGGGAGCGTGACTGACCAGGATCAAGCCACCAATCATATAGAACATTGTATAAAGTAAAAGTAATTGCAATATATTCCAAACCAAATCCATATGAAAGGTGTTTCCAAAACATAAGTACGTTATCATTGTTTTAGCGGAAGCGTATTATTGTAAAACCCATAGTAAATAAGTATCAAATATCAAAAGTGTTTAACAAGATGATCACGATCCAAGCCCCACAACGACCAGCTCCTCCGTGTGCAAGCTCCATACACCTAACGTCCTGCAAGGCATGTAACAGAGGGTCAACAACTAGTTGAGCGAGTTCACAGAAAGTAAATGCGTAATAGTAAGTTCGTTTGTAACAGGGGGCTCTACTGGGCCGTTAGTACGTTCTATTGGTGGGGGCTTCCCACGTTGTATAACCACTAGACTACTCGTAACCATAGGTATCCTTCACAACCGAGGATAGTAATTAGCATAAGTATCCTTCACAACCGAGGATAGTAATGAGTATAGGTATCCTTCCCATCCGAGGATAGTAATAAGTATAGGTATCCTTCACATCCGAGGATAGTAATAAGTATAGGTATCCTTCACAACCGAGGATAGTAGTAAGTATAAGTGCGCGTAGGTTTTACGTGCGTATCCTTCACAACCGAGGATAGTAGTAAGTATAAGTGCGCGTAGGTTTTACGTGCGTATCCTTCACAACCGAGGATAGTAGTAAGTATAAGTCTACGTAGATTATAAGTATGTGTCCTGCACAACCGAGGACAGTGAATAGTATAAGTATGTGTCCTGCACAACCGAGGACAGTGGTATAGTAGTCTAGTATGAGTGTCAGTACGAATCTATTCAATCATATTCCTTCAATCCCATTCCCAAGCCCTTGGGAATCCCATGCCTTAGTAAGGGTGTGAACTCACCTTGGTTTGCTCGGTATGCTAGGTTATGCACTCACAAGTAATCAGTCAAGTCCTATTGTGTGCACGTGTAATAAATCAGTTCATGTTCGAAATGGTACGCAGGTAGCATCATATATCACATAAGCAGCCAGTCACATTTCATGCAGTTAAATCCTTACATTCAAGGCTTTCTCAGTTTGTTCTAATTCAGTAACTCATCTACAGTCAAGGTAAGCTTTAACCGTACAATTCATGCTTGACAGGATTAACAGGCAGTTACATATTTCACCAAGTTAACACACTAACAGGTTTCACACACTAACAATAGCAGACTAACGGGAATAACTGAAGTAAATGGTTTAACTGAACAACAAGTTAATATAGTAAATCACTATTAGAGTTAACATTCATAACTTAACCAATCGAGACCCTTATGCATCATAAACATAGATTCAGATATGACAAGGTGTTTAAGCAAACAGAGGTCGGACCTATGTGATACTATAATAAACTCGGGTAGAAGTGATCAATAAACTCGGGGAACATGATTTTAAACCAAACTCGGGTACAACTTCATACAATAAACTCGGTCAGGCCATCCCCATAAAGAAACTCGGACCTTTGATATGTTAACAAGGTCGGGTAGGAGGTTGGGGGGGGGGGTTTCCTCCATGCAAACTCGGACAAGGGAGCTCCTTGTCCACAAACTCGGACCACCTAGGTCTTTAAACAAAGTCGGACACATAGGGGGGGTGTTAAACTCGGACCTAAGGTATATTCATTAAATTCGGACCCAAGCACACCATACTCGGTCCAAACCCATTACATAAACTCGGTCCATTCATTAAACTAATATACTCGGACTAGGTGTTTAACAAACTCAGACGTGTTTCATTAATATACTCGGATCCCATATAAGAGCATTAAACTCGGATCACACATTAACACTTAAACATAGTCGGACATACATGAAGTAAAGAACCTCGGACCCCTTTTTACTTGGCAACCTCGGACAACAATCACATATATATATTAACCTCGGATCATGCTCGATGAATTAACCTCAGACAACTATCATCCAATAACTTCTGACTAACGAATAATCATGTGCGATCAAAGCAGTTACGTATATCATTCAAGCAAACCCTAATTCTAATCGTATCGACGGCAAATAACAAGATTATTCGATCGATGTTAAACCACAACAATCATCACAATGTTAACCTATCAAGCATGCATCTAATCATCGTCGTAATCTCAACCATCCAGGATTAAATCACAGAATATCACATGAGAAACTAGGGTTTTCCATGAACACAAAATCAAGAAATCAATAAACAATCAACGCACAAATCATTAACAATTACCTTGAATGATTCTAGAGAAAGAGGAATCAAGTGTGATGATTATCTAGTGCCAATGATGATGGTGATGATTGCTAGGGAGCCAAAGAAATGAGAGTACGTGCTTGGATTCTTGTGTGTGTGATTTAGTGAAGAATTAGGGTTAATTATAATCAAGTTCACTAATGGCCCTCTACACCCCTAACTAATATATTTTACAATAGTACACCATTTCAAATAGTTTCACAGTTTCACCACCAAGTTTATCACAATTAACACATAGTCATGCACAATCAGAATTAACATATACAATTCCATAACAACTAATTGAGAAATCAATCGACTAAATAATACAAGAACGTGCAATAAATGCGAAATAGAAATCTTGGAAATTCGAGTTGTCACATTTCTCTTCTTTCCCTTACCCCTAATAGGAGCTTTAGGGGCTGAAGCAGAGGGACTGGCAGCAGGAGCCTTCTTCCTTGCAGATTTAACGTTTGCAAGATCATCAATACCAAACTTGGAGGCAGACTTGACAGATTTCCCAGCGCCTACACAATCAAAATAAGATAAGTACTTTAACTAATTCAAAAAATCCTACATAGAACTACTTTTCAATAAGGATACTTACTTGACATTGTGGCAGATGCGGAGGATACTTCCTGTGAATCTTGAATGGCAACTTGAAAACTTCTTGTCTCCGGATCAAGCTTCTTGAAGGCCAAAAGCCTCTCTTTTGCCGCAGGTGTCAGCTTCAGATAAGAGATGGAGATAGCTGCACAATAAACAAATAACAAAGAAAGACATTAGTGATCCTCATCATAAAAGGCAAGTCTGATGGTGATCCTTCCAGGATCCTCTATCCTACCATGAGTAGCCCACTCCTTGGGCAGATCCTTCCCATTAGGGATGGTATCCCTCCTAACAAAGAAGAATCGTCGCTTCCAATTTGTATCATTCTTGGTGACCTTAAGAACAGGGTGATCCTCCCCAGCTTTCCGTTTCAACAAGTATCGACAGGAACCAAACGTGGTAAGATCATATAGCTCAGCCAGCTCCGACATCCCTAAGTCAATCCCCTCCTGCTCGATGATCCTCTCAAGGGTATACAGAACCCTCCAGATCATCGGCATGGCTTGGATATAACACATGCCGGTCAGGGAAAAGAAGGATTGGGTGAAGGCTGGAAAAGGATACGAATATCCTATGGTAAACGGAGTTGCAGGAAAGGCCACCCAGGTGTCGGAAACAAAATCGCTTAAAGCGGTGGAAGTGAATGACTTGAAGATAGCATCCGCCGGAAAACAGTGACGGATCCTATCAACATGAGCGTCGGTGAAGCAGCACCTCTCAGTAGGAGAGTCATTAATGATCCCTTGGCTTTTCAGGGGACTGCTCTTCTTGTGATCCTTGTGAGGGGAATTTCGGAGCAACATACTCATGGCAGAATAAAAACAGGGAGCAGAAAAACAGAGCAAGAGAAGAAAGAAAGAGAAGAAAAGAGAATACCTGATCGATCTTCGGTAGAGATTATAAAGGGGGTATATCTTGAATTTAAATGCAGATTGATCCTAACCCTATCTCCTATTTATAATCATGATTTGCAGGGATGTCACTTCAGTGACGTAAAGGTTGCAACGGCTAGTCCGGTTATAACGGCTAGTTATCCGAGTCGCCCGTTGCAGATAAGATCAAAGCAAAATATAACTCGTTAATTTACAATAAACTCCTTATATTTTGGGGGCAATTGTTAGGGCTGGATTTTTATGATATATGATCCTTACATGTGATCCTAACCAGTGATCCTTGTTTCTTTAGCAGATAGTGATCCTCAGCAGGACTTCAGGATCAGGATCATGGACCATTATAGGATCCTCATGCCAACAGTTACCTTCATTGAATTAAATGATATTTTGCAGGAACATCTAGCAGGATCCGCTCTTAGCATCACGATCAAAGGACGCGTCTTTACAATTATAGCATGTGCTTAATCGGAGATGGACGTTGCAAAGGATATGGAAACTTGGCATGATTTAAGGGCGACAATTTAGGCTAGATTTACTTTTATTTCTAAAGGGGTAATGAGCTGATTATTAGTCTTTTTACCTAAAATAGGTCACCTACACTTGTATATATAACACTCTTCCCCATTCGGAGGAACAGACAACACAATTCTCACACGCTTAGACACTCGAAACTATAGTGATCCTTGTACTCAGCTCATTATCATCCGAAGTTGTAACCATTTTTCTTATATTGAAGTTTGGTGATCGGTAGTTGCCATCACCCGAGGTTTTTTATGCCGGAGATCATACATTGATCAAGGGCTTTTTCCTCGTATAAATCATTGTGTCTTAGCATATTTCATACTGAAGTGATCCTTTACTTTTTCAATAAACCAAGCATCATACCCCGTTTACATAGAGTTTGGTTGCATTATCCTTGTGTGATTTTTGACCAAAACACTAACGTGAAAACGTTAGAAACCTTAGGAAC
Source organism: Helianthus annuus (assembly GCF_002127325.2). Taxonomy (NCBI): domain Eukaryota; kingdom Viridiplantae; phylum Streptophyta; class Magnoliopsida; order Asterales; family Asteraceae; genus Helianthus; species Helianthus annuus. Next base: position 20,706,810 of record NC_035441.2, on the reverse strand, counting down.
GGATGTATGGTACGTCTACCATTATACGTAGGATCCTAGGTATAGCCAGTACGATGGAATTATCAGCCCCTAAAACGAGTACTGGTCCCAAAGACTTGAACTATACCAGGATCATCGTGCGCTACAGGCGAAACTGGGGACAAGCCCAAGGATAACTGGGGACAAGCCCAAACAACTGGGGTTGAACCCAAGGATCTGAGTTGCTTCTGAAGATTGTCGACAATATGCTAAGGATACCTGGACTATCAGAACTCAAAATCTCGTGAGAGAAGGATGAAGGATACATGATCCTTATCCTTAAATAAGAAAATATGTAAATAAGAGTTCGAGCTTAGGACATTACCAGAGTAAGGATTACCGATACTTCAGGGATCCTTGAAGGATACCGCAAATGTAAGGATCATATGTGCCAGAAGGATCCCGCTTACATGAAATATTTCTTCAAGTGGACAGCATTCCAGGCTCTTGGTAACAAATTACCTTCCGTGGTTAGCAATCTATATGCCCCCTTTCCTGCTTCGGCTTCAATCAAATAAGGGCCTTCCCATTTTGGTGCTAATTTCCCATCAGCAGGATTGGTGGTATTCTGGAATGCTTTTCTCAATACCATATCCCCAACTTGGAATTTCCTTATCCTGACATTTTTGTTATAAGCACCAGCCATTCTTTGTTGGTAGCTAGCCATCCTTATCCTAGCCAGATCCCTGATTTCCTCAATAGTATCCAAGTCTTGAGCTAGGTTTGCATCATTTTCCTCAGGATCACGGGTATTTGTTCTAGCAGTTGGAACCACCATTTCTGTTGGGATCACTGATTCTGCCCCAAATACCAAAGAGAATGGTGTTTGACCAGTAGCATTCTTGGGGGTTGTCCTATCAGCCCAAAGCACATAAGGTAATTCTTCTGCCCATTTCCCCTTCTTGGATCCAAGTTTCTTCTTCAAATTGTTGATGATGATCTTGTTGGATGATTCTGCTTGACCATTAGCTTGTGGGTGGACTGGTGTTGATGTTATCATCTTAATCCCCCAGCTGTCACAAAAGTTAGTAGTTCTGCTCCCAATAAATTGGGAACCATTATCACATACAATTTCAGAAGGAATGCCAAATCTAGTTATAATATTTCTTTTAATAAAGGATATAACTTCCTTTTCTCTGACTTGGGCAAAGGCTTCAGCCTCTATCCACTTGGAGAAGTAATCAGTCATAGCAAGCATGAACACTTTTCCACCAGGTGTCTTAGGGAGCTTGCCAACTATATCCATCCCCCATCTCATAAATGGCCAAGAGGATGGTATAGGATGTAGAAATTCAGCCGGCTGATGAAGGATATTGCTGTGTCTTTGACAAGGATCACACTTCTTAGCATACTCCACAGCATCCTTTTTCATAGTTGGCCAGTAGTATCCTGTCCTTAAGATCCTTGAGAACAATGCCCTGCCCCCAGTGTGGTTTCCACAATCTCCTTCATGGAAGTCTTTTAAAACTTCTTGAACTTCAGGATCCTCGATACATCTTAAATATGGTCCTGCAAGAGATCGCTTATACAGCATGTTATTTAAGATTGTGAATTGAGATACCTTAATTCTGAAAGCCCTAGGGTTTTCTCCCATAGGAATCTCTCCGTGTTGTAAGTATCTCATGATTGGTGAGATCCATGATCCTGAACAAGATTGAGTATCCTCATTAGGGATCATTGCAGAATCCTCTTCTATTTCCATGGCCACCTGATTTTCAATAGCAGGAGCCAGGATATGGATGATGGGGATACTTATATCCTCTGGGATCTTCAAAGATGATCCTAGATTGGCCAATGTATCAGCTTCTGTATTTTCTTCCCTTGGTACCTGTGTCAAACTAAAGAAAACAAAGGAGAGTGCCAATTCTTTGACTATCTCTAAATATTTGGTTAGTTTTTCACCTTTAACAGCATAGGATCCATTAAAGTGATTAGTGATTAACAATGAATCCACGTATACCTCGAGATACCTGATCCCCATATGTTTAGCAATTTGCAAACCGGCAATCAGGGCTTCATATTCAGCCTCATTATTAGTGGCTTGGAACTCACAAGCTATGGAGTGGGGTATTATGTCCCCCTGTGGCGATTTTAGTAGTATACCAAGCCCCATGCCTTTAACATTTGAGGATCCATCAGTATGTAGTATCCAAGGATCCTTGGTTTCATCCAGCTGCTGGACTTCCAATTCGGCTTCCTTTTGTAAATCACTACTGAAATCAGCCACAAAGTCTGCTAATGCTTGAGATTTGATGGCTGTTCTAGGCTCATATCTTATATCATGGGCACTAAGCTTTACTGCCCACTTAGCCATCCTTCCGGACATCTCTGGTTTCCTGAGGACATTCTTAATTGGAAAATTAGTTCTAACAACAATAGCATGGGTTTCAAAATAATGTCTTAGTTTAGTAGATGCCATAATTAGTGCAAGAATAAGTTTTTCAAGGTGTGAATACCTGGATTCAGCATCAAGTAAACTCTTACTTACATAATAGACAGGATATTGTGTACCTTCATGATCCTTAACAAGGACTGCACTTACTGCTTTTGAGGATACCGCAAGATATAAGGATAACACATCTCCTTTTTCTGGTTTCATCAACGCTGGAGCTGAGGACAGGTATTCTTTGAGGGCTTGTAAAGCACTTTCATGCTTCTCAGTCCATTCGAATTTCTTGTTTTTTCTTAGGATATCATAGAATTCTTTACACTTTTCCGAGGATTTAGATATAAATCTGTTTAAAGCTGCTATCCTGCCTGTTAGCCTTTGCACATCTTTAGCGTTGGCAGGAGATTTGATATTCACCAATGCTTTGATTTGTTCCGGACTTGCTTCAATGCCCCTCTTGGTTACCATATATCCTAAGAATTTACCTGCCTTTACACCAAAGTGACATTTTGAAGGATTAAGCTTCATGTTATATCTGTCAAGGATATCAAATGCTTCCTCCAAGTCTCTTAGGTGATCCTCAGCTTTTATGGATTTCACCACCATATCATCTATGTATACTTCCATAGTCTTTCCAATTTGATCTTTGAACATCATGTTCACCAGCCTTTGATATGTTGCACCTGCATTCCTTAATCCAAACGGCATAGCAATATAACAATATAAACCGGTTGGGGTCATAAAAGCCGTATCCTCTTGGTCAGATGGTTCCATCTGAATTTATTGGCATCCAGGTGATGCATCCATAAAGGTTAACAGTTCATGACCCGCCGTTGCATCCACCATGGAGTCAATGTGGGGTAATGGGTAAGGATCCTTGGGAAATGCCTTATTTAAATCAGTGAAATCGACACATACCCTCCACTTTCCATTTTTCTTTTGAACAACAACCACATTGGCCAGCCATTTTGGATACTTTACTTCTCTAATCATACCTGTTCGTAGTAATCTTTCTACTTCTTCCTGGATAATGGCATTTCTTTCTGGTGCAAACTTCCTCCTTTTTTGATGGATTGGTTTAACTGACCTGTCAATGCCAAGTTTATGAGTGATAATATCCTTAGATATACCTTTCATATCCTCATGTTTCCATGCAAAGGTAGATTTTCTTCTTTTGAGGAAGGATACAAGGTCTTCTTTCATCTTGCCAAGGATCCCTGATCCGACACAGATTTTGGATTCAGGATCATCAGGATCCATCAGGATTTCGTCCACATCCTGCTCCCTTGCCTCCAAGACACTCCTTGGAGGATACTTTAATTGCTATTGCTCCCTTGATTTCGAGGCTGGTTTCATTGATGATGTGTAACAATCCTTAGCCTCCTGCTGATCACTATCGATCTTGACTATTCCCCAAGGGCTAGGGAGCTTCACACATTGATGGTAGGTGGATGGGACTGCCTTCATATCGTGTATCCAGGGCCTGCCAAGGATAACGTTACAACAAGATAGACAGTCAATAACACAAAATTTTTGATAATTATGTAATCCTTCCACATAAATTGGGAGTTTGATGTCCCCCAGGGTTTTCTTAGTTTCGCCACTAAATCCCACAAGCACGGAGGATCTTGGTGTGATGTCTGATTCAGGAATACCCATTTTCTTCAGAACATCAAGCTGGATAATGTTTACTGAGCTTCCTCCGTCAATAAGGATCCTGCGGACAAAATGGTTAGAAATAAAGAGAGTAATAACTAAACTATCATGATGAGGATCCTGGATATCAACGCGATCATTTTCATCAAAGGTTATCAATTTTCCTTCCGAGACACTTGATGTTCGAATAGGTCTTTCTCCGTTATCCGTTTTAGCTTCCTTTGCATGCCTTTTAGCTGCTGAAAAGGATGTACCACAGATGTTTGACCCACCAGAAATAAAGTTTATCACTTGTGCATCTGCCGGAGGAGCTGGAGCTTTTTCAGGGATCCTTTCAGGATCCTGAGTCCTTGGCTTTTTTCTTCCCAACAACTCTTTTAAATGTCCCTTGCTCAGCAGATACCCAATTTCCTTTCTCAATGCGATGCATTCCTCTGTTAAATGCCCAAAATCCTCGTGGTATGTGTTAGGGCTGGATTTTTATCATACGTGATCCTTATACGTGATCCTAACCAGTGATCCTTGTTTCTTTGGCAGACAGTGATCCTCAGCAGGACTTCAGGATCAGGATCATGGACCATTGAAAGGATCCTCATGCTGACAGTTACCTTCGTGTAATACAACATTATTTTGCAGGAACATCTAGCAGGATACGCTCTTAGCATCATAATCAAGGGACGCGTCTTCACAATTATAGCACGAGCTTAATCAAAGATAGACGTTGCAAAGGATATGGAAACTTAGCTTGATTTAAGGGCGGCAATTTAGGCTAGATTGTCTTTTATTTCTAAAGGGGTAATGAGCTGATTATTAGTCTTTTTACCTAAAATAGGTCACCTACACTTGTATAAATACCACTCTTCCTCATTTGGAAGAACACACGACGACACACAACACAACTCTCACACGCTTAGACATTCGAAACTATAGTGATCCTTGTACTCAGCTCATTATCATCCAAAGTTGTAACTATTTTTCTTATATTGAAGTTTGGTGATCGGTAGTTGCCATCACCCGAGGTTTTTTATGCCGGAGATCATACATTGATCAAGGGCTTTTTCCTCGTATAAATCATTGTGTCTTTGCATATTTCTCACAAAAGTGATCCTTTACTTTTATAATTAACCAAGCATCATACCCCGTTTACATAAAGTTTGGTTACATTATCCTTGTGTGATTTTTGACCAAAACAGTTTGGCGCCCACCGTGGGGCAATTGGTGCTTCATTCATAAGAAAACTTTCTGTTCGAAATCATTTCAAAGAATTACATGGCTTCATCATTGAAAAACATGTCCACGGCGATGTCTGCAGTCACCTCGTCTCAGAACACTCTGCCTCCTCCACCGGCAGGATCCCAGAAGAATGCTAAGAAGAGACCAACTCCCACTAACTCTAAACCTCCATCTTCTTCTGCTATGAATTCTTATATTCCCAGTACTAGTGATGTATTTACTTTGATTTTGCAGATGAAGGATCGTATGCAGCGGCAGGATGAAACTAATGATAGGATCCTCAGGGAAATTGGAGATCTCAAAAGACAAAAGAGAACGGCAGAGGATCATTCCCCACTGATGCCCAAATCCTTGAGCTTTGATACTCCAATGATCACTTCTCAGCCATCGGGAATTCCAGACGTGCAAATTGTGGGAGAATCAAGAGGATTGCACCTCGGTTCGACAGCAATGACTCAGGCATCAGGCTCACACTTTCAGCCGGCAGGATCCTATCCCCAGCATATGGGATCCTTCATGAATTCGGGAGCCTACCCGGGAGCACAGCAGTTTCAAGGATCCTACTTTATTCCAGGATCATCCCAGGTTCAAGGATCCTCCTTCGTTCCAGGATCATCCCAGGTTCAAGGATCCTCCTTCGTTCCAGGATCATCCCAGATACCAGGATCCTTCCAAACACCAGGATCCTTCCAGATGCCAGGATCCTTAAAAAGTTTGCAAACAGGAAGTCTAGATGTCCATCAAGGGGACATCATTCCAATGCAGACCATTGCTTCCACTGGTCCCTCCGTTATCCCCGAATCCCAGCAATATGGATTCACTAACTTGAACCCAATGGGAGGTAACACTTTAAATAATTATCCTACCACTAACCATGGATTCATGCAGGATACAGCTGTCAATCATGCTATGGCCAGGGAATTACAGAAACTAAAAGATATGATCTCAAGTGTTCTAGTCAAGCCTATCCCGGAGATTGCAGATGGAAGCCACAAGGTATCTCGCTTTGCACCACCAATTTGTGATGCAGAGGTACCCAAAAGATTCCATATCACTACTATGAAGCTGTATGATGGTACGACGGATCCAGAGGAGCACATAGCACAATACAGGGAGAGGATGGAGATCAATCCTATCCCAGAAAAGTTGAAGGAAGCATGCCTATGTAAAGGATTTGGATCCACTCTTACTGGATCAGCTCTTAAGTGGCTGCTAAGTCTTCCCCCTTACTCTATTACTTCATTTGCTAATTTAGTTAATTTATTCAATAACCAATTCTCTTGTAGTAGAAAATTTGAAAGATTAACCAGTGATTTATATAGGGTAACTCAAGGACATAATGAATCATTAAGGGATTATATAACTAAATTTAGTAAAGAATCCTTGGACATTCCCAACTTGGATATGGCTACGGCTGTTGAAGCCTTCAAAATGGGACTGCTTAAGGATTCATTATTCTATGATGATCTTGTTATGACACCATGCAGGAATCTAGATGAAGTAAGAACTCGAGCACTCAGGTTCATCCGGCTAGAGGATGACAAGAGGATCCAGGAGAGACAAGTAGGATCCTCAAAACAGGAGAAGCAAGGATCCTCCTTCAAGAACAACAAATTCAAATCCTACCATAGAAATGAGAACCAGAATGTGCATGCTGTTGACCAAGAAGAGGATGATGAAGATTATCCTCCAATCTCAGAATATTGTTTTTCCGTTGATAGTCATGAACTAATCCTTGCAATGCAGAATCTAGGCGAAAAAGCTAGGTGGCCCAGGAAGAATGATAAACCATCCGGGACTAAAGACAAGTCAAAATGGTGTGCATACCATGAGGATTTCGGGCATCTAATTGAAGAATGCATAGCTTTAAGAAAAGAGATTGGATATCTGTTAAGCAAGGGGCACCTAAAAGAATTATTGGGAAGAAAAAAGCAAAGGACTCAGGATCCTGAAAGGATCCCTGAGAAGGCTCCAGCACCTCCGGCAAATGCACAAGTGATCAACTTTATTTCCGGAGGATCAGACATCTGTGGTACCTCCTTCTCGGCGGCCAAAAGGCATGCAAAGGAATCAAAAATGGATAATGGAGAAAGACCTATTAGAACATCAAGTGTCTCAGAGGGGAAGATGATAACGTTTGATGAGGATGATCGCATTAACATTCAGGATCCTCATCATGATAGTTTGGTTATTACTCTCTTTATCTCTAACCATTTTGTCCGCAGGATCCTTATCGATGGAGGAAGCTCAGTGAACATTATCCAGCTTGATGTTCTGAAGAAAATGGGAATCCCAGAATCAGACATCACTCCAAGATCCTCCGTGCTTGTAGGATTCAGTTGTCACACCCCCAAAATCCCACACGCGGAGTACCACCGCTTGGAGGCGTGACTGACCAGGATCAAGCCATCAATCATATCAAACATAGCATTTAATAATAATAGATACGATTGATGTTCCAAAACCAAACACTGTTTAAGTAGCGGAAGCATTAAATGTAAAACCCAAAACATAAGTATCAATGTGTGAATGTAAAAGTGTTTAATAGGCATTCACGAGTTCTTGTCCACAACGACCCGCCTCTCCTCTGGTGCAAGCTCCAAGTATACCTAAGGCCCTGCAAGGCATGCAGCAAATAATCAACAAACTAGTTGAGCGAGTTCACAGGAAATAAGTTTGTAATAATCATGCGTAAGTTCATCTAATAAGGCTTCCCAAGCAAGTGTATTCTATTGGTGAGGAATTCTCACGTTTATCCTTTATAACGGGCTTCTCATTATGGTACTTACTAGACTAACTTCCGACCATGTGTTCTTCTTTACCGAGAACAGGAAAACGTACAGGGTCACGTAGGCTTTACGTGACGTGCCCTTCCCCGAGGACATGGTACGCGTGGGGGCTACGCAGGCTTTACGTAGCGTGGCCTTCCGACCCGGAAGCCAGTAGAAAGGTATTGGGTTACGTAGGCTTTACGTAACGTGTCCTCCCGACCCGGGAGACAAATGGCAAACATACTGGGTTACGTAGGCTTTACGTAACGTGTCCTGACTACCCTGAGGACGATGGTCTATAGTCTGGTATATGCGTAAGTACGAGTAATCATTCCATTTCGTCATATCCAACCCAATTCCCAACCCGGGAATCCCATGCCTTGGCTGTGTGAACTCACCTTGGTTTGCTCGGCAGATACACAAAGAGTATAGATAAGCTAGTAAATGGTCAATCACGTCCTAGCATGGTTGTAATACAAGTCAGGTTTTGATTAAGGTACGGCACGTATGAGTCACATAAGATAGCATATGGGAAACACACTGATCATGGCAACATGCATTAACACATTCAACAGTTTACATCCAAATCAAGATTGGGCTCGCACAAGCCCACCCGTCTTGTGCGATCCATCACATGTTTCCCCAAACATGCCCGGCCCAAATGTTAAACCCATCCGAAAGTGGCCCAATTACCAACTTCTAACATAGTGGCCTCGGCCCAAATAAATAAAACACAATAGTGGACTTGTGCGGTCCAACTTAGGTTGTGCGATCCGATCAGTTGGGCTGCCCGGCCCAAATATAACCTACGGCCCAATGTAACACATAATAACGTTGTGCGATCCAGCTGCTTTTGTACGATTCAGCTGGGTTGTGCGATCCAAGGTAGTCCGGCCCAAGGCAGCTTGTACGATTAACGACTTGGGCTGTCCGGCCCATCATACAGCCTTGTGCGGCTGGTTCAGCTTGTGCGACTGACCCAGTTGTGCGAGTGGACCACCTTGTGTGATTGGACTTCTTGTACACCAAGAAGTCTTGTGCGGTCGGTTTAACCAATTCCACCATTCAAGCAAATCGGTTACAATGAGTTTATCAGTTTCCTTTTTCGACAATCAATTAACATAATTTCAATAAATCGGTTAACCTAATATTGATCAAACATGCTTTCATCTTTAATTCATATGAACCCTAGTTATTACACTTATGAACAATAACAACAATCATACACTTAATCATATTATGATTCGATTTCATGAACATACTCACATGACCAAATATCAAAAACACCATTAAGCATCAAACGATTAACAGAACTATTAACATGAATCCGTTTTACACATCACCTCATCACAGCCGATTACCATATATCCTTACTTCCGATTTTTGTGTTAAGATCATGAGGTATATTCACATATATTGACTAGCCTAGATCGATCAACAACCATCATGTAACATCATGTGAGTGCATATCACATACAATCAAATAGTAAACAAACAACATACACTAACCGGTTGGAAATCAAGAGAGAGGCGATGATCCTCTTGTGCCTTGTGCCGTCGGGTTCTAAGCAGCCGAGAGAGAGAGAGTTTTAGGGTTGTGTGTGTTTTTGTGTTGGTAACAAATGAGAAACAAGACCCCTAACAGCTTGTTTGTTCTCGTGAAAGGGAAGTGGGCCGAACCCCTTATGGACCGCCCTATGGGTCCGTGTACAAGAATGAGGCCCAACGGCCTTGTGCGAGTGGTGTGTATGATGTGCGGTTCGAGTTATTAACATTCATATATATACAAAGCACACAATAACAAAACGTTTATTAAATCCAAACATATAATCCAGTTCACATATGCACATAGCGTTACACAAAGCGAGTCTAAAGTTCGAGTTGTCACATTATCCCCAACTAATTGGAAATTTCGTCCCGAAATTTGGTATGCACTCACTGAGGAAGCTAGGTAAACTGTACTGTTCACTGGTTTTCCTGGGGTGTCACATCCTCCCCCCGTTGATCTGGAATTTCGTCCCGAAATTCCGAAGTAGTAGCTTCAGCCTCAGTAGTGGTTGCCTGGTTCCCGAATAAATGGGGGTACTTTTCTGTCATCCTGTCTTCGCGCTCCAAGGTGTACTCTGGGCCACGTTTGGAGTTCCAACGAACTCGGACAAGAGGGATTCTCTTGTTTTTGAGGACCTTCACATCCCGGTCCGTGATTTCTACTGGTTCCTCAACGAACTGCAACCGCTCGTCGATAGTGAGTTCCTTAAAAGGAATGATGAGGTTTTCATCAGATAGGCACTTCTTTAAGTTTGATACATGAAAGACATTGTGAACTGCCCCGAGTTCAGCTGGTAGGTTCAACTTGTAGGCTACTTTGCCAACCTTTTCTATGATTTCGAAGGGTCCGACGTATCGCGGATTCAGTTTGCCCCGTTTGCCAAAACGTACCACACCCTTCCAGGGTGAGACTTTCAATAAAACCCGGTCCCCGACCTCAAATTCCAAAGGCTTTCTACGCTTGTCCGCGTAGGCTTTCTGACGGTCGCGTGCTGCCGCCATGCGTTGTCTTATTTGTACAATCTTTTCTGTGGCGTCCACTACAATCTCTGGACCCGTGATCTGACTATCCCCCACCTCTGCCCAACAGAGAGGTGACCGGCATTTACGCCCGTACAATGCCTCGAATGGAGCGGCTTGAATGCTGGTGTGATAACTATTATTATACGAGAACTCCACCAAAGGGAGGTGCTTTTCCCAGCCGTTGCCGAAATCGATAACGCATGCCCGAAGCATGTCTTCGAGAGTTTGAATCGTACGCTCAGACTGCCCATCCGCCTGAGGGTGGTACGCTGTGCTCATGTCTAACCTTGAGCCGAAAGATTTGTGCATCGCTTGCCATAGTTCTGACGTGAATCGTGCATCGCGATCCGAAATGATAGACGTGGGCACCCCGTGCCTTGAAACAACTTCTTTAAGATAGACGTCTGCGAGAGTGGAGAACTTGTCCGTTTCCTTTATAGGTAGAAAGTGTGCAGACTTGGTGAGTCGATCAACTACGACCCATATCGTATCGTTCCCACGCTGGGATCTAGGTAGGCCTGTAACAAAATCCATGGAAATTTCTTCCCATTTCCACTGAGGTATCTTAGGCTGCTGAAGTAGGCCAGCTGGTTTCTGATATTCGACCTTGACTCTCGCACAGGTCAAGCACTTTCCAACGTATGTAGCGATGTGGGCCTTCATACTAGGCCACCAATAAGTAGTGCTGACGTCGTGGTACATTTTATCCGACCCTGGATGTACCGAATAGCGAGACTTGTGTGCTTCGTCCATCACAAGTTCGCGTAGACCGCCATAAAGTGGGACCCAAATACGCCCCGTTACATAGTAGGCGCCGTCTGCCTTCTGTTCCATCTGTTGTCGTGAGCCGCGTAAGGCTTCAGCCTTGACGTTTTCGGGCTTCAGTGCTTCTATCTGAGCAGCTCGTATCTGAACAGGAAGGCTAGACTGAATCGTAAGCTGTAGCGCTCGTACGCGCTTCGGTAAGGTGTCCTTCCGACTGAGGGCATCAGCCACAACATTGGCTTTGCCTGGATGATACTTGATGGCGCATTCGTAGTCGTTCAGTAACTCGACCCATCGTCGTTGACGCATGTTTAAATCCTTCTGCTTAAGGATATGCTCGAGACTCCTGTGATCGGTGTAAATCGTGCACCTGGTACCGTACAGGTAGTGTCGCCATATCTTAAGCGCGAAAACCACAGCTCCCAGCTCTAAATCGTGCGTCGTGTAGTTCCGTTCATGAACCTTTAGCTGACGAGAGGCGTAGGCAATCACTTTATCCCGCTGCATCAATACGCATCCCAGACCCTGTATTGATGCGTCACAATATACTACGAAGTCATCTGTGCCCTCTGGCAATGAAAGAATAGGTGCACTGCAAAGCCTATCCTTTAGATACTGAAAAGCAGTTTCCTGCGTGTTGCCCCAACGGTAGGTGACACCCTTCTGTGTCAGTAGTGTGAGTGGCTGCGCAATCTTCGAGAAATCCTTAATAAACCGTCTGTAATAACCTGCCAGACCCAAGAATTGGCGTATTTCTGTCGGCGTACGCGGTGCAGGCCAGTTTCTGATCGAGTCTACCTTGGATGGATCGACATGGATCCCATCCTTGTTCACCACGTGGCCTAAGAAGTGGACTTCACGAAGCCAGAAGTCGCATTTAGACAGCTTGGCGTACAATTGTTCCTTTCGAAGGAGTTCCAAAATGAGACGAAGATGCTGCTCGTGTTCCTCCTGACTCTTGGAGTAAATCAGAATGTCGTCGATGAAAACAATGACGAACTTGTCAAGGTAGGGTTTGCACACCCTGTTCATAAGATCCATAAACACCGCAGGCGCGTTCGTTAACCCGAATGGCATGACAAGAAACTCGTAGTGACCGTAACGAGTTCTGAAGGCTGTCTTGGAGACGTCCTCATCCCGGACTCTCAGCTGATGATAACCAGACCTCAAGTCTATCTTGGAATAGTAGCACGACCCTTGCAACTGGTCGAATAAGTCGTCGATGCGCGGAAGAGGATAACGGTTCTTCACCGTCACCTTGTTGAGTTCACGGTAGTCGATGCACATCCTGAACGTACCGTCTTTCTTTTTCACGAAAAGTACTGGAGCTCCCCAAGGCGAAGAGCTTGGACGAATAAAGCCCTTTTCCAAGAGCTCTTGCAGTTGCTTTGACAGTTCCTCCAATTCTGATGGAGCTACGCGATATGGTGCGCGAGCTATGGGTGCTGCTCCTGGAGCGAGCTCGATTTGAAATTCAACCTGACGATGAGGCGGTAAGCCATGTAAGTCTTCAGGAAACACCTGAGGGTAATCACGTACAATTGGAATATCCTCCAATTTCTTTTCCTTCGTCGATGCATCTGTAACGAGTGCCAGAATGGCAGTGTGACCCTTACGTAAGCATTTCTGAGCCTTCAAGAAAGAGATGATGCCAACCACAGCACCACTCTTGTCACCTTGCACTTCGAGAGGTTCCTGACCCGAACGAGGAATACGAATAATTTTCTCGCTGCATAAAATTTCTGCCTGGTGTTGGGACAACCAATCCATCCCAATCACGACGTCGAAGCTACCCAAAACTATGGGAATGAGGTCGATAGTGAAAGCTTGACCAGCTAGGATAAGATTACAACCCTGAACTACGTGCGTGGCTTCTAGACTTTTACCGTTAGCTAACTCTACTACATGGTTGGTGGGTAAAAGTGTTGGTGCACGTTTTAGCAGTTGACACATTTTCACAGACATATAGCTTGTATCCGCACCCGAATCAAATAAAACAGTAACGTAAATATTGTCGAGGAGAAACTTACCCATAACAACGTTGGGATCGTTCACTGCGTCTCCTCTTCCCAAAACGAAAGCTCGACCTCTTGCCTCGTTGCCATTATTGTTGTTGTTCCCGCCGTTGTTGTTGCCGTTGCCCTGGTTGTTGTTGTTGCGATTCTGGTTCAGCTGAGGGCAATCTCGTTTGAAATGACCTTCAGCCCCACACTGGAAACATCCCCGGTTTCCACGCTGTGGCTGCTGCTGCTGATTCTGGTTCTGTGGAGCTGGTTGCTGAGGCTGCTGATTCTGATTTGCAGGACGAGGGCTCCTACAGTCTTTAGCCTCGTGCCCCATCTTAAGACACCTTTGACAGCGACCCTTGTTACACGGGCCGTGGTGATGCCTGTTGCAGTTGTGGCACCTAGGTTGACTACCCTGATATCTCCTCTGTCTGTGACCACCAGAGGATTGCTGACTGGGACTCTGATAGTGATCAATCTTCTGCTGCTGAGCTTGTGGTTGAACAGATGCTGAACCTTTACTAGAATCTCCTTCCCACTTTCTTTTACTGTCACCAGATGTAGCAGGAGTAACTGAGGTGGTGACGTTAGCAGTAGCATTAACACGCTTGGGCAGTTTATTCTGATCCACTGCCTGATCGGTGATACGGTGAGCGAGGCGTTGGATTTCCTGGATGTTTTCGAGATTAGCCGACGTCACGTGGCTCTGAATTTCTGGCGCCAAACCCTTGAGATACAACTCAATGCGCTTGTATGGAGGGTCCACCATAGTTGGACACAGAACGGCCAGCTCATTCGACCGTTTGGTATATGCTTCGATTTCTGACCCAACCATCTTCAGATTGTACAGTTCGTCTTCCAGCTTGTGAATATCCTCACGTGTGCAATACTCACGCTTGATGAGTTCCTTGAAATCGTTCCATGGGGTGGCGTTAGCAGCTGCCAACCCTAAGATCTGGACTTGGGCGTTCCACCAAGTCAGTGCTATCCCTTCCAAAGTGCCGGTGGCAAACTTGACTTTGCGAGCCTCAGGGCACTCGCACATTTCGAATACTGATTCTAGCTTCTCGAACCAGTGGAGGAGTCCAACCGCTCCTTCTGTGCCGCTGAAAGAATTTGGACGACAGTCCATGAAGTTCTTGAACGTGCAGACAGGCTGCTGCGCGTGTTGACCTATTGTGTACGAATAGGACGAAGTTAAATACGAGAGTTAATGTAGGATCTAAAGATCCTAGTGTGTGCCTATACTGCAGGATATACTACCTGCTTGAGCTGCTGCAACTGCCGCAGCAACTTGGGCTTGAACGAGAGCCTCTAACTGGGCTTGTGTCATGTTGATTCGTCCAGACATGATCTTCATTGTAACAAGTAGCATATGTAAGAATGGTTCGCGAATAGGGCGATGACAGAAAAGCGTAGGCATATAGGTGTTCTCATGTAATCAAAGCATGTGTATCTAAGCGTAATGCGAGCAGAGTTCTAAGCAGTTCTAGCAAACAGGCAATAACATAAACCTTATTACCTAGGATGTCGAGTCTTGCACGTGGAGCGAAGCGTCGTTGTGGATCGTTGAGAGCATTGTTCTGGTTATAGTCCGGTTATAATAAAAACGTTTTCCCATATTAAAACCAAGTTCTCTATAACCAATGGCTCTGATACCAATCTGTCACACCCCCAAAATCCCACACGCGGAGTACCACCGCTTGGAGGCGTGACTGACCAGGATCAAGCCATCAATCATATCAAACATAGCATTTAATAATAATAGATACGATTGATGTTCCAAAACCAAACACTGTTTAAGTAGCGGAAGCATTAAATGTAAAACCCAAAACATAAGTATCAATGTGTGAATGTAAAAGTGTTTAATAGGCATTCACGAGTTCTTGTCCACAACGACCCGCCTCTCCTCTGGTGCAAGCTCCAAGTATACCTAAGGCCCTGCAAGGCATGCAGCAAATAATCAACAAACTAGTTGAGCGAGTTCACAGGAAATAAGTTTGTAATAATCATGCGTAAGTTCATCTAATAAGGCTTCCCAAGCAAGTGTATTCTATTGGTGAGGAATTCTCACGTTTATCCTTTATAACGGGCTTCTCATTATGGTACTTACTAGACTAACTTCCGACCATGTGTTCTTCTTTACCGAGAACAGGAAAACGTACAGGGTCACGTAGGCTTTACGTGACGTGCCCTTCCCCGAGGACATGGTACGCGTGGGGGCTACGCAGGCTTTACGTAGCGTGGCCTTCCGACCCGGAAGCCAGTAGAAAGGTATTGGGTTACGTAGGCTTTACGTAACGTGTCCTCCCGACCCGGGAGACAAATGGCAAACATACTGGGTTACATAGGCTTTACGTAACGTGTCCTGACTACCCTGAGGACGATGGTCTATAGTCTGGTATATGCGTAAGTACGAGTAATCATTCCATTTCATCATATCCAACCCAATTCCCAACCCGGGAATCCCATGCCTTGGCTGTGTGAACTCACCTTGGTTTGCTCGGCAGATACACAAAGAGTATAGATAAGCTAGTAAATGGTCAATCACGTCCTAGCATGGTTGTAATACAAGTCAGGTTTTGATTAAGGTACGGCACGTATGAGTCACATAAGATAGCATATGGGAAACACACTGATCATGGCAACATGCATTAACACATTCAACAGTTTACATCCAAATCAAGATTGGGCTCGCACAAGCCCACCCGTCTTGTGCGATCCATCACATGTTTCCCCAAACATGCCCGGCCCAAATGTTAAACCCATCCGAAAGTGGCCCAATTACCAACTTCTAACATAGTGGCCTCGGCCCAAATAAATAAAACACAATAGTGGACTTGTGCGGTCCAACTTAGGTTGTGCGATCCGATCAGTTGGGCTGCCCGGCCCAAATATAACCTACGGCCCAATGTAACACATAATAACGTTGTGCGATCCAGCTGCTTTTGTACGATTCAGCTGGGTTGTGCGATCCAAGGTAGTCCGGCCCAAGGCAGCTTGTACGATTAACGACTTGGGCTGTCCGGCCCATCATACAGCCTTGTGCGGCTGGTTCAGCTTGTGCGACTGACCCAGTTGTGCGAGTGGACCACCTTGTGTGATTGGACTTCTTGTACACCAAGAAGTCTTGTGCGGTCGGTTTAACCAATTCCACCATTCAAGCAAATCGGTTACAATGAGTTTATCAGTTTCCTTTTTCGACAATCAATTAACATAATTTCAATAAATCGGTTAACCTAATATTGATCAAACATGCTTTCATCTTTAATTCATATGAACCCTAGTTATTACACTTATGAACAATAACAACAATCATACACTTAATCATATTATGATTCGATTTCATGAACATACTCACATGACCAAATATCAAAAACACCATTAAGCATCAAACGATTAACAGAACTATTAACATGAATCCGTTTTACACATCACCTCATCACAGCCGATTACCATATATCCTTACTTCCGATTTTTGTGTTAAGATCATGAGGTATATTCACATATATTGACTAGCCTAGATCGATCAACAACCATCATGTAACATCATGTGAGTGCATATCACATACAATCAAATAGTAAACAAACAACATACACTAACCGGTTGGAAATCAAGAGAGAGGCGATGATCCTCTTGTGCCTTGTGCCGTCGGGTTCTAAGCAGCCGAGAGAGAGAGAGTTTTAGGGTTGTGTGTGTTTTTGTGTTGGTAACAAATGAGAAACAAGACCCCTAACAGCTTGTTT
This sequence comes from Helianthus annuus, assembly GCF_002127325.2. NCBI lineage: Eukaryota > Viridiplantae > Streptophyta > Magnoliopsida > Asterales > Asteraceae > Helianthus > Helianthus annuus. The sequence continues at coordinate 20,689,654 of NC_035441.2, read as the reverse complement.
GTTCTCGTGAAAGGGAAGTGGGCCGAACCCCTTATGGACCGCCCTATGGGTCCGTGTACAAGAATGAGGCCCAACGGCCTTGTGCGAGTGGTGTGTATGATGTGCGGTTCGAGTTATTAACATTCATATATATACAAAGCACACAATAACAAAACGTTTATTAAATCCAAACATATAATCCAGTTCACATATGCACATAGCGTTACACAAAGCGAGTCTAAAGTTCGAGTTGTCACATTATCCCCAACTAATTGGAAATTTCGTCCCGAAATTTGGTATGCACTCACTGAGGAAGCTAGGTAAACTGTACTGTTCACTGGTTTTCCTGGGGTGTCACATCAGTGGAGAAACGAAGAAAACTCTGGGGGACATCAAACTCCCAATCTACGTGGAAGGATTACATAATTATCAGAAATTTTGTGTTATTGACTGTTTGTCTTGTTGCAATGTTATCCTTGGCAGGCCTTGGATACATGATATGAAAGCAGTCCCATCCACCTACCATCAATGTGTGAAGCTCCCTAGCCCATGGGGAATAATCAAGATCGACAGTGATCAGCAGGAGGCTAAGGATTGTTATACCTCATCCATGAAGCCAACCTCGAAGCCAAGGGAGCAATAGCAATTACAGTATCCTCCGAGGAATGTCTTGGAGGCAAGGGAACAAGATGTGGACGAAATCCTCTTGGATCCTAGTGATCCTGAATCAAAAATCTATATCAGATCAGGGATCCTTGGCAAGATGAAAGAAGACTTAATATCCTTCCTCAAAAGAAGAAAATCTACCTTTGCTTGGAAACATGAAGATATGACAGGTATATCTAAGGATATTATTACTCACAAACTTGGCATTGACAGATCTATCAAACCAATCCATCAAAAAAGGAGGAAGTTTGCACCAGAAAGGAATGCCATTATCCAAGAAGAAGTAGAGAGACTACTTCGAGCAGGTATGATCAGAGAGGTAAAATATCCAAAGTGGTTAGCCAATGTGGTCGTTGTCCAAAAGAAAAACGGAAAGTGGAGGGTATGTGTCGATTTCACTGATTTAAATAAGGCATGTCCCAAGGATCCTTTCCCATTACCCCACATTGACTCCATGGTGGATGCAACAGCGGGGCATGAACTGTTAACCTTTATGGATGCATCATCTGGATTCCAACAAATTCAGATGGAACCATCTGACCAAGAGGATACAGCCTTTATGACCCCAACAGGTTTGTATTGTTATATTGCCATGCCCTTTGGATTAAGAAATGCAGGTGCAACATATCAAAGGCTGGTGAATATGATGTTCAAAGATCAAATTGGACAAACTATGGAAGTATACATAGATGATATGGTAGTCAAATCAAAGAAAGCTGAGGATCACCTGAGAGATTTGGAGGAAGCATTTGATACCCTTGATAATTATAACATGAAGCTTAATCCTTCAAAGTGCCACTTTGGTGTTAAGGCAGGAAAATTCCTAGGATATATGGTAACTCAGAGGGGCATTGAGGCAAGTCCGGAGCAAATTAAAGCACTAATAAACATCAAGTCCCCTGCCAATGCTAAGGATGTGCAAAGGCTAACAGGCAGGATAGCAGCTTTGAACAGGTTCATATCAAAATCCTCAGAAAAATGTAAAGAATTTTACGATATCCTAAGGAAGAACAAGAAGTTTGAATGGACTGAGAAACATGAGAATGCTTTACAAGCCCTTAAAGAATATATGTCCTCAGCACCAGCATTATCAAAGCCCGAAAAAGGAGATGTGTTATCCTTATATTTGGCGGTATCCTCAACCGCTGTAAGTGCTGTCCTTGTTAAGGATCACGAAGGTACACAATATCCTATCTACTATGTAAGTAAGAGTTTACTTGATGCCGAATCCAGGTACTCACACCTCGAAAAACTTATTCTTGCATTAATCATGGAATCAACTAAGCTAAGGCATTATTTTGAAACCCATACTATCGTTGTTAGAACTAACTTTCCAATTAAGAATGTCCTCAGGAAACCAGAGATGTCAGGAAGAATGGCTAAGTGGGCAGTAAAACTTAGTGCCCATGATATAAGATACGAGCCAAGAACAGCCATTAAATCCCAAGCACTAGCTGACTTTGTGGCTGATTTCAGTAGTGATCTACAGAAAGAAGCAGAATTGGAGGTCCACCAGCTGGATGAGACCAAGGATCCTTGGATACTACACACTGATGGATCCTCAAATGTCAAGGGCACAGGGCTCGGGATACTACTAAAATCGCCACAGGGGGACATAATACCCCACTCCATAGCCTGTGAGTTCCAAGGAACTAACAATGAGGCTGAATATAAAGCCTTAATTGCTGGCTTACAAATTGCTAAGGATATGGGGGTAAAATATCTTAAAGTATATGTAGACTCATTATTGATCACCAATCACTTTAATGGATCCTATGCTGTTAAAGGTGAAAAACTAACCAAATATTTAGAGATAGTCAAAGAATTGGCACTCTCTTTTGTTTCTTTCAGCTTAACACAGGTACCAAGGGAGGATAACACGGAAGCTGATGCATTGGCCAACTTAGGATCATCCTTAAAAATTCCAGAAGACATAAGTATCCATATCATCCATATCCTGGCTCCTGCTATTGAAAATCAAGTGGCCATGGAAATAGAAGAGGATACTGCAGGAATCCCTAGTGAAGAAGCTCAATCTTATGCAGGATCATGGGTCTCACCAATCATGAAATACTTGCAACACGGGGAGATTCCGATGGGAGAAAATCCTAGAGCTTTCAGGATTAAGGTATCTCAATTTACAATCTTAAATAATGTGCTATGTAAACGATCCCTTGCAGGACCATATTTAAGATGTATTGAGGATCCTGAAATTGAAGAAGTGTTGAGAGACTTCCATGAAGGAGATTGTGGAAACCACACTGGGGGCAGGGCATTATTCTCAAGGATCCTAAGAACAGGATACTACTGGCCAACCATGAAAAGGGATGCTGTAGAATATGCTAGGAAATGTGATCCTTGTCAAAGACACAGCAATATCCTTCATCAACCAGCTGAATTGCTACACCCTATACCATCCTCTTGGCCATTCATGAGATGGGGAATGGATATAGTTGGCAAGCTCCCTAAAGCACCTGGTGGAAAAGTATTTATGCTTGCCATGACTGACTACTTCTCTAAATGGATAGAAGCTGAAGCTTTTGCTCAAGTCAGAGAAAAAGAAGTTATATCCTTTATCAAAAGAAACATTATAACTAGATTTGGCATTCCCTCTGAAATTGTATGTGATAACGGTTCCCAATTCATTGGAAGCAGAACTACTAACTTTTGTGACAGTTGGGGAATCAAGATGATAACATCAACACCAGTTCATCCACAAGCCAATGGCCAAGCAGAATCATCCAACAAGATCATCATCAACAATCTAAAGAAGAAGCTAGGATCCAAAAAGGGAAAATGGGCAGAGGAGTTACCTTATGTGCTATGGGCTGATAGAACAACTCCCAAGAATGCCACTGGTCAAACACCTTTTTCTTTAGTATTTGGGGCAGAAGCAGTGATCCCAACAGAGATGGTGATCCCGACTGCTAGAACAAGTGCTCGTGATCCTGAAGAAAATGCTGCAATCCTGGCTCAGGATTTGGATACTATTGAGGAAATCAGGGATCTGGCTAGGATAAGGATGGCAAGCTACCAACAAAGAATGGCTGGTGCTTACAACAAAAATGTTAGGATAAGGAAGTTCCAAGTCGGAGATATGGTGTTGAGAAAAACATTCCAAAACACTATTAATCCTGCTGACGGGAAGTTAGCACCAAAGTGGGAAGGCCCTTACTTAATTGAAGCTGAAGCAGGAAAGGGGGCATACAGATTGCTAACTATGGAAGGAAACTTGTTACCAAGAGCCTGGAATGCTGTTCAGTTAAAGAGATACTTTATGTGAACATGATCCTTCAAGCATGTGATCCTCACATTGAAGTATCCTCAAAGAATCCCGGTGATGTCAGTGATCCTTACTCTGGTAATGTCCTTATCTTAAAACTATTACATTTCCTTACTTTTTACCAAAGGATAAGGATCCTGTATCCTTCATCCTCTTCTCACAAACCACTTGAGTTGTGATAGTTCAGGTATCTACAGCATATCGTCAAAGATCTTCAAAAGCAACGCAGATCCTTGGGTCTAACCCCAGTTATCCTTGGGATTATCCCCAGTTTCCGCCAGCAGCGCACGATGATCCTGATATAGTTCACGTCTTTGGGACCAGTACCCACTTCCGGGGCTGACAACCTCATCGTACTGGCTATACCCAGGATCCTACGTATAATGGTAGACGTACCATACATCCGTTCATAAGGTTTCTAACGTTTTCACGTTAGCTAAGGTTTTGACATTTTCATGTCACTAAGTTTGGATAGTCGCCGGTAAGGGCCATACTCCAGTTTACATACGATCCTTTGGGCTTGTCCCCAGTTATCCTTTGGGCTTGTCCCCAGTTATCCTTTGGGCTTGTCCCCAGTGATCCTTTGGGATCATCCTCAGTGATCCTATGGGCTTGTCCCCAGTTACTAACTTATCTTTTATATTGGCTTAGTCCCAAGTTATATTCCATTTTTCAGGTTCTCGAAGTTAAACATTTAAGGATCCTTAATCCTTATTATCCATTAAAGTTTTACTTATGGTTATCCCGATTAAAGGTTAGGATCCTAACTTGGATCCTCAGGTATGATCCTTAACTATTTTCAATTTCATTATTCATTTGAATACCCTTTAGACTTTGACAACTGAACCTATGATCCTGAAAATAAACTACCTTGAAAATTTTCGATTATAGGATATTTGATCCAGGATCATATCCTAAATTTCTTAAACATAATTTGCTCAACTTTTCTTACTCAAACAAACATATGTCAAAACAATTGAAAATAAAAAGGATAATAACACAAGATAAGCGACAAAAGTTTAAGATTTTATTAACGAAAGGATTAACCCTTCAAAAGTTGTCAAAATTGCCAACCCACATTTCTACCAGCAAAACGTGGCCCGTCCACATGGGTTGGCAAAGGGTGTGCATTGTCTTTGCGGTCTTAGCAGGTGCAGGAAAGTAAAAGCGGCAGGATCACAAAGGCTTCATCCCCCAAACAGAGGATCCCTCCACCTTTTGCAATCCTACCTATTGTCCAAAGGATCCAGGATCCTTAACCCTAAGAGCTATTGTTCAAATTACAGACCATAATTGTTCCAAATACCACTACCACAAACCACTACCATACTAAAAAAATTGGGCTCCGGCCTAGTCACAAATATCCATCATCGCCCAATCATGCAGCTTACACCTTTGCTGCTCCATCACCACCAGCTTCTCCACCCTGATCCTTGTCAGCATCACCGCCCTCCAGCATTGGGATATCCTCAGCTTCATCCTCGTCTTCCAGTTCCGCCAGCCTTGCCTTCCAATCTTCAACACCCCATGTGCTCTTATCGAAGGAAGGATCCTGAGCCTCCGCAGCCATCTGAAGTTATATCTTATACATGGCAATTGCCACAGAGACCTTGGCATCTTGGATGATCTCCTGCTTCTCGCTATCCATGTCAATTAATCTTTGAGCAGCCTCATCCTTCGTAGCCCGGAGTTCCTTCTCAAGATCTGCTATCTTGAGATCCTTCAATACGCCCATTTGTTGGAGGTCGGCGATTTGGCTCTCCTGATCCTCGACGTGGCCAAGGTAGGTCTCAATCTCAGCAAGTTTCTGCAAAAGAGAAAAAAGGTAAGTTCAGGATCAGGTGATCCTCAAAAAAGCAGGATATACAGGCAGAATATACAAGCAGGATATTCGAGAAGGATAACCAACAGGGGCAATGATCCTTACCTCATTGACGTAGTCAAGGAACTGTTGGCGGATCAGGGGAAATCCTTGGAGATCCTCGGAAGTCTTCCTCTTCTTTCCCTTACCCCTAATGGATGCTTTAGGGGCTGAAGCGGAGGGACTGGCAACAGAAGTCTTTCTCCTCGAAGACTTGACGTTGGTGAGATCATCTATCCCAAACTTGGAGGCAGACTTGGCAGATTTGGCAGACTTCCCAACACCTACACAATCAAAACAAGATAAGTTCCCTTACTAATTAAACAATCTAGCATATAACTTACTTTTTACAAGGATACTTACTTGACATAGTGGCAGATGCGGAGGATACTTCCTGTGAATCTTGGACGGTGACTTGGAAACTTCTGACCTCAGGATTGAGCTTTTTGAAAGCTAAGACTCTTTCTCTTGCAGCAGGGGTTAACTTAAGATAAGCAATGGATATAGCTGCACAAAAAATAAAAAAGACGTTAGTGATCCTCATCGTATGAGACAAGTCTGATAGTGATCCTTCCAGGATCCTCTACCCTACCATGAGTGGCCCATTCCTTGGGCAGATCCTTCCCATCTGGGATGGTATCCCTTCTAACAAAGAAAAAGCGACGCTTCCAGTTTGTGTCATTCTTAGTAACCTTGAAGACAGGGTGATCCTCCCCAGCTTTCCGTTTTAGCAGATATCGGCAAGAACCGAACGTGGTAAGATCATAAAGTGCGGCCAACTCTGCCATCCCCAAATCAACTCCCTTCTGCTCGATGATCCTCTCGAAGGTATACAGGACCCTCCAGATCATCGGCATAGCTTGGATATAAGATATGCCGGTTAAAGAAAAGAAGGATTGGGTGAAGGCTGGAAAAGGATACGAATACCCTATGGTGAACGGAGTAGCAGGAAAGGCCACCCAGACGTCTGAAACAAAGTCGCTCAAAGCAGTAGGTGTGAAGGATTTGAAAACAGCATTCGCCGGAAAGCAATGACGAATCCTGTCTACATGAGCATCAGTAAAGCAACATCTCTCCGTAGGAGAGTCCTTGATGATCCCTTGGCTTTTTAGGGGACTGCTCTTCTTGGAATCCTTATGTGGAGAATTTCGAAGCAACATACTCGTGGTGGAACAGAAACAGAGTAAAAGCAGAAAAAACAGAGCAAGAGAAGGAAGAAAGGAAAGAGAGAAGAAGAGAATACCTGGTCAATCTTCGGTAGCGATTATAAAGGGAAGATATCTCGAATTTAAATGCAGAGTGATCCTAACCGTATCTCCTATTTATAATCATGATTTGCAGGGATCATCACATCTATAACGTAAGGGTTGCAACGGCTAGTTCGATATTAACGGCTAGTTATCCGAGTCATTCGTTGCAGATAAGATCAAAGCAAAATATAACTCATTTATTTACAATAAACTCCTTATATTTTGGGGGCAATTGTTAGGGCTGGATTTTTATCATACGTGATCCTTATACGTGATCCTAACCAGTGATCCTTGTTTCTTTGGCAGACAGTGATCCTCAGCAGGACTTCAGGATCAGGATCATGGACCATTGAAAGGATCCTCATGCTGACAGTTACCTTCGTGTAATACAACATTATTTTGCAGGAACATCTAGCAGGATACGCTCTTAGCATCATAATCAAGGGACGCGTCTTCACAATTATAGCACGAGCTTAATCAAAGATAGACGTTGCAAAGGATATGGAAACTTAGCTTGATTTAAGGGCGGCAATTTAGGCTAGATTGTCTTTTATTTCTAAAGGGGTAATGAGCTGATTATTAGTCTTTTTACCTAAAATAGGTCACCTACACTTGTATAAATACCACTCTTCCTCATTTGGAAGAACACACGACGACACACAACACAACTCTCACACGCTTAGACATTCGAAACTATAGTGATCCTTGTACTCAGCTCATTATCATCCAAAGTTGTAACTATTTTTCTTATATTGAAGTTTGGTGATCGGTAGTTGCCATCACCCGAGGTTTTTTATGCCGGAGATCATACATTGATCAAGGGCTTTTTCCTCGTATAAATCATTGTGTCTTTGCATATTTCTCACAAAAGTGATCCTTTACTTTTATAATTAACCAAGCATCATACCCCGTTTACATAAAGTTTGGTTACATTATCCTTGTGTGATTTTTGACCAAAACAGTATGCACACCATTTTGATTTGTCTTTAGCTGCGGCTGGTTTGTCATTTTTTCTGGGCCATCTGGCTTTTTCTCCTAGATTCTACATTGCAAGGATTAGTTCATGGTTATCAACGGAAAAACAGTATTAAGAAATCGGAGGATAATCCTCATCGTCCTCTTCTTGGTCAACAGCATGCACGTTCTGGTTGTCAGTTCTGCTGTAGGATTTGAATTTGTTGCTTTTGAAAGAGGATCCTTGCTTTTCTTGTTTTGAGGATCCTACTTGTCTCTCCTGGATCCTCTTGTCATCCTCTAGCCGGATGAATCTGAGTGCCCGAGTCCTTACTTCGTCTAGGTTCCTGCATGGTGTCATAACAAGATCATCATAGAACAATGAATCCCTAAGCAATCCCATTTTGAAAGCCTCAACAGCTGTGGCCACATCCAAGTTGGGAATGTCCAAGGATTCTTTACTAAATTTGGTTATATAATCTCTTAATGATTCATTATGACCCTGAGTTATCCTATATAAATCACTAGTCAATCGTTCAAATTTTCTGCTACAAGAAAATTGATTATTGAATAAGTTAACTAAACTAGCAAACGAAGTAATAGAGTAAGGGGGAAGACTTAGCAGCCATTTAAGAGCTGATCCAGTAAGAGTGGATCCAAATCCCTTGCATAGGCATGCTTCCTTTAACCTTTCTAGAATTGGATTGATCTCCATCCTCTCCCTGTATTGTGCTATGTGTTCCTCAGGATCCGTTGTACCATCATACAGCTTCATAGTTGGAATATGGAATCTTTTGGGTATCTGAGCATCACAAATTGGTAGTGCGAAACGAGATACCTTATGGCTTCCATCTGCAATCTCCGGGATAGGTTTGACCACCCCTGGAACACTTGATATCATATCCTTCAGTTTCTGCAGTTCTTTAGCCATAGCATGGTTGATACCTGCATCCTGCATGAATCCATGGTTAGTGGTAAGAGGATTATTAAAAGTGTTACCTCCGATTGGGTTCAAGTTAGGAATACTGGATATGAATCCATATTGCTGGGACTCTGGGATGATGGAGGGACCAGTGGAAGCAATGGTCTGCATTGGAATAAAATCTCCTTGATGGACATCTGAACTTCCTGTCTGCAAACTCTTCGAGGATCCTGGCATCTAGAGGGATCCTTGAAACTGGGATGATCCTGGAACGAAAGAGGATCCTAGAACCTGGGATGATCCTGGAACTAAGGAGGATCCTTGAACCTGGGATGATCCTGGAACAAAGGAGGATCTTTGAACCTGGGATGATCCTGGAACAAAGGAGGATCCTAGAACCTGCTGTGCTCCTGAGTAGGCTCCTGAATTCATGAAGGATCCCATATGCTGGGTATAGGATCCCGCTGGCTGGAACTATGAACCTGATGCCTGAGTCACTATTGCTGAGCCGAGGTGTACTTCTCTTAATCCACCCACATGTTGAATGTCTGGGACCTCTGATAGCTGAGAAGTAATCATCGGAGTATGAAAATTCAAAGATTTGGGCATCAGTGGAGAATGATCCTCTGCCGTTTTCTTTTGCCTTTTGAGATCTCCGATTTCCTTGAGGATCCTGTCATTAGTTTCATCCTGCTGCTGCATACGATCCCTCATCTGCAAAATCAAAGTAAATATATCACTAGTACTTGGAGCAGAAGAAGATGAACGTTTAGAGAAAATAGGAGTTGGTCTCTTCTCAGCATTTTTCTGAGATCCAGCTGGTGGTGGAGGCAAAGGTGGAACGCCCTTAGATGAATTGACTCCAGACATCGCTGTGGAGGTATTCTTCAACGATGAAGCCATGCAACACTCCGGAATGATCACCAACAGAAAAACTTTCTTATGAATGAAGCACCAATTGCCCCACGGTGGGCGCCAAACTGTTTTGGTCAAAAATCACACAAGGATAATGCAACCAAACTCTTTGTAAACGGGGAATGATGCTTGGTATGATGAACAAAGATAAGGATCACTTAAATGAAAAGTGCACAAGTGACACAAGGATTTATACGAGGAAAAAGCCCTTGATCAATAAATGATCTCCGGCATAAAAAACCTCGGGTGATGGAAACTACCAATCACCAAACTTCAATATAATAAACAGTGTTTACAACTTTGGATGGTAACGAGCTAGGTACAAGGATCACTATGGTGTAGTATGCTAGAGTGTGTAAGAAGTGTGTTGTGTCTTCCGAATGCTCAAGAGTGCAATTTATATAAGCGTGTGTGGTCGAATTTTAGGCAGGTCACCTAACTACTAGCTCGTTACCCCTTTAGAAATAGAAGTAAATTTAGCCTAACTAGTTGCCCGTAAATTGTGTTGAGTTTCCTTATTCTCCACAACGTCTATTTCCGGCGGTGTATGTGCGAGATTTACGTGAAAGATTCCTTAATAACGTTGCCAAGACCAGGTCCAACTCGTAATTCCTGCAAAACAACATTAAATTCAAAGAGAACAATCGTTAGTATGAGGATCCTTAGGATGATCCGTGATCCTGATCCTGAAGCTCTTCTGAGGATCACTATCTGCCAAAGAAACAAGGATCACTCGTTAGGATATCCTGTAAGGATCACAGGTCATTAAAATCATGCCCTAACATTACTATGGAATATTCCACGGCTATTTCGCACACGTTTGACTGAGAAGGGACGTTGTGGAGAATGTGGGAGCATGGCACGAATTTCGGATAGTTTCTTAGCGTAGTTAACTTCTATTTTTAAAGGGGTAACGAGCTAGTAGTTAGAACACTTTTGCTAATTTCAGCTACACACACTCGTACAATTGTACTCTCAAGCATACAACAGAACACTTAACAGTTTTCACACATTTTTGCACGATATACCATAGTGATCCTTGTACCTAGCTCGTTACTATCCGGAGTTGAAAACATTTGTTGGTTAATTTGAACTTGGTGATCGGTAGTTTCCATCACCCGACGTTTTTTATGCCGGAGATCATTCATTGATCAAGGGCTTTTTCCTTGTATAAATCTTTGTGTCAATTGTGCAAATTACATCTAAGTGATCCTTATCATTGTACCTCATTTCAAGCATCATACCCCGTAACTAAGAGTTTGGTTGCATTATCCTCATCAGATTTTTGACCAAAACATAGAGTAACATCGTTTCGAGTATATACTGTTAATGTGAAATCATGTTATTCACGTTGGATATGAGCAACTTCAAACTTTTTATTATATTATGTATCAAACTTGTATACTCGCCAACATGTTTTTGTTGATTTTATTTTAATACATATTGCAGGTTAATTGATCAAGACTCAAGAAAACAAGCTAGGATGGCTTTAGATACCCATTTTAGCAATTAAACAATGTTTGAATTTATGTTCACTATTTGAAACAATGTATTATTCTTTAGTTTTAATAAAATGATTTAATTCATATTGTCACATTTAGTGTTATGTTGTTTTGAGCAATTTGTTCGTCTCATCCCGATGTTTCCGCCATCGGTTGGGGTGTGACACTTATGCAGTTAAGGGTGAGAAATTAATCGAATACCTCGATATTCTCAGAAAATTAGCAGGATATTTCGATGTTTTTACACTTGAACAGGTACCAAGGGAAGATAACGCCGAAGCAGATGCCTTAGCAAACCTGGGATCATCGGTCAGGATACCGGAAGGAACCCAAATACCAATACTACATATCTTGTATCCTGCAACGAATCCTCAAGATAAAGAAGTAATAAGTATCCAAGATCCTGTTGCAGAATATCCTAAGGAGGATCCTAAATCCTGGACGGCTCCAATCATAAGATATCTCAAGGAAGGACACATCCCTAAACACGAGAATCATAAGGCATTTAGGATGAAGGTATCACGATTCATCATTATAAATAATATCTTGTATAAGAAATCTCTTGCAGGACCATATCTAAGGTGCTTGGAGGATCCCGAAACTAAAGAAGTACTTCAGGATATACATGATGGGGATTGTGGTAACCATACTGGGGGCAGGTCGTTATTCTCAAAGGTGTTGAGAACAGGATACTATTGGCCAACGATGAGGAAAGATGCTACAGAATATGCTCGAAGATGTGATGCATGTCAAAGGCACAGTAACATACTACATCAACCAGCTGAACCACTATATCCTATAGCTTCCCCTTGGCCATTCATGAAATGGGGAATGGACATAGTAGGGAAATTGCCAAAAGCTCCAGCAGGAAAAGTCTTTATGCTGTCAATGACTGATTATTTCTCTAAGTGGGTAGAGGCTAAAGCATTTGTTCAAGTCAGAGATCAAGAAGTAGTATCCTTCATAAAGAGGAATATCCTGACCAGGTTCGGAGTACCAGCTGAAATCATTTGTGACAATGGATCTCAGTTTATAAGCAAGAGAACTACTGACTTTTGTAAGAGTTGGGGAATCAAGATGATCACATCCACCCCGGTACATCCTCAAGCAAATGGACAAGCTGAATCCTCAAACAAGATAATTGTTAACAACTTGAAGAAGAAATTAGGAACCAAGAAAGGAAGATGGGCAGAAGAACTACCCTTTGTTTTATGGGCCGATAGAACAACGGTAAAAAATGCAACTGGCCAGACACCATTTTCCTTGGTATTCGAAGCAGAAGCAGTGATCCCACAGAGATGGCGATACCCACTGCGAGATCTATCCACTAGGACCCTGAGCAGAATCCTGAAGCTTTGTGCCAGGATTTAGACACCATAGACGAGACAAGAGATGCAGCAAGACTAAGGATGGCAGCATATCAACAAAGGATATCCAGGGCATACAACAAGAATATAAGGACTAGAAGATTCAAAGTTGGGGATTGGGTGTTAAGAAGGCTTTTCAAAATACCACTAATCCTGCTGATGGAAAACTGGCTCCAAAATGGGAAGGACCATATAACATTGAATCAGAATCAGGAAAAGGAGCATACCGACTCAGGAGCATGGAAGGGGAAATGCTACCAAGATCCTGGAATGCTATACACTTAAAGCTCTATTTCAAGTAAGAATAGAATTTAATTTCTATCTCAGAATGGTATGTGTTCTATCTCTCTTAAATATATTTGAATTCATTTATTATCTTGAACCCAATACTGACTTAGGCATCGGAGGGGTGTTAGCCAAGCTAACACCCACCTTAGTTTAAGGTTGTTTTGCAGAATATGTGTCAGGATATAGCTCCAGGATATACGCTCAGGATATTTCGAATGGTTAGAGGATTGGCCCCCTCTCTCACGTTAAGGGATCCTGATCCCTTCAAAGGTTTAAAGGTATTCACCTTTCCTTCGAGTTGGGTTTGAACACCCTGCCTGGAGCGCAAGTCATCTGGGGATAGTTCAAGGTAATGGGACCAGTTCATGTAAAAGTGGCTGACAATTTCGTTACTATTGGCTATATCCTAGATTCTAAAGGTATATGAGGATTGATCACCCTCTCTCACGAAAGGGTATTTTCATACCCTCTAAGGTTTAAAGGTTTTCACCTTTCTAAGACTTAGAGTTTATACACTCTCGCCTGTAGCGCATAAAAATCAGGTTTTATCCCCAGGATATAAGGGTTTATCCCCAGGATATAAGGGTTTATCCCAGGATATCAAGGATTGATTCCTGGATATTCATAGTTTTTCCAGAAGAGCTAAAGTATGACTACATTTACATTCCTATGTTGAATGCAGGGGACACATACCACACAATTTAAAGATGGGCTCGAATTCATAAGTGTGCACTGGGGACATTTCTATGGTGGAAAATTGGAATTGACTCTTTGGGAATCTCTGGTATGATCTTTCCTTTTTATTTGAATAACTTACAGATTGTGTGTCGGTATCCTGATCAGGATATCTTTCAGGACACATTTATGATGTGTTCCCAAGAATGGTCGGACAAAATTATGTTTACAAATAAAATTCATGTAATGAAGAAATAACAAAAGAAATACAGTCAAAAAGGGGTTATATTATTAACATACCAAAAAGTTGTGCTCTTGGTTTCACCTCAAACCAAGGACCATCCACCAAGAGCACAAATAGTTCCTAGCCATATTTACTTAACAATTGAAGGCTTCGTCTTGGAACCTAAGATACCTCCACTTTCAATTGTTAAAAGTGTTCAAAATAAACCATACTAACTGATGACCAAGGGCTTTGTCCTGAAACTCAGGATCCCTCTACCTTTGGCCATCATATTGTCTACATGCAGGAAAGTAAATTGTTTTAAAGACAAGGAAAGTAAATTGTTCAAAGGACCACAACTATCAAATCTAAAAAAAAGTGGGCTCCGGCCTAGGCATAAACATCCATCATTGCCCACTCAAGCGCCCTCACACAGCGGCATCTTCATCAGCCTTCTCTGTCTTCTCAGCTTGAACATCCTGAGCAGCATCCTCACCAGCATCCGCTCCAGCATCCTTCTTGGCTCCAGCCTTGACCACCACCTCTGCTGACTTAGAGGATTCAGTAGGAAGTGGCACAGCCTTGCCTCCAAGCTCCTTCAGCTTTGCCACCCAAGAGTCAACTGGCCAAGATGGGCACACAAGGCCTGTCTCCTTGGCCTCATTAGCCATCTTAATACGGGCTTGTAGCAGAGAGACAACAGCGGAGGCTTTGATCCCTTCCCTAAAAGAAATCATGGCCTGTTCGTGCTCCATTTGGACGGTGGCAATTTTGAGCTCAGCATCCTGGGTGACTATCTTCAGCTTGTCCTCATAATGCCGAGTCTTGGCTTCGGCAATAACACCTTGGTCAGCGATGGTAGTCTCGAGCTGTTTGATCCTGCCTCGTGGAGTGCAGCAGTACCACAGGCGTCGCTGTAAAGGTGGAGCAGATGCTGGAGGCCCTGTAATTTGAAATTCAAATATAAGTCAATTGTCACTAACCTAAATATCTTGTTAGGATATTCTGTCAGGATATTATGCAGGATACGGTGCCAGGATATTACCTTGTTTAGGAAGGATGTCATCGGTTCCAAGGAGTCGGTAAAGCTAAGATCATCATAGGAGAATCCTTCGGAGCCCGGGGCACTGACTTCAGAGCCCTTCCTCTTTTTTGCGGTGGAAGCACGGGTCCTCGGATTAGCCTTGGGAGCCTGGAGTGGCTTGGAGCTGGTGGCAGCAGGGGTCTCTTTCTTGACAACGGGTGGAGTAGGATAGCTGTCAAGTTCATCAAGATCAAGGAAAACCTGAATTTTGCTGGAGTCTGCATACAAGGAGTGAAATTTCTCCTAAGTATATCAAATAAATATATGTATGCAGGATATTGTACAGGATCCTTACCAGACATGTTTGCACTAGAAATGGGGCTTGGAGATGATGGAGACGGATTAAAACTTCTTTCAGCTTCTGGAAGGAGTCTGATGGTGTCAATCCTCTTCTGTGATTCAGCAAGAGGAGGTGCAAGCTTCCTAAAATTAGCTGTGTACAAGAAAACAACAAAGTCAGTTCAAGATATATGGCAGGATATAAGACAGGATCGTCCTAAAACCCTAGGTCCTACCCTTTTTCAACCATTTCACCGGATAATCCGCTCCACCAGGGATTGAATCTCTTTTTACAAAAAAGAATTTCGATTTCCATTCCTCTTCATTCCTGGTGGCTTGGAGGGTTAATGGGTCGCTGGAAGTAGAGTAAAACAAGAATCGACAAGAGCCGTGACATCAAAGCCGGTACGCTAAAGGGAGGTCATGGACGGAAAGGTCAGGGATATGATTCTTCTTGATCTGATCAAGAACAGATAGGACCCGCCAAAGCATTGGCGTTGTTTGACTAAAAGAAATCTTGGTGAGGTTAAAAAACTCGGTGATAAACTCAGAGAAAGGAAATTGTAACCCTAAAGTAAAGGGAAAAGCATTAAAGCATAGCCATTCATCGGAAACCATATCTGATCGGATTTCCCGATCAAATGGCCGGAACACCGTCCCTTCCGGGAAGATGCCGGAGGTTTTAAGGGCTGACAAGTGAGCACTATCAAAAGTGCATATTTCCTTCTCCGGATCTTGGAGAATATTCTGCTGGATAAACATAGGAGCAGAATCACCGGAGCTCGATCTAGTTTGTCTAGCCATTTGGTGCCGGAATTTGAAACAGGTGCGAGGATGAAGATGAGAATGAGAGAGAAAATATTTACCTTTTTTCTCTTCGGTGCTGGTTAAAAGAAGATGAGCTTGAGAAGATATAGGGAGCAATGAGTAAATGTAGACTGAACGGTTACAAGCAGTCACGTCAGGTCTTATCTCTTAATTACCTTGGTTATCGTGAAAAATGCAACCGTTAGGACTCAGGATCCTTAACGGCAACATTTTTTGGGACAATTGTTATGGGTAAAATTCTGAGCCCATATCCTGGGAAATATCTTGAGTTGTATCTTGGTTGTATGATATCTGCTCATATCCGAGATGCTCATTTAGGATATTGGTAACATCCTGAATGATATCCTCAGGATTACTAACGGGTTGTGTGCAGGAGAACGCGTCTAGGTGCCCAACGTTCATGAAGACCCTTTCTCCGGGAGACTCGGTCCAAGTCGTTCAAATGAAGACGTTGAAGTCGCATTACTCGGTCTACAACGTTAACAAAGGAATATTCGGAAGCATCCCATATTTATAGGAATTTTAATTTGTATTTCGTTACTATAAATAGGTGGGTATATCAGATCGAATAGGACATCACAGCTACACTCACTACACTCTTACACTTGTTCTCTCGCAATTCTTTACTTTCACACAAAGCATTGTAACACTTAGCGATCTGGTCAATATCCTGCACTGTATCCTGAAGTTTGAAGCAATAAGAACTAGGCAGCTGCAATTGTCAGCTCCCGAGGTTTTATGCCGGCGATCTAGATTGATCAAGAGCTTTCCTTGTACATCTCGTGTCATTTCCTTTACTTTTTGCTCACAGTTTGATCATAGATACGGCTCAATATCCTGAGCCGTATCCTAAAAAATGTTTTTACAAACAACATAACAAGCATATTTTCAATACACTTTTCAGCACACTACCTCACTTAACTAATTTGATCACTAAATTGCTTCGGTAGTTTTTGACCAAAACACGTACGTTGTCGAATGTAAAAAAGTTGTGCATGGTATTGAATGTAAAAATAAATTTGTGCACGTTGTCAAATGTGTTGAAATGTTTAAAATTTTTTTGGACCCACAAACAAAAAAATAAAACATTTAGACTAAACTGATAAAACCGCCCAAACCAGTAGCATTAAAACCGCATTTAACTCTATTTCCAAAAGCAAAATTACAAGATATAAATATGAAAATGGGAGTACATATCCCACCATGCCACCAATGCATGTTCATGTCATGTCCCTTATTTTAGCCATGCACTACCACTAATTCCTATTTTAACATGTGCTACTTGACTAAATCAAAATGCAATGCAACAAAATTAAAAACATATGCAGAATTGAAAAAATAAGTTCACCTCACCACTAATCCATTAACTTGGCGGGATTCCTTGTGACTCTCTTGGGCCTCGCCAACGGTTGGTGGATCACTAGGATTAGCCAGTATTGCTCTAGTGTAATACTCTTCAGCTTTCATAACATCTAAATAAATTAAGCTACTATCGTTTAAGGAAGAATCATCGTCACTAATGTCGTATGGAATAAACAACGGTATGTCATCCACCATTTAAATAAATAGAGTGAGATTTTTGGATTGTGAAAAAAATAGTTTGGTTGATAGAAATTTTGGATTGTGAGAGAAATGATATGAATGGTGAGAAATCATGTGGTTAAATAAGAAAATTGTAACTTTTAATAAAACCCAACGGTTATAAAGCCGTTTAAAATGAATAACGGTCGAAAAAGTCACGAGGTGAATACTCACCGGTTTGTATCACTCACCGAACATCAGGGAGGGTCGGCGGCGGTGTGCCCGTGTAGGGAGTCCCCTCACCGCATGGCCTCTCCGCTTACACCGCTACCACCCCCTCACCTCATGGCCTCCCTGCTTACACCGCTACCACCCTAACAGGTTCATGAGTTGACCAATTTATTAATATACATTTTTGAGTAAAATGCCCCGATGCTCCCTGTGGTTTGGTAAAATAACACCTATAGTCCCCAACTTTTGAAAATTACAGGTATGTTCCCTGTGTTTGCTTTTTGTTACTCGGATGGTCCCTGTATTGAATGAAGGTTAGCGTCACGTTATCAAAGTTGAAACAAACCTGAGCGTCCTTTTCATACCTTTAAACGAAAAGTCTAGGTGCTCATGAAACTAATGGCACCAGACTAGTATTAGAATGTCAATGTCATACACACAGCTGCCACAAAAATGAATGTATTCTTAAGAAGTATCACGAGTATACATGTGGTAGACCATTCAAGTTTTGTTGTATTAGTATACATATAACACATACACGGAACCACAGTTGCAACTAGAAGTCAGATTCGAATTTCAGTGGTCCTACTATATTAAGTTCAAGCTTCTCCACCAACTCATCACATACATGACACATATGTCAATTTCAAACTATTTATTTATGAATTAACTCATTTGGGTTCATGGGTTGTGTTTATCAAACAGGTCAACTCCATAAATTTAGCTTAAAATGGAACGAGTCAGAGAGGTTATACTCTATCTCAAACAGGTTAAATCCAGAAATTTAGCTAATAAGAAAACGGGTCAAACGCGTTGTGTTGTATCTCAATCGAGTTAAATCTAGAAATTCAGCTAAAATGCTAACAGGGCCAAATGAGTTATGTTTTATCTCAAATGGGTCAAATCCTGAAATTTAGCTCAAATGGTTTGAAGATCACACTGCTATTTTTTATCGTCTACAACCTCCTATATAAATTTATTCAAAGATTTAGATTATTACTGTAGCAATATTATTCTAGTATCATTAATGAATAATTATTTATTATCATCCCAACCTGACGAGACGTATTCCGACCCGGACAGACATGGCCAGCCCTGAAGGTGGGCGGGGACAACCACCGGCCAGAGCCCGATATTTTGAAGGACACGTTATTTTTTAAAAAACTCCAATATGTATATGTAAAAATAAATAAATTAATAAGGTATACCCATACAAACACCAACATAAGCCCACTTACAAAACTATTTTTATGGTTTAGATTAGTTATTAATCATTGGCGTTAGGTTTAAATCTTTAGTGAGCCCAATACCCAATTTCGTTAAGGACTAAGGGCACGTTTTTTCAAACTCGAACATGATACATGAATTCTCAGGGCCGGCCTTGCGGACAGAAGAGCAAGTTTCGGTAATAAACGAATATGAGAATCTTTTGGATGTAAATCATAATGAGCAAAATAAAACATTTACAAAAGTGACAACGAATCATAGCTTCATTTTATTACATTACTCACATACTAATTAATATTCATATATACGTATTTATTGGTAATTGAAATCGTGCCTTCATTGTATTGATTAGATAATCATATATAGTACAATGATCTCCTATAATTATGGAGATGATTTCTACAATTTGAGATAATTACAAATTTACTAAATATACACATATTAATACGCCCCCACAGTTGAAACGTCGGGTGGTCCGATGTTGAGACTGGATCGAAAGTCTTCAAACAGAATGCGCGGAAGTCCCTTGGTGAAGATGTTTGCAATCTGGTGTCTAGACGAAACATGTAAGACTCGAATGTATCCACGACGCACCTGTTCACGAACAAAATGAATGTCGAGCTCAATATGTTTAGTGCGTTGATGTTGAACAGGGTTGCCAGACAGATAGACTGCACTAACATTATCGTAGTAAACTAGAGTGGCCCGAGAAAGAGGATGACGAAGCTCAAGCAACAGATTACGAAGCCAACAAATGTCTGCCACAACATTAGCCACCCCCCGATATTCAGCTTCAGCACTAGATCTCGAGACAGTAGACTGGCGTTTGGATGACCAGGAGATGAGATTGTCACCCAAGTAGACACAATAACCAGACGTGGAGCGGCGAGTATCCGGACAACCAGCCAATCAGCATCCGTGTAAGCCACTAAAGAGAGATGAGGAACAGGACCAAGAAGCAACCCGTGATCAGAAGTGCCCTGAAGATAACGAATTATACGTTTTAAGGCATTCCAGTGATCCTGTCTGGGGTCATGCATGTGCATACAGATTTGTTGCACAGCGTAGGAAATGTCTGGTCTAGTGAAGGTGAGATACTGTAATGCTCCTGCAAGGCTACGATAGGTAGCAGGATCATCATGAGGAGGTCCTGAGTCAGTAGGTAATTTGGACTGAGTGTCAACCGGTGTTGCAACCGGTTTGCAAGAGTCCATGGTAGCCCGATGAATGATGTCCTGAACATATGCTTGCTGAGAGAGAAACATCTTGTCGCCAGTTCTGGTGACCTGAATGCCTAGAAAGTATGAGAGAGGGCCTAAGTCTTTCATTGCAAATTCACCGGACAATGTGTTCAATAACCGCATACGAAGGGCCTCAGTGGACGTTGTAAGAATGATGTCGTCCACGTAAATCAGAAGATAGGCAATGTCAGACCCATGATGATATATAAATAACGAGTTGTCGGATTTGCTCTGTTGGAACCCATGTATGGTGACAAAGTCGGTGAATCGCTGGTACCAGGCCCGAGGAGCCTGCTTGAGCCCGTATAAAGACTTATTCAGACGGCATACATAATCAGGGAAGTCTTTGTGACGAAAACCCAGAGGTTGATGCATGTAGACTGTTTCTGCCAAGTTGCCATGAAGAAAAGCATTCGTGATGTCCAACTGGTGAATAGGCCACGACTTGGAGAGGGCCAAAGATAATACAAGCCGAATGGTAGAGGGTTTTACCACCGGGCTAAAAGTTTCTCCACAGTCAACGCCCGTTTACTGTTTACGACCATCACACACTAAACGAGCTTTATAACGCTCCAAACTTCCATCAGACCTGAATTTATGTTTAAATAGCCACAAGCAACGAATAATATTCATATCAGGGGTCCTAGGTAAAAGCTCCCAGGTCTTATTTTTAATAAGTGCACTAAATTCGTTGGTCATGGCAGCATGCCATTCTGGAGTGGACAAAGCAACCTGTGGGTTTTTTGGGAGGGGTGCAATGGTGGAAGTATGAAGATTAAAGTGGTGCTTTGGTTTATGAATACCGCTCATAGAGCAGGTGTGAATGGTTCGAGGAGGGGGAGGAGGAGGGGGAGAGGGGGGATGAAGAGGAGCTGATGGACCGGAAGTAGATGTGGGGGCTGTTTGTTGGGTTGGGCTGGAATGTGGGTCTGGTATAGAGGAAGAGGTGGGTGCGTGAAATGGAGAGGGAGCTGGGCCGGTGTTTTGGGCCTGTGTAGCGGGCTGGGGATGCAGAGGGTGAGGTTGGAGTGGGGGTGAGGAGATGTTGGGCGGACTGTCATTGTGTGGGCCGAGGGGTTGAGAAGTAGGTGGGCCAGTGTGGTGATGTGCGGAAGGTGGGCCAGTGGGGTGATGTGCGGAAGCAGTGGTGGAGGAGTGTGATGGGCCAGTGCGTTTGTTTTGTAGGTATTCCCAAACAAGGGGGCTAATGGTTGGGTTAAGGAACTCATACGAGGGTGGGTTGGTGGGTGTTTGGATGGCGTAGGGAAATATAGTTTCTTCAAAGTGCACATGGCGAGAAATAATAAGTTGGTGGGTGGTGAGGTCAAGACACCTGTACCCACGATGATTGTTAGGGTAGCCAAGAAAAACACAAGGGTGAGAGCGAAAGTCGAACTTGTGAATTTTAGTGGAAGGTGTAAGAGGGTAGCAAAGGCATCCGAAAGTACGAAGGTGCTCATACTCCGGTGTGCAATTATAAAGGAGGGAAGTGGGAGATTTGAAGTTGTGAAGTTTGCTGGGTAAGATGTTGAGGAGGTAGGTGGCAGTTTCAAGGGTATGATGCCAAAGGTTAGGGGGTAGAGAAGCTTGGGCAAGAAGGGTGCGAATCATGTTATTAATGGTGCGGATTTTGCGTTCCGCTTTACCATTTTGAGAAGATGTATAGGGACATGAAAACCGAAAATGCATGCCATTATGATTGCAGAAGTTGTAGAACTGTTGATTTGCATATTCTTTACCATTGTCACATTGAAATTGTTTGATTTTACGTTCAAATTGAGTGTGGATTAAATTGTGAAAGGTGGTGAAGGTATGGAAGACATGAGATTTATTAGATAAGGGAAAAGTCCACAAGAAATTTGTAAAATCATCCAAAAACAAAATATAATATTTGTGACCCCCTGTACTGAGTATGGGAGAGGTCCACAAATCATTGTGAACAATGTCAAATGCAGAACAAGTAGAATTAACGGAATCATAACAGGGCAATTTAACACTTTTGCCAAAAACACAAGATTGACAAAGTGTATTATTAAGTTTTCCGTAATCAATAAACGATGGAAGTTTTAAAGACTGAAGCAAATTATTTCCAGGATGACCCAATCGTTGATGCCAGCGATCTTGGGAGACAGCAACAAAGGAGGATGGTTGGGTGTTCTTGAGTGGTAGAGGCTCAGTGAGTGGATAAAGGTCGCCGGTGCTATTGCATCGTAGGATAGGAGCCCGAGTTTTGAGATCCTTCACAAGAAAGCCAAAAGGGTCAAATTCCACAGAAACTAAATTGTCAGTGGTAAGGCGACGGACAGATATGAGATTTTTAATTATATTAGGGGCAAAAAGGACATTGTTCAGTTTAAGTGGTGGGTAGGGTGGTGGGAGGACTTGGTTGCCTTGTGCCACAACAGGTATAGATGTACCATTACCAACAATAATAAATTTATTAGTACACTTATTAAAGTTAGACAGGGAGTATATACCTTGCTGATTGGCAGAGTGCGAGGTGGCTCCAGTGTCCATGATGCCTTGATCTGGTGGGTTTAGCGCCAGAGAGTAAAGTGCATGTTCAATATCTGTAGGGGAGTAATTGGTGTGATGGGCCTGATCAGGTCGTGGGCCAAGAATCCCCTGAGAGGTTTGTGTATTGGGCGTAGATGGGTAAGGGCAGGGGGTTTGGGCCACGTTGTTGGATTTAAGCATGGAGGCCCATTGTGTAGCAGTCCAATTACTTGGAAAAACAATATAGGGGTGAGTTGGTGTGTTGGAGTTCTGGGAGGTGGTACGGTTGTGGGAATTGAAATGCCGGCCTCGGCCTCGGCCTCGACCACCACGAGGGCGGCCTTGGCTTCGGTTCGAGTTGGGTAAGGGAGCCGGCTGAGGTGTTGTAGAAGAGTAGGTTGAAGTGTTTGTGTGTAGGGCAGCAGCGGCCGATTGGGATCCCCGGGTTACTTGACGTTTCTTCTTGAGTTCTTCCTGATTCAGACGGGAGCGGACTTCACTGAAGGGGGCTAGCGGGTCACGGTTCTGAAGGACAGTTGAGATACTGTCGTATTGCTCCGTCAATCCGGTTAAAACCTGTAAAACAAGCATGCGATTATTGACTGGAGAGCCCACGGCTGCGAGTTGATCGGAAATCTGTTTGGCATGATCACAATAGTCACCCATGGAAGCAAAATTCTCAAGAGAAAGGTTGGCGAACTCTTGACCCAGAAAAATAGCACGAGTGTTCTGATTATCATTAAATTCATTCTCAACAGCCGTCCAAGCCTCAAGAGCAGTCTGGCCTGGTTGAATAATTATGCGGAGAAGAGGCTGCGAGATAGTAGCATATATCTATTGTTTAACCAAAGCGTCCAGTTTGGTCCAGAGGTGTTCAGCAGCGATTGCGGCTGCGTCGTCTTTGTCTTTGGCAGCAGCAGCGGTGTCAGAAGAAGATGTAGCAGCCGACTTTTTGGGAGAAAGATGGTCGATGACATCATACACTTGACAGTGGACCTGGAAGAGAGTTTTCCAGGTACTGTAATGTGTAGAGTCCTTCTCAAGTAGGATGGGAATATGGGATTTTATATGAGTCACCATGAGGGCTGGGTGAAGCGGGTTAGAATCCATGAGGGACAGATGGTGAGTGATCGGAGAAGATAAAAGACAAGAAAAGCAGCCGGCAGAGGAGATGCAGCGGCGGCAGAGGGAGGAATTAGGGTTGGGATCGATGAATTAGGCTGATACCATATTTGTAATTGAAATCGTGCCTTCATTGTATTGATTAGATAATCATATATAGTACAATGATCTCCTATAATTATGGAGATGATTTCTACAATTTGAGATAATTACAAATTTACTAAATATACACATATTAATAGTATTAATCCATAACATATATGAGGAATAGTGTCTATTTTATCTTTTATGAGTTTATTATTAGGGAAATTGGCCTGTAATAATCTCACATAGACCTTATTGGCCATTAATAATCCCACCTTAGAATATTCCCCCCATCAGTCTCACCTTTCACCTATTTTTCCTACAATGGTCCCCCGTTAAAAAAATTTAACGGAGTTAAGCTTTTTTCCAAATTACATACAGATTTTTTAGGGCTTTCGATTAGAACGACGATACGAGTCCATTGATGTAAAACTTGCCTCGAAACGATGCTCCAAACGATGAAAACGACGCTTCAATTCGGGTGTTTAATTTTTCAAATAACCAAAATCAAGTCACTTGGAACATCATTTCGAAGTAAGTTTTATATCAATGGACTCGTATCATCGTTCTGATCAAAAGCCCTAAAAAATCTGTTTGTAATTTGGAAAAAAGTTTAACCCCGTTAAGTTTTTTTAACGGGGGACCATTGTAGGAAAAATAGGTGAAATGTGAGACTAGTGGAGGTAATATTCTGAGGTGGGATTATTAATGGCCAATAAGGTCTTGGTGGGATTATTACAGGCCAATTCCCCTTATTATTATTATCAAATTTTTTTTGTGAACTTTAATGTTTTTCATTATAAAACTTTAGATTTTTATAACTTTTCCACAAAAGTTAAAATGAGTTTAGTTTTTTCATTAGTTTTTCTTTAGGCTTTTTCTCGGATATGATCGCCGTTTGGTGACTACTTAGTACGGTATTTAGTGGTCACATTTAATCCGTCAGGTTTTTTTTTACCCCCTCGATTTTCTAATAAGTGTCTTATAAATTCTACTTCGTCTATGTGTCACGTTACATGAGTCAATTAGTGTTAGAATTTTTATTTTTATATTATGTTGATCGTCGTTCATTTGTTACTTACAATTGTTTTACGCTGCCTCTTGTAGGTCCCTTTTCTCGGAGGATCGAGAACAAACCTAAACCTTGTTATACTAACCCACTAGCGAGTGCGGAATCCAAGCTAGTAGGCAAACCGGGATGAAGCAAGAACAAACACAAGAACACACAAAGTTCACCGATTAACACCACTTGTATTAATACGTATGAAGGTTTACGGTTACAAGCACAATGTTTACAATCTTGTTTGCAAACTCTCTAAAGTGTGTGTGTGTGTGTTTTCCAGCAGAGTTTCTCTAACTCTCCAAATGTGCATCTATACAACACTAACACACTGCATGGGTATTTATACCCATACACAGCAGGTCTTGGTCGAAGGATCGATAGATGGTCCGAAGGATCATCTATCGATGACAGGGAGCTCGAACGATCAGCGTGGACATCGAAGGATCATCCTTCGATGTCTAATGGTCGAACCATATCTTTCGAGCACCTCGAAGGATGATGCGTATCCTTCGAGGCTATCCTTCGATCCAGACAAACATCATGTTGTCCAAGTCAAACTAGGAGGATAGTTGACTTGGTCAACTTACAGACTGATTTAGGACATCGTTTACATACAGACCGAATACAGACAAAGTACAGACACAAGTGCACCAACAAACTCCCCCTTGGCTGTAGCTTTGTCTTTATCTTGTCTTTATCTTCTATAGATGTAGACTTGTCTCGAACTTCGACAGTCTTTGGTCTTCGAGTTTCCAAAACTCTGATGTCCTTTCAAGTCTTCATGGTCGGAGGATCTTCAAAGTCTTCACGTCTTGAAAGCAGAGAGTGTATCAACAAACTACCCGTATCATGTAGGAAGTGTGTTGACAAACTCCCCCTTAACATAAGCTCCCCCTTGAGTTATGCTCGTGAATGGACTTTATCTTTATGAAGTGAGATCCTTGTGGTGTTGAAGATGGCCAGCGGCAACTCGATCATCTTCGTCTTTTGAGCGCCTTCTCGTCGTGTCTTCATTCCAAAGCTTGTCATCGACCATGTTCTCCTAGCCCTTAGAATCTGCACATGCAAGAAATCTAAACGCGTAATGAGAACAACTGCTTGGAACATAGTATAAACAAATGACACACGAATGACCATGTCACAATCAAACACCGTCCGACAGTTTGAAAGTTTAATAAATTTTTTTTCAATTTTAGCCTTTAACTTTCAAAACATGCAAATTTCGACCGTTTATGAAGATTTAGTCAATTCGGTTTTCGTTCAGGTTTCAGGCAACGAAGACTTGAGCTCCAACATCGTACGATCGAAAATAAAGTAGAAAGAAAATCTTTTTGGCTTTTATAAAGTTTATATTAAAACACAGATTTTAGGTGTGTTTTTGAAATTAAAAGACAACAATTTTAATATCCTTTGAGTGTTATCAAACGACATCACCGCTAATGTCGTGCTGATATGCACCAAACGACGAAACTGTTTAAAAGAAAAACAATAAAAGTTAAGCAGTAAATAAATATATACAGACATTCTTTTTGCGAGTTTCGAGGGTAAGAGAATCATATCAGTGTACGGTCATGCCAAAACACTCTTGTTGTTCAGTTAGTTAACATTAAGATAAGCATCCTATAACAATTATCGGTATTGTTATCCACTTAAGCTCAACTTATCAGATGTAATCATGTTTAGAGGATACGTTAATGTATGATTTATACTTACCGACCGGTGTTCATCCACATCACGACACATTCCCGTATCAAGGTATGCACGAGAGTTCATCTTACCGGTGAGTATACCGATTATCATCTGTTTGACCGTATAAAATTGTGAGATACTCACTTATTTTGATTTGAAAACAAGTCCTATGTGATATAATCACTTATTGATGAGGAACTTGATTTTCGTATGCATGAGGGCACAGGTGCAAGTCCGTGAACAGGTCAGTACTTCCGTACAGCAGAGAGACGAACTTGACACCCGGATAAATGTGATATTTTATCACTTATTTGATTTGGACATGTGATTGTTTATCACTTATTGAGGTCGAATGCAGTATGCAATATGTACACGTATGTATAGTATCATGGAAGATCTAGACTTGCGTCCCCGTTATTTTTCGGTAAAAGATACAACCATGATACCCAGATGATAAGCAGCATAAAGACCGAATATCTCAGAACCTCGGCAATCTATCAAACGAAATTTCGGTACTAAGACCATATGCCAATGAATGGTTCCCACCTGGTCTTCAGTCGGTTAAGATTTATATCACCCTGCACACTTTAAAATGATTGTGAGCCTACCGATACATCTTATATAGAGCTGCTTATCGTTTTGCATTTAAGGTTTAAAGAGGTTAGGATAGACCACTGATGTACTATCATTTTCTCTTTTGCTCTCCAGGAAACTCATTTTTGATTTTCTACTGTTTTTGTGTTTTTGAAATTTTTCGATGTTTTTGTATTTTCCGATTTTTGGATTTACTCCCCCTAAAATCAACAAACTAAGATAAATTTAAAAACACACAAAGATATTTACAAAAATGATTTTCCGATGTTGGTTTACTCTTGCTTGACCTTAATGCCATTTACCAATAATAAGAAGTCAAATCTAGATTTGTCAAAAGCTTTGGTAAATAAGTCGGCACGTTGGTCATCGGTGTGGACCTTAACAACATCGATTAGCCTTTTCTCAAAGCAATCACGTATAAAGTGATATTTGATTTCGATATGTTTGGTCTTTGAATGCTGCACAGGATTTTTAGTGATATCTAAAGCAGCAGAATTATCAACGTATATAGGAGTAGTTAGGAATTCAAAACCGTAGTCCCGCAATTGTTGTTGGATCCAAAGAACTTGTGAACAACAACTTGATGCAGCAATGTATTCAGCTTCGCATGTTGATGTAGCGACACACGTCTGCTTCTTGCACTGCCAGGTGACTAGGCGATTTCCTAAAAACTGACATCCAGCCGTTGTGGATTTGCCGTCGATTTTACATCCGCCAAAATCAGAATCACTGAATGCGACCAAGTCAAAGTTATTATCCCCAGGATACCACAGACCGGTGTCTGGATAAGCCTTCAAATAACGAAAAATCCTTTTGACAGCTGCAAGATGTGAGGCCTTCGGGTTGACTTGATATCTGGCAAGCAGGCATGTTGGGTACATTATATCTGGCCTTGATGCTGTGAGGTACATAAGGGATCCGATCATCGCGCGATAGTATGAAGGGCTAACAGGTTCACCCTTTACGTCAGGAGTTATTCCGTGATTAGTTGGCAATGGGGTACCAATGGGCGTTGCATCGGACATCTGGAACCGGCTCAAGATGTCTCCAACATATTTAGTCTGATGGATGAATATCCCAGACTCCGTTTGTTGCACTTGTAGGCCCAAAAAGAAATTCATTTCCCCCATAGCACTCATCTCGAATTTATCCTGCATGATGCGCTCGAAATTCCTACACAAAACATCATTAGTAGAACCAAAAATAATATCATCAACATATACCTGAACCAGAAGAAGATCCCCATCTTGTTCTTTGATGAAGAGAGTACAATCGATAAGACCTCTTCGAAAACCGTTCTCCAGCAGATATGTAGATAAGGTTGCATACCAAGCTCGTGGCGCTTGATGAAGACCATAGAGAGCTTTGTTGAGCAACCAAACCCGATCGGGATGAACAGGATCTTCAAAACCTGGAGGCTGTTCGACATATACCTCTTCTTCAACCACACCATGTAGAAATGCACTTTTGACATCCATCTGGTAAACCTTGAATCCTTTGAATGAGGCATAAGCCAGAAAGATCCGAATAGCTTCCAGACGTGCAACTGGTGCATAGACTTCGTTGTAGTCGATACCCTCTATCTGACGAAAACCTTGAACGACTAAACGAGCTTTGTTTCGAATTACCACTCCACGGTCGTCTTTCTTGCATTTGAAGACCCATCGAGTGCCAATCTTCTTGTAATTCTCAGGCTTTTCAACAAGCTTCCAAACACCCAGCTTGTGAAATTGCTGTAATTCTTCCTGCATGGCCTCAACCCAAGCACTGTCTTTCAATGCTTCTTTCCACGACTTTGGTTCTTCTTGTGACACATAACACGCGAAGGACCAGTCATTTTGTTGACCAGACTCTCTTATAGCTGAATACAAACCAGCATTCCGGTTGTTTCTCAGCTGATTACGCGTCTGCACACCGCGATGGACATCTCCTATGATATTCTGCTGGGGATGGGTATCGTGAATCCGCATTTCAGGATTATCTGGCACACGAGCATTGATACCCAAATTGTTCAGATTAAGATCAACAACCAACTCCACACCAGGAATGTGGTTAGAAGTGGATGCATTCCCTTCAGCAGTATCGATATTCTGCGTATGAGGTGTATCACCAGAGGCACCTTGAACAGGAGCAGCTGGAGCTGAAGATCCTTCGGCTGCATCATGATATTCATCATCTTCAGAAGAGTCATTATAATCAGCAGCATCTTCATAAACCTCATTTTGAACCATATTGTTGACTGACGTAGAAGCTTGAGGGTCAACAACAATAGGTCTGACCAATGGCGAGACAGCAGCGTTGTCACTTTCTAACAACATCCGAGCCGCTGCTGATTCTTCGTCAAAGGTTGGCAGATTGAAGGAGTTAAATAATCCATCATAATCGAACATCCACGGATCACCCGGAGCCCTAACAGGACTCGTGTACCTTTGAACCCTAACTTCACTCCATAGCTCAATCTTTTTGGTAGCTAGATTCCAAACACGAAAATTCGGAGTTGCATATCCAAGGAAGAAACCCTCGATAGCTCGTGCACCAAACTTTCCATCCGGCTCAATCATAGTACAAGGAGCACCAAACGGTTCAAGGTAAGAAAGATCCGGTTTCCTTCTCTGAAGGAGTTCGAAGCAAGTCTTGCCATGTCTCTTAACTGTAAGAACTCTGTTCAACGTGTAGCAAGCAGCCGATACAGCCTCTCCCCAGAATTGAATAGGGAGTTCCGACTCTACTAACATTGTTCTTGCAGTTTCAATAATAGTCCGATTCTTCCTCTCAGCGACACCATTTTGTTGTGGAGTATAACGAGAACTGTACTCATGAAGAATGCCTTTAGAAGTACAAAACTCATCCATAACTTGATTCTTGAATTCAGTTCCATTGTCGCTTCGGATCCTTTTCACTTTCAACGTATAGAGATTTTCCAACATTGTAAGAAGATCCTTGAGGATGCCAGGAGTTTCACTTTTGTGTGCCATAAAGGATACCCAAGAAAATCTAGAATAGTCATCAGTAACTACTAAACAATAAGCATCACCAAACGTTGTCTTGTGCTTCATAGGTCCAAAAAGGTCCATATGAAGACGTTCGAGTGGCATGCTGACAGTGTTGATTTTCTTCAAAGGGTGAGACTTCTTCGTTTGCTTCCCCTTTTGGCACGAGACACAGATATCTTGTAGATGAAAACTTCTAACAGGCACACCATTCACAAGATTATTTTTCACCAAATGGTTCATCTTTCTCAAGTGAATGTGCCCCATTCTTCTGTGCCAAGATATAGACTCCTTTTCTGTGGCTTTTGAGACAAAACAAGTAACTTGTGCAGATGTAGTAATCGCTTGGCTCATATCGAGAATATAAAGATCATTAACTCTCGGAGCCGATAAGAGAACCCATTCTTGTGGAATTTTGAATCCAGGCTTCAGCACATAACAGCCAGCATCATCAAAAATCACTGAGAACTTTTTATCGCAGATTTGCGACACACTGAGAAGATTGTGATCAATTTGCTTCACATAATTGATCTTATCAAAGCACACGATGCCATTGGAGATACTTCCTTCTCCAGTGATGTACCCTCCTTTATCACCCGCAAAAGCAACATACCCTCCTCTAATATTTCTCACGTCGTATAGGAGTCGTAAGTCGCCAGTCATGTGCCTGGATGCCCCACTATCAACAATCCAATGACTATTAATAGTTCCTCCTAGAACATCCTGCACATGTCAAATAAACACATCAGTTGAGAATGGGGACCCAAGCCTTAGTGGTCTTGGGTCGTCCCTTGGCATCACGATACGTAAGCTCTATCTCCTGATGGTTTTCAAGAACAACTGCTCCCCCTGAATTGTCACCCGATTTAGGTAACCAAGTTTGTCTTTGCCTACCAGCTTTTGAAGATTCTGGTTTTATAGGTTGTGACACTCTTGGTTCCTTTTGAACTGTTTTAACTTCAGATTTTAAAGCTTTTTCAACAGTTTTTATGTTCTTACGTCGTTGTTTAGTTTCTTGTTCTTTTACAGTTCGTTTATCTTGTTTAGGTGAAACTGACCGACGTTGAGGGTGAACTGCTTCAGGTGGAGCCTTTTCAACCAACTTCTTCTTTGGAGCATTTGGGCAATTTCTGATAATGTGCCCAATTTCTCCACATTTGAAACAAGTTCTCCTTTCAACAGTTTTAGGAGAACTTGATCGACTACCAGATGTTGAGCTTGTAGAACCTGAGGTACTTGCTCTTTCATCACACCCGTTTGTGTGTTGGGTGTAATTGTTATCACTGTTTCGTTTCAAAATCTTGACTTGTTGTACAAAATCAGTGTTTGATTTGTTTTCAAAAGTCTCAATTTTATCTGTACCTTTTGATGCTACAAACTTAACATCTTTTCCTTTCTTCATGTAACGAGCTCCTTTTGATTCAACTTTAGCCTTTGGCTTTGGAACTCGTTGTGGTTGTTTACCCTTAGAAGCAGTCGGTTGTTGAGTGGTTGGAGATTTTTGATTGCCAAACTGTTTCCTAATCTCAGCCTTAGGAATTGGATCACATTGTGTTACCACAATTCCCGGCAGTGTTTTTCCCAAAAATTTGTTTGTATTGTCTTCAAAGACTTTGTCAATCAAAGATTTATTTACATTTTTAATTGGAAAAACATGATCTGAATAGATTTTATTATCTCCAACCAAGGTGTACAACACATTACTGCTTTTAACAGTAGACACACCTGTCTTATCAACCTTGACAGGATCAATCACTTGCTTCTCAACAGATGGAACCTCAGGAGTATCAGGATCACAAAGGATGTGATTCTCTCGTGGAATATCTACTCCTTTCATCTTGCTAAGTGATTTATCCTGATCACTTACAGCCACATCTGATTCATCATCCGATGTCTCATAGTCCTCGATAATTAGAGGACTTTGTTTCATGGATGGTGAAGTTTCTTGTTCCTTAGGGGCTGTGTTTGAAGAACTGTCCGATTTGAACCCTAGGCCAGTAGAAAATTCCTCCAAGTTCAAAGGCACACTGGGTTCATACCGAGGCATTTCCTCTTCATCGGGCATCTTGGTATAGTTGTCCATCAAAGGGGGTGGACACGCCTTATACCCTACACCTTTCACGTTACCTTTCAGTTGTTGAACGTCTATGATGTGATCAAGCACAAATCGGGAGTTAGAATAACTATCCAATTTCTGTTTGATCGCATCATGCTTGCATTGGGCAATGGCTAATTGCTTCTTAGTTTCTTCCACAAGGTTAATGTATTCATTTATACTTACTTGTTTGTGGTAAACTACTTTGTTAACCTCGGACACATTTTTCTTTAATGTTTCTATTACAGATTTAAATTCTTTTTCATTCCGGGTTAAAGCCATGTTTGCCTCTTGGCATTTTGACAGTTCAATAACCAAATTCTGATTATGACTATGAAGCTTTTCTGATTCAAGCTTCATCTCTGCACATGATTTACAAATACTAGGAGCAGGAGGTTCAGAAGTTACCTGACTAGTAGAGGCTGAACCATTTGCCATAAAGGCAGTTTGAAAAGAAAAAGCTCCATCTTCAGAGAATAGCTTTTCCATTTCCGTTGATGTAGCAGCAGCCTTCCTAATCAGAATTGATTTCTGACATTTAAGCTCATCAGCTTCATTCAGTAGCTCCTGTATATCATCATCTCCTTCTTCATTCACATCAGGCTCTGAGTGATTATCCCCAGAAACAGAGCCTTCTTCATCCGAACTGCCAGAATAACCAGAACTGTCATCGCTTCCAGAAGATTCTTCCTTTTGAACCTGCTCGATGACCTTAGCATACAATGCAGTTCCACTTCCCTGATCACCATCACCAAACTGAACTGACCAGTCACATCCTTCATCAGCTTGAACAGCCAAAGCCCGATTGTGATTGGTAGCTCCAGGCTGTCCCTGATTGTTATTCACTGCCACCATCCTCCTCTCACGGTTTTCTTGTTGGGCATTCACGTTCGTCTGGTTTCTGAAAGGGTTGTGATTGCCGTGTTTTGTTGGTCGAGTGCACTCACGTTTAAAGTGCCCTTTCTCGCCACAGTTAAAACACGTGACGGCATTAATATCAAACCCATACTTCGTGTTTTTCTTTCCTTCCAACGAAGTTCTTCCAGTTCGTGCCATGAAATCTTTTGCCCTTCTAACCGCACTAGCAAAAGCCCATTTAATATCCATCAACTCCATTTCTTCCTTGTCGATCTGATCATAATCTTCATTGGTCATGTTGATGTTTCCAAGCTGACCAGCTACCAAACCACAGTAAGCACTGACCATGGTGTTGATAATTTCCATATGTTCCTTAGCAACTTCAATGCTAAGGTGTGAAAGATTTGAGTTGTCGACTCGGATTGTGTGATGACTTTGAGGCTGAGGTTGAGGATTGCTTGTATAGTGAGCTTGCTGTTGTTGTTGTTGAGGTTGTGGTTGTGGCTGTGTTGGAACAGGAATATAGGACCTCGGATCGAATTGAGGTTGTGGTGGAGCAGCTGTTGATTGAGGAAATGGAAAGGAACTTGTATTGGACACAAAAGCAGTTTGAAGCTTCGGTTGCTGAACAGAACTAGCTGAAGGACCAAAACCAGGCAAATACATTTCTGTATTCTGAGGAGCTGGAGCACGCCTTGCTTTCCTAATTTCTTCATCATTTTTATGTTCCAGCTTCTGAATGAACTCATAGATGTTAATCTCATCTAGAGCTTTAGTATGCTTCAACAACTCAATAAACGAACTCCATTTTGGGGGTAGGGCGTCAGCAAACCTATTCACCATGTCTTGTTGAGTAGCTGCCACCCCATAAGCACACATTTCACTAATCAAATGATAGAAACGTGTGGTCATATCATTCAGAGTCTCGTTTTCCAAAAACTGAAAAGATTCAAATTCTTTCTTCAACAAATCATGCCTAGACTTTCGAGCGGCTGCATTGCCTTCTCCTCTAGCAACTAAGGCATCCCACAATGCTTTCGTGGTCTTGCAATATGAAAACTGATGGTAGATGTCTTTGTTGAGTGCTTGAGTAAGTATGGCATAGGCCTTTTTCTCCAATTCATAAGCCTTCTTGTCATTTTCAAGCATGTTGGCGTAACCTTCTGAAGTGGATGCTCTACTTTCAAGACTTTCATTGAATGCATTGACAAAACACATCCAAAGGTCGGTGCTTTGTCCTTGAACATATGTGTGAAAGCGGCCTTTCCATGATGGAAAATCGTTCATGTGGTTCAGCTTTGGTGGACGATTGTTACTGCCTGTTTCACTCTCACTAATCAGAAGATTCTGAAGACTTTGACTTTGATTGGATACCAAAGCCCATTGACAGGAACTTATTGATTGTTGTTGTTTCGGAATGGCACTCGTCATATACTCAGCCATAGACATCTGTTTCAGATCTGGTTGTGGATCCGTACTCCAATCCCAAGGACTTGTGCAACTCATTGTGATCAAAAATCAATAAATAACCTACACACCACAAACTGTCAACAACAAACAGACAACAATTGAAAGATACAATCTGATCGAAAGATCAAGACTTGTTCGAAGGATCAACAGTGATCGAAAGATTACTGTTGAGTTTCGAGCAATAGTCTTCGAAAGATTCTCAATGAAAGATCCTTATCTTTCGACTGATTATCACGAAAGATTCAATGTTCGAAAGATTTATATCTTTCGAATACTGATCTCGAAGGATTCACAATGAAAGATCCTTATCTTTCGAGATGTATCCTTATCTTTCGGACAACCAACTTTCGAAAAGATTCCAACTACGAAGGATAACCCTTAGACTTCGAAAGACTACTCGAAGGATGCTTATCTTTCGAGCTGCCTTTGATCGAAAGATGTCGAAGGATATCTTTCGATGTCGAAGGATATCTTTCGAATCCTCTGACACACCTGACACGAAAGGACAGGTTGGTGAAAAGGTGATGTGTTGATGTACCAACTTTCGGCAGAAAGGATGGTTCTGCAACAACTTTTCACCAAACAATTGACTTTCAAAAATTTTGCCAAAATAAGCAACCTTATCTTCAAGAACTGGTCACCGGAAACACACCGGAGATATGGCCGGAAAAATCAAAGTTTCACAAAGACAATTTTTATGTTACCCAAACCGACCCCGAACACTCCCGATAGGTTTAGTACGCGTTTTTATGCAGAAAACTACCAAAAACGGTTACTAAACCAAGTGTCCAAACACACCAAGAACTTGAACAAACCGGTTTTAAACAAGGTAAAGAGCGAGGCTCTGATACCACTTGTAGGTCCCTTTTCTCGGAGGATCGAGAACAAACCTAAACCTTGTTATACTAACCCACTAGCGAGTGCGGAATCCAAGCTAGTAGGCAAACCGGGATGAAGCAAGAACAAACACAAGAACACACAAAGTTCACCGATTAACACCACTTGTATTAATACGTATGAAGGTTTACGGTTACAAGCACAATGTTTACAATCTTGTTTGCAAACTCTCTAAAGTGTGTGTGTGTGTGTTTTCCAGCAGAGTTTCTCTAACTCTCCAAATGTGCATCTATACAACACTAACACACTGCATGGGTATTTATACCCATACACAGCAGGTCTTGGTCGAAGGATCGATAGATGGTCCGAAGGATCATCTATCGATGACAGGGAGCTCGAACGATCAGCGTGGACATCGAAGGATCATCCTTCGATGTCTAATGGTCGAACCATATCTTTCGAGCACCTCGAAGGATGATGCGTATCCTTCGAGGCTATCCTTCGATCCAGACAAACATCATGTTGTCCAAGTCAAACTAGGAGGATAGTTGACTTGGTCAACTTACAGACTGATTTAGGACATCGTTTACATACAGACCGAATACAGACAAAGTACAGACACAAGTGCACCAACACCTCTCTGCAATGATTTTACACCACATCCCCGCAACTAGGGGGCTATTCACTAGTTGACAAAATTTGGTCATAATCGATCAAAAAAGTACACGAAACAAGGAAAGGAAGACGGGTCAGAAACTGTTATACAATATTTCTATTATCATAAGCATGATTCGTCGAGCCTATGACACTGCAGCAATCGGAAACTGTTATGAAGCTTCTTGTACGAAACTTGATGCTGCTAGGTTCGTATCAGAAACTTCTTCATCAGCGTCCCAAAGAAAGTGCGCATAAGCAGCCATAACATAACTGTATCATAATCAAATGATTATTCTTCAGTCAAACAATAAAAATAGCATAATCTACATATCAAAATGAATATGTTTAGCTTACCTGTCATCTGGAGAAGCTTTAACCGCTTGATCGAAGTAACTCTGCGCACGCGATGCAACCTTTTGCGTCTCCCAAATCAAATCAGCATACATTGACAAAGCATTTGCATCACTAGGGTTAGCCAGTATTGCTCTACTGCAGTACTCTTCAGCTCTCAAAACATCACCTTTAACCTGTTTAAGATTGTTAATCAAAACCCACATTCACATAACAAGAATATTGAATCTGGATCTAGTAAATATAGGGTTCTTCAAAAAGCTCGTGGCTTGCTTTAAATCAGTTCGTTTGTAAACGAGCCGAGCTACAGCCAAGGTAAGCTGATTCGTTGGCTCCCTCGTCTGGCTCATATAAAATAAATCTCAAATTTTAATATAGATAAATTATAACCCAAAGTTTGATATATATATATATATATATATATATATATATACATATATATATATACATATATATACACACACATATCAATTGAAAATTCTACAGTTAATATATTTTGCATAAAAAATATATTTTTTGTTTACATATTTATCAATATGTGTAAAAAATACAAAATTTAAAAATATACAATCTGACTTGAGCTCAACATTTCAGCTAGTGAAGATACACGAGCCGGGCGTTCAGTTTTAAGAACTCGAGCCCAAGCTCACTCTGGTTCGCTCAGCTCGGCTCATCTCATCTCGTTTACATACCTATAGGTAAATACTATAGGTAAATAACGTAAATGATGAATATAAGTATATGACAATTGATAAACGAGCAGGCTCAAGCTTTTCACAAGACGCGTTCAACCTTAACATTCCACCTCGTTAAGATAAATGACCCAGCCTTCTCGACTCAGTTTGCAAACGAGTCAAGCCCAACCCTAGGTAAATATATGAACATGATAATGGATAACTACCTCTTTCAAATACTTAGCATAATTGCCCAGAACCAACGAACTACTCGGGTTCGCTTCAATCATACTCCTATAAAACCCATCCATACCATCACCACCATTATCACAACCCTCATTGCCACCACCACCACCACCACAAATCCTCCCGCCACCACCACCTACACCCACACCATCCACCACAACCATTACTTCAACTGCAACAACAGACGAGATCAAACAGCTTGCATTGTTCAGTGAATTCCTGCGTGATGAACGTGAAAGAGTGACCAAATCATCACCCTCTAATGATGAGGATTTTGTGATATTTTTAGGTGAATGTAATGAGAGAGTTGGTGATTTTAGGATGAAATCGGGTGGTGATGAGGGTAATGGTTTGGGGTTTTGTTGTTGGAACCATGAAGTGCGGGAGGGGGTTGATGAGAGGAGCATTTTGAAAAACCCTGATTGTAAATCTTGAAAGACGCTTTAGGGAGATTTGAGATAGATCGGTATAGATGTGTAATTACGAGAGAGAAGATGAGTGTGAATATATTTATAGGGGACAGATTATGGAAAAAGACAAAAGTTGGTGAGAGAACAGTACTTTGCAAAGTAGCTGATTTTAAATTAGGGTGTAGGCATGTTGGTTGGGTGTAAAATCAAACGATATTGGTTTGGAAAGAGTTGAGTTGGCAACGGTATGTTATGTAGTTTTTTGTTTTTTTTTTTTTTTTTTTTTTTTTTTTTTTTTTTAAATGGGCAACCACACTTTATATATATATATATATATATATAAAGGGTCAGCAAGATGCTGGAAACAAACAAAATCCGCAAGACTACAACAAAAGAAAAAAAACGGATTACAAAATATCAACTATATCAAAATCCTTCTACTTCTCCCACTTTGGCTTCTTGAGCTTTGATCTGTTACTAATCCAAAGGAAAGCATCCTCCTTTATATGCTCCACCGTTTTGATAATAGGAATAAAAATGCCCTTGAACACCTTCTCGTTCCTTGCACTCCAAAATCTCCAAACGGTCGCCATCACAATCGTATACACGATTCTATTCCAGTTTTTATCTCCCAGGTTTTGATTGATGCCCAAGATAAACTCATCAAGTTTATTCCTTGATATGAAGTTTATCCGCAGCCAAGCAAGAATACTCCACCAAACGCATTGAGCCCATAAGCAGTTAACAAAGATATGGTCCGGATCTTCGTCATATAACCCGCAACGAGGGCAGACACTATCCGTGAGCGGAATACCCCTTTGGATCAGCCCAACTTTTGAAGCGATTTTGTCCAACAAGGCCCTCCACAACAGGTAATTAACTTTCGGTGGCGCCCAATTGTTCCAAGCGAAAACTAACGAACCGTTATCCTCCGCCATCGTAGCCTTCTCGATGTCGGATCTAACCTGTCTAACCGAAAAAGACCCACCCGTATCACTTCTCCATTTCCACGAAGATCCTTCCCGCACCAGGTTCTCCTTTATATTGATACCAATATTAGACAGAGCCGAATCAACCGAACCAATATCCTTCCAAACTTCAGGAGTGGATTTTTTTTAACGGAATCAAAGATTTGGATTGAGTATTTGAATTACCTCCATGAATAGCAGCCACGACCTCTGCCCACAGTTGGTTTGGGTTTTCTTTAATCCTCCACCACCACTTGGTTAGCATCGCATGGTTATAACCTTGAATGGCCCCGAGACCCATACCCTCGGCCTTCCTGGACTTAAGCAGAAAATCCCAATGTATCCACCTAAGTTTATGCCTCGTATCCGTCTTCCCCTAAATAAACTCCCTCCTGGTCTTCTCAAGCTTTTGAATGATGCATTTCGGAGCAGCAAATAAAGATAAGTAATATGCCGGCAAGCTTCCCAGAACCGATTTGGCTAAAGTCATCCGACCTGCAAACGAGAGATATCTAGCTTTCCATTTTGAGAGTTTTGATGCGAATCTATCAATCACCAGTTTCCAATACTTCACTTTCTTCATGTTTACACCAATCGGGATTCCCAAATACATAAACGGGAGAGATCCAACATCACATCTAACAATATTTGCTAGTCGAGCCACTTCATTCTCTTCCACTCCTATGCCAAATAACTTACATTTGTGTCGATTTACCTTAAGGCCCGTCACCAAATTAAGCCATCTTAATAAACGGTTTAAAGCTACCACATTTTCTTCCGACCAAATGCCTATAAAAATCACGTCATCCGCATAACAGAGATGAGTGATATTAGGGCCCCCATTCGGCAATTGGCAACCTTGGAAAAAGCCCAAAGTGATTGCCCTATTAATAAACAAGCTAATAACTTTCGTCGCTATGATAAAAAGAAACGGGGAGAGAGGGTCCCCCTGTCTTAAGCCTCCATACCGGAAGTGAGACAACCCTTAACCCAAGAGATCCATTTATTTGGGAAAGACATTTTTTCCATCATCCCGAGGAGGAATTTCCAATTGATAAAATCGTAGGCCTTCTCAAAATCAACTTTGAACACTAACAACTTAGTCTTTGATTTCTTAGCACTCACAATCAACGGACTATCAAAAATATTACGACCTCCAACAAAGGCTGATTGAACAGGCGATGAAATCTCATTAATTACAGCAACAAACGAGGAGTTACAAAATCTTGGCAATAATTTTATACATCGAGCTAACAAACGAGGAGTTACAAAATCTCATTTCTTAGCACTCACAATCAACGGACTATCCAAAATATCCAAAATCTTGGCAATAATTTTATAAATCGA
Source organism: Helianthus annuus (assembly GCF_002127325.2). NCBI lineage: Eukaryota > Viridiplantae > Streptophyta > Magnoliopsida > Asterales > Asteraceae > Helianthus > Helianthus annuus. The sequence goes on along the minus strand of NC_035441.2, from coordinate 20,649,407 downwards.
GCTAACTAAAGAAATAGGGCGGAAATTAGAAAGATATTGAGGGTCCTTCAACTTAGGAATAAGAGCAACAAACGAGGAGTTACACCCGTCGCTTATATCCCCACTAGTATGAAACTCGTGCATCACCTCCATAATCTTGTTTTTTAATTTATCCGAGAAAACTTCAAAGAATTTCAGCGAAAAACCATCCGGACCCGGAGCTTTCGCACCATCACAACTTTTAACAGCCTTAAAGGATTCCTGTTCCGTGAACCGCTCGCATTGAATTTCACCCAGGTGATCGGATAAAACTGGTAACCCATTCTTGCTAAAATCCGGTCTTCGACGAATCGGTTCCGCGAATTGTTTTTTGAACCATTTCCTTATCTCCTCTTTCAACTCCACAGGATCCGTCACCATCCTATCTTGAAACGTCAAACCATGAATTCTGTTATTAGCCGTGTTAACCGAGATAATCTTGTGGAAATACGAACTGTTTTCATAACTGAACTTTAGCCAATTTACACGGGCCTTTTGTTGCAAATCTTTAGATTTCTTCATCTCCAACATGTTAACCTTAACCCGGAGCTCAATCTTAGTTTTCTTCTCCCTAGAAGAAATCGGCCCCTTAATAGCTTTTTGCTGAATACTATCTATAATTGCCTCCAAATTTTTCAGTTCCTCCAACTCTTTAGACTTTGCCTCTGTTCTCCACTTTTTAATACCCAACTTAAATTTTTTGAGAATGCTGAATAAAATCACATTACTCTTACCCATATTATTGTTTGGTTGTTTTGGCGACGAAAATGTGGTTTACTAGCTTGTCGGTTCAATAACGGACAAGTTCTGGGGGTTGCGACGTAGCGCCGAAAGCTTATGTTTCGGACACCCCATTAATATTATCATATTGTTTTCATGTGTTTGTCATCATTTGTCATATTTCAGGAGTCTCGGAATGCTAAATTATTAGTTTGGACGAGTTAAAATTGTTATATTTTTAGCCGAACGGACGATTTTGTGATTAGGGCGTTGTACCAGAAAGTTATGTATTTTTGCAAGATGTGTTTTCACATTAGTGTTTTCATATATATATATATATATATATATATATATATAAGCTAATACTAGACAAAAAACCCTAAAAATTTTAAGAAACCCTAGAAAACCCAACCTCCCGACATTTTTTTCTTTTGAAAAAATAACACATGTAATATACATGTTTTTAAGAGTTTTGGGCCAAAAAAAAAAACAAAAAAGCGCCGAAGGATTTTTTTAAAAAAAAATAAACAAATTTCAGCAACTTTTGTGACTAACATGTGTTAGACAAAAAATGCCGAAACTTGTTTATTTTTTTTTAAAACATTCCTTCGGCGTTTTTTTGTGTTTTTTGGCCCAAAACTCTTAAAAACATGTATATTACATGTGTTATTTTTTTCCAAAAAAAAAAAAATGTCAGGAGGTTGGGTTTTCTAGGGTTTCTTAAATTTTTTAGGGTTTTCTATATAGCCTAACCCTATATATATATATATAGACTCAATTATATCCTTCGTATGACGTTTTCGTCGTTTCGCTTCGTTTTCACGTTTTTTCTGTAATGAATTGTGTGATCGTGAATAGTGCGCGCAACACTTTCTACCAACACTTTTACGACATGGTTTAATTGGTTTCGCGACACAATGAAAACCAACATATGTTATAGCATTGTTTTCCTTGTCCTAACACTGTTATCTAATGTACGACAAAGTTACGTAATTAAATTACGCTAATTGCATGAGATTATGTAATAAAAATAGTGATTAGATTGTACGGAATTACCGGTTATTTGCCATTTGTCACAGGTGGGTGGTTCGATTAGGGTTTTAGGTGAAGCTTTGAAGCATGGTGTTTGGTGAAACAAGATCAGTCGCCGGAGGTGGTGGTGGTTACGGCTAGTGGTGGTAGTAGTCGAAGGGGGAAGGTAGGTGGTGGTGGTTATACCAGAGGTGGTAGTGATGGTGGTTCTGATTTAAAAGAAGAAGTTAAAGAAGGATTTAGGTCTTTATAATTATATAATAATGATGGAGCCATCTGAATATTAAAAAAAATATTTCTTAAAGTTTTTATTCATTAATAACAAGGGTATTTTTGTCATTTCACACCCACTTAACACCAAAAACCAACCTCCATCCAGGCTAGGGACTATCCGAGAACGAATTTGCAAAACTTGGTGACTATAGCTGTAATTTTAAAAATGTAAGGACTATAGGTGAAATCTGGGCAAACCATATGGACTATCCGGGCATTTTTCTCTATTTGTTATAATATATAGGATCGTTTACGGAGTAGTAGGTGTAACGATCTTGATGTCATCAAAACGTCCTTGAGTGATTTCCAATCAAAATATTTCCAGCATGTTGAGGCATGAAAGGTGGTTAGAAAACATGACAAATGGGCCCAAGTATTATTGTTGGGTGAAGAAAGTAGTAGTTCGGGCTAAAAAAGAAAGTCATCGGCTTCGGGTAACTACCAGACAGTTACACCTGGAACTGAATTCACTAGTTCTATACCCGATGTAAATGAAGACGCCACACCAACAAGACCACAAAGAAAGATAAGATAGCCACCAGAACGTTTGGAAACTCAACTGGCTTGGCCAAGAAGTTCGAAGAGTACACAATTAGGAAAGAAGCAAAAGCATTGGAGTTGATGGAAATAAGAAAGAAATGAGAGGAAGACACTATAGCATTAGTTGCAGAACAAACCGAGGCGGAGATACAGCTTATGTATGATATGGATATGGAGACGTATAATACACCACACGACAATTTTCTACCAGAGATGTTGCCATTTACTCTACCCCGAAAACGCGAGATAGGGAAAAACTATAATTGGCAATGTAATTATTTCTATTTTTTTGTTATGTTTTATGTTTTATTTTCCTAGTTTTAAATTAATGTAATATCTTTTTCTAATTTAATGTAATTTTATTTAGTTTAAAAAATGTTTTAATTATTATACATAATTTTTAGAAATAAAAAAAAAAATGAAATGGACTACTCCAACGGGTGGAGCACCACTTATGTTTGAGTACAAAATGAAGAGTGAAGATGCGAGTTGATATGGCAGAGTAAGATTGGTTGGGAATATTTTACATGTTCTTTTCATTTACGAGTTATTCAACCCTAGAACTCGGTATTACCATTATTGATATACACTCTAAACAGGAACCAGATCACGTTGACTAGCATGTCGAACTCCATAACTACACCTGTATCTAGACTATCTGATGGCATGTCTGCTATAACAGGTATTATTTACATGTTTTTCATTACAAATTAATCAATAATAAAATACTCCTTTTGTTCGTGAGTTTATTTGTGTGTGATTTAGCTTTGAAATCCCAACAATGTACAACATGAATACTTTATTAGCAAATGGATTTTAGTATTTTACATGTGAGGAATATTTTAAAATTGCAAAAGAATGATATAGTTAAATTTACGTGTGAAAAATATTTTGAATATTTTTTTTTGAACCGCAAATTTTGTATCACTGACGTACCACTAGAATATAATCGCGTCACCAGCAAAACAAGCCGATCATATCCATTTCCACTAGGCTATAATGTATATATACCAATTTAGAAAGAAACCAAATAAATTTGAGGAACCCGTCTAATAGTTTCTAAGTCTTTTCTCACCTAAAGATAACACTAGTTTATAATGTTATGCAACAAATAAAATATTTTAAAATTAAAGAAAATATTAGACAATTATTTTTCACTTTTTTTTTCCATTGGGGCATGGTTCCATAAGAAAACCAACGGCCAATGAGGAAGCCACTTGATTGTTGGTTGATGGCTACGGGTTTTGCAAGTGGTGGCGTGACGTTAAAGTTCTCGAACTTTTGTGTTGGGTCCAAAAATTGACTCCAACGGTGAGTCATTCAACCCTATAATTTATATATTGACTATAATAATTTAAAAATATATATATATATATATAATAATAATTTAAAAATATATATATATATATATATATATATATTATATTAAAGGGGTGTTTGGTGTTGCGTTTTCAAAATAGATTATGTGTTTTTAAAATAGATTTTGCGTTTTCAAAATTGTGTTTTGAAAAACCATGTAGGTACATGCTTCTCCAAAACTGCGTTTTGTAGGCATATAATCACTTTTTCATCCAAACACATTTTTAGATTATTTATGTTTTACAAACACGATAATCAAATAATCACTTCAAAACGTAATCCGAAACACCCTCTAAGTATTTAAATTAAACTAGTCTTTTACTATCGCCGCGTTGCGGCGAACGTCTTTTGTTGTTTAGCCTGTGTTTACATGTGTTTTGAAATCACTATTAGCGCGTTGCGCACGGAACCGCTGACAATAATAAAAAGAAAATATATAAAAAAACACTAAAAGATAACCAAAAGAAAATCAACAATAAAAGTTGTATGGTAATCATGTTGTTTGTATGAAACCTGTGGTCAGATATGAGCAAACGATACTGTGTACTGGCAGCGAATTTCCCGAATCGAAAGATCTTAAGTACCAATTCGGTACGACTTTTCGCTTTCCTGATACGGTTCGCTACCGATTTTTACCTTCATATATCGATACCGTAACTGGTATTCCGTTACCAGTACCGATTCAATATTGGTTGGCACCGAGCTTATCCCTACCTCTGAAACTAAAAAAAGAAATCATTAAAAGTCAAAGAAAATCAACAAAAAAAGTTGCACGACATAACTTAAGTTTTTCGGAAAAACTAATCGATATGTAATCGACAATCAACAATCTTTAGTGGTGAATACGGTGCCTAATTACTTGTGTGATTCACAGATCGTGCCATAAAACCGTAGTTTTAAATTATAATAGACCCATCATTAAATGGTGGAACTCGGAAAAACATATCATATCATGTGAAACAAACATTGAACCTTAATACGACACATCTAACTAGATGTGTTATTTAAACACTAACACAACCGGCCGTGATTCTAAAAAAATCTAGGTATCCGAATTTTGTTTTTACCGTACATTCATAAAACAAAGATCTATTCAGGGGTTATTTTGCACTTCGCTAAGAAAGTTGAAGGGTATCTCGAGCATCCACAGAGCCCTTAATAGATCTGCCCCTGACAACCGGTTGCATGACATGTTTAACACTATTAGATGTAGTAAGTTGACCAACACAAATGACGTTATGATTTCTTAACTCGATTATATAAAAGCAGTTCAATCATACGAATGTCTCTCTACATGTTTAAAACGAGCCACTAGCCCACACGGTTAGCAAATAATAAGACCTAATAAACATATACAATAAAGTTATAAAAAATATAATTCATATAATACTTAAATAAATCACATATAACTTACCCCTTGAACTCGCCTAACGAGACCCCCACCAGGGGCTCTACCCCTTAAACTCGGCCTGGGTGTTGTCTGTGAACCGCGCCAAAGGGGTGCTATCCCCTTGTAAACCCCCCCCCCCCCCCCCCCGTTCCTTGGTGCTACAATATACAATAGTCTTAAACATGTGTGTAGTCCACACTACCTTTAGGTGGAGGGTGTATCCTTGCTCTTCATGCCACACTTCTGTCACTTTCTTACTTAACTTGCCAAATGACAGTACAAATATGTACTTCTCATGTTGCTTATCTTGCCATTGCCAAATGACTGTATAAGTATATACTCCTGTCGCTTATCTTGCCATATATATATATATATATATATATATATATATATATATATATATATATATATATATTAAAAACACAATCTAATGAATAGTGTATTTTAACCTAATAATAATAGTTATTTTCTTTATTTTTTAAGTTGGATAAGCTTGGTGTCAACCGTTACTGGTATCGAAAATACCGATATAGTTCGGTTCGTTATCGGTACAAGAAGGTAAAAACCGGTACCAGCATGGTACAGAAAACGCCAAAAGTCGGTACCGGATTGAGTTTGAAAATCTTTTAGTTCGGGAAATTCGATACTACTACCCGATATCATTTGCTCATCCCTGATAACGGGTACCATACGAACAACAACGGTACCGTACAACTTCTTTGTTGATTTTCTTCAAGTTTTAGTGATTTTTTTAGTTTCAGAGGTAGGGATGAGCTCGGGGCCAACCGATACCGAATCGGTACTGGTACCGAAAATACCGGTTACGGTACCAGTATACGAAGGTAAAAACCGATAGCGGACCGATACCAGGTGTTTTCGTCAAAAAATACCGAAGCAATTAAGTGATCAAATTAGTTAAGTGAGGTAGTGTGCTAAGAATGTGTATCGAAAATATGTTAATTTAGTTGTTTGTAAAAACAGTTTTCAGGATAGGGCTCAGGATATCGAGCTGTATCTACAATCAAACAATGAGCAAAAATGTAAAGAGTGACACGGGATGTACGAGGAAAGCCCTTGATCAATCTAGATCGTCAGCACAAAACCTCGAGAGCTGACAATCGCAGCTGCCTTGTTCTTCTTATTACTTCAAATGTCAGGATACAGTGCAGGATATGATGCGGATCAACTAAGTGTTACAATGCGATTTGAATACAAGTGTAAGTGTGTTGTGAGTGTTTGCAGCTAGAGAGCAAGAGAGTTCGAGAGATTGTGTGTGTCCTTATCTGATCCGATCAATCCTATTTATAGTAAAGTAAAACTAACTAACTAGCCTACAAATCCGGGATATAACGAATATTCCCTTTGTGAACGTTGTAGTCCACGTCTTCTGGCTTCAACGTTCATAATCCAACAGATTTTCCCGAGTCTTTGGGAGACGAAGTCCACTTTGTCACACCCCCAAAATCCACACACGGAGTATCACCGCTTGGAGGCGTGACTGACCAGGATCAAGCCACCAATCATATTGAACATTAAATATAAATCGTAAACGTAAATGTAATCCAACCAAAACAATATGAAAGGTGTTCAAAACATAAGTATAATCTCATTGTTTAGCGGAAGCATAAAGATAAACCCAATCATAAGTATAAGTATGAAAAGTCATAATGTTTAACAAAACATTCACGATCCTTGTCCACGACGACCGCGCCTCCCATTGCAAGCTCCATGTGTACCTAACGACCTGCAAGGCATGTAACAGAGAGTCAACAACTAGTTGAGCGAGTTCACAGTTGGTTGTTTAGTTATAGTGTTCATTTCGTAAATCGTATGTTTGTTTAGTAAATCATGTATCATTTATACTTGTATCGCGGCCCTCCAGGCATGTTTGCGAAGATTAGTGGGGGTTCTCCATGTATTGTAGACTAGTTATATTTGTCTCGCCGCCCTCCAGGCATGTGTGCAAGTTTACTATCAGTATTGCAGCCATTTCAGGCATGTGTGCGAAGTTCAGTAATAGTATCGCGGCCATTCCAGAAATGTGTGTGAAGGGTAGTGGGGGCTTCCCCATGTATCACTAGTCTAGCAGTATCTATATGTGACCTTTCCCTACGAGGTCAGTAATCCATAATTCCCAATAACAACGTAAGTACAGTTAATCGTACAACCCCATTCCCTACCCCGGGAATCCCATGCCTTGGTAAGAGTGTGAACTCACCTTGGTTTGCTCGGTATGCTAAGTATATGCTCACAGTTAATCAATCAAGTCCTAAAGTACGCACGTATACATAATCAGTTTGTATTCACGAAGTTCACGTATATGCATAATCATAGTGGATATCGAATCAATGATCACCAAGCAGCACAAAACATGTATTCAAGCTCATAAAAGTTATGCTCAACATTAAACAGCAGTTAGGTAATCCAGTTAACACTTAACAGAGTTAAATCAGGTTATTGTGCAGTTTACCCATTCGGCGAAACACCCCTGTCTCGCCGTGAAGTCCCTTCGACGAAATACCCTGGGTTTCGTCGTGATGTCCTCAGCAAAACACTTTGTGTTTCGTCATATTCGTTTCGTCAAAACCGGTGTCGGCGAAACACTTTTGTTTCGCCATGCCCATTTCGTCATCAAGTGTTTCGTGCGAATGTCAGTTACGTCGTCTAAACATTAAATCACAAAAACCCTAATCATTGCTACCAGCCATCATGAACATCATCGATCATCATCATCAGTAAATCATAGGTATTCAATCAATCATAACAGAACCAAACATTTATCTTAACAATATATTCATACCCGAGCATAACAAGAACACGAATCCACCCTAACAATCAGTCTACATCATTGATTCATAACCCATTCAGACTAACAACAATAAGAACCCTATGTGTTCACAATCCGACTCGTTTTACAAGTTTCATTATCGATCGTGATAGTCATTATCAACAACTAATCAGGGAAAAATCCAACCAAAATATCAACAATCATATTTACAATCTAACGTATGCAAATCACTATGATCACAAACCTTTATCACTGTCATCTTTCATTGAACCCTAGTCTACAGTATTCCATCAAAATCATACACTAAGCATGCCTTCGTGAACAGGTAAGCATTAGCAATAGACTAACCGAATCGAGATGACAAGTAGGGAATATGAGAGATAAAGCTGATGGTGAGGATAGTTGTTGCCGTCACACAGTGGGGAGTTCTAGGGTTTCAACCTTTGCCGAAAAGTGTTACGAATGGAGCAGAAAAGTGAATAAATATTTCGTGTAACGGGTTGGGCCCTTAATGGGCTTCGGCGAATCGTGGGCCGGCGAAACACACTGTTTCGTCGAACAAGGTATGGCGAAACACATCAGTGTTTCGTCGAACAAGGGATGGCGAAACACATCAGTGTTTCGTCGGGTTGTTTAATGGCGAAACACTCTTGTTTCATCTATTCGTTTTGTCTGGTGGGTTATCATATCACTTAAACATATCACAACGTATACACTTAAACATCCAAACACATAAGCATGCACAATCACCATACACTTTATCATGTCACAACGTATACAATTACAAAGCAAACAACTTAAACAAACAGTTAACGTGCATTTAATGCGAAAACAGAATCTTGGAAACTCGAGTTGTCACATTATCCCCAACTTGAAAGAAATTTCGTCTCGAAATTTAGCATGCGGTTACTGAGGAAGCTAGGTAAGTTGTATCGTTTACTGGTTTTCCTGGGGTGTCACATCATCCCCCCGTTGATTTGGAATTTCGTCCCGAAATTCAGTAGTAGATTCAGCCTCAGTAGTAGTTGCATTGTTCTGGAATAACTGGGGATACTTGAGTTCCATTCGGTCTTCTCGTTCCCAAGTATACTCTGGGCCACGACGGGAGTTCCAACAAACTCGAACAAGAGGTATTCTGGTGTTTTTGAGGACCTTAACATCCCGGTCCGTGATTTCAACAGGTTCCTCGACGAAATGTAACTGTTCATCGATAGTGAGCTCCTTTAAAGGAACTATGAGGGTCTCATCTGACAGACACTTCTTCAGATTTAACACGTGGAAAACGTTGTGAACTGCACCGAGTTCTGCTGGTAGGTTCAATTTGTAGGCCACTTTGCCTATTCTTTCTATGATTTTGAACGCTCCGACATACCGCGGATTGAGCTTACCTCGTTTTCCAAAACGAACTACACCCTTCCAGGGTGAGACTTTGAGTAGCACTCGATCCCCAACTTGAAACTCGAGTGGTTTCTGGCACTTATCAGCGTAGCTCTTCTGATGGTCACGTGCTGCCGCCATTCGTTGTCGTATCTGTGCAATCTGTTCAGTAGCATCAACTACAAGTTTTGGACCTGTGATCTGACTATCGCCCACCTCTGCCCAACAGAGAGGTGACCGGCATTTACGTCCATACAATGCCTCGAATGGAGCGGCTTGAATGCTGGTATGGTAGCTGTTGTTGTAAGAGAACTCCACTAACGGGAGATGTTTTTCCCAGCTGTTGCCGAAATCGATAACACATGCCCGAAGCATGTCTTCTAGGGTCTGGATAGTACGCTCAGACTGCCCATCCGTCTGAGGGTGATATGTTGTGCTCATGTCTAATCGTGAGCCGAAAGATTTGTGCATTGCTTGCCACAGTTCTGAAGTGAATCGTGCATCACGATCCGAAATAATAGAGGTTGGCACTCCATGCCTCGAAATAACTTCCTTCAAATAGATGTCTGCGAACGTAGAGAATTGTCTGTTTCTTTGATAGCCAAGAAGTGAGCAGACTTTGTGAGTCGATCCACGATCACCCAAATAGTATCGTTCCCATGCTACCCATGGCATTATAGCCTAGTGGTATCTTGGTGGTGGGATAAGGCTTATGACCATTAGGTCATGGGTTCGATTCCCACAAAGGGGGTTTTTCCCAGATTTATTGGGTTTCCTCCTGAATTGGTGTATAGGCATTATTGCCTAATGGAGATGGATATGATCGGGTGGTTCTGCTGGTGGCACGATGATTCTCCAGTAGTCCGTCAGTGATCCAAATTTGCCGTTCAAAAAAAAAGTATCGTTCCCATGCTGGGATCTAGGTAGGCCAGTAACAAAATCCATAGAAATTTCCTCCCATTTCCATTGTGGTATCTTTGGTTGCTGAAGTAGGCCTGATGGTTTCTGATATTCTGTCTTGACCCTCGCGCAGGTCAAACACTTGCCGACGTAAGTTGCGATGTGGGCTTTCATGCTAGGCCACCAATACGTAGTTCTGAGATCGTGGTACATTTTATCCGCACCTAGATGTACCGAGTAGCGAGACTTATGGGCTTCATCCATTACAAGCTCGCGTAAGTTGCCATAAAGTGGGACCCAAATGCGTCCTGTTACGTAGTAGGCACTGTCTTCCTTTTGTTCTAATCGTTGCCTTGAGCCGCGTAGGGCTTCAGCCCTGACGTTTTCTGGTTTCAATGCTTCTACCTGAGCATCTCGTATCTGTGCAGGAAGACTAGACTGGATAGTAAGTTGTAATGCTCGTACGCGCCTAGGCGTAGTATCCTTTCGACTGAGGGCGTCAGCCACAACATTGGCTTTGCCTGGATGGTACTTGATCGCGCATTCGTAATCGTTAAGTAGCTCGACCCATCGACGTTGTCGCATGTTCAATTCCTTCTGCTTGAAGATATGCTCGAGACTCCTGTGATCGGTGTAGATAGTGCACTTGGTACCGTACAGGTAATGTCGCCATATCTTAAGCGCGAAAACGACAGCTCCCAACTCTAAATCGTGTGTAGTGTAATTCCGTTCGTGAATCTTAAGTTGGCACGAAGCGTAAGCAATAACTTTATGCCGTTGCCCACAACCAAGACCCTGAATTGATGCGTCGCAGTAGACCACAAAATCGTCTGTGCCCTCTGGCAATGAAAGGATAGGCGCGCTGCAGAGTCTATCCTTTAAGTGTTGAAAAGCCGTTTCTTGTGTACTACCACAACGATAAGTAACACCTTTCTGTGTCAGTAGTGTAAGTGGTTGTGCAATCTTTGAGAAGTCTTTGATGAACCGTCTGTAGTAACCCGCCAAACCCAAGAATTGGCGTATTTCCGTTGGTGTACGTGGTGCAGGCCAGTTCCTGACCGAGTCTACCTTGGATGGATCAACATGAATCCCATCCTTATTTACCACGTGGCCTAGAAAGTGGACTTCACGAAGCCAGAAGTTGCATTTCGAAAACTTGGCGTATAACTGTTCTGTTTGAAGGAGCTTCAGAATGAGTCGCAAATGCTGTTCGTGTTCCTCCTGACTCTTAGAGTAGATCAGGATGCCATCGATGAAGACAATCACAAACTTGTCTAGGTAAGGTTTGCACACCCTGTTCATAAGATCCATAAAGACCGCAGGCGCGTTTGTTAACCCGAATGGCATAACTAGAAACTCGTAATGGCCGTAGCGAGTTCTGAATGCGGTTTTGGAGACGTCCTCATCCCGGACTCTCAGTTGATGGTAACCTGACCTCAGATCAATCTTCGAGTAGTAGCTCGACCCTTGCAGCTGGTCGAACAAATCGTCAATACGTGGAAGAGGATAGCGGTTCTTCACTGTCACCTTGTTCAGTTCGCGGTAATCTATGCACATACGGAAGGTACCGTCCTTCTTCTTTACAAATAGTACTGGAGCTCCCCAAGGCGAAGAGCTAGGACGAATGAAACCCTTATCCAAGAGCTCTTGTAGTTGTTTAGACAGTTCTTCCAGTTTGGTTGGAGCTAAGAGATACGGTGCACGAGCTATTGGTGCTGCTCCAGGAGCTAGTTCAATCTGGAATTCGACCTGGCGATGAGGCTGTAGCCCAGGTAAATCTTCAGGAAACACTTGAGGAAAATCACGTACAACTGGGATATCCTCTAATCTCTTCTCTTTCGTTGATGCATCAGTAACAAGTGCCAGAATGGCGGTGTGACCCTTTCTCAAACATTTCTGAGCCTTCAGAAAGGAGATGATGCCAACCACGGCACCACTCTTGTCGCCTTGAACTTCGAGAGGTTCTTTACCAGAACGGGGAATACGAACTATCTTCTCCTTGCATAAGATCTTTGCTTGTTGTTGGGATAACCAATCCATACCAATGACGATGTCGAAACTACCCAGAACTATAGGAATGAGATCGATGGAGAAAGTCTGACCCGCTAAGACGATGTTACAACCCTTGACTACATGTGTGGCCTCTAAACTTTTACCGTTGGCTAACTCTACGACATGTTTGGTTTTTAAGGGTGTTGGTGTACGTTTTAACATTTGACTAACCTTTAGAGACACATAACTGGTATCCGCACCCGAATCAAACAAAACAGTAACATAAAAGTTGTCGAGAAGAAACTTACCCATAACCACGTTGGGATCATTCCTTGCATCACCCTGCCCCAGCACGAACACACGACCCCTAGCATCGTTGCCGTTGTTGTTTCCCCCGTTGTTGTTCCTATTGCCCGGATTATTGTTGTTGTTGTTGTTCTAGTTCTGGTTTAACTGGGGGCAGTCTCGCTTAAAGTGTCCTTCAGCACTACATTGATAGCATCCCCTATTGCCGCGCTGCTGTTGCTGCTGCTGGTTTCGTGGAGTAGGTGGTTGTTGTTGCTAGTTCTGATTCGCAGGTCGTGAGCTCCTGCAATCTTTAGCCTCATGACCATCTTGAGGCACCGTTGACAACGACCCTTGTTGCACTGGCCGTTGTGGTGTTTGTTGCAAGTATTGCACCTTGGGAGGTTTCCTCAATAACCACCCTGTCTTTGGTTACCCGAAGCTTGCTGACCAGGGCTCTGGTAGTTAGCAGTCTTGCGCTGCTGAACCTGAGACTGAGCTGTAGCTGAACCCTTGCTGGAATCCCCATCCCATTTCCGCTTGTTGTCTCTGGGAGTAGCGGAAGTAGTAGCATCGGTAGCACTGATACGTTTAGGCAGCCTGTTCTGATCCACTGCCTGATCTGTGAGGCGATGGGCAAGACGTTGAATATCCTGGATATTATCAAGGTTGGCCGATGTCACGTGACTTTGGATCTCTGGTGATAGCCTTTTGAGATACAACTCAATGCGCTTGATAGGAGGATCCACCATAGTTGGACACAGGACGGCCAGCTCGTTTGACCGTTTAGTATATGCCTCAATTTCCGACCCCGTCATTTTCAAATGAAAGAACTCCACTTCTAGCTTGTGGATGTCATCAAGTGTGCAGTATTCCCGTTTGATCAGTTCTTTGAAATCATTCCAAGGAGTGGCGTTAGCAGCTGCCAATCCTAAAATCTGAACTTGCGCATTCCACCAAGTCAGCGCAATGCCTTCTAGAGTACCAGTGGCGTACTTCACCCTGCGAGCCTCAGGGCATTCACACATCTCAAATACGGACTCGAGCTTTTCAAACTAATGGAGGAGTCCAACTGCTCCCTCAGTGCCACTGAATGTGCTAGGACGACAGTCCATGAAATTCTTGAAAGTGCAAATAGGTGGCTGAGTGTGTTGACCTGTTGTGTTATAAGAACAAGACAAGGTTAAACAAAAGAGTTGGTTTAGGAGTGTAGGATCTAGAGATCCTAGAGTGGGTTGCGACTGCAGGGTATACCTCCTGCTTGTGCGGCTGCAAGTGCCGCAACAACTTGTTCGTTAATGAGAGCCGTCAACTGGGCTTGAGTCATGTTAATGCGTCCAGCCATGATCTTCATAGCAAAGGTAACATAAGTGAGAGAGGTTCGTGAAAAATTCGATGACAGAAGAGAGTAAGCACATAAGTGTTCTCAGGCAATAAGTGTTACGTTTATCTAAGCATACCGTGAGCAAAGTTCTATGTAATCTAGCAAGTAGGCAATGTAAACATGAATAGTAGTACCTAGTGTGTTGAGTCTTGCACGTGGAGCGAAGCGTCGTTGTGGATCGTTGAGCACTGTACAGGTTATAGTCTGGTTTTAATAAAAACGTTTTCCCCTTATTAAAACCAAGTTCTCTATAACCAATGGCTCTGATACCAATCTGTCACACCCCCAAAATCCACACACGGAGTATCACCGCTTGGAGGTGTGACTGACCAGGATCAAGCCACCAATCATATTGAACATAAAATATAAATGGTAAACGTAAATGTAATCCAACCAAAACAATATTGTATAATCTCATTGCTTAGCGGAAGCATAAAGATAAACCCAATCATAAGTATAAGTATGAAAAGTCATAATGTTTAACGAAACATTCACGATCCTTGTCCATGACGACCGCGCCTCCCAGTGCAAGCTCCATGTGTACCTAACGACCTGCAAGGCATGCAACAGAGAGTTAACAACTAGTTGAGCGAGTTCACAGTTGGTTGTTTAGTTATAGTGTTCATTTCGTAAATCGTATGTTTGTTAAGTAAATCATGTATCGTTTATACTTGTATCGCGGCCCTCCAGGCATGTTTGCGAAGATTAGTGGGGGTTCTCCATGTATTGTAGACTAGTTATATTTGTATCGCGGCCCTCCAGGCATGTGTGCGAAGTTTACTATCAGTATCGCGGCCATTTCAGGCATGTGTGCGAAGTTCAGTAATAGTATCGCGGCTATTCCAGGCATGTGTGCGAAGGGTAGTGGGGGCTTCCCCATGTATCACTAGTCTAGTAGTATCTATATGTGACCTTTCCCTACGAGGTCAGTAATCCATAATTCCCAATAACAACGTAAGTACAGATAATCGTACAACCCCATTCCCTACCCCGGGAATCCCATGCCTTGGTAAGAGTGTGAACTCACCTTGGTTTGCTCGGTATGCTAAGTATGTGCTCACAGTTAATCAATTAAGTCCTAAAGTACGCACGTATACATAATCAGTTTGTATTCACAAAGTTCACGTATATGCATAATCATAGTGGATATCGAATCAATGATCACCAAGCAGCACAAAACACGTATTCAAGCTCATAAAAGTTATGCTCAACATTAAACAGCAGTTAGGTAATCCAGTTAACACTTAACAGAGTTAAATCAGGTTATTGTGCCGTTTACCCATTCGGCTAAACACCCCTGTCTCGCCATGAAGTCCCTTCGACGAAATACCCTGGGTTTCGTCGTGATGTCCTCGGCAAAACACTTTGTGTTTCGTCATATTTGTTTCGTCAAAACAGGTGTCGGCGAAACACTTTTGTTTCTCCATGCCCATTTCGTCATCAAGTGTTTCGTCCGAATGTCAGTTACGTCGTCTAAACATTAAATCACAAAAACCCTAATCATTGCTACCAGCCGTTATGAACATCATCGATCATCATCATCAGTAAATCATAGGTATTCAATCAATCATAACAGAACCAAACATTTATCTTAACAATTTATTAATACCCGAGCATAACAAGAACATGGATCCACCCTAACAATCAGTCTACATCATTGATTCATAACCCATTCAGACTAACAATAATAAGAACCCTATGTGTTCACAATCCGACTCGTTTTACAAGTTTCATTATCGATCGTGATAGTCATTATCAACAACTAATCAGGGAAAATCCAACCAAAATATCAACAATCATATTTACAATCTAACGTATGCAAATCACTATGATCACAAACCTTTATCACTGTCATCTTTCACTGAACCCTAGTCTACAGTATTCCATCAAAATCATACACTAAGCATGCCTTCGTGAACAGGTAAGCATTAGTAATAGACTAACCGAATCGAGATGACAAGTAGGGAATACGAGAGAGAAAGCTGATGGTGAGGATAGTTGTTGCCGTCACACAGTAGGGAGTTCTAGGGTTTCAACCTTTGCCGAAAAGTGTTACGAATGGAGCAGAATAGTGAATAAATATTTCGTGTAACGGGTTGGGCCCTTAATGGGCTTCGACGAATCGTGGGCCGGCAAAACACACTGTTTTGTCAAACAAGGTATGGCGAAACACATCAGTGTTTCGTCGAACAAGTGATGGCGAAACACATCAGTGTTTCGTCGGGTTGTTTAATGGCGAAACACTCTTGTTTCGTCTACTCGTTTTGTCTGGTGGGTTATCATATCAATTAAACATATCACAACGTATACACTTAAACATCCAAACACATAAGCATGCACAATCACCATACACTTTATCATGTCACAACGTATACAATTACAAAGCAAACAACTTAAACAAACAGTTAACGTGCATTTAATGCGAAAACAGAATCTTGGAAACTCGAGTTGTCACACACTTGAACGTTATAGACTTGTACCATTAATCTGCACGTGAATTAATTAGTCACTACCAGGATACTGAATCAGGATGTTACCAATATCCTTATCCGGTATCCTGAGCACAACAAAAGAAACATAGTCAGAATATTATTCAGGATATAAGAGCAGAAAACCACCCATAACAATTGTCCCCAAAATATATCTGTTGGTATACCAATTCCAACGGATATATTTTAAAGCTTATCTCGTAAATCGAGGTTATTAAGTTGAAACGATGGTCGAGATGACATTGTGCAACTTCCAATGCGATTTACACTCAATGGCTATCTATTACGCCCCTATATCTTCTCTCTTTCTGTTTGAAAACCAAATATAATTAACAGAATCTCCAGGTAATTATTCATTCCTTCTTCCTTCCCTGCTAATCTCTTCATTCTACTCCCAATGGCAACTAGAACCCGTTCTCATACTGGTGAATCGACGGAGACCTTCGTCCAACAAAACCTTCCCAAGAACCCCAAGAAGGAGATATGTGCCTTCGATAATGCAGACATCGCAGCGTGGAGAGCTTCCGCCGCCTTTGTAGACAGTGCGATTATCAGAGCATTCGACCGGTCAGTTCGATCGGATGTTTCGTCTGCCGATTGGGTCTGTTTTCCGGCGTATCCTTTCTCGCTAGGCCTTCGATATCCTTTTCCTGAATTCATGATGCAATTTTTTCGAACCACCGGTCTTTTCTTTGCCCAAACAATGCCCATGGTTTGAAGGGTACTGATCGTACTTAACCAAATCAAAAACCTCCACTTCCCTGACCTCTGCATCGAGGATATTCCGATCGCCTATCGTCTTCGATCACATGGTTCTAGCCGATTTTTACTCTTTTCCACTTCCAGTAAACCCCTCATTCTCAATGCCACCAAGAACGAGGATGGATGGCAACGGAAATTCTTCTTCGTTAAGCGAGATTCCATCTATGAGGGTGTTAGCCTCCCGGTGGAGTGGTTAACCACCGGTAGGGTTTAGGGTTTTCAGAATATCCCCAAATACCTCTTGGGCCTATATCCTGTGCTGACACTTTTTTATTTGGCCTTTATGTAGTGAACTTCAAAGAAGTAGCCTCTCCTACTGAAGAATCTAAAAAGAGAATCAAAGCGATTTACCAGTTACCCGAAGGTGATAGGAGCTTTTCCACACACCTCCAAGTTCCAGCCAATATTCGTCGTCTGACATGTCTGGTAAGGGTTATTCTGCAAATGATTGATTAGCTTAATATAATGAAAGAGTAAAAAAGATTTAGAACTTCTCCTTTTATGCAGCACCTGCCAAAATCCCAGAAGTTTTTGACCTTGACGAGTTGGACAGTTACTCCGATCCTGTCCAGGTCAAGAAAGAGCCAAGTCCCAAACCTATTACTTCATCCAAGCCTACCAGCTCAAAAGCCACCGCCATTCCAAAGCCTTCACCAGGTACTAAGCCCCGGACCTCTAGTTCCCGTAAGAGGAAAGAGACTGATTCGCCTGCCGCTCCCGAAACATTTCCCTACGAGAATCACGGGTTTGTCGAGGCAAGCGGGTTCATGACTTCCTTTCTCAACCAGGTACAGATCCTTATCCCGTATCCTGCATATATATGCCAAACCAATATCTTGGTTAATATACAACAATACCTGCGTTTTTTTGTTGTAGGGCTAACGTTTAGTTCACTTGTACGAAGAATCTTGCAGGCTTAACAGGATACTTGAGTCCAAATTGAAGAAAGCCGAGGTCACTATTTCCGACCAAGGAATGATCGCCGCTGCTAAATCTCAACATTACGAGGACAAGTTCAAGGCTATGACCCAGGAACACCAGGCTGCCATCAAGAAAGTTACTCACAAATCCTAGGCCCATCTTGACGCCTCCCAAGTGCAACATGAACATGACATGGTCTCTTACCGGGAAGGCCTTAAGAGCTCCATCGTCATCTCCCTTCTTCATTCTAGGCTAAAAATGGCTTATGAAGCCAAGGCCCTGGGTTTTGAATGCCCTTCTTGGAATGTCGACGCCTGGGAGACAAAGCTAAGAGGTCTTGGCGGTAATCCTATGGAGCATCCTGCCAAACCTGTAGTTGAGGGGTCTTCCAAGGCAACCGAAAAGCTAACTGAGGCTGGTGGCGAGGCTGAGAAGGATGTTAGAGCTGATCCTGAATCGGATGCTGGTGAAGACGTGATGGATGAAGAGGGTGTTTCCCCCTGAATGCAGCGAAGTGGGCAATGATGGATGTTCGTGCCTAGGCTGGAGCCCACTTTTTTAAGTTTGATGGTTGTACTTGTTTGAACAAGTTCATTTCCTGTCTTTCAAACAATTTACATTTCCTGCACTTAGACAATACTGTGACCAAAGGTGAAGGGATCCTGAGTTTCAGGACAAAGCCCTTGGTCATCAATTAGTATGGTTTGTTCTGAACGATATAACAGTTGGAGGTGGATGGGTCTCGGTTTGAGATGAAACCTTCAACTGTTATGTAAATATGGTTAGAAACTAATTGTGTTTTTGGTGGATGGATCTCAGTTTGAGAGGAAACCAAAAGCACAACTTTTGCTATGTTAATAATATAACCTTCTTTTGGCTTATTCATTGTTGTTCAATTTTTATTTTTACAAAGCTTGTTTTGACAACAGTTGTTCGACTCGAATACAGTTTTAATTTTTTAATCCAAGTATCATACCCTAAACATTCTAAGCAAATATCCTGAAATATATCCTGAGAATATATCCTAAAAATATATCCTAAGAGTATATTTTGATCAGGATATTCATAAATGCTATAATCAAGCTTTTGTCAAACATAGTTTCGAAAATTCAAATGATTTAGATAAGGTTTTTAAAGGAAAGATTATACCAGAGGTAGAGTACAACCCTATTCTCAGACTTCAATCCTTTTGCAATCTTTCCAACGAAGGTGTCCCCAGTCTGGGACACTTAGTGTACTAGGTCCAAGCTTGATCCTTTGAGCTTTGCACAATTGTCTCAGTAGGAATGTCCCCTGTGCATTATGTCTTTGAATACTTAGAAATTTTCTGGGCATCAACTGCAACCGTTTGTAAAATTTTTTCATTACAGGGGATAAACCCTAATATATCCTAGAGATAAATCCTTAGCGTTCTGGGGATAAACCCATAGGTATTCTGGGGAAAATCCCAAGTTTTCATGCGCTATAGGCAGGAGTGTATAAACTCCAAGACTTAGAAAGGTGAAAACCTTTAAACCTTAGAGAGTATGAAAATACCCTTTCGCGAGAGAGGGTGATCAATCCCCATATACCTTTATGATCCAGGATATAGCCAACATTAACGAAATTGTCAGCCACTTTTACATGGATTGGTCCCACTATCTTGAACTATCCCTGGATAGCTTGCGCTCCAGGCGGGGTGTTTAAACCCAATTCGAGAGAAAGGTGAATACCTTTAAACCTGTGAAGGGATCAGAATCCTTTAAACGTGAGAGAGGGGGCCAATCCTCTAATCTTTCGAATTATGCTGAGTGTATATCCTTGAGCTATATCCCGAAGCATATTCTGCAAAACAACCGTAAACTAAGATGAGCTAACACCCCTCCGATGCTTAATTCAGTATTGGGTTCAAAAGGATAAATAAATTCAAACATATTAAAAGAGATAGAATTCATACCATCCTGACTTAGAAGTTAAATTATAAACTCACTTGAAATAGAGCTTTAGGTGTATAGCATTCCAGGATCTTGGTAGCATATCCCCTTCCATATTCTTGAGTCGATATGCTCCTTTCCCAGATTCTGACTCAACCTCATAGGGTCCTTCCCACTTCGGAGCTAATTTTCCATCAGCAGGATTGGTAATGTTTTGAAAAGCCTTTCTTTGTACCCAATCTCCAAGTTGAAACCTTCTAGTCCTTATATTCTTGTTATATGCTCTGGATATCCTCTGTTGATATGCTGCCATCCTTAGCTTTGCCGCATCTCTCGTCTCATCCACAGTGTCCAATTCTTGGCACAAAGCCTCAGGATTCTGCTCAGGATCCCAGAGGTTTGATCTTGCTGTAGGTATCACAATTTCTGTTGGGATCACTGCTTCTGCTCTAAATACTAAGGAGGATGGAGTTTGGCCAGTTGCACTCTTTATCATTGTTCTATCAGCCCACAAAACAAAGGGTAATTCTTCTGCCCATCTTCCTTTCTTAGCTCCTACTCTTCTTCAAGTTGTTGACGATTATCTTTTTCAAGGATTCTGCTTGTCCGTTCGCTTAAGGATGCACTGGTGTGGACGTAATAATTTTAATCCCCCAACTCTTGCAAAAGTCAGTAGTCCTCTTACTTATAAACTGAGAACCATTGTCACAAATTATCTCAGCTGGTACCCCAAACCTAGTCAGGATATTCTTTTTTATGAAATACTACTTCTTGGTATCTGACTTGAACAAATGCTTCAGCTTCAACCCATTTAGAGAAATAATCAGTCATTGCCAACATGAAGACTTTTCCTCCTGGAGCTTTTGGCAATTTTCCCACTATGTGTAGGTCCCCTTTGAGTCTATGGATCTTCACAGAATCGTCTATCTAACCTAGAGTGCGGAATCCTCTAGATCAGATTGTAGCAGAAAACGTGTGGAACAGCAAATCCAATCAAACCGGGTTTTCTATTGATTATCAATCTCACGAATTACAATCAATCCAAAACCCTAACTCTCTATCAAATTCGTCCAAGACAAGTCTCTCACGAATTCTATCTCCCACACAACTGTTTTGGCTGATTAACTTTAACCCTAATGTCTAACCTTGTTTATATAACACAAGGTTTACATGTGGGCTAGGTTTACACTCCTGGGCTGCGAATTGGACAGGCCCAATTCGCCCCCATCACCCAATTCCTTGGGTTTAGTTAGCCTAAACATTACAACTAACTATTACAAAGCTAAACCCGCTAACTGTTTATCGTTAAACTAATTACAAGATATCCAAAGACCAAATCTAAGCTGTTGTCACAAACATGCACCAACAAACTCCCCCTTGACAATAGCTTCATAAAAACTTTGTCTTGAGTCAAAACTTTGTCTTCGGTCTTCTTGCAATCTTCAAGTAGTTCTGTCAGCAGCAACAGCAGCAACAGACTCCCCCTAAGCTGATGCATCCAATCACCAAATCTTCAACACGTTAGCGTTTGAGAAAACTCCAGTTCAGCATTTGCAAAGCAATCTTCAACTCTTCAACATTGTCTGCAATATAGAAAGGAGGTTCTACCATGCAGCCAATCAAACTCTCATCTTCACACTTCACAGCAACTTCTCAGCAACAAACTGCTTCAATCTGTATACTATAAAACAAACATCTCGAGAAACCATAAGAATTTTTCAACAAAGTTAAATAAATTATTATTTTTCAAGATATTAGTGAAACTGTATAACAGATTAAGCCTTTTCAATTTCATCACCAACACGCAAAACTTTTTGTTCAACACACAAGGACCTGCCTGATTGAAAATTTTGAACTCACTTTCTAACACCGTCTCCCCCTATCAGTAACAATTCTTCCAAGAATAACAGTTTTCCGTACGTTAAGAATTTCAAACAGAAAAAGACACTATTTTTGGATTTTTATATTTTTCTGAAAGCAAGTAAATAAACAAAAACAATAAACACTCTATTTTTGTGAGAATCACTGGTAAGAAGATCATATCAGCACAATCAAACTGTTTCACACAATCATATAATTCTTTATTTAATTTTTCGTGAAAAGCAGTTCAAGACGATTACCAGTATGTTTGTCCACTTAAACAAAATGCATGAACATTTCAAGTACCATTACCATATGATACGTTAAGGTAATTTTATTTTCTGAAATATCAGCGTGTCCCACAAAAGGATATACCCCCACGATCAAGGTATGCACAAAGATTCATCGTAGTAGGTGAGTATACTGAATTCATCCTTTAAGATATCCTGTCTGTGTTTAGTTCTGCATTTAACCTGTTTTATCATGTTTTGATTTCGTAACCATGAACACCCAAATAAATACTAATCAAATCCTGGAAATAAAAACAGCACACTCTATCATGCAAGTATCTTCCCTACCACATATTTCACAAGTCCAATCCAGATTTCTGAAATCTTAACTGGGAATAGGTTGAGAAGAGAATAGAATAGATCTTTAGTAGAGATGGTATAATATACAAATCAAATGAGATTTTCTCAGTTTGATATAGGTTTATTGGGTTTCTTTTGGGCACTAGAGGGCCTCTTTCGGGTGTATTTGATCTATAGCGCGACAACGTACAGCTAGGTCAGCATGTATCTGGATGCAGCAGAAGCTGTCGTTGCCTAGCACCTCCAGGTCAGCATATATCTGGATGCAGCAGAGGAGGTACACGACTTTTTTCAGAGAAGATTTCAGAATCAGATCAAAATTGTGTGTATCGGGAAATATACAGACATTCAAATAGAAATGAGCTAATTCCAACTGACTATCTTTCCTGGGGTCATGTACAATTTTAGTTCTAACAGACAGACAGCCAAGATATCCCTAGATAAAACAACAGTATAAAGACCCAAAACTTCAGATTTTGGCAATCTATCAACGCAAGAATTAAGGTCATTAAACCATACACCACTAATGTGTTCCCCACTCATATTCAATTCATTTAAGTTTATATCACATTGGTAAGTTGATTATTTCATGCTTTTTGCCTACTGGTACATCATATGATGAAGCTGCTATCACACTTAAGCAATTTAATTTCAAGTTCAGTGTGACAGTCTAACTTGCTGATGTACTATCATTTCTCCTTTTCACACAGTGATAACTCATTTTTGATTTTCTAATTTTTTTTATGTTTTTGATTTTTCAAATTTTTTTTTTGTGTTTTTGATTTTTAAGAAAAGCAATAAATTATTTACAAAAATTCTTATGAAAAACCAGTTATTCAGGATTCCTCATCCCGTTGAGTTCGACTAAGTGTTCAAAGCGAGCCCTGTCAAATGCTTTAGTATAAAGATCTGCCAGGTTATCCTCTGTGTCGACTCGATGAAGTTCAATTAGTCGCTTTTCAGCACAATCCCGTATAAAATGATGACGTATGTCAATATGTTTTGTGCGACTGTGATTCACGGGATTATTAGTTATTGAAATAGTGGCATTATTGTCTATCATAATAGGAGTACGAGTGAAATCCAAACCGTAATCGCGCATTTGCTGTTGAATCCAGAGAACCTGAGAGCAGCAGCTTCCAGCAGCAATATATTCAGCTTCACACGTAGAGGTAGACACACAGGATTGCTTCTTGCATTGCCAAGACACGATCCTGCCTCCTAAGAACTGACAACCACCTGTTGTAGACTTTCTGTTCGACTTGCATCCTCCAAAGTCTGAGTCAGTGTAAGCAACAAACGTCAAATCACTATCAGCTGGATACCACAACCCAAGTTTAGGTTTCCCCTTCAAGTAACGAAGAATGCGCTTCACTGCTTTCATGTGTGACTCTTTAGGATTCGCCTGATATCTGGCACACAAGCATACAGCAAACATGATGTCGGGTCTTGAAGCAGTCAAGTACATTAGAGAACCAATCATTGCCCTGTATTGAGTAGGATCAACATCTTCAGTACTTTCATGATCTGGGCCAAGATTGTGATTTTCACATATGGGTGTGTTGGAAGTAGTGCAATCATTCATTTTGAACCGACTCAAAATGTCATACACATACTTTGTTTGATGAATAAACATCCCATCCGCCTTCTGTTCAACTTGTAATCCCAGAAAGTAGGACAGCTCACCCATAGCACTCATTTCGAACTTGCTCTTCATCACCTGCTCGAACTCTTTACACATGCTTTCATCAGATGACCCAAAGATGATGTCATCCACGTACACCTGTACCAGCAGAAAATCTTCCTTCTTCCTCTTGATGAACAGTGTACTGTCAATCTGACCTCTTTCAAAACCATTCTTGATCAGATGTGTAGACAGTGTCTCGTACCACGCCCTGGGAGCTTGATGTAACCCATACAAAGCCTTATCAAGTTTGTACACTCGATCTGGATAATCTGGATCAACGAACCCATCTGGTTGTGAGACATACACCACTTCTTGGACTTTCCCGTAAAGAAACGCACTCTTCACGTCTAGTTGGAAAACTTTGAAGCCCTTGAAAGAAGCAAAAGCTAGAAACAAACGAATTGCCTCCAACCTCGCCACTGGTGCAAACACCTCATTGTAATCTATTCCTTCTTGCTGATTGAACCCTTTGACCACCAATCGTGCCTTGTTTCGCGTGACTATACCTCTTTCATCCTTCTTGCACCTAAATACCCATTTGGTGCCAATCTCTCTTTCACCTTTAGGAAGATCAACCAACTCCCAAACCTTCAACTTAGCAAACTGGGCCAATTCCTCTTGCATAGCTTCAACCCATGAATTGTCTTTAAGAGCCATATGAATGTTCTTCGGCTCCTCTTGGGAAATAAAGCAACTATACAAGCACTCGTTCACTATCCCAGTCTTCTCAATCGACACAAATAAACCTGTATTCGCTGCTATGCTTCTTCTCGTTTGAACACCTGCAGCAGGATCTCCCAGTATCATGTCAACTGGATGATCTCTATTTGCTCGTGTAGTAGCAACAGCATCAACTTCCACATTGTCACCAAGGTTTGATCCAACCTCCCCCTGAATATGCTGATCCGCAAACGGATTAATGAAATCCTCCCCCTGATTGGGTTCGGGTTCATCGTCACTTGAATCAGTATCAGCAGCATCTTGAGAAGGTCCCGGAGCATCTGTTGTATCAACATTTGATCTAGGCATGAACTCGCCTTCATCATCACCAATCACTGTTTGAATCAGCTGAGACTCATCTGCATTGGAAAACTCAGGAATATTAAATGATTTAAAGACACTTTCATAATCATATAATATAGCTGGTCCACTCGTTGACTGTTGAGGTTTGTAAGAAGTGATTTCAACATTGAATACAACCTCAATTTTACCAGTTTTTAGATTAAAAACCCTTTTATTCGGTGCGCCAGGTACGTAACCTAGAAAGTAGCCCTCGTCAGCCACCTCACCGAATTTTTGTTTATCTTTATTTCGCACAATGGTGCAGGGTAATCCAAATGGTTCAAAGCCTTCTAAGTTTGGTTTCTTGTTAAACATTAATTCATGACAAGTCTTGTTAAAACGTTTAACAGTCAACACTTTGTTTAGGACGTAGCAAGCTGTATTCACAGCTTCTCCCCAGAAAAGAACTGGTAGCTTAGAATCTGAAAGCATCGTCCTAGCGGCTTCAATCAACGTCCTGTTTTTTCTCTCAGCAACTCCATTCTGTTGAGGCGTATAAGGAGCAGAATATTGATGTTCAATTCCCTTGCGAAGACAGTAGAGATCCAGAATACGATTCTTGAACTCCGTGCCATTATCACTCCTTATCCTCTTGATCTTTGCATCATGGACGTTTTCCAGTTTTGTAAAAAGATCTATCAGCATCTCTGCCGTCTCATCTTTTGTACCTAAAAAGAAAACCCATGAATAACGTGAGTAATCATCAGTGACAACTAAACAATAGTACTTTCCACCTATGCTCCTCACGTTCACTGGACCGAATAAATCCATGTGAAGTAATTCGTAAGGGGCATCTATGGAATTTACTGCTTTTGATTTGTGAGGTTTCTTGTGTTGTTTTCCCTTTTGACATGGAAGACATTTGTCTTCCACTTGAAACCTCCGCAATGGAACCCCTCTCACTAGCTCATTTTTAACAAGATAGTTCATTTTGCGATAGTGAATATGGGCCATGCGTCTGTGCCACAACATCGATTCAGCTTCAGATGCTTTTGATAGTAAACACGCCACCACTGCAGTTGGATCCTTAGCACCCATGTCCATGACATAAGTGTCATTTCTCCTTGGCGCTCGCATGACTATCCAATCGTCCGGTATCTTCAAACCTGGTTTCAACACTAATGCTTCATTCTTGGTAAAATGGACCGAGTGACCCTTGTCGCAGACTTGTGACACGCTCATAAGATTGTGTTTAAGCTGCTCAACATAGTTCACTTTGTCCAGTGTGATCTTCCCATTGGTCACCTTACCTCGGCCTGTAATTCTACCACCTTTTGCACCTGCAAAATTCACTTGTCCTCCATCATATTCTTCAAATTCAGTCAACAACCTCGCATCCCCCGTCATGTGCCTGGAGCAGCCACTATCAACATACCACAAGTTGATAATCCTCCTTAGCAGCTCCTGCACACACCAACCAAGAAATTAGTTAGATTGGGGGACCCAAGCCTTAATGGTCTTGGGTCGTCCAAATTCACCAACCACCGGAACGTCCATCCAATATCCATTACTCCTAATTGGAGTCTTGGATCGTAGACCTGTTGGAATTTGATTTTGATTTCCACTAGGCCTTTGGTCCTGAGGGTTTCTATATACATTTGGACAATTTGACCTTTGGAAATTTTGATTTTGAAACATTGAATTTTGATTCCAAGAAGCATTATTGTTATAATTTCTAAAGCCATTGTTATAAAAAGTTCGACCACCATTATTTTGGTATCGATTTTGATATTGACATTGACTTCTGAAATTATTAGAATTAAAGTTGTTCATTCTAGGTGAACTGCTTCTAGGTCTCTGATATCTGCTTGATGGAGATCTAGGCTGAAATCTTTGTTGATTTCTTTGAAAACGAGGAACTTGAGGAGTTCCTTTTTCAGCCTTATCTACACCAACAGCAACATTCTGTGGTTGCTTGGGAGCAGATTTCTTTGGAGAATTTGAACCTTTCTCCTCACTATCACCACTCTTCACTGGTAATTTTCCTCTCTGTTTGTCACTCATTTGTGCTTCACTATTTTTGTTAGGACAGCAGCTAGCTACATGTCCCTTTATGTGACACCTGAAGCACGATCTCCTTTTCAAAGACTTCTTAGCAGGAGTCTCTGAGGTAGATCCCTTATCAGAAGGTGATGATCCCTTGGAAGAATTTTGTTCAGTTTGCTTAATTTCAGATTTTTCTATGCTCTTATTTTTAGCAAACTCTACATTTGATTCTTTTTCAATAACAGCGGTTTCATTTTTCATATCACTACCTTGAACAAAATTTATCTTTTTAGCAAAAGTCGAATTTTTATTCTTAGGTTGTGAAGTTTTCTTTTTCAAAACTGGTTTGCTGTTGTTGTTCTTCCTAGCATCACCATTCTCAGACCCTTCACCCTGACTTGATGTCGATCCGAAACTACTTGGTGGAGTTGACATATAGGCTGCTAGCTCATCTTCACCAGGCAGGAAAGAATAGTCATGACTAAGAGGAGGTGGGACTTCATGAAAGCCCTGGAAGCCCACAGAGGTCTTGTCATTACTTTTCTTTAACCCACCCATCATGTGTTTCATAACAAAAGAAGAATCTCTGAATTGACTTAATTTCTGTTCAAGTTCAATAATTTTGAGTTGTGCATCTGACAACTCTTTGTTTTTATCAGAAATCTCTTTTGTTTTTTCAGCCATCATTTCGTGAGCTAAGTCTATTACTTGAAGTTTTTCGTTTAACTTGCATGTTAAGGCTTCAATTTCACTTTCATAGCCCTTTATCTTCTTCAAGTATAAAGATTCGTTTCTTTTTGCAAAAAAGTTCGACTCTTTTATGCTAGACATCTCACTCACCAGACTTTGATTTTGAGCTGACAACCTGTCAACTTCACCCTGTAGTTCACGACACCTCAAACACACAGAATTAGATTGTACCTCTTTTTCATGAACTTCTGTGGTTTGATCAGCAACAACCTGTTCAGTTTCACTCTTTTTCTCTACGTCAGCATCATCCACTTTTACTTCAGCATTCTCCACTTGAGCTTCATTACTTTTCACTTCTGATTCAGCATCACTCACAGTAGTTTCAGTCTCAACAACTGGCACTATCTCTGCCATGAATGCTTGAGTAGCACTCTCATTTCCCTGATATCTCTTTTGTAATGCATCCCACATATCCTTTGAATTTGTGTACTTTGTGAAGGTATGCTTGATGCTATCAGGTAAGGATGACTTTATTGCAGCTAAAGCTCTCTTTTCAGCTTCATGCACTTTCTTATCAGCCTCATTCATGTTCACGTAGTCTGTTCTACGTCGTCTGCCCTCAAAGTCATGTACTGGGTTTATGTACCCATCTTCAATACATATCCACATGCGTGCATCCTGCGATTTAATAAAGGATTTGAAGCTGTCTTTCCAAGTAAGATAGTTCTCCACCTTCATCATCTTAGGAGCATTCAAGTTGGCCATGTTCGACATTTTAAACGTTGCAGACTGAGAAAACCGTACAAAATATCTCCGAAAACAGTGGTTACCAAATTACACCTTTAGAATCGTCTCGAAAAATCCAAGGAATCTAACGGCGCAAACGGTTCTGTCAAACGAGCTACGGATCAAATTCTATATGCGAAACACTGAAAATTTTCAGACGCTTGCCAAATTAAATTCCACCTCTTAATTTTGCTGATAATTTCGCTGGGAACACTGTTAATTTCGCTGGTTTTGACTTAAAATCGCTGATCAGGTTAAATTTGCTGGTTATTTCGCTGAAAATGCTAAATTCGCTAGTATACTTTCGCTGGTCAAATTCGCCAAATTAGCTGGTCAAATTCGCCAAATTCGCTGGTCAAATTCGCTATTACGACGACCAGTAAATTCGCCGAAACCGAAATAATTTCGCTGTGGAAAGTTATTCGGTTACCAAAGTCGCCTTTGGATTTAAGTTCGCCGGGTCAAACAACAATTTCGCTAAGCAGACTGTTAAATTTGCTGATGAATCTGCTGGTCAGTGTAATTTCGCTGGTCCTGCTGCGAAATTGCTCAAATTCGATAGGTATCTATGGAAAGTTGATCTTTTTGAAATTTTGATGATTTTCTGGATTCTGCTAACACAAATCTGCAAAATCAGAAAACCTAATCAGAACAATAATTTCGAAAATTGTGAAGAACAGATTAAAAACCACGAAGAACACGAAGAACAGTCTTCGAATCTTCAAGTCTTTCAACCAAAATTCTTCAACACAACCAACCAGAACTTTCTCCAACACCTGCAAAACAGCAAACAAGCAAACCAAAAGATCAAAATACCTAAAAATTTCGAAAATTTTATCAACCAAACACAAAAAATTTCGAAAATTTTTTAAACCCTAATTTTCAGGTTTAACAAAAATTTCGAAATCACTTCCTGTTTCTGCAGCAACCAATTCTGAACCGAGCAATCAAGAGCCTAATGCTCTGATACCAATTGTAGGTCCCCTTTGAGTCTATGGATCTTCACAGAATCGTCTATCTAACCTAGAGTGCGGAATCCTCTAGATCAGATTGTAGCAGAAAACGTGTGGAACAGCAAATCCAATCAAACCGGGTTTTCTATTGATTATCAATCTCACGAATTACAATCAATCCAAAACCCTAACTCTCTATCAAATTCGTCCAAGACAAGTCTCTCACGAATTCTATCTCCCACACAACTGTTTTGGCTGATTAACTTTAACCCTAATGTCTAACCTTGTTTATATAACACAAGGTTTACATGTGGGCTAGGTTTACACTCCTGGGCTGCGAATTGGACAGGCCCAATTCGCCCCCATCACCCAATTCCTTGGGTTTAGTTAGCCCAAACATTACAACTAACTATTACAAAGCTAAACCCGCTAACTGTTTATCGTTAAACTAATTACAAGATATCCAAAGACCAAATCTAAGCTGTTGTCACAAACATGCACCAACACTATGTCCATTCCCCATTTCATGAATGGCCAAGGGGAAGCAATAGGATATAGTGGTTCAGCTGGTTGGTGTAATATATTACTATGCCTTTGACATGCATCACATCTTCGAGCATATTCTGCAGCATCTTTTTTCACCGTCGGCCAATAGTATCCTGTTCTTAATACCTTTGGGAATAATGACCTGCCCCCAGTATGGTTACCACAATCCCCTTCGTGTATATCCTGAAGCACTTCTTTAGTTTCGGGATCCTCCAAGCACCTCAAATATGGTCCTGCAATAGATTTCTTATACAAAACATCATTTATAATAGTGAATCGTAATACCTTCATTCTAAAGGCCTTAGGATTCTCATCCCCTGGGATGTGTCCTTCCTTGAGATATCTCATGATTGGAGCCATCCAGGACTTAGGATCCTCCTGGGGATACTCATCATCAGGATCATGGATACTTACTACTTCCTTGTCCTGAGATTTGAGAAGATCCGTCGCAGGATACAGGATATGTAATATTGGTATTTGGGTTCCCTCCGGTATCCTGACTGATGATCCTAGATTTGCCAAGGCATCTGCTTCAGCATTATCCTCTCTTGGTACCTGTTCAAGTGTAAAAACATCAAAATATCCTGCTATTTTTTTTTTGAGAATTTCGAGATACTCGATCAACTTCTCACCTTTAACTGCATAGGTCCCACTAAAATGATTAGTAATTAACAAGGGATCAACAAATACTTGTAAATTTTTAACATTCATATTCCTGGCTAACTCTAATCCTACAATCAAAGCTTCATATTCTGCTTTGTTATTAGTGGCAGGAAACTCACACCTAATAGCCTGGGGTAATATATCCCCCTGTGGCGATTTTAGTAGTATACCCAAACCTACACCTTTTACATTAGATGCACCATCAGTATACAATGTCCAAGATTCTAGATTTTCTCCTAGCTGTTGTACTTCTAGGTCTACTTCATTTTGAATATCACTACTCAATCAGCCACAAAGTCAACTAGAGCCCGAGACTTTATGGCATTTCTAGGTTCATATACTAGATCATAGGCACTTAATTTTACTAACCACTTAGCCATCCTGCCTGACATCTCAGGTTTCCTAAGCACGTTTTTAATAGGATAATTAGTTTTAACATGAATCCTATGTGTCTCAAAATAGTGTCTAAGCTTTGTTGATGCCATAACTAAGGCCAATATTAATTTTTCTAAATGAGAATATCTAGTTTCAGCATCTAATAAACTTTTGCTAACGTAATAGACAGGATATTGCTGACCTTCGTGATCCTTTACCAGGACAACACTTACCGCATTCCCTGATACTGCAAGATACAGGGATAATGGTTCACCATTCTCGGGCTTCATCAATAGAGGTGTAGTTGAGAGATACTGCTTTAATTCCTGCAAGGCTGCTTCATGCTTCTCTCCCCATTCGAATTTCTTATTCTTCTTCAGGATATCATAGAATTCGTTGCATTTTTCCGAGGACCTTGATATAAACCTGTTTAATGCTGCTACTCGCCCTGTTAATCTTTGTACATCTTTCATATTTGAAGGTGACTTGATGTCCAAGATAGCTTTAATCTGCTCCGGGCTTGCTTCTATACCCCTTTTGGTCACTATGTATCCTAGAAACTTTCCTGCTCCCACTCCAAAATGGCATTTGGCAGGATTTAGTTTCATGTTGTATTGGTCCAGGATATCGAATGCTCCCTTAATATCTTGGAGGTGATCCTCAACCTTCTTAGATTGTACTACCATGTCATCGATGTACACCTCCATGGTGTCCCCCAGCTTGTCTCTAAATATCATGTTCACCAATCTTTGGTACGTTGCACCTGCATTTTTCAAACCAAATGGCATAGCAGTATAATAATAAATACTTGTTGGTGTCATGAAAGCAGTATCCTCTTGGTCTGAAGGTTCTATTTGGATCTGCTGGAATCCTGAGGATGCATCCATGAAGGTTAACATCTCATGTCCGGCAGTAGCATCCACCATTGAATTAATATGAGGTAGATGAAAGGGGTCTTTGGGACAAGCTTTGTTCAAGTCCGTGTAATCCACACAAACTCTCCATTTCCCATTTTTCTTTTGCACCACAACTACATTTGCTAGCCCTTTGGGAAATTTCACTTCCCTAATCATCTTGCTCTTTAACAATCTTTCAACTTCTTCCTGAATGATTGTGTTCCGTTCTGGAGCAAACTTCCTTCGTTTCTGTTGGACAGGCATGAAAGACCTAGCAATTCCGAGCTTGTGAGTTATAATATCCTTGGAAATACCTGTCATATCCTCGTGTTTCCACGCGAATGTTGACATTCTGCATTTCAAAAAGTTAGTCAATTGATTTTCAATATCCTGAGGGATATTGGTTCCTACGAGCACCGAGATATCTGGATTATCCTGATCCAGGATAATTTTCTTTACATCCTGCTCTGAAGCCTCCACGATATCCTGGGCTCGCATCTTTAATTGCTTTGCTGCATTGGGCTTTGTCAAGGATTTCATCGAAGAAGAATAACACTCCTTTGCTTCCTGCTGATCACTTTCCACCTTGATTACTCCCCAAGGGATAGGGATCTTGATGCATTGATGATAGGTTGACGGCACAGCTTTCATATCATGGATCCACGACCTACCCAATATAATATTATAGCAGGATAAGGAGTCCATGACACAAAAGCGCTGCATTGAGTTGACCCCTTCAACATACACAGGAAACTTTATCTCTCCCACGGTATTCCTGACTTCTCCACTGAACCCAACAAGCACAGTGGATTTCGAAGTAATATCCATCGGGGATACATTCATCCTCTTCAGTGTTTCCAGTAGAATTATGTTGACGGAACTGCCATTATCCACCAGTATCCTGCGCACAAAATGATTAGCAACATATAAAGTTATTACCAAAGCATCATGGTGAGGATCCTGGACAGTATCCCTGTCATCACTATCGAACGTGATCACTTTATAAGTCGTGAGGGTTGACATCCTGGTCGGCTTATCTCCCCTCTCTGCCTTAGCCTCCTTCGCGTGTCTTTTTGCCGTAGAATATGATGTTCCGCAAATGTCGGATCCTCCTGAAATAAAGTTTATTATCTTGGCATCCGCGGGAGGTGATGCTGCTCGTTCAGGATCGTTCTCGGTATCCTGACCCTTATTCTTCTTTCTTCCTAGGAGATTCTTCAGATATCCCTTGCTCAGGAGATAGCTTATTTCTTTCCTCAGAGCAATGCAATCTTCAGTAACATGTCCGAAATCCTCATGGAAGGCAGACCACTTGGACTTATCCTTCCAATCAGCTTTCTGTTGGTTCTTCCTAACCCACCTCGCTTTGTCTCCTAAACCCTACATAGCATACATCAGTTCAGGTTATTAACAGAAAACAATATTCTGACAATTCAGGATACTCCTCAGGATCCTCGTCTTCAACAGCATTCACTTTCTTGCTGTCATTCCTACCATATGGCTTAGAGCGATATGGTTTGCACGAGGATTCTGATTTCCTGTTGGTTAACTCATAGGTTGTGGATGAATTCATCCTCTCTTGCATCTTTTTGTCATCCTACAGTCGAATATATCTTAAAGCCATGTTCCAAGCTTCATCCAGTTTCCTGCAGGGATTCATTACAAGATCCTGGTAAAATTGAGAATCTTTTTGCAATCCCATCTTGAAAGCCTGCAGAGCTGTTGCAACATCAAGATGTGGGATATCTAAGGATTCCCGGCTAAACTTGTTCACATAATCTCTTAAGGATTCCTGAGGTCCTTGAGTTACCCTGTAGAGATCACTGGTTAGTTTTTCAAAACTTCGACTTCAAGAAAATTGACTATTAAATAAATTGACTAAATGAGCAAATGATGTAATCGAATGAGGAGGAACGTTTAAGAGCCATTTTAAGGCTGATCCTGTTAAGGTAGAACCAAAACCCTTGCATAGGCATGCTTCCTTGAGATCCATAGGGATAGGGTTAATTTCCATCCTTGCCCTATACTGGGCAATATGCTCTTCGGAATCCATAGTTCTGTTATAGAGCTTCATGTTGGGGCTTTGAAATATTTTTGCGATTTCAGCATCACAAATAGGATATGCAAACCGAGATATCTTGTGGCTATCCTGGGATACTTCTGGGATCGGCTGGACTACTCCAGGTACATTGGATATCATGTCCTTTAACTTCTGAAGCTCCCTGGAAAGTGCTGATGTAATACCTGCATCCTGCAAAGATCCAATACCATTAGTAGCAAGAGTATTATTATTATTAGATACGTTAAAGTTAGGGGAGGATTTCTTAATGACCTGTGATCCTCAATTATTATCCTGTTTGGTGATCCTTACTTCTGTGTATATTAGTGATCCTTAGAAGTGCTTCAGGATCAGGATCATGGATCATCCTAAGGATCCTTATACTAATGATTGTCTACTTTGAATTCGGTATTATTTTGTAGGAGTACCAGCTTGGACTTAGTCTTGGCAACGTTCCTGGAGAATATTCCACGTTTATTCCGCACGTGCTTGGCTGGAAGTGGACGTTATGGAGTCGTGGAAGACTTGCACCAAATGCGGAATGTTTGTTAGCTTAGATATTTTTCATTTTTAAAGGGGATAGCGAGCTAAATAGAAAGACTTGGCTATTTTTTGGCTACACACACTCGTGCAACTGCTCTCACCAGCTCTCGGCAAAACACTTAGCAATTTCAGACATTATTTACACAATACACTATAGTGATCCTTGTACTTAGCTCGCTATCATCCGAAGTTGTAATACGATTGTTGTTTAATTTGAGTTGGTGATCGGTAGTTTCCATCACCCGAGGTTTTTTATGCCAGAGATCATTCATTTATCAAGGGCTTTTTCCTCGTATAAATCTTTGTGTCACTTGTGCATTTCATTTCTGAATGATCCTCATTGTTGTTTATCAATTCAAGCATCATACCTCACAACAGAAAGTTTGGTTACATTGTCTTAGCTTGATTTTTGACCAAAACAGTTTGGCGCCCACCGTGGGGCAATTGGTGCTTCATTCCTAAAAGATTCTCATTCTCGTGATCATTTCGGTTCATTGCATCCAAGCAGATGGCTTCATCATCAAAGAACACTTCCACTGCGATGTCTGTAGTCAATTCTCCCAGGGCATTCCACCTTTGCCTTCACCAACTTCTGGATCTCAGAAAAATGCCAAGAAGAAACCAACTCCCATTTTCTCAAAACTTCCAACTTCTTCTGCTTCTTATACTCCTACTACTAGTGACTTGTTTACTCTGATTTTGCAGATGAAGGAGCATATACAACAGCAGGATAAGACCAATGAAAGGATTCTTAGAGAAATTGGAGACATCAAGAAACAGAAGAGATCGGCAGAGGATCATTCCCCATTGATGCCCAGATCTTTGAATTTCGATACTCCGGTTATAACTTCTCAGCCTTTAGTGATTCCAGACGTTCAATATGTGGGAGGACCAAGAGGAGTGCATTACGGATCATCAGCAATGACTCAGGCTTCAGGGTCATACTTCCAACCAGTAAGATCCGATCCTTAGCATATAGGATCCTTCGCTAGCTCAGGAGGCTACTCGGGAGCGCAGCAGATTCAAGGATTCTGGCCATTTCAAGGATCCTCGCAGGTTCAAGGATCCTCTCAGGTTCAAGGATCCTCTCAGGTTCAAGGATCCTCGCAGGTTCAAGGATCCTCTCAGGTTCAAGGATCCTCCCAGGTTCAAGGATCCTCCCAGGTTCAAGGATCCTCTCAGGTTCAAGGATCCTCTCAGTTCCATGGATCCTTCCAGATTCCAGGATCCTTAAGGAGTTTGCAATTAGGGAGTTCAGATATCCATCAGGGAGATTTTATTCCAATGCAGACCATTGCCTCTACTGGTCCTTCGATCATTCCAGAGTCTCAACAATATGGATTCACATCCAGTGTTCCTAATTTAAAACCAATGGGAGGTAACACTTTCAATAATTCTTATATCACTAACCATGGCCTTATGCAGGATACAGGTATCAATCATGTCATGGCCAGAGAATTGAAAAAGTTGAAGGATATGATATCAAGTGTCCCAGGGGTGGTCAAGCCTATCCCGGAGATTGCAGATGGGAGCCATAAGATATCTCGTTTTGCACCACCCATATGTGATGCTGAGATACCCAAGAGGTTCCACGTGCCAACCATGAAGTTGTATGATGGTTCAACAGATCCTGAAGAACACATAGCACAATACAGGGAAAGGATGGAGATCAATCCCATCCCAGAAAGGTTAAAGGAAGCATGTCTGTGCAAGGGATTTGGATCCACTCTTACTGGATCGGCTCTTAAATGGCTGCTAAGTCTTCCCCCTTATTCTATTACCTCGTTTGCTAATCTAGTTAACCTATTTAATAACCAGTTTTCTTGTAGTAGAAAATTTGAGCGTTTAACTAGTGATCTGTATAGGATAACCCAGGGTCATAAAGAATCATTAAGGGATTATATCACTAAGTTTAGTAAAGAATCCTTTGATATTCCTAACCTGGATATAGCTACGGCTGTTGAAGCTTTTAAAATGGGATTGCTTAGGGATTCATTATTCTATGATGATCTTGTTATGACACCATGCAGGAACCTAGATGAGGTAAGAACCCGGGTACTTAGGTTCATCCGGCTAGAGGATGACAAGAGGATCCAGGAGAGGTTAGCAGGATCCTCAAAGCAAGAGAAGCAAGGATCCTCATTCAAGAACAACAAGTTCGGATCCTATAACAAGTCTGACAACCAGAATGTGCATGTTGTTGAACAGGAAGAGGATGATGAGGATTATCCCCCAATTTCTGAATATTGTTTTTCTGTTGATAACAATGAACTAATCCTTGCGATGCAGAATCTAGGTGATAAAGCCAGGTGGCCGAGAAAAAATGACAGACCAGCTGCAACTAAAGATAAGTCAAAGTGGTGTGCATACCATGAAGATTTTGGGCATCTCACAGAAGAATGCATCGCATTGAGAAAAGAAATTGGATACTTGTTGAGCAAGGGGCACTTGAAAGAATTATTGGGAAGAAAGAAGTCAAGAACTCAGGATCCTGAAAGGATCCCAGAGAAAGCTCCAGCCCCTCCAGCAGACGCACAAGTTATAAACTTTATTTCTGGAGGATCAGACATTTGTGGAACATCCTTCTCTGCAGCTAAAAGACATGCAAAGGAAACCAAGATGGATAATGGAGATAGACCCATTCGAACATCCAGTGTCTCCGAAGGAAAAATCATAACTTTTGATGAGGATGATCGTGTTAACATTCAGGATCCTCATCACGATGGTTTGGTTATTACTCTTTTTATTTCTAACCATTTTGTTCGCATGATCCTTATAGACGGAGGAAGCTCTGTGAATATCATCCAGCTTGATGTTCTTAAGAAGATGAATATTCCCGAATCCGATATCATACCAAGATCCTCTGTGCTTGTGGGTTTCAGTGGCGAGACTAAAAATACTCTGGGGGACATTAAACTCCCAAACTATATTGAAGGGCTACATTCTTACCAAAAGTTTTGTGTTATTGACTGTTTATCTTGCTGTAACGTTATCCTTGGCAGGCCTTGGATACATGACATGAAGGCAGTCCCTTCCACTTATCATCAATGTGTAAAGCTTCCTAGTCCTTGGGGGATAGTGAAGATCGATAGTGATCCGCAGGAGGCTAAGAACTGCTACACCTCATCAATGAAACCAGCTTCAAAGTCAAGGGAGCAATAGCAATCAAAGCATCCTCCAAGAGATGTCTTGGAGGCAAGAGAGCAGGATGTAGTAGAAATCCTTATGGATCCTGATGATCCTGAGTCTAAAGTTTACATAGGATCAGGGATCCTTGGCGAAATGAGAGAAGACCTCATATCCTTCCTCAAAAGGAGAAAGAACACCTTTGCATGGAAACACGAAGATATGATAGGTATATCTAAAGATGTAATCACTCACAAACTTGGCATTGACAGGTCGTTCAAACCAATCCATCAAAAGAGGAGGAAGTTTGCACCAGAAAGAAATGCCATTATCCAGGAAGAGGTAGAAAAGTTACTCCGACCAGGTATGATTAGGGAGGTCAAGTATCCAAAATGGTTAGCCAATGTGGTTCTAGTGCAAAAGAAAAACGGAAAGTGGAGGGTATGTGTAGATTTTACAGATTTAAATAAGGCATGTCCCAAGGATCCTTTCCCGTTACCCCACATTGACTCCATGGTGGATGCAACCGCGGGTCATGAACTGTTAACTTTTATGGATGCTTCATCTGGATTTCAGCAAATTCAGATGGAACCATCTGATCAAGAGGATACAGCTTTCATGACTCCAACTGGTATATACTGTTATATTGTTATGCCATTTGGACTAAGGAATGCAGGTGAAACTTATCAAAGGCTAGTGAATATGATGTTCAAGGATCAGATTGGATACAATATGGAAGTCTATATAGACGACATGGTGGTTAAATCTAAAAAGGCTGAGGATCACCTAAGAGACTTGGAGGAAGCATTCAATATCCATGACAGATATAATATGAAACTAAATCCTTCAAAGTGTCACTTTGGTGTTAAAGCAGGTAAATTCTTAGGATATATGGTGACAAAGAGAGGCATTGAAGCCAGTCCAGAACAGATCAAAGCTATAATAAACATCAAGTCCCCTGCCAACGCTAAGGATGTTCAGAGGCTAACATGCAGGATTGCAGCGTTGAACAGATTCATATCCAAATCCTCAGAGAAATGTAAAGAGTTCTATGATATCTTGAGGAAGAACAAAAAGTTTGATTGGACTGAGAAGCACGAAAATGCTCTCAAAGCTCTCAAGGATTACCTGTCCTCGGCCCCTGCCTTGATGAAACCAGAAAAAGGAGACGTGTTATCCTTATTGTTTTGGTCAAAAATCACACAAGGATAATGTAACCAAACTTTATGTAAACGGGGTATGATGCTTGGTTAATTATGAAAGTAAAGGATCACTTCTGTGATAATAGATGCAAAGACACAGTGATTTATACGAGGAAAAAGCCCTTGATCAATGTATGATCTCCGGCATAAAAAACCTCGGGTGATGGCAACTACCGATCACCAACTTCAATATAACAAAAATGTAGTTACAACTTCGGATAGTAATGAGCTGAGTACAAGGATCACTGAGTGTCTAAGTGTTTGAGAGTTGTGTCGTATGTTGTGTGTCCTTTCGAATGAAGAAGAGTGGTACTTATACATGTGTAGGTGACCTATTTTAGGTAAAAATGACTAAATATCAGCTCATTACCCCTTTAGAAATATAAATAATCTAGCCTAAATTGCTGCCCATGAATCAAGCCATGTTTCCATATCCTGTGCAACGTCTATCTCTGATTTAGCTCTTGCCATATTTGTGAAGACGCGTCCCTGGATCATGGTCTTTAGAGCATATCCTGCTAGATGTTCCTGCAAAGCAATATTGTATTAAGCGGAAGTGGCCGTTAGTGTGAGGATCACCATAATGTCCCATGATCCTGATCCTGAAGTTTTGCTGAGGATCACTGTCTGCCAAAGAAAGAAGGATCACTGGTTAGGATCATGTGTAAGGATCACCTACAGTAAAATCCAGCCCTAACAATTGCCCCCAAAATATAAGGAGTTAATTGTAAATAAACGAGTTATATTTTGTTTCGATCTTATCTCTAACGGGCGACTCCAAGAAACTAGCCGTTATGTTCGGACTAGCCGTTGTGATCATTACGTCAGAGATGTGACAATCCTGCAGATCATGATTATAAATAGGAGATAGGGTGAGGATCAGTTTGTATTTAAATTCAAGATACTTCCCTTTATATTCTGCACTCGAAGATTGATCAGGTATTCTACTCTTCTCTTTCTTCTTCTCTCTATTTTTCTTTGCTCTGTTTTCTGCTTCTACCCTGTTTCTGTTCCAAACATGCTGCTTCGGAATTCTCCGCACAAGGATTCCAAGAAGGATAGTCCCTTAAAAAGCCAGGGGATTATTAAGGATTCTCCTACGGAGAGGTGCTGCTTTACTGATGCCCACATAGATAAAATTCGTCATTGCTTTCCGGCGAATGTTGTTTTCAAGTCCTTTGATCCTAGTACTTTGAGCGACTCTGTTTCGAATACCTGGGTGGCTTTTCCTGCTACTCCCTTCACCATAGGGTATTCATATCCTTTTCCATCCTTCACCCAATCCTTCTTTTCTCTAACCGGCATCTCTTATATCCAAGCTATGCCGATGATCTGGAGGGTTCTGTATACCTTCGAGAGGATCATTGAGCAGGAAGGAATTGACCTGGGGATGGCGGAGCTAGCTGAGCTCTATGATCTTACTACGTTTGGATCACATCGTTATCTGCTGAAACGGAAAGCTGGAGAGGATCACCCTATCTTCAAAGTTACCAAGAATGATACAAACTGGAAACGTCGGTTTTTCTTTGTTAAGAGGGATTCCATCCCGGATGGGAAGGATCTGCCCAAGGAATGGGCCACTCATGGTAGGGTAGAGGATCCTCGAAGGATCACTGTCAGTCCTGTCTCATATGATGAGGATCACTAATGCCTTTTTTCCTTTGTCTTTTATGCAGCTATTTCCGTTGCTCACCTAAAATTGACCCCTGCTGCAAGAGAAAGAGTGTTAGCTTTTAAAAAGCTTGATCCTGAAGTTAGAAGCTTCCAAATCACCATCCCAGATTCTCAAGAGATATCCTCTGCATCTGCCACAATGTCAAGTAAGTATCCTCATAAAAAGTAAGTTTTATGTAAAAGTATTTAATTAAATAAGGGAACTTATCTTGTTTTTGAATTGCGTAGGTGCTGGAAAATCTGCCAGGTCTGTCAAATCCGCCTCCATGTTTGGGATAAGTGACCTTGCCAATGTCACGTCTTCTAAGAAGAAGAAGGCTCCTGCTGTCAGTCCTTCAGCATCCGCTCCCAAAGCGTCTATCCGGGGCAAGGGAAAAAAGAGGAAAACCTCTGAAGATCTCCAAGGATTTCCCCTCCTCCGTCAGCAATTCCTTGATTACGTGAATGAGGTAAGGATCACTGCCCCTGTTGGTCATCCGTTTTGAATATCCTGTTTGTGTATCCTGCTTTTCTTGAGGATCACCTGAGTCTGAGCTTGTCTTTATTCTCTTGTTTGCAGAAACTTGCTGAGATTGAAACTTATCTTGGCAATGTTGAGGACCAGGAGAGCCAGATTGCCGATCTTCAGCAAATGGGTGTGTTAAAGGATCTCAAGATAGCGGATCTTGAGAAGGAACTCCAGGCCACCAAGGATGAAGCTGCTCAGAGGCTGATTGATATGGATAACGAGAAGCAGGAGATCACCCAAGATGCCAAGGTCTCGGCGGCGATTGCTATGTACAAGATACAACTTCAGATGGCTGAGGAGGCTCAGGATCCCACCTTTGACAAAAGCTCATGGGACGTTGAAGGTTGGAAGGCAAGGCTGGCGGACTTGGATGACGAGGAGGATGCTGAGGATATCCCAAGGCTGGAGGGAGGTGATGCTGATAAGGATCAGGGTGGAGAAGCTGGTGGAGATGGAGCAGCGAAGGAGTAGGCTGCATGATTGGGCGATGATGGATATTGTTGACTAGGCCGGAGCCCAATTTTTTAGGTTTGTTAGTGGTTTGTGGTTGTGGTATTTGGAACAATTTATGGTCTGTAACTTAAACAATAGTTTCTTAGGGTTAAGGATCCTGGATCCTTTTAGACAATAGGTAGGATTACAAAAGGTGGAGGGATCCTCTGTTTGGGGGATGAAGCCTTTGTGATCCTGTCGCCTTTATTTCCTGCAAAATGCTAAGACCGCATAGACAATGGACACCCTTTGCCAACCCATGTGGACGGGCCACGTTTTGCTGGTAGAAATGTGGGTTGGCAATTTTGACAATCTTTTTGAAAGGGTTAATGATCCTTTTGCTTAATAATATAACTTAACTTTTCTGGCTTATCTTGTGTTGTTATCCTTCAATAATCCTCTTATTTCTCAATTGCTATATTTGTTAAAATAACGAGAGTTGAAAAAGTGTTTAATAAACTTAGGATATGATCCTAGATCAAATATCCTCAAATTGAATTTATTCAAAGTATTTTAGTTCAAGGATCATAGGTTTGGTTGTCAAAGTATAAGGGTTGGTTAGGATAATGAACAATGAAATTAAAAATAGTTAAGGATCATACCTGAGGATCCAAGTTAGGATCCTAACCTTTAATCGGAATCACCATAGGTAAAACTTTAATGGATAATAAGGATTAAGGATCCTTAATTGTTTAACTTCGAAAACCTGAAAAAATGGAATATAACTTTGGACTAAGCCAATATAAAGGATAAGTTAGTAACTGGGGACAAGCCCAAAGGATAACTGAGAATGATCCCAGAGGATCACTGGGGACAAGCCCAAAGGATAACTGGGGACAAGCCCAAAGGATCGTATGTAAACTGGAGTATGGCCCTTTCTGGCAACTATCCAAACTTAGTGACATGAAAATGTCAAAACCTTAGCTAACGTGAAAACGTTAGAAACCTTAGGAACGGATGTATGGTGCGTCCACCATTATACGTAGGATCCTAAATATAGCCAGTACGATGAGGTTGTCAGCCCCGAAAGTGGGTACTGGTCCCAAAGACGTGAACTATACCAAGATCATCGTGCGCTGCTGGCGGAAACTGGGGATAATCCCAAGGATAACTGGGGTTGTACCCAAGGATCTGTGGTGCTTTTGGAGATCTTTGACGATTTGCTGAAGATACCTGAACTATCATAACTCAAATGGTTTGTGAGTAGAGGATGAAGGATACATGATCCTTATCCTTAGAAAAAAAAGTAAGAAAATGCAATAGTTTTAGGATAAGCATATTACCAGAGTAAGGATCACCGATATCTCCAGGATCCTTCAAGGATACTTCAATGTAAGGATCACATGCAGGAAGGATCATGTTCACATGAAATATTTCTTTAAGTGAACAGCATTCCAGGCTCTTGGTAACAAGTTTCCTTCCATGGTTAGCAACCTGTATGCCCCCTTTCCTGCTTCAGCTTCAATCAAGTAGGGACCTTTCCATTTTGGTGCTAGCTTCCCGTCAGCAGGATTGATAGTATTTTGAAATGCTTTTCTCAACACCATATCTCCGACTTGGAACTTCCTTATCCTGACATTTTTGTTGTAGGTACCAGCCATTCTTTGTTGGTAGCTTGCCATCCTTATTCTAGCTAGATCCCTGATTTCTTCAATAGTATCCAAATCCT
This sequence comes from Helianthus annuus, assembly GCF_002127325.2. Classification (NCBI taxonomy): domain Eukaryota; kingdom Viridiplantae; phylum Streptophyta; class Magnoliopsida; order Asterales; family Asteraceae; genus Helianthus; species Helianthus annuus. The sequence continues at coordinate 20,605,897 of NC_035441.2, read as the reverse complement.
GAGCTAGGATTGCAGCATTTTCTTCAGGATCACGAGCAATTGTTCTAGCAGTTGGGATCACCATCTCTGTTGGGATCACTGCTTCTGCCCCAAATACTAAAGAGAAAGGTGTTTGGCCGGTGGCATTCTTGGGAGTTGTCCTATCAGCCCATAGCACATAAGGTAACTCCTCTGCCCATTTTCCTTTCTTGGATCCTAGCTTCTTCTTCAGATTGTTGATGATGATCTTGTTGGATGATTCTGCTTGACCATTGGCTTGTGGATGAATTGGTGTTGATGTTATCATCTTGATTCCCCAACTGTTACAAAAGTTAGTGGTTCTGCTTCCAATGAATTGGGAACCATTATCACATACAATTTCAGAGGGAATGCCAAATCTAGTTATAATATTTCTTTTGATAAAGGATATAACTTCTTTTTCTCTGACTTGAGCAAAGGCTTCAGCTTCTATCCATTTAGAGAAGTAGTCAGTCATGGCAAGCATAAATACTTTTCCACCAGGTGCTTTAGGGAGCTTGCCAACTATATCCATTCCCCATCTCATGAATGGCCAAGAGGATGGTATGGGGTGTAGTAATTCAGCTGGTTGGTGAAGGATATTGCTATGTCTTTGGCAAGGATCACATTTCTTAGCATACTCTATAGCATCCCTTTTCATGGTTGGCCAGTAGTATCCTGTTCTGAGGATCCTCGAGAATAATGCCCTGCCCCCAGTGTGGTTTCCACAATCTCCTTTATGGAAGTCTCTCAACACTTCTTCAATTTCAGGATCCTCAATACATCTTAAATATGGTCCTGCAAGGGATCGTTTATATAGCATATTATTTAAGATTGTAAATTGAGATACCTTGATCCTGAAAGCTCTAGGATTTTCTCCCGTTGGAATCTCCCCATGTTGCAAATATCTCATGATTGGTGAGGTCCATGATCCTGAATAAGATTGGGCTTCTTCACTAGGGATCATTGCAGTATCCTCTTCTATTTCCATGGCCACCTGATTTTCAATAGCAGGAGCCAGGATATGGATGATAGGGATACTTATATATTCTGGAATCTTCAAGGATGATCCTAGGTTGGCCAATGCATCAGCTTCCGTGTTATCCTCCCTTGGTACCTGTGTTAAGCTAAAAGAAACAAAAGAGAGTGCCAATTCTTTGACTATCTCTAAATATTTTGTTAGTTTTTCACCTTTAACAGCATAGGATCCGTTAAAGTGATTGGTGATTAATAATGAATCTACATATACTTCGAGATATCTTACCCCCATATCCTTAGCAATCTGTAAGCCAGCAATTAAGGCTTCATATTCAGCCTCATTGTTAGTTGCTTGGAATTCACAGGCTATGGAGTGGGGTATTATGTCCCCCTGTGGCGATTTTAGTAGGATCCCTAGCCCTGTGCCTTTGATATTTGAGGATCCGTCAGTGTGCAGGATCCAAGGATCCTTGGTCTCATCCAGCTGCTGGACCTCCAATTCTGCTTCCTTTTGTAGATCACTACTGAAATCAGCCACAAAGTCTGCTAGTGCTTGAGATTTAATGGCTGTTCTCGGTTCGTATCTTATATCATGGGCACTAAGCTTCACTGCCCACTTAGCCATTCTCCCTGACATATCCGGTTTCCTGAGGACATTCTTAATTGGAAAATTAGTTTTAACAACAATAGTATGGGTTTCAAAGTAATGCCTTAACTTAGTGGATGCCATGATTAATGCAAGGATGAGTTTTTCGAGGTGTGAGTACCTGGACTCGGCATCAAGTAGACTTTTACTTACATAGTAGATAGGATATTGTGTACCTTCGTGATCCTTAACAAGGACAGCACTTACAGCGGTTGAGGATACCGCCAGATATAAGGATAACACATCTCCTTTTTCCGGTTTTGCTAATGCTGGTGCTGAGGACATATACTCTTTTAGGGCTTGTAAAGCATTCTCATGCTTTTCAGTCCATTCGAACTTCTTATTCTTCCTTAGGATATCGTAGAATTCTTTGCATTTTTCTGAGGATTTTGATATGAACCTGTTCAATGCTGCTATCCTGCCTGTCAATCTTTGAACATCCTTGGCATTGGCAGGAGATTTGATATTTATTAATGCTTTGATTTGTTCCGGGCTTGCTTCAATGCCCCTCTGGGTTACCATGTATCCTAAGAACTTTCCTGCCTTAACACCAAAATGGCATTTTGAAGGATTAAGTTTCATGTTGTAACTATCAAGGATATCGAATGCTTCTTCCAAGTCCCTTAGGTGATCCTCAGCTTTCTTTGACTTGACCACCATATCATCTATGTACACCTCCATAGTTTTTCCAATTCGATCTTTGAACATCATATTTACCAGCCTTTGATATGTTGCACCTGCATTTCTTAGTCCAAAAGGCATGGCAATATAACAATATAAACCGGTTGGGGTCATAAAGGCTGTATCCTCTTGGTCAGATGGTTCCATCTGGATTTGTTGGAACCCAGATGATGCATCCATAAAGGTTAACAGTTCATGCCCCGCTGTTGCATCCACCATGGAGTCAATGTGGGGTAATGGGAAAGGATCCTTGGGACATGCCTTATTCAAATCAGTGAAATCGACACATACCCTCCACTTTCCGTTTTTCTTTTGTACAACAACCACATTGGCTAACCATTTGGGATACTTTACCTCTCTGATCATACCTGCTCGAAGTAGTCTCTCTACTTCTTCTTGGATAATGGCATTCCTTTCTGGTGCAAACTTCCTCCTTTTTTGATGGATTGGTTTGATAGACCTGTCAATGCCAAGTTTGTGAGTAATAATATCCTTAGATATACCTGTCATGTCTTCATGTTTCCAGGCAAAGGTGGATTTTCTTCTTTTGAGGAAGGATATTAAGTCTTCTTTCATTTGGCCAAGGATCCCTGATCCGATATAGATTTTTGATTCAGGATCACTAGGATCCAAGAGGATTTCATCTACATCTTGTTCCCTTGCCTCCAAGACATTCCTTGGAGGATACTGTAATTGCTATTGCTCCCTTGGCTTCGAGGTTGGCTTCATAGATGAGGTATAACAATCCTTAGCCTCCTGCTGGTCACTATCGATCTTGATTATTCCCCATGGGCTAGGGAGCTTCACACATTGATGGTAGGTAGATGGGACTGCTTTCATATCATGTATCCAAGGCCTGCCAAGGATAATGTTGCAACAAGATAAACAGTCAATAACACAAAATTTTTGGTAATTATGTAATCCTTCCACGTAGATTGGGAGTTTGATGTCCCCCAGAGTTTTCTTTGTTTCCCCACTGAATCCTACAAGCACGGAGGATCTTGGTGTCATGTCTGATTCTGGGATTCCCATCTTCTTCAAGACATCAAGCTGGATAATGTTCACTGAGCTCCCTCCGTCAATGAGGATCCTGCGGACAAAATGGTTAGAGATAAAGAGAGTGATAACTAAACTATCATGGTGAGGATCCTGAATGTTAATGCGATCATCCTCATCAAATGTTATCGTCTTCCCTTCTGAGACACTTGAGGTTCTAATAGGCTTTTCTCCATTATCCATTTTTGATTCTTTTGCATGTCTTTTGGCCGCTGAAAAGGATGTACCACAAATGTCTGATCCTCCGGAAATAAAGTTAATCACTTGTGCGTTTGCCGGAGGTGCTGGAGCCTTTTCAGGGATCCTTTCAGGATCCTGGGTCCTTTGCTTTTTTCTCCCCAACAATTCTTTTAGATGCCCCTTGCTTAGCAGGTATCCAATTTCTTTTCTTAAGGCTATGCAATCTTCAGTTAGATGCCCGAAATCCTCATGGTATGCACACCATTTGGACTTGTCTTTAGTCCCGGATGGTTTGTCATTCTTCCTGGGCCACCTAGCCTTTTCACCTAGATTCTGCATTGCAAGGATTAGTTCATGATTATCAACGGAAAAACAATATTCTGAGATTGGAGGATATTCTTCATCATCCTCTTCTTGGTCAACAGCATGCACATTCTTGTTCTCATTTCTATGGTAGGATTCGAACTTGTTGCTTTTGAAGGAGGATCCTTGCTTCTCCGGTTTTGAGGATCCCACTTGTCTCTCCTGGATCCTCTTGTCATCCTCTAGCCGGATAAACCTGAGTGCTCGAGTTCTTACTTCATCTAAATTCCTGCATGGTGTCATAACAAGATCATCATAGAATAATGAATCCTTAAGCAGTCCCATTTTGAAGGCTTCAACAGCCGTAGCCATATCCAAGTTGGGAATGTCCAAGGATTCTTTACTAAATTTAGTTATATAATCTCTTAATGATTCGTTATGATTTTGAGTTATCCTGTACAAATCACTAGTTAATTTTTCAAATTTTCTACTACAAGAGAATTGGTTATTGAATAAATTAACTAAATTAGCAAATGAAGTAATAGAGTAAGGGGGAAGACTTAGCAGCCACTTAAGAGCTGATCCAGTTAGAGTGGATCCAAATCCTTTACATAGGCATGCTTCCTTCAATTTTTCTGGGATAGGATTGATCTCCATCCTCTCCCTGTATTGTGCTATATGCTCCTCTGGATCCGTTGTGCCATCATACAACTTCATGGTAGGGATATGGAACCTTTTGGGTACCTCTGCATCACAAATTGGTGGTGCAAAGCGAGATACCTTGTGGCTTCCATCTGCAATCTCTGGGATAGGTTTGACTACCCCTGGAACGCTTGAGATCATGTCCTTTAGTTTCTGTAATTCCCTGGCCATAGCATGATTGGTACCTGTATCCTGCATGAATCCAAGGTTAGTGGTAGGATAATTATTTAAAGTGTTACCTCCCATTGGGTTCAAGTTAGGGAATCCATATTGCTGGGATTCTGGAACAACGGAGGGACCAGTGGAAGCAATGGTCTGCATTGGAATGAAGTCCCCTTGATGGACATCTAGACTTCCTGTTTGCAAACTTTTTAGGGATCCTGGCATCTGTAAGGATCCTGGTATCTGGGATGATCCTGGAACGAAGGAGGATCCTTGAACCTGGGATGATCCTGGAATAAAGTAGGATCCTTGAAACTGCTGTGCCCCCGGATAGGCTCCCGGATTCATGAAGGATCCCATGTATTGAGGATAGGATCCTATTGGCTGAAAATGTGAATCTGATGTCTGAGTCATTGCTGCCGAGTTGAGACGTGATCCTCCTGACTCCCCTATGATTTGCACGTCAGGGATCCCTGATGGCTGGGAAGTGATCATTGGAGTGTCGAAGCTCAAGGATTTGGGCATCAGAGGAGAATGATCCTCTGCCGCTTTCTTTTGTCTTTTGAGATCTCCAATTTCCCTGAGGATCCTTTCGTTGGTTTCATATTGCCGCTGCATACGATCCTTCATCTGCAAAATTAAAGCAAATACATCACTAGTACTGGGAATAGAAGAATTCATAGCAGAAGAAGATAGAGGTTTAGAGGAAGTGGGGGTTGATCTCTTCTCAGTATTTTTCTGAGATCCTGCCGGTGGAGGAGGCAAGGTGATCTGTGATGAGGTGACTGCAGACATCGCCGTGGACGTGTTCTTCAATGATGAAGCCATGTAACTCTTTGAAATGATTTCGAACAAAAGATTTTCTTATGAATGAAGCACCAATTGCCCCACGGTGGGCGCCAAACTGTTTTGGTCAAAAATCACACAAGGATAATGTAACCAAACTTTATGTAAACGGGGTATGATGCTTGGTTAATTATGAAAGTAAAGGATCACTTCTGTGATAATAGATGCAAAGACACAATGATTTATACGAGGAAAAAGCCCTTGATCAATGTATGATCTCCGGCATAAAAAACCTCGGGTGATGGCAACTACCGATCACCAACTTCAATATAACAAAAATGTAGTTACAACTTCGGATAGTAATGAGCTGAGTACAAGGATCACTGAGTGTCTAAGTGTTTGAGAGTTGTGTCGTATGTTGTGTGTCCTTTCGAATGAAGAAGAGTGGTACTTATACATGTGTAGGTGACCTATTTTAGGTAAAAATGACTAAATATCAGCTCATTACCCCTTTAGAAATATAAATAATCTAGCCTAAATTGCTGCCCATGAATCAAGCCATGTTTCCATATCCTGTGCAACGTCTATCTCTGATTTAGCTCTTGCCATATTTGTGAAGACGCGTCCCTGGATCATGGTCTTTAGAGCATATCCTGCTAGATGTTCCTGCAAAGCAATATTGTATTAAGCGGAAGTGGCCGTTAGTGTGAGGATCACCATAATGTCCCATGATCCTGATCCTGAAGTTTTGCTGAGGATCACTGTCTGCCAAAGAAAGAAGGATCACTGGTTAGGATCATGTGTAAGGATCACCTACAGTAAAATCCAGCCCTAACACTTATACCTAGCAGTATCCTCAAAAGCAGTAAGTGTCGTTCTCGTTAAGGATCACGAAGGTACACAACATCCTGTCTATTATGTAAGTAAGAGTCTACCTGATGCTGAATCCAGGTATTCACACTTAGAAAAACTTATCCTTGCATTAATTATGGCATCTACTAAATTGAGACATTATTTTGAAACTCATGCCATTATTGTTAAAACTAATTTTCCAATTAAGAATGTTCTCAGGAAACCTGAAATGTCAGGAAGGATGGCTAAGGGGGCAGTGAAGCTAAGTGCTTATGATATAAGATATGAACCTAGGACAGCCATTAAATCCCAAGCCTTAGCTAACTTTGTGGCAGATTTCAGTAGTGATTTGCAAAAGGAAGCTGAATTAGAAATCCAACAGCTAGAGGAGACCAAGGATCCTTGGATACTCTATACTGATGGATCCTCAAATGTCAAAGGAACAGGGCTCGGAATACTACTAAAATCGCCACAGGGGGACATAATACCCCACTCTATAGCTTGTGAATTCCAAACTACTAACAATGAGGCTGAATATGAAGCCTTGATAGCCGGTTTGCAAATCGCTAAGCATTTGCGGATCAGGTATCTTGAGGTACATGTAGATTCATTGTTAATCACTAATCACTTTAATGGATCCTATGCTGTTAAAGGTGAAAAGCTAACCAAATATTTGGAGATAGTCAAAGAATTGGCACTCTCTTTTGTTTCCTTCAGTTTGACACAGATACCAAGGGAAGAAAATACAGAAGCTGATGCGTTGGCTAATCTAGGATCATCTTTGAAGATCCCGGAGGATATAAGTATCCCTATTATCCATATCCTGACCCCTGCCATCGAGGATCATGTGGCTATGGAGAAAGGAGAGGATTCTGCAATCATCCCCAGTGATAATACTCAATCTCATTCTGGATCATGGATTCTCCCAATTATGAGATACTTACAACACGGAGAGATTGCTACAGGAGAAAACCCTAGGGCTTTCAAAATCAAGGTATCTCAATTCACAATATTAAATAATATGTTGTATAAATGATCTCTTGCAGGACCATACTTAAGATGCATTGAGGATCCTGAAATCCAAGAAGTCCTAAAGGATTTCCATGAAGGAGATTGTGGAAACCACACTGGGGGCAGAGCTTTATTCTCAAGGATCCTGAGGACTGGATACTATTGGCCAACTATGAAGAGAGATGCTGTGGAGTATGCTAAGAAGTGTGATCCTTGTCAGAGACACAGCAATATCCTTCATCAACCAGCTGAATTTTTGCATCCTATATCCTCCTCTTGGCCATTTATGATATGGGGTATGGATATCGTTGGTAAGCTTCCTAAGGCACCTGGTGGAAAAGTGTTCATGCTTGCTATGACTGATTACTTCTCCAAGTTGATAGAGGCTGAAGCTTTTGCCCAAGTCAGAGAAAAGGAAGTTATATCCTTCATTAATAGAAACATTATAACTAGATTTGGTATTCCTTCGGAAATTATATGTGATAATGGTTCCCAATTTATTGGGGGCAGAACTACTAACTTTTGTGACACCCGGGGGATTAAGATGATAACATCAACACCAGTCCACCCACAAGCTAATGGTCAGGTAGAATCATCCAATAAGATCATCATCAATAATTTGAAGAAGAAGCTTGGATCCAAAAAGGGGAAATGGGCAGAAGAACTACCTTATGTGCTTTGGGCAGATAGGACAACTCCTTAGAATGCTACAGGCCAGAATCCATTCTCTTTGGTATTTGGGGCAGAATCAGTGATCCCTACAGAAATGGTGGTTCCAACTGCAAGGACAAGTATTCGTGATCCTGAAGAAAAAGATAAGAACTTGGTTCAAGACCTGGATACTATAGAAGAAATCAGGGATTTGGCAAGGATGAGGATGGCCAGTTATCAGCAGAGGATGGCTGGAGCCTACAACAAAAATGTCAGGATCAGGAAGTTCCAAGTTGGTGATATGGTACTAAGGAAAGCATTTCAGAATACCACCAATCCTGCTGATGGAAAGTTGGCACCAAAATGGGAAGGACCTTACTTGATTGAAGCTGAGGCGGGAAAGGGGCATATCGATTGCTAACAATGGGAGGTGATTTGCTACCTAGAGCCTGGAACGCTGTCCATTTGAAGAAATACTTCATGTGATAAGGATCCATGATCCTCACATGATAAGTATCCTTAAAGGATCCTTAGAGCACAGATGATCCTTATTTTGGTAACATTCTAGTCTCAAACTATTTCATTCTCTTATTTTCACGTATAAGGATAAGGATCCTGCATCCTTTATCCACCTTTCACTTGATTCTGAGTTTTGAAGGTTCAGGTATCCTTAGCAAAGGGTTGATTATCCACAGAAGCAACCAATTACATGGGCTTGACCCCAGTTGTTTTGGTCAAAAATCAGACAAGGATAATGCAACCAAACTCTATGTTACGGGGTATGATGCTTGAATTGGGAAAAGACAATGAGGATCACTCAGAAATGAATTACACAAGTGACACAAAGATTTATACAAGGAAAAAGCCTTTGATCAATGAATGATCTCCGGCATAAAAAACCTCGGGTGATGGAAACTACCAATCACCAACTCAAATTAAACAAAAATTCTTTTACAACTTCGGATGATAGCGAGCTAAGTACAAGGATCACTATAGTGTATCGTGTAAAAGTGTATGAAAAATGCTAAGTATTTTGCCGAGAGCTGGTGAGAGCAGTTGTACGAGTGTGTGTGTAGCCAAAAATAGCCAAGAGTTCTAAAAATAGCTCGCTATCCCCTTTAAAAATAGAAAATATCTAGCCTAACTAACTGTCCGCATTTCGTGCCTTCTCCACATGTTCTCCATAACGTTCACAATGGTCAAGCACGTGCAGAATTGAAGGGAATATGCTCCAGGAATATCGCCATGACCAAGTCCAAGCCGGTACTCCTGCAAAACAATACCGAATTCAAAGTAGACAATCATTAGTATAAGGATCCTTAGGATGATCCATGATCCTGATCCTGAAGCACTTCTGAGGATCACCAATTGTCACAGAAGTATGGATCAGCAAACAGGATAATACTTGAGGATCACGGGTCATTAAGAAATCCTCCCCTAACAATTGCCCCCAAAATATAAGGAGTAATTATGTAAAATAAACGAGTTGTATTTTATCGATCTTATCTGCAACAAACTAACAGATATATAGCCGTTAAGATCGAACTAGCCGTTGAAATCCTGACGTCACTGAGGTGACTTATCCTGCAAGATCATCATTATAAATGGCAGTTAGAGATAAGAGCTAAAGGGCATTTAAATCCGAGCGTTTCCTCTTTAAATCCTCATCAGAAGACTTATTCAGGTATCTATTTTCCTCTTCTTCCTTCTCTTACTCTGTTTTTCTTTCTTTACCATCGTCAAGAATGATGCTCCGAAACTCTCCCGCCAAGGATCACCAGAAGGACAGCCCTTTGAAGAGTCAAGGGATCATCAAAGATTCAGCAAAAGAACGCTGCTGTTTCACCGATCCACAAATTGATAGAATTCGCTATTGTTTCCCGGCGAACACCATTTTCAAATCCTTTGATCCCACTGCTTTGAGTGACTATATCTCTGAAACTTGGATTGCCTTTCCTGTTACCCCATTCACCATAGGATATACCTATCCTTTTCCAGCCTTTACCCAATCCTTCTTCTCCCTCACCGGCATCTCCTACATCCAAGCTATACCGATGATCTGGGGGGTCTTATATACCCTTGAAAGGATCATCGAGCAGGAAGGGGTTGATCTAGGAATGTCGGAGTTGGCTGAGATGTATGATCTCACAATATTTGGATCCCACCGATATCTCTTAAAGCGAAAACCCGGTGAAGAACACCCCATTTTTAAAGCCACCAAGAATGATACAAACTGGAAACGACGCTTTTTCTTTGTCAGAAAAGATTCTATCCCAAACGGGAAGGATCTACCAAGAAAGTAGACCACCCATGGTAGGATAGAGGATCCTGAGAAGGATCACCAAATAACCTTGTCGTTGTATTAGGATCACTAACACCCTTTTGTTTTATGTTATGCAGCTGTCACTGTTTCACACCTCATACCATCTCCTGTCACTGAGGAAAGGCTTGCTGCCTTTAGAAGACTTGGTCCTGAAACAAGATCATTCAAGACAATCACCCAGGCTCAGTCACCATGTCAAGTAAGTATCCTGCTTTTTATATAGTTAAAAACTTAAATTAATAGTTAAATAGAAATAGGATAAGGATGCTTATCTTGCTTTGAATGTGCAGGTGCCGGAAAATCTTCAAAATCTGCCTCCAAGTTCAGCGTGACCGATCTGGACAACGTACGATCCTCCAAGAAGAAGCTTCCTGCCAGCCCAACTGCTTCGATCCCCAAGGCACCCGCTAAAGGAAGGGGTGGCAAGAAAAGAAAAGCCTCTGAAGCTGAGGATCTGCAAGGCTTGCCCCTGATCCGCCACCAGTTCCTTGAATACTTCAACGATGTAAGGATCATTGTCCCTGCTTAGGTATCCAGCTTATTTGAGGATCACCTGGTCTTGAACTGCTTTGTCTTCTTTCCAGAAATTTGCTGAGATCGAAGACTACGTGGGGAATGTTGAGGAGCAGGACAGGAAGATTGCTGACCTCCAACAAGTTGCACTGCTCAAGGATCTTAAGATTGCCGACCTCCAAAAAGACCTCCAAAATGCCAACGCTGAAACGGCCAAGGTTCTGATCAATGCTGATTACGAGAAGCATGAGATCACCCAGGATGCTAAAGTCTCTGCTGCCATAGCTATGTCCAAGACCAAATTGCAGATGGCCTTGGAAGCTCAGGATCCTGACTTCGACAGGAGCAACTGGGACGTGGAAGGCTGGAAGGCAAGGCTGGCTGAGCTGGACGACGAGGAGGAGGCTGAGGAGATCCTAACGATCGAGGCTGGAGGCAGTGGCAAGGATCATGGTGGTGAAACTAGTGGAGCTGGAGATGGTGATGCAGCGAAGGTGTAGGCTGCAACAATGGGCAATGATAGACACTTCTAGACATAGCCGGAGCCCCTTTTTTTAGGTTTGGTGGTAGTTCTTTTGTGGTTGTTCTTTTTTAAAACAATTATGGTCTGTACTTGAACAGTAGTTTTAGGGTTAAGGATCTAGGATCCTTTGGACAATAGGTAGGATTACAAATGGTGGAGGGATCCTCTGTTTGGGGGATGAAGCCATTGTGATCCTGCCGCCTTTAATTTTCTGCACTTGCTATAACCGCATAAACAATGGACACCTGTTGCCAACCCATGTGGACGGGCCACGTTTTGCTGGTAGAAACGTGGGTTGGCAATTTTGACAATCTTAAGGGGTTTAAACTTTTATTGATAAATAAAACTTTTAACTTTTTGGCTATTTCCCGTGTTGTTATCCTTGTATATCCTTTTAATTTTCAATTGTTTGATATACACTTGTCTGAATAAGAAAAGTTGAACAAATTAGATAAAAAATATTTAGGATATGATCCAGGATCAAATATCCTATAGTTGAAAAATTCCAAAAAGTAGTAGTATGTTTTAAGGATCATAAGTTCAGTTGTCAAAGTACAAGGGTTATTCAAATAAACAATGAATAAAATCAAAATAGTTAAGGATCATACCTGAGGATCCAAGTTAGGATCCTAACCCTTAATACTATAACCAGGATAACCATAAGACAAACCTTAGTAAGAAGTAAGGATCAAGGATCCTTGGTTGTTTAACTTCAAAGACCTGAAATAGAACATAACTTGGGACTAAGTCAATATAAGATAAAAGTTAGCAACTGGGGACAAGCCCAAAGGATAACTAGGGACAAGCCCAAGGATAACTAGGGATAAGCCCAAGGATCGTGTGTAAACTGGAGTATGGCCCTAACTGGCGACTATCCAAACTTAGTGACATGATAATGCCAAAACCTTAGCTAACGTGAAAACATTAGAAACCTTAGGAACGGATGTATGGTACGTCTACCATTATACGTAGGATCCTAGGTATAGCCAGTACAATGGAATTATCAGCCCCTAAAGTGAGTACTGGTCCCACTGCCATGAACTATACCAGGATCATCGTGCGCTACTGGCGAAACTGGGGTCAAGCCCAAATAACTGGGGTCAAACCCAAGTAACTGGTTGCTTTTGTGGATAACCATCCTTTTGCTAAGGATACCTAAACCTTCAAAACTCAGAATCACGTGAAAGGTGGATAAAGGATGCAGGATCCTTATCCTTATGTGAGAAAGTAAGGAAATGAAATAGTTTGAGATTAGAATGTTACCAAAATAAGGATCATCTGTGCTCTAGGGATCCTTCAAGGATACTTATGATGTGAGGATCACGGATTCTGCTCACATGAAGTATTTCTTCAAATGGACAACATTCCAGGCTCTAGGTAGCAAATCACCTTCCATTGTTAGCAATCGATATGCCCCCTTTCCTGCCTCAGCTTCAATCAAGTAAGGGCCTTCCCATTTTGGTGCCAACTTTCCATCAGCAGGATTGGTGGTATTTTGAAATGCTTTCCTCAACACCATATCACCAATTTGAAACTTCCTGATCCTGACATTTTTGTTGTAAGCACCAGCCATCCTTTGCTGATAACTGGCCATCCTTATCCTTGCCAAATCCCTGATCTCTTCTATAGTATCCAGGTCTTGAACCAAGTTCTCATCATTTTCCTCAGGATCACGAATACTTGTTCTAGCAGTTGGAACCACCATTTCTGTAGGGATCACTGATTCTGCCCCAAATACCAAAGAGAATTGAGTTTGGCCTGTAGCATTCTTAGGAGTTGTCCTATCAGCCCAAAGCACATAAGGTAGTTCCTCTGCCCATTTCCCTTTCTTGGATCCAAGCTTCTTCTTCAAATTGTTGATGATGATCTTATTGGATGATTCTGCTTGACCATTAGCTTGTGGGTGGACTGGTGTTGATGTTATCATCTTAATCCCCCAGCTGTCACAAAAGTTAGTAGTTCTGCCCCCAATAAATTGGGAACCATTATCACATATAATTTCAGAAGGAATACCAAATCTAGTTATAATATTTCTTTTAATAAAGGATATAACTTCCTTTTCTCTGACTTGGGCAAAAGCTTCAGCCTCTATCCACTTGGAGAAGTAATCAGTCATAGCGAGCATGAACACTTTCCCACCAGGTGCCTTAGGGAGCTTACCAACTATATCCATACCCCATCTCATAAATGGCCAAGGGGAGGATATAGGATGCAAAAATTCAGCTGGTTGATGAAGGATATTGCTGTGTCTTTGACAAGGATCACACTTCTTAGCATACTCCACAGCATCCCTCTTCATAGTTGGCCAATAGTATCCGGTCCTCAGGATCCTTGAGAATAATGCCCTGCCCCCAGTGTGGTTTCCAAAATCTCCTTCATGGAAATCCTTTAGGACTTCTTGGATTTCAGGATCCTCAATGCATCTTAAGTATGGTCCTGCAAGAGATCGTTTATATAACATATTATTCAATATTGTGAATTGGGATACCTTGATTTTGAAAGCCCTAGGGTTTTCTCCTATAGGAATCTCTCCATGTTGTAAGTATCTCATGATTGGGAGAATCCATGATCCTGAATGAGATTGAGTATCATCATTAGGGATGATTGCAGAATCCTCTCCTATCTCCATAGCCACATGATCCTCAATGGCAGGGGTCAGGATATGAATAATGGGGATACTTATATCCTACAGGATCTTCAAAGATGATCCTAGATTGGCCAATGCATCAGCTTCTGTATTTTCTTCCCTTGGTACCTGTGTCAAACTAAAGGAAACAAAAGAGAGTGCCAATTCTTTGACTATCTCCAAATATTTGGTTAGCTTTTCACCTTTAACAGCATAGGATCCAATAAAGTGATTAGTGATTAATAATGAATCTACATGTACCTCAAGATACCTGATCCTCATATGCTTAGCGATTTGCAAACCAGCTATCAAGGCTTCATATTCAGCCTCATTGTTAGTAGTTTGGAACTCACAAGCTATAGAGTGGGGTATTATGTCCCCCTATGGCGATTTTAGTAGTATTCCAAGCCCCGTTCCTTTGACATTTGAGGATCCATCAGTATAGAGTATCCAAGGATCCTTGGTCTCCTCTAGCTGCTGGACTTCTAATTCAGCTTCCTTTTGCAAATCACTACTGAAATCTGCCACAAAGTCAGCTAATGCTTGGGATTTAATGGCTGTCCTAGGCTCATAACTTATATCATAAGCACTAAGCTTCACTGCCCACTTAGCCATCCTTCCTGACATTTCAGGTTTCCTGAGAACATTCTTAATTGGAAAATTAGTTTTAACAATAATGGCATGAGTTTCAAAATAATGTCTCAATTTAGTAGATGCCATAATTAATGCAAGGATAAGTTTTTCTAGGTGTGAATACCTGGATTCAGCATCAAGTAAACTCTTACTTACATAATAGACAGGATGTTGTGTACCTTCGTGATCCTTAACAAGGGCGGCACTTACTACTTTTGAGGATACCGCAAGATATAAGGATAACACATCTCCTTTTTCTGGTTTCATCAAGGCCGGGGCCGAGGATAGGTAATCCTTAAGAGCTCTTAGGGCACTTTCATGCTTCTCAGTCCACTCGAATTTCTTGTTCTTCCTTAGGATATCATAGAATTCCTTGCACTTTTCTGAGGATTTGGATATGAATCTGTTTAAAGCTGCAATCCTGCCTGTTAATCTCTGAACATCCTTAGCATGGGCAGGGGACTTGATGTTCACTATAGCTTTGATTTGTTCTGGACTGGCTTCAATGCCTCTCTTTGTCACCATATATCCTAAGAATTTACCTGCTTTAACACCAAAGTGACATTTTGAAGGATTAAGTTTCATGTTATATTTGTCAAGGATATTGAATGCTTCCTCCAAGTCCCTTAGGTGATCCTCAGCCTTTTTGGATTTTACCACCATATCGTCTATATAAACTTCCATAGTGTGTCCAATCTGATCCTTGAACATCATATTCACTAGCCTTTGATAAGTTGCACCTGCATTTCTTAGTCCAAATGGCATAGCAATATAACAGTATATACCAGTTGGAGTCATAAAGGCTGTATCCTCTTGATCAGATGGTTCCATCTGAATTTGTTGAAATCCAGATGAAGCATCCATAAAAGTTAACAGTTCATGACCCGCGGTTGCATCCACCATGGAGTCAATGTGGGGTGGTGAGAAAGGATCCTTGGGACATGCCTTATTTAAATCAGTGAAATCGACACATACCCTCTGTTTTGGTCAAAAATCTCACAAGGATAATGCAACCAAACTCTTTGTAAACGGGGAATGATGCTTGGTATGATGAACAAAGATAAGGATCACTTAAATGAAAACTGCACAAGTGACACAAAGATTTATACGAGGAAAAAGCCCTTGATCAAATGAATGATCTCCGGCGTAAAAAACCTCGGGTGATGGAAACTACCGATCACCAAACTTCAATATAATAAACAATATGTACAACTTCGGATGGTAACGAGCTAGGTACAAGGATCACTATGGTGTAGTATGCTAGTACGTGTAGGAAATGTGTTGTGTCTTCCGAATGCTCAAGAGTGCAATTTATATAAGCCTGTGTGGTCGAATTTTAGGCAAGTCACCTAACTACTAGCTCATTACCCCTTTAGAAATAGAAGTAAATTTAGCCTAACTAATTGCCCGTAATTTGTGCTAAGTTTCCATATTCTCCACAACGTCTATTTCCGGTGATGTATATGCGAGATTTACGTGAAAGATTCCTTAATAACGTTGCCAAGACAAGGTCCAACTCGTAATTTCTGCAAAACAATATTTAATTCAAAGAGAACGATTGTTAGTATGAGGATCCTTAGGATGATCCATTATCCTGATCGTGAAGTTCTTCTGAGGATCACTATCTGCAACAGGAACAAGGATTACTGTTAGGATATCATATAAGGATCACAGGTCATTAAAAATCCTGCCCTAACAATTGCCCCCAAAATATAACGAGTAAATATATAATATTAACGAGTTATATTTTGCCGATCTTATCTGTAACTAACTCAACGGATATATAGCCGTTGTGAACGAACTATCCGTTGCAACCCTGACGTCATGGAAGTGACAACCCTGCACAATCATGATTATAAATAGGAGATATAGATAGGATCGTTTGCATTTAAATTTCAGAAGTACTCCCTTTATAATCTTATCCGAGGATAAACAGGTATTCTCTCTTCATCTTCTTTCTTCTCTTGCTCTGTTTTCTTATCTTAGGTTGACTCCTGCTGCAAAAGAGAGACTTTTGGCCTTCAAGAAGCTTGATCCTGAAATAAGAACTTTCAAGGTTACCACCCAAGATTCTCAGGAAGTATCCTCCGGTTCTGTCACAATGTCAAGTAAGTATCCTATTTTAAAGAGTAATTATATAATGAGAGTCAAATAAAATTAAGATACTTATCTTGTTTTCGTTGTGTAGGTGCTGTAAAATCCACTAAGTTAGCTTCGAAGTTCAGCATCACCGATCTCACTAATGTCAAATCCTCAAGGAAGAAGACTCCTGCTAGCCCAAGTGCTTCTATCCCTAAGGCACCTATTAGGGGAAAGGGAGGCAAGAAGAGAAAGGCCTCTGAAGCTGAGGATTTGCAAGGTCTGCCCCTGCTCTGCCAACAGTGTCTGGATTACTTGAACGAGGTAAGGATCACTGTCCCTGCTTGTGTATCCTGCTAGTTTTGAGGATTACTTGTTTCTGATGTTACTCCTTGTCTTCCTTGTAGAAATTTGCTGAGATAGAGACATATGTTGGCCACGTTGAGGATCAGGATCGCCAGATTGCTGACCTTCAACAGGTTGGTGTGTTGAAGGATCTCAAGATAGCTGATCTTGAGAAGGAGCTTCAAGCCACCAAGGGGGAAGCCACCAAGATGCTGATCAACTTCGACTATGAGAAGCACGAGATCACCCAGGATGCCAAGGTCTCTGCCGCGATAGCTATGTACAAGATCCAGCTGCAAATGGCCATGGAAGCTCAGGATCCTGCTTTTGACAAGAGCACCTGGGACGTCGAAGGCTGGAAGGCTAGGCTGGCTGAACTGGAGGATGATGAAGAGGCTGAGGAGATCCCGATGCTTGAGGGTGGAGGCACTGGCAAGGATCAAGGTGGAGAGGCAAGTGGAGCCGGTGGTGATGGTGCAGCGAAGGATTGAGCTGCAGGATTGGGCGATGATGGAAATTTCGAGACTTAGCCGGAGCCCAGTTTTTTTTTGTTTGGTGGTTGTTTATTTGGATAGTTTGATGGTTTGTACTTTGAACAATAGTTTTTAGGGTAAGGATCCATGATCCTTTTGAACAATAGGTAGGATAATAGGTGGTGGAGGGATCCTCTGTTTGGGGGATGAAGCCACTTGTTATCCTGCCGATCTTTATTTCCTGCACTGCTATGACCGCATGAACAATGGACACCCTTTGCCAACCCATGTGGACGGGCCACGTTTTGCTGGTAGAAACGTGGGTTGGCAATTTTGACAACTTTAAAGGGTTAAATATTTTGTGAATGAATAAAACTTTAACTTTTGACTTATCTTGTGATGTTATCCTTGTATATCCTTTAAACTCTCAATTGTTTTGATTTATACTTGTCTGAGTAAGAAAAGTTAAGCAAATTATGTTTAAGAAATTTAGGATATGATCCAGGATCAAATATCCTATAGTCGAAAACTTCCAAAAAGTAGTTAATTTTAAGGATCATAGGTTCAGTTGTCAAAGTGTAAGGGTTATTCAAAATAATGAATGAAATCAAAACAGTTAAGGATCATACCTGAGAATCCAAGTTAGGATCCTAACCTTTAATCAGGATAACCATAAGAAAAACTTTAATGGATAATAATGATTGAGGATCCTTAATTGTTTAACTTCGAAAACCTGAAAATAGAATATAACTTGGGACTAAGCCAGTATAAAAGACAAGTTAGTAACTGGGGACAAGCCCAAAGGATAACTGGAGACAAGCCCAAAGGATAACTGGGGACAAGCCCAAAGATCATAGGTGAACTGGAGTATGGCCCTTACTGGCGACTATCCAAACTTAGTGACATGATAATGCCAAAACCTTAGCTAACGTGAAAACGTTAGAAACCTTAGGAACGGATGTATGGTACGTCTACCATTATACGTAGGATCCTAGGTATAGCCAGTACGATGGAATTATCAGCCCCTAAAGCGAGTACTGGTCCCAAAGACTTGAACTATATCAGGATCATCGTGCGCTACAGGCGAAACTGGGGACAAGCCCAAGGATAACTGGGGACAAGCCCAAACAACTGGGGTTAAACCCAAGGATTTGAATTACTTCTGAAGATTGTCGACAATATGCTAAGGATACCTGGACTATCAGAACTCAAAATCTCGTGAGAGAAGGATGAAGGATACATGATCCTTATCCTTAAATAAGAAAATATGTAAATAAGAGTTCGAGCTTAGGACATTACCAGAGTAAGGATCATCGATACTTCAGGGATCCTTGAAGGATACTTCTAATGTAAGGATCATACGTGCCAGGAGGATCATGCTCACATGAAATATTTCTTCAAGTGGACAGCATTCCAGGCTCTTGGTAATAAATTACCCTCCATGGTTAGCAGTCTATATGCCCCCTTTCATGCTTCGGCTTCAATCAAATGAGGGCCTTCCCATTTTGGTGCCAATTTCCCATCCGCAGGATTGGTGGTATTCTGGAATGCTTTTCTCAATACCATATCCCCAACTTGGAATTTCCTTATCCTGACATTTTTGTTGTAAGCACCAGCCATTTTTTGTTGGTAGCTAGCCATCCTTATCCTAGCCAAATCCCTGATTTCCTCAATAATGTCCAAGTCTTGAGTCAGGTTCTCATCGTTTTCCTCAGGATCACAGGTACTTGTTCTAGCAGTTGGAACCACCATTTCTGTTGGGATCACTGATTCTGCCCCAAATACCAAAGAGAATGGTGTATGACCAGTAGCATTCTTGGGGGTTGTCCTATCAGCCCAAAGCACATAAGGTAATTCTTCTGCCCATTTCCCTTTCTTGGATCCAAGTTTCTTCTTCAGATTGTTGATGATGATCTTGTTGGATGATTCTGCTTGTCCATTGGCTTGTGGGTGGTCTGGTGTTGATGTTATCATCTTAATCCCCCAGCTGTCACAAAAGTTAGTAGTTCTGCTCCCAATAAATTGGGAACCATTATCACATATAATTTCAGAAGGAATGCCAAATCTAGTTATAATATTTCTCTTAATAAAGGATATAACTTCCTTTTCTCTGACTTGGGCAAAAGCTTCAGCCTCTATCCACTTGGAGAAGTAGTCAGTCATAGCAAGCATGAACACTTTTCCACCAGGTGCCTTAGGGAGCTTGCCAACTATATCTATCCCCCATCTCATAAATGGCCAAGAGGATGGTATAGGATGTAGAAATTCAGCCGGCTGATGAAGGATATTGCTGTGTCTTTGACAAGGATCACACTTCTTAGCATACTCCACAGCATCCCTTTTCATAGTTGGCCAGTAGTATCCTGTCCTTAAGATCCTTGAGAACAACGCCCTGCCCCTAGTGTGGTTTCCACAATCTCCTTCATGGAAGTCTTTTAAAACTTCTTGAACTTCAGGATCCTCGATACATCTTAAATATGGTCCTGCAAGAGATCGCTTATACAGCATATTATTTAAGATTGTGAATTGAGATACCTTAATTCTGAAAGCCCTAGGGTTTTCTCCCATAGGAATCTCTCCGTGTTGTAAGTATCTCATGATTGGTGAGATCCATGATCCTGAACAAGATTGAGTATCCTCACTAGGGATCATTGCAGAATCCTCTTCTATTTCCATGGCCACCTGATTTTCAATAGTAGGAGCCAGGATATGGATGATGGGGATACTTATATCCTCTGGGATCTTCAAAGATGATCCTAGATTGGCCAATGCATCAGCTTCTTTATTTTCTTCCCTTGGTACCTGTGTCAAACTAAAGAAAACAAAGGAGAGTGCCAATTCTTTGACTATCTCTAAATATTTGGTTAGTTTTTCACCTTTAACAGCATAGGATCTATTAAAGTGATTAGTGATTAACAATGAATCCACGTATACCTCAAGATACCTGATCCCCATATGCTTAGCAATTTGCAAACCAGCAATCAAGGTTTCATATTCAGCCTCATTATTAGTGGCTTGGAACTCACAAGCTATGGAGTGGGGTATTATGTCCCCCTGTGGCGATTTTAGTAGTATACCAAGCCCCGTGCCTTTAACATTTGAGGATCCATCAGTATGTAGTATCCAAGGATCCTTGGATTCATCCAGCTGCTGGACTTCCAATTCGGCTTCCTTTTGTAAATCACTACTGAAATCAGCCACAAAGTCTGCTAATGC
Source organism: Helianthus annuus (assembly GCF_002127325.2). Taxonomy (NCBI): domain Eukaryota; kingdom Viridiplantae; phylum Streptophyta; class Magnoliopsida; order Asterales; family Asteraceae; genus Helianthus; species Helianthus annuus. Next base: position 20,585,161 of record NC_035441.2, on the reverse strand, counting down.
TTGAGATTTGATGGCTGTTCTAGGCTCATATCTTATATCATGGGCACTAAGCTTTACTGCCCACTTAGCCATCCTTCCGGACATCTCTGGTTTCCTGAGGACATTCTTAATTGGAAAATTAGTTTTAACAACAATAACATGGGTTTCAAAATAATGTCTTAGTTTAGTAGATGCCATAATTAGTGCAAGAATAAGTTTTTCAAGGTGTGAATACCTGGATTCAGCAGTAAGTAAACTCTTACTTACATAATAGACAGGATATTGTGTACCTTCATGATCCTTAACAAGGATTGCACTTACTGCTTTTGAGGATACCGCAAGATATAAGGATAACACATCTCCTTTTTCTGGTTTCATCAACGCTGGAGCTGAGGACAGGTATTCTTTGAAGGCTTGTAAAGCACTCTCATGCTTCTCAGTCCATTCGAATTTCTTGTTTTTTCTTAGGATATCATAGAATTCTTTACACTTTTCCGAGGATTTAGATATAAATCTGTTTAAAGCTGCTATCCTGCCTGTTAGCCTTTGCACATCTTTAGCGTTGGCAGGAGATTTTATATTCACCAATGTTTTGATTTGTTCCGGACTTGCTTCAATGCCCCTCTTGGTTACCATATATCCTAAGAATTTACCTGCCTTTACACCAAAGTGACATTTTGAAGGATTAAGCTTCATGTTATATCTGTCAAGGATATCAAATGCTTCCTCCAAGTCTCTTAGGTGATCCTCAGCTTTTATGGATTTTACTGCCATATCGTCTATGTATACTTCCATAGTTTGTCCAATCTGATCTTTGAACATCATGTTCACCAGCCTTTGATATGTTGCACCTCCATTCCTTAATCCAAACGGCATAACAATATAACAATATAAACCGGTTGGGGTCATAAAAGCCGTATCCTCTTGGTCAGATGGTTCCATCTGAATTTGTTGGAATCCAGATGATGCATCCATAAAGGTTAACAGTTCATGACCCGCCGATGCATCCACCATGGAGTCAATGTGGGGTAATGGGAAAGGATCCTTGGGACATGCCTTATTTAAATCATTGAAATCGACACATACCCTCCACTTTCCATTTTTCTTTTGAACAACAACCACATTGGCCAGCCATTTTGGATATTTTACTTCTCTAATCATACCTGCTCGTAGTAATCTTTCTACCTCTTCCTGGATAATGGTATTTCTTTCTGGTGCAAACTTCCTCCTTTTTTGATGGATTGGTTTGAATGACCTGTCAATGCCAAGTTTATGAGTGATAATATCCTTAGATATACCTGTCATATCCTCATGTTTCCATGCAAAGGTAGATTTTCTTCTTTTGAGGAAGGATACAAGGTCTTCTTTCATCTTGCCAAGGATCCCTGATCCGACATAGATTTTGGATTCAGGATCATCAGGATCCATCAGGATTTCGTCCACATCCTGCTCCCTTGCCTCCAAGACACTCCTTGGAGGATACTTTAATTGCTATTGCTCCCTTGATTTCGAGGCTGGTTTCATTGATGATGTGTAACAATCCTTAGCCTCCTACTGATCACTATCGATCTTGACTATTCCCCAAGGGCTAGGGAGCTTCACACATTGATGGTAGGTGGATGGGACTGCCTTCATATCGTGTATCCAGGGCTATCATGATGAGGATCCTGGATATCAACGCGATCATTTTCATCAAAGGTTATCACTTTTCCTTCCGAGACACTTGATGTTCGAATAGGTCTTTCTCCGTTATCCATTTTAGCTTCCTTTGCATGCCTTTTAGCTGCTGAAAAGGATGTACCACAGATGTCTGACCCACCAGAAATAAAGTTTATCACATGTGCATCTGCCGGAGGAGCTGGAGCTTTTTCAGGGATCCTTAGTCCTTGGCTTTTTTCTTCCCAACAACTCTTTTAAATGTCCCTTGCTCAGCAGATACCCAATTTCCTTTCTCAATGCGATGCATTCCTCTGTTAAATGCCCAAAATCCTCATGGTATGCACACCACTTTGATTTGTCTTTAGTTGCAACTGGTTTGTCATTTTTTCTGGGCCATCTGGCTTTTTCTCCGAGATTCTGCATTGCAAGGATTAGTTCATGGTTATCAACGGAAAAACAATATTCAGAAATCGGAGGATAATCCTCATCATCTTCTTCTTGGTCAACAACATGCACATTCTGGTGGTCAGTTCTGTTATAGGATTTGAATTTGTTGCTTTTGAAAGAGGATCCTTGCTTTTCTTGTCTTGAGGATCCTGCTTGTCTCTCCTGGATCCTCTTGTCATCCTCTAACCGGATGAATCTGAGTGCCCGAGTCCTTACTTCATCTAGGTTCCTGCATGGTGTCATAACAAGATCATCATAAAATAATGAATCCCTAAGCAACCCCATCTTGAAGGCTTCAACAGCCGTGGCTATATCCAAGTTGGGAATGTCCAAGGATTCTTTACTAAATTTGGTTATATAATCTCTTAATGATTCGTTAGGACCTTGAGTTATCCTATATAAATCACTAGTCAAACGTTCAAATTTTCTGCTACAAGAAAATTGATTATTGAATAAGTTAACTAGGTTAGCAAACGAAGTAATAGAGTAAGGGGGAAGACTTAGCAGCCATTTGAGAGCTGATCCAGTAAGAGTGGATCCAAATCCCTTGCATAGGCACGCTTCTGTTTTGGTCAAAAATCACACAAGGATAATGCAACCAAACTCTAAGTAAACGGGGAATGATGCTTGGTTTGTTGAAAAAGTAAAGGATCACTTTAGTAAGAAATATGCAAGTGACACAAGGATTTATACGAGGAAAAAGCCCTTGATCAATGTATGATCTCCAGCATAAAAAACCTCGGGTGATGGCAACTACCAATCACCAAACTTCAATATAACAAAAAATGGTTACAACTTCGGATGATAATGAGCTGAGTACAAGGATCACTATAGTATCGAGTGTCTAAGCGTGTGGGAAATGTGTTGTGTGTCTTCCGAATGGGGAAGAGTGTTATATATACAAGTGTGAGTGACCTATTTTAGGTAAATAAACTAACAATCAGCTCATTACCCCTTTAGAAATAAAAGTAAATCTAGCCTAAATTATCGCCCTTAAATCATGCCGAGTTTCCATATCCTCTACAACGTTCATCTCTGATTAAGCATATGCCAAAGTTGTAAAGACGCGTCCCTTGTTTGCGATGCTAAGAGCGGATCCTGCTAGACATTCCTGCAAGATAACATTAAATTCAATGAAAACATCTGATAGCATGAGGACCCCTATGATGGTCCGTGATCCTGATCCTGGAACTCTGCTGAGGATCACTATCTGCCAAAGAAACAAGGATCACTGGTTAGGATCACATGTAAGGATCATGTGTTATAAAAATCCAGCCCTAACAATTGCCCCCAAAATATAAGGAGTGATATTGTAAATAAATGAGTTATATTTTGCTTGATCTTATCTGCAACGAGCTAATCGGATAACTAGCCGTTGGAGTCGGACTAGCCGTTATGATTCTTACGTCACAGAAGTGACAGCCCTGCAGATCATCATTATAAATAGGAGATAGAGATAGGATCAATTCGCATTTAAAATCAAAGAAACTCCCTTTATAATCTCGTCCGAAGATCAATCAGGTATCTTTCTTCTTCCTTCTCTTACTCTGTTTTTCTGCTTCTTTGTTTCTCTTCAACATTCTGCAAGTATGCTGCTATGGAACTCCCCTCATAAGGATCCTAAAAAGAATAGTCCCTTGAAGGGTCAAGGGATCATCAAGGATTCTCCCCATAAGAGGTGTTGTTTCACCGATGTTCATATTGATAGAATTCGTCATTGTTTTCCGGCGAATGCTATCTTTAAATCTTTCACTCCCACTGCTTTAAGTGACTTTGTCTCCGATACTTGGGTAGCTTTTCCTGTTACTCCGTTCACTATAGGCTATACGTATCCCTTTCCAGCTTTCACCCAATCTTTCTTTTCCCTGACCGGCATATCTTACATCCAAGCCATGCCGATGATCTGGAGGGTTTTGTATACCCTTGAAAGGATCATTGAGCAAGAAGGGATCGACCTAGGAATGGCGGAGCTGTCTGAGATGTATGATCTCACAACGTTTGGATCCTGCCGATATTTGTTCAAACGGAAAGCTGGGGAGGATCACCCTGTTCTTAAGGTCACCAAGAATGACACGAATTGGAAGCGACGATTTTTCTTCGTTAGGAGGGATACCATCCCTAATGGGAAGGATCTGCCCAAGGAGTGGGCTACTCATGGTAGGATAGAGGATCCTGGAAGGATCACCATCAGACTTGTTCCTTGAGGATCACTAATATTCTGTTTTTTGTGCAGCCATATTTGTTGCTCATCTCAAGTTGACTCCTGCTGCAAGAGAGAGAGTTCTAGCCTTCAAAAAGCTTGATCCTGAGACCAGAAGTTTTCAAGTTGCCATTCAAGATTCACAGGAAGTATCTTCCGCATCTGCCACAATGTCAAGTAAGTATCCTCATTTACAAAGTAGTTCTTATGTAAGATTCTTAAATTAGTTAGAGTACTTATCTTATTTTGATTGTGTAGGCGCTGGGAAATCTGTCAAGTCTGCCTCCAAGTTTGGTATTGATGATCTTGCAAATGTCAAGTCTACAAGGAAGAAGACCCCTGCTGCTAGTCCATCTGCTTCAGCCCCTAAAGCACCTATTAGGGGTAAGGGAAAGAAGAGAAAGGCTTCTGAGGATCTTCAAGGATTTCCCCTGCTCCGCCAACAGTTTCTTGATTATGTTAATGAAGTAAGGATCATTTCTCTTGCTTGTATATCCTGATTGTAGATCCTGCTTGTTTGAGGATCACCTGGTTCTGAACTTATCTCTTCCCTTTCTGCAGAAACTTGCTGAAATAGAAACCTATCTTGGCCATGTTGAGGATCAGGACCGCCAAATCGCCGACCTCCAACAAATGGGCGTGCTGAAGGATCTCAAGATAGCTGATCTTGAGAAGGAACTCCGGGCTACCAAGGATGAAGCTGCTCAAATGCTGATCAACATGGATTGTGAGAAGCAGGAGATCACCCAGGATGCCAAGGTCTCCGCCGCAATAGCTATGTATAGGATCCAATTGCAGATGGCTGCGGAGGCTCAGGATCCTGCCTTTGACAAGAGCACGTGGGATGTGGAGGGCTGGAAGGCAAGGTTAGCAGAGTTGGAGGATGATGATGAAGCCGAGGAGATCCCAATGCTTGAAGGTGGTGATGCTGGCAAGGATCAGGGGGAAGCAAGTGGAGCTGGTGGTGATGGAGCAGCGAAGGTTTGAGCTGCAGGATTGGGCGATGATGGAAATTTCGAGACTTGGCCGGAGCCCAATTTTTTTGTGGTTGTTGATGTTTTGAAACGATTTATGGTCTGTAACTTAAACAATAGTTTTTAGGGTTAAGGATCCTGGATCCTTTAGACAATAGGTAGGATCGCAAATGGTGGAGGGATCCTCTGTTTGGGGGATGAAGCCTTTGTGATCCTGCCGCTTTTACTTTCCTGCACCTGCTATGACCGCATAAACAATGGACACCCTTTGCCAACCCATGTGGACGGGCCACGTTTTGCTGGTAGAAACGTGGGTTGGCAATTTTGACAACTTTTGAAAGGGCTTTGTTAATAAAATAACTCTAATCTTTCTGGCTTATCTTGTTTTGTTATCCTTTATTTATCCTCTTATTTTCCAATTGTTTTAGAAACATGTTTGTTAGAGTAACAAAAGTTGAGCAAATCATGTTTAAGAAATTTAGGATATGATCCTAGATCAAATATCCTGTAATCGAAAATTTTCAAGGTAGTCTATTTCAAGGATCATAGGCTTAGTTGTCAAAGTGTAAGGGTTGTTCAGAATAATGAGTATAGTCAAGGATCATACCTGAGAATCCAAGTTAGGATCCTATCCTTTGATCAGGGTAATCGTAAGTGAAATAGGATAACAAGGATTAAGGATCCTTAAAAGTTTAGTCTTCGTAAACCTGAAAAGTAGGACATAACTTGGGACTAAGCCAATATAAAAGATAAGTTAGTAACTGGGGACAAGCCCAAAGGATAACTGGGGATGATCCCAAAGGATCACTGGGGACAAGCCCAAAGGATAACTGGGGATGATCTCAAAGGATCACTGGGGACAAGCCCAAAGGATAACTGGGGACAAGCCCGAAGGATAACTGGGGACAAGCCCAAGGATCGTATGTAAACTGGAGTATGGCCCTTACTGGCGACTATCCAAACTTTGGTGACATGAAAATGTCAAAACCTTAGCTGACGTGAATGTTAGGGCTGGATTTTTGTTATAGGTGATCCTTACACGTGATCCTAACCAGTGATCCTTGTTTCTTTGGCAGACAGTGATCCTCAGCAGGACTTCAGGATCAGGATCATGGGACATTATAGGATCCTCATACTAACGATCATCCTCGCTTAATGCAATGTTATTTTTGCAGGAATATCTAGCAGGATACGCTCTAAGCACCATAATCAAGGGACGCGTCTTCACAATTATGGCAAGAGCTTAATCGGAGATAGACGTTGCACAGGATATGGAAACATGGCTTGATTTATGGGCGGCAATTTAGGCTAGATTGTCTTTTATTTCTAAAGGGGTAATGAGCTGATAATTAGTCCTTTTACCTAAAATAGGTCACCTACACTTGTATAAATACCACTCTCCATCATTTGGAAGAGGAGACACGACATATAACACAATTCTCACACACTTAGACGCTCAAAACAATAGTGATCCTTGTACTCAGCTCATTACTATCCGAAGTTGTAATCATATTTTTCTTATATTGAAGTTGGTGATCGGTAGTTGCCATCACCCGAGGTTTTTTATGCCGGAGATCATACATTGATCAAGGGCTTTTTCCTCGTATAAATCATTGTGTCTTTGCATCTTTATCACAGAAGTGATCCTTTACTTTCATAATTAGCCAAGCATCATACCCCGTATACATAAAGTTTGGTTACATTATCCTTGTGTGATTTTTGACCAAAACAGTTTGGCGCCCACCGTGGGGCAATTGGTGCTTCATTCATAAGAAAATCTTTTGTTCGAAATCATTTCAAAGAGTTACATGGCTTCATCATTGAAGAACACGTCCACGGCGATGTCTGCAGTCACCTCATCACAGACCACTCTGCCTCCTCCGCCGGCAGGATCTCAGAAAAATACTGAGAAGAGACCAACTCCTACTTCCTCTAAACCTCCATCTTCTTCTGCTATGAATTCTTCTATTCCCAGTACTAGTGATGTGTTTGCTTTAATTTTGCAGATGAAGGATCGTATGCAGCGGCAGGATGAGACTAATGACAGGATCCTCAGGGAAATTGGAGATCTCAAAAGACAAAAAAGGACGGCAGAGGATCATTCCCCACTGATGCCCAAATCCTTGAGCTTTGATACTCCAATGATTACTTCTCAGCCATCAGGAATTCCAGACGTGCAAATCATGGGAGAATCTAGAGGATTGCACCACGGATCGACAGCAATGACTCAGGCATTAGGCTCACACTTCCAGCCGGCAGGATCCTACCCCCAGCATTTGGGATCCTTCATGAATCCGGGAGCCTATCCAGGGGCACAGCAGTTTCAAGGATCCTGCTTCGTTCCAGGATCATTCCAGGGCCAAGGATCATCCTTTGTTCCAGGATCATCCCAGGTTCAAGGATCCTCCTTCGTTCCATGATCGTCCCAGACACCAGGATCCTTCCAGATGCCAGGATCCCTAAAAAGTTTGCAAACAGGAAGTCTAGATGTCCATCAAGGGGACTTCATTCCAATGCAGACCATTGCTTCCACTGGTCCCTCCGTTGTTCCAGAATCCCAGCAATATGGGTTCCCTAACTTGAACCCAATGGGAGGTAACACTTTAAATAATTATCCTACCACTAACCATGGATTCATGCAGGATACAGGTACCAATCATGCTATGGCCAGGGAGTTACAGAAGCTAAAAGATATGATCTCAAGTGTTCCAGGGGTAGTCAAGCCTATCCCGGAGATTGCAGATGGAAGCCACAAGGTATCTCGCTTTGCACCACCAATTTGTGATGCAGAGGTACCCAAAAGGTTCCATATCCCTACTATGAAGCTGTATGATGGCACAACGGATCCAGAGGAGCATATAGCACAATACAGGGAGAGGATGGAGATCAATCCTATCCCAGAAAAGTTGAAGGAAGCATTCCTATGTAAAGGATTTGGATCCACTCTTACTGGATCAGCTCTTAAGTGGCTGCTAAGTCTTCCCCCCTACTCTATTACTTCATTTGCTAATTTAGTTAATATGTTCAATAACCAATTCTCTTGTAGTAGAAAATTTGAAAAATTAACTAGTGATTTGTACAGGATAACTCAAAATCATAATGAATCATTAAGAGATTGTATAACTAAATTTAGTAAAGAATCCTTGGACGTTCCCAACTTGGATATGGCTACGGCTGTTGAAGCCTTCAAAATGGGACTGCTTAAGGATTCATTATTCTATGATGATCTTGTTATGACACCGTGCAGGAATCTAGATGAAGTAAGAACTCGAGCACTCAGGTTCATCCGGCTAGAGGATGACAAGAGGATCCAGGAGAGACAAGTAGGATCCTCAAAACAGGAGAAGCAAGGATCCTCCTTCAAGAACAACAAATTCAAATCCTACCATAGAAATGAGAACAAGAATGTGCATGCTGTTGACCAAGAAGAGGATGATGAAGATTATCCTCCAATCTCAGAATATTGTTTTTCCGTTGATAATCATGAACTGATCCTTGCAATGCAGAATCTAGGTGAAAAAGCTAGATGGCCCAGGAAGAATGATAAACCATCCGGGACTAAAGACAAGTCAAAATGGTGTGCATACCATGAGGATTTCGGGCATCTAACTGAAGATTGCATAGCCTTAAGAAAAGAAATTGGATACCTGCTAAGCAAGGGGCATCTAAAAGAATTGTTGGGGAGAAAAAAGCAAAGGACCCAGGATCCTGAAAGGATCCCCGAAAAAGCTCCAGCACCTCCGGCAAATGCACAAGTGATCAACTTTATATCCGGAGGATCAGACATCTGTGGTACATCCTTCTCGGCGGCCAAAAGACATGCAAAAGAATCAAAAATGGATAATGGAGAAAGGCCTATTAGAACCTCAAGTGTCTCAGAAGGGAAGATGATAACATTTGATGAGGATGATCGCATTAACATTCAAGATCCTCACCATGATAGTTTAGTTATCACTCTCTTTATCTCTAACCATTTTGTCCGCAGGATCCTTATTGATGGAGGGAGCTCAGTGAACATTATCCAGCTTGATGTTCTGAAGAAAATGGGTATCCCAGAATCAGACATCACACCGAGATCCTCCGTGCTTGTAGGATTCAGTGGAGAAACGAAGAAAACCCTGGGGGACATCAAACTCCCAATCTACGTGGAAGGATTACACAATTATCAGAAATTTTGTGTTATTGACTGTTTATCTTGTTGCAACGTTATCCTTGGCAGGCCTTGGATACACGATATGAAAGCGGTCCCATCTACCTACCATCAATGTGTGAAGCTCCCTAGCCCATGGGGGATAATCAAGATCGACAGTGATCAACAGGAGGCTAAGGATTGTTATACCTCATCCATGAAGCCAACCTCGAAGCCAAGGGAGCAATAGCAATTACAGTATCCTCCGAGGGATGTCTTGGAGGCAAGGGAACAAGATGTGGACGAAATCCTTTTGGATCCTAATGATCCTGAATCAAAAATCTATATCGGATCAGGGATCCTTGGCAAGATGAAAGAAGACTTAATATCCTTCCTCAAAAGAAGAAAATCCACCTTTGCTTGGAAACATGAAGACATGACAGGTATATCTAAGGATATTATTACTCACAAACTCGGCATTGACAGGACTATCAAACCAATCCATCAAAAAAGGAGGAAGTTTGCACCTGAAAGGAATGCCATTATCCAAGAAGAAGTAGAGAGACTACTTCGAGCAGGTATGATCAGAGAGGTAAAATATCCAAAATGGTTAGCCAATGTGGTCGTTGTCCAAAAGAAAAATGGAAAGTGGAGGGTATGTGTCGATTCCACTGATTTGAATAAGGCATGTCCCAAGGATCCTTTCCCATTACCCCACATTGACTCCATGGTGGATGCAACGGCGGGGCATGAACTGTTGACCTTTATGGATGCATCATCTGGATTCCAACAAATTCAGATGGAACCATCTGACCAAGAGGATACAGCCTTTATGACCCCAACCGGTTTATATTGTTATATTGCCATGCCTTTTGGACTAAGAAATGCAGGTGCAACATATCAAAGGCTGGTGAATATGATGTTCAAAGATCAAATTGGAAAAACTATGGAGGTGTACATAGATGACATGGTGGTCAAGTCAAAGAAAGCTGAGGATCACCTAAGGGATTTGGAAGAAGCATTCGATATCCTTGATAGTTACAACATGAAACTTAATCCTTCGAAATGCCATTTTGGTGTTAAGGCAGGAAAGTTCTTAGGATACATGGTAACCCAGAGGGGCATTGAAGCAAGCCCGGAACAAATCAAAGCATTAGTAAATATCAAATCTCCTGCCAATGCCAAGGATGTTCAAAGACTGACAGGCAGGATAGCAGCTTTGAACAGGTTCATATCGAAATCCTCAGAAAAATGCAAAGAATTCTACGATATCCTAAGGAAGAATAAGAAGTTTGAATGGACTGAGAAGCATGAGAACGCTTTACAAGCCCTTAAAGAATATATGTCCTCAGCACCAGCATTAGCAAAACCGGAAAAAGGAGATGTGTTATCCTTATACCTGGCGGTATCCTCAACCGCTGTAAGTGCTGTCCTTGTCAAGGATCATGAAGGTACACAATATCCTATCTACTATGTAAGTAAAAGTTTACTTGATGCCGAATCCAGATACTCACACCTCGAAAAACTTATTCTTGCATTAATCATGGCATCCACTAAGTTAAGGCATTATTTTGAAACCCATACTATTGTTGTTAAAACTAATTTTCCAATTAAGAATGTCCTCAGGAAACCGGAGATGTCAGGGAGAATGGCTAAGTGGGCAGTGAAGCTTAGTGCCCATGATATAAGATATGAACCAAGAACAGCCATTAAATCACAAGCCTTAGCCGACTTTGTGGCTGATTTCAGTAGTGATCTACAAAAAGAAGCAGAATTGGAGGTCCAGCAGCTGGATGAAACCAAGGATCCTTGGATATTACACACTGACGGATCCTCAAATGTCAAGGGCACAGGGCTCGGGATCCTACTAAAATCGCCACAGGGGGACATAATACCCCACTCCATAGCCTGTGAATTCCAAGCAACTAACAATGAGGCTGAATATGAAGCCTTAATTGCTGGCTTGCAAATCGCTAAGGATATGGGGGTAAAATATCTTGAAGTATATGTAGACTCATTGTTGATCACTAATCACTTTAATGGATCCTACGCTGTTAAAGGTGAAAAACTAACCAAGTATTTAGAGATAGTCAAAGAATTGGCACTCTCTTTTGTTTCTTTCAGCTTAACACAGGTACCAAGGGAGGAAAACACAGAGGCTGATGCATTGGCCAACCTAGGATCATCCTTGAAGACTCCAGAAGATATAAGTATCCCTATCATCCATATCCTGGCTCCTGCTATCAAAAATCAGGTGGCCATGGAAATAGAAGAGGATACTGCGATGATCCCTAGTGAAGAAGCTCAACCTTATTCAGGATCATGGATCTCACCAATCATGAGATACTTGCAACACGGGGAGATTCCGATGAAAGAAAATCCTAGAGCTTTCAGGATTAAGGTATCTCAATTCACAATTTTGAATGATGTATTATATAAGCGATCTCTTGCAGGACCATACTTGAGATGTATTGAGGATCCTGAAATTGAAGAAGTATTGAAAGATTTCCACGAAGGAGATTGTGGAAACCACACTGGGGGCAGAGCATTGTTCTCGAGGATCCTTAGAACGGGATACTACTGGCCAACCATGAAAAGGGATGCTGTAGAGTATGCTAAGAAGTGTGATCCTTGCCAAAGACATAGCAATATCCTCCATCAGCCAGCTGAATTTTTGCACCCAATACCATCCTCTTGGCCATTCATGAGATGGGGAATGGATATAGTTGGCAAGCTTCCTAAAGCACCTGGTGGAAAAGTATTTATGCTTGCCATGACTGACTATTTTTCTAAGTGGATAGAAGCTGAAGCCTTCGCCCAAGTCAGAGAAAAGGAAGTCATATCCTTCATTAAAAGAAACATTATAACTAGATTTGGCATTCCCTCTGAAATTGTATGTGATAATGGCTCCCAATTCATTGGAAGCAGAACCACTAACTTTTGTGACAATTGGGGAATCAAGATGATAACATCAACACCAGTTCATCCACAAGCCAATGGACAAGCAGAATCATCCAACAAGATCATCATCAACAATCTGAAGAAGAAGCTAGGATCCAAGAAGGGAAAATGGGCAGAGGAGTTACCTTATGTGCTATGGGCTGATAGAACAACTCCCAAGAATGCCACTGGTCAAACACCTTTTTCTTTAGTATTTGGGGCAGAAGCAGTGATCCCAACAGAGATGGTGATCCCAACTGCTAGAACAAGTGCTCGTGATCCTGAAGAGAATGCTACAATCCTGGCTCAGGATTTGGATACTATTGAAGAAATCAGGGATCTGGCTAGGATAAGGATGGCAAGCTACCAACAAAGAATGGCTGGTGCTTACAACAAAAATGTTAGGATAAGGAAATTTCAAGTCGGAGATATGGTGTTGAGAAAAGCATTCCAAAACACTATTAATCCTGCTGACGGGAAGTTAGCACCAAAGTGGGAAGGCCCTTACTTGATTGAGGCTGAAGCAGGAAAGGGGGCATACAGGTTGCTAACCATGGAAGGAAACTTATTGCCAAGAGCCTGGAATGCTGTTCACTTAAAGAAATATTTCATGTGAACATGATCCTTCATGCATGTGATCCTTACATTGAAGTATCCTTGAAGGATCCCGGTGATATCAGTGATCCTTACTCTGGTAATATGCTTATCCTAGAAACTATTGCATTTTCTTACTTTTTACCTAAGGATAAGGATCATGTATCCTTCATCCTCTACTCACGAAACATTTGAGTTATGATAGCTCAGGTATCTTCAGCATGTCGTCAAAGATCTTCAAAAGCACCGCAGATCCTTGGGTCCAACCCCAGTTATCCTTGGGATTATCCCCAGTTTCCGCCAGCAGCGCACGATGATCCTGATATAGTTCACGTCTTTGGGACCAGTACCCACTTCCGGGGCTGACAACCTCATCGTACTGGCTATATTTAGGATCATACGTATAATGGTAGACGTACCATACATCCGTTCCTAAGGTTTCTAACGTTTTCACGTTAGCTAAGGTTTTGACATTTTCATGTCACTAAGTTTGGATAGTCGCCAGAAAGGGCCATACTCCAGTTTACATACGATCCTTTGGGCTTGTCCCCAGTTATCCTATGGGCTTGTCCCCAGTGATCCTCCAGGATCATTCTCAGTTATCCTTTGGGCATGTCCCCAGCTACTAATTTATCTCTTACATTGGCTTAGTCCCAAGATATGTTCCATCTTTCAGGTTCTCGAAGTTAAACAAATAAGGATCCTTAATCCTTATCATCCATTAAAGTTTTACTTGTGGTTATCCCGATTAAAGGTTAGGATCCTAACTTGGATCCTCAGGTATGATCCTTAACTATTTTTAATTTCATTATTCATTTGAAAAACCTTTAGACCTTGACAACTGAACCAATGAACCTTGAACTAAAGTACTTTGAGAATCTTCAATATGAGGATATTTGATCTAGGATCATATCCTAAATTTATTAAGCATATTTTTAACTCTTGTCACTTTAACAAATATACTACCAAAAACAATTGAGAAACAAGAAGATAAGGATAACAACACGGGATAAGCCAGAAAGATTAAGGTTATATTATTAGCAAAAGGATCTTTAACCCTTGCAAAAAGTTGTCAAAATTGCCAACCCACGTTTCTACCAGCAAAACGTGGCCCGTGCACATGGGTTGGCAAAGGGTGTCCATTGTCTATGCGGTCTTAGCATTGTGCAGGAAATTAAAAGCGGCAGGATCACAAAGGCTTCATCCCCCAAACAGAGGATCCCTCCACCTTTTGTAATCCTACCTATTGTTCGAAGGATCCAGGATCCTCAACCCTAAAAACTATTGTTCGGAGATTACAGACCATAATTGTTTCAAATACCACAAAAAACTATTACCAAACCTAAAAAATTGGGCTCCGGCCTAGTCAAAAATATCCATCATCGCCCAATCCAGCAGCTCACACCTCTGCTGCTCCGTCACCACCAGCATCTCCACCTTGATCCTTCTCAGCATCACCACCTTCCAGCATGGGGATCTCCTCAGCCTCATCCTCGTCCTCCAGGTCCGCCAGCCTTGCCTTCCAACCTTCAACGTCCCACGAGCTTTTGTCAAAGGTAGGATCCTGAGCCTCCTCAGCCATCTGAAGTTGTATCTTGTACATAGCAATTGCCGCGGAGACCTTAGCATCTTGGGTGATCTCCTGCTTCTCGTTATCCATATCGATCAACCTCTGAGCAGCCTCATCCTTCGTGGCCCGGAGTTCCTTCTCAAGATCTGCTATCTTGAGATCCTTAAGCACGCCCATTTGTTGAAGGTCGGCAATCTGGCTCTCTTGATCCTCAACATGGCCAAGATAGGTCTCGATCTCGGCAAGTTTCTGCAAAGAGGGAAATAAGGTAAGTTCAGAACCGGATGATCCTCAAAGAAACAGGATACACAAACAGGATATTCGAAACGGATAACCAACAGGGGCAGTGATCCTTACCTCATTCACGTAGTCAAGAAATTGCTGACGGAGGAGGGGAAATCCTTGGAGATCTTCAGAGGTTTTCCTCTTTTTTCCCTTGCCCCGGATAGGTGCCTTGGGGGCTGAAACTGAAGGACTGGCAGCAGGAGCCTTCTTCCTCGAAGACTTGACGTTGGTGAGATCATCTATCCCAAATTTAGAAGCAGATTTGACAGACCTGGCAGACTTTCCAGCACCTACACAATCAAAAAACATGATAAGTTGCTTTATTAATCAAACAATCCTACATATAATTTATTTTCTATAAGGATACTTACTTGACATAGTGGCAGATGCAGAGGATACTTCTTGAGAATCTTGGACGGTGACTTGGAAACTTCTGACTTCAGGATTAAGCTTTTTAAAAGCTAGGACTCTCTCTTTTGCAGCAGGGCTTAATTTCAGATGAGCAATGGATATAGCTGCACAAGAGATAAAAAGAGATATTAGTGATCCTCATTATATGAGACAGGGCTGATAGTGATCCTTCGAGGATCCTCTATCCTACCATGAGTGGCCCATTCCTTGGGCAGATCCTTCCCATCTGGGATGGAATCCCTCCTAACAAAGAAAAAGCGACGCTTCCAGTTTGTATCGTTCTTAGTGACCTTGAAGACAGGATGATCCTCCCCGGCTTTCCGTTTCAACAAATACCGGTGAGAACCAAATGTGGTGAGATCATAAAGATTGGCCAACTCCGCCATCCCCAGATCAATCCCTTCCTGCTCGATGATCCTCTCGAAGGTATACAGAACCCTCCAGATCATCGGCATAGCTTGGATGTAAGAAATGCCGGTTAAGGAAAAGAAAGACTGGGTAAAGTCTGGAAAAGGATATGAAAACCCTATGGTGAACGGGGTAGCAGGAAAAGCCACCCAAACATCTGAAACAAAGTCGCTTAAAGCTGTAGGAACGAAGGATTTGAAAACAGTATTCGCCGGAAAGCAATGACGAATTCTGTCTACGTGAACGTCAGTAAAGCAACATCGCTCCGTAGGGGAATCCTTGATAATCCCCTGGCCTTTTAGGGGACTATCCTTCTTGGAATCCTTGTGTGGAGAATTCCGGAGCAACATGTTTGTGACGGAACAAGAAACAGAGACGGAGCAAAAAACAGAGCAAAGAGAATATAGAAAGGAAAGAGAGAAGAGGAGAATACCTGATCAATCTTCGGTGGAGAATATAAAGGGAGTATATCCTGAATTTAAATACAAACTGATCCTCACCCTATCTCCTATTTATAATCATGATCTGCAGGGATTGTCACATCTATGACGTAATGATCGCAACGGCTAGTCCATGTGTAACGGCTAGTTATTCGGAGTCGCCCGTTGGAGATAAGATCGAAACAAAATATAACTCGTCAATTTACAATAAACTCCTTATATTTTGGGGGCAATTGTTAGGGCTGGATTTTTGTTATAGGTGATCCTTACACGTGATCCTAACCAGTGATCCTTGTTTCTTTGGCAGACAGTGATCCTCAGCAGGACTTCAGGATCAGGATCATGGGACATTATAGGATCCTCATACTAACGATCATCCTCGCTTAATGCAATGTTATTTTTGCAGGAATATCTAGCAGGATACGCTCTAAGCACCATAATCAAGGGACGCGTCTTCACAATTATGGCAAGAGCTTAATCGGAGATAGACGTTGCACAGGATATGGAAACATGGCTTGATTTATGGGCGGCAATTTAGGCTAGATTGTCTTTTATTTCTAAAGGGGTAATGAGCTGATAATTAGTCCTTTTACCTAAAATAGGTCACCTACACTTGTATAAATACCACTCTCCATCATTTGGAAGAGGAGACACGACATACAACACAATTCTCACACACTTAGACGCTCAAAACAATAGTGATCCTTGTACTCAGCTCATTACTATCCGAAGTTGTAATCATATTTTTCTTATATTGAAGTTGGTGATCGGTAGTTGCCATCACCCGAGGTTTTTTATGCCGGAGATCATACATTGATCAAGGGCTTTTTCCTCGTATAAATCATTGTGTCTTTGCATCTTTATCACAGAAGTGATCCTTTACTTTCATAATTAGCCAAGCATCATACCCCGTATACATAAAGTTTGGTTACATTATCCTTGTGTGATTTTTGACCAAAACAGTGAAAACGTTAGAAACCTTAGGAACGGATGTATGGTACGTCTACCATTATACGTAGGATCCTAGATATAGCCAGTACGATGAGGTTGTCAGCCCCTAAAGTGGGTACTGATCCCAAAGACGTGAACTATACCAGGATCATCGTGCGCTACAGGCGAAAACTGGGGACAAGCCCAAGGATAACTGGGGACAAGCCCAAGGATCTGCGATGCTTTTGAAGACTATCGATAATATGCTGAGGATACCTGGACTATCAGAACTCAAATTCTCGTGAGAGAAGAATGAAGGATACATGATCCTTATCCTTAGGTAAAAATAAGAAAATGGAAAAGTTTTGAGATAAGGACTTTACCGGAGTAAGGATCACTGATGTCGCCGGGATCCTTCGAGGATGCTTCCAATGTAAGGATCATATGCTTGAAGGATCCCGTTCACAATATTTCTTTAAGTGAATAGCATTCCAGGCTCTTGGTAACAAATTTCCTTCCATGGTTAGTAATCTGTATGCCCCCTTTCCTGCTTCGGCTTCAATCAAGTAAGGGCCTTCCCATTTTGGTGCCAATTTTCCATCAGCAGGATTGATGGTATTTTGGAATGCTTTTCTCAACACCATATCCCCGACTTGGAACTTCCTTATCCTGACATTTTTATTGTAGGCACCAGCCATTCTTTGTTGGTAGCTTACCATCCTTATCCTAGCCAGATCCCTGATTTCCTCAATAGTATCCAAGTCTTGAGCTAGGTTTGCAGCATTCTCTTCAGGATCACGAGTACTTTTTCTAGCAGTTGGAACCACCATTTCTGTTGGGATCACTGCTTCTGCCCCAAATACTAAAGAGAAGGGTGTTTGACCAGTGGCATTCTTGGGAGTTGTCCTGTCAGCCCACAGCACATAAGGCAATTCCTCTGCCCATTTCCCCTTCTTGGATCCTAATTTCTTCTTCAGGTTGTTGATGATGATCTTGTTGGATGATTCTGCTTGACCATTGGCTTGTGGATGAACTGGTGTTGATGTTATCATCTTAATTCCCCAACTGTCACAAAAGTTAGTGGTTCTGCTCCCAATAAATTGGGAACCATTATCACATACAATTTCAGAGGGAATGCCAAATCTGGTTATAATGTTTCTCTTAATAAAGGATATAACTTCCTTTTCTCTGACTTGGGCAAAAGCTTCAGCTTCTATCCACTTGGAGAAGTAGTCGGTCATGGCAAGCATAAATACTTTTCCACCAGGTGCTTTAGGGAGCTTGCCAGCTATATCCATTCCCCATCTCATGAATGGCCAAGAGGATGGTATAGGATGTAGAAATTCAGCTGGCTGATGAAGGATATTGTTGTGTCTTTGACAAGGATCACACTTCTTAGCATATTCTACAGCATCCCTTTTCATAGTTGGCCAGTAGTATCCTGTTCTAAGGATCCTTGAGAACAATGCCCTGCCCCCAGTGTGGTTTCCACAATCTCCTTCATGGAAGTCTCTCAACACTTCTTGAATTTCAGGATCCTCGATACATCTTAAATATGGTCCTGCAAGAGATCGCTTATATAATACATTATTTAAGATTGTGAATTGAGATACCTTAATCCTGAAAGCTCTAGGATTTTCTCCCATAGGAATCTCCCCGTGTTGTAAGTATCTCATGATTGGTGAGATCCATGATCCTGAATAAGATTGATTTTCTTCACTAGGGATTATTGCAGTATCCTCTTCTATTTCCATGGCCACCTGATTTTCAATAGCAGGAGCCAGGATATGGATGTTGGGGATACTTATATCCTCTGGGATCTTCAAGGATGATCCTAGATTGGCCAATGCATCAGCTTCTGTATTTTCCTCCCTTGGTACCTGTGTTAAACTGAAAGAAACAAAAGAGAGTGCAAATTCTTTGACTATCTCTAAATATTTGGTTAGTTTTTCTCCTTTAACAGCATAGGATCCATTAAAGTGATTAGTGATTAGTAATGAGTCTACGTATACTTTAAGGTATCTGACTCCCATATCCTTAGCAATTTGTAAACCAGCAATTAAGGCTTCATATTCAGCCTCATTGTTGGTTGCTTGGAACTCACAGGCTATGGAGTGGGGTATTATGTCCCCCTGTGGCGATTTTAGTAGTATGCCGAGTCCTGTGCCTTTGATATTTGAGGATCCATCAGTGTGTAGTATCCAAGGATCCTTGGTTTCATCTAGCTGCTGGACCTCCAATTCTGCTTCCTTTTGTAGATTACTACTGAAATCAGCCACAAAGTCTGCTAGTGCTTGGGATTTAATGGTTGTTCTAGGCTCATATCTTATATTATGGGCACTAAGCTTTACTGCCCACTTAGCCATCCTTCCGGACATCTCTGGTTTCCTGAGGACATTCTTGATTGGAAAATTAGTTCTAACAACAATAGTATGGGTTTCAAAATAATGTCTTAGCTTAGTAGATGCCATAATTAATGCAAGAATAAGTTTTTCAAGGTGTGAGTACCTGGATTCGGCATCAAGTAAACTTTTACTTACATAGTAGATAGGATGTTGTGTACCTTCGTGATCCTTAACAAGGACTGCACTTACAGCGGTTGAGGATACCGCCAGGTATAAGGATAACACATCTCCTTTTCCGGGTTTCATTAATGCTGGTGCTGAGGACATATATTCTTTAAGGGCTTGTAAAGCATTCTCATGCTTTTCAGTCCATTCAAATTTCTTGTTTTTCCTTAGGATATCATAAAATTCTTTACATCTTTCTGAGGATTTTGATATGAACCTGTTTAGAGCTGCTATCCTGCCTGTTAGCCTTTGCACATCCTTAGCATTGGCAGGGGATTTGATATTCACCAATGCTTTAATTTGTTCCGGGCTTGCTTCAATGCCCCTCTGAGTTACCATATATCCTAGAAATTTACCTGCTTTAACACCAAAGTGACATTTCGAAGGATTAAGCTTCATGTTATAATTATCAAGGATATCAAATGCTTCCTCCAAGTCCCTTAGGTGATCCTCAGCTTTCTTTGACTTTACTACCATATCATCTATGTACACTTCCATAGTCTGTCCAATTTGGTCTTTGAACATCATATTCACCAGCCTTTTGATATGTTGGACCTGCATTTCTTAGTCCAAAAGGCATGGCAATATAGCAATATAAACCGGTTGGGGTCATAAAGGCCGTATCCTCTTGGTCAGATGGCTCCATCTGAATTTGTTGGAATCCAGATGATGCATCCATAAAGGTTAACAGTTCATGCCCCGCCGTTGCATCAACCATGGAGTCAATGTGGGGTAATGGGAAAGGATCCTTGGGACATGCCTTATTCAGATCAGTGAAATCGACACATACCCTCCACTTTCCGTTTTTGTTTTGGACAACAACCACATTGGCTAACCATTTTGGATATTTTACCTCTCTGATCATACCTGCTCGAAGTAGTCTCTCTACTTCTTCCTGGATAATGGCATTCCTTTCTGGTGCAAACTTCCTCCTTTTTTGATGGATTGGTTTGATCGACCTGTCAATGCCAAGTTTATGAGTGATAATATCCTTAGATATACCTGTCATATCTTCATGTTTCCATGCAAAGGTAGATTTTCTTCTTTTGAGGAAGGATATTATGTCTTCTTTCAACTTGCCAAGGATCCCTGATCCGATATAGATTTTTGATTCAGGATCACTAGGATCCAAAAGGATTTCGTCCACATCCTGTTCCCTTGCCTCCAAGACACTCCTTGGAGGATACTGTAATTGCTATTGCTCCCTTGGCTTCGAGGTTGGTTTCATGGATGAGGTATAGCAATCCTTAGCCTCTTGCTGGTCACTGTCGATCTTGATTATCCCCCATGGGCTAGGGAGTTTCACACATTGATGGTAGGTAGATGGGACTGCTTTCATATCATGTATCCAGGGCCTGCCAAGGATAACATTACAACAAGATAAACAGTCAATGACACAAAATTTTTGATAATTATGTAATCCTTCCACGTAGATTGGGAGTTTAATGTCCCCCAGGGTTTTCTTAGTTTCTCCACTGAATCCCACAAGCACGGAGGATCTTGGTGTGATGTCTGATTCCGGGATACCCATTTTCTTTAGAACATCAAGCTGGATAATGTTTGCTGAGCTTCCTCCGTCGATAAGGATCCTGCGGACAAAATGGTTAGAGATAAAGAGAGTTATAACTAAACTATCATGATAAGGATCTTGGATGTTAATGTGATCATCCTCATCAAACGTTATCGTTTTTCCTTCCGAGACACTTGATGTTCGAATAGGTCTTTCTCCATTATCCATTTTAGCTTCCTTTGCATGCCTTTTAGCCGCTGAGAAGGATGTACCACAGATGTCTGATCCTCCGGAAATAAAGTTGATCACTTGTGCGTTTGCCGGAGGGGCTGGAGCTTTTTCAGGGATCCTTTCAGGATCCTGAGTCTTTTGCTTTTTCCTTCCCAACAATTCTTTCAAATGTCCCTTGCTTAGCAGATATCCAATTTCTTTTCTTAATGCGATGCATTCTTCAGTTAGATGCCCGAAATCCTCGTGGTATGCACACCACTTTGACTTGTCTTTAGTCCCGGATGGTTTATCATTCTTTCTGGGCCACCTGGCTTTTTCTCCTAGATTCTGCATTGCAAGGATTAGTTCATGATTGTCAACAGAAAAACAATATTCAGAAATCGGAGGATAATCCTCATCATCCTCTTCTTGGTCAATAGCATGCACGTTCTGGTTGTCATTTCTATGGTAGGATTTGAATTTATTGCTCCTGAAGGAGGATCCTTGCTTCTCCTGTTTTGAGGATCCTACTTGTCTCTCCTGGATCCTCTTGTCATCCTCTAGCCGGATGAACCTGAGTGCCCGAGTTCTTACTTCATCTAAGTTCCTGCACGGTGTCATAACAAGATCATCATAGAACAATGAATCCTTAAGCAGTCCCATTTTGAAGGCCTCAACAGCCGTGGCCATATCCAAGTTGGGAATGTCCAAGGATTCTTTACTGAATTTAGTTATATAATCCCTTAACGATTCATTATGACTTTGAGTTACCCTGTATAAATCACTAGTTAATCTTTCAAATTTTCTACTACAAGAGAATTGATTATTGAATAAATTAACTAAATTAGCAAATGAAGTGATAGAGTAAGGGGGAAGACTTAGCAGCCATTTAAGAGCTGATCCAGTAAGAGTAGATCCAAATCCTTTACATAGGCATGCTTCCTTTAACTTTTCTAGGATTGGATTGATCTCCATCCTCTCCCTGTATTGTGCTATGTGCTCCTCAGGATCCGTTGTACCATCATACAGCTTCATAGTAGGGATATGGAACCTTTTGGGTACCTCTGCATCACAAATTGGTGGTGCAAAACGAGATACCTTATGGCTTCCATCTGCAATCTCTGGGATAGGCTTGACTACCCCTGGAACACTTGAGATCATATCCTTCAGCTTCTGCAACTCCCTGGCCACAGCATGATTGATACCTGTATCCTGCACGAATCCATGGTTAGTGGTAAGATAATTATTTAAGGTGTTACCTCCCATTGGGTTCAAGTTAGGAATACTGGGTGTGAATCCATATGGCTGGGATTCTGGGATGATGGAGGGACCAATGGAGGCAATGGTCTGCATTGGAATGAAATCCCCTTGATGGACATCTAGATTTCCTGTTTGCAAACTCTTTAGGGATCCTGGCATCTGGGAGGATCCTGGTATCTGAGACGATCCCGGAACAAAGGAGGATCCTTGAACCTGGGATGATCCTAGAACAAAGGAGGATCCTTGAACCTGGGATGATCCTGGAACGAAGGAGGATCCTAAGCTCATGAAGGATCCCAAATGCTGGGCGTGAGATCCCGCCGGTTGGAAATATGATCCTGATGCCTGAGTCATTGTTGCTGGGCCGAAATGCACTCCTCTTGATCCACCCATATATTGAATGTCTGGGACCTCTGTTGGCTGAGAAGTAATCATTGGAGTATCAAAATTCAAAGATTTGGGCATTAGTGTGGAATGATCCTCTGCCGTTTTCTTTTGCCTTTTGAGATCTCCGATTTCTCTGAGGATCCTGTCATTAGTTTCATCCTGCTGCTGCATACGATCCCTCATCTGCAAAATCAAAGTAAATATATCACTAGTACTGGGAACAGAAGAAGTTAGAGCAGAAGATGATGGTTTAGAGGAGATAGAAGTTGGTCTCTTCTCAGCATTTTTCTGAGATCCAGCTGGTGGTGGAGGCAAAGGTGGAATGCCAGTAGATGAATTGACTGCCGACATCGCTGTGGATGTATTCTTCAATGATGAAGCCATGTAACTCTTTGAAATGATTTCGAACAGAAAGTTTTCTTATGAATAAAGCACCAATTGCCCCACGGTGGGCGCCAAACTGTTTTGGTCAAAAATCACACAAGGATAATGCAACCAAACTCTAAGTAAACGGGGAATGATGCTTGGTTTGTTGAAAAAGTAAAGGATCACTTTAGTAAGAAATATGCAAGTGACACAAGGATTTATACGAGGAAAAAGCCCTTGATCAATGTATGATCTCCGGCATAAAAAACCTCGGGTGATGGCAACTACCGATCACCAAACTTCAATATAACAAAAAATGGTTACAACTTCGGATGATAATGAGCTGAGTACAAGGATCACTATAGTATCGAGTGTCTAAGCGTGTGGGAAATGTGTTGTGTGTCTTCCGAATGGGGAAGAGTGTTATATATACAAGTGTGAGTGACCTATTTTAGGTAAATAAACTAACAATCAGCTCATTACCCCTTTAGAAATAAAAGTAAATCTAGCCTAAATTATCGCCCTTAAATCATGCCGAGTTTCCATATCCTCTACAACGTTCATCTCTGATTAAGCATATGCCAAAGTTGTAAAGACGCGTCCCTTGTTTGCGATGCTAAGAGCGGATCCTGCTAGACATTCCTGCAAGATAACATTAAATTCAATGAAAACAACTGTTAGCATGAGGATCCCTATGATGGTCCGTGATCCTGATCCTGGAACTCTGCTGAGGATCACTATCTGCCAAAGAAACAAGGATCACTGGTTAGGATCACATGTAAGGATCATGTGTTATAAAAATCCAGCCCTAACAGCTTCCTTTAACCTTTCTGGAATCGGATTGATCTCCATCCTTTCCCTGTATTGTGCTATGTGTTCCTCAGGATCCGTTGAACCATCATATAGCTTCATAGTTGGAATGTGGAATCTTTTGGGTATCTCAGCATCACAAATTGGTGGTGCAAAACGGGATACCTTATGGCTTCCATCTGCAATCTCCGGGATAGGTTTGACCACCCCTGGAACACTTGATATCATATCCTTCAGTTTCTGCAGTTCTTTAGCCATAGCATGGTTGATACCTGTATCCTGCATGAATCCATGGTTAGTGGTAAGAGAATTATTAAAAGTGTTACCTCCCATCGGGTTCAAGTTAGGAACACTGGCTGTGAATCCATATTGTTGGGATTCTGGGATGATGGAGGGACCAGTGGAAGCAATGGTCTGCATTGGAATAAAATCTCCTTGATGGACATCTGAACTTCCTGTTTGCAAACTCTTCAAGGATCCTGGCATCTGGATGGACCTTTGAAACTGGGATGATCCTGGAACGAAAGAGGATCCTTGAACCTGGGATGATCCTGGAACAAAGGAGGATCCTTGAATCTGGGATGATCCAGGAACGAAGGAGGATCCTTGAACCTGGGATGATCCTGGAACAAAGGAGGATCCTTGAATCTGGGATGATCCTGGAACAAAGGAGGATCCTTGAAATTGCTGCGCTCCTAAGTAGGCTCCTGATTTCACGAAGGATCCCATATGCTGAGGATAGGATCCTGCTGGCTGGAAATATGAACCTGATGCCTGAGTCACTACTGCTGAGCCGAAGTGCACTCCTCTTGATCCACCCACATGTTGAATGTCTGGGACCTCTGATGGCTGAGAAGTAATCATTGGAGTATCAAAATTCAGAGATTTGGGCACCAGTGGGGAATGATCCTCTGCCGTTCTCTTTTGTCTCTTGAGATCTCCAATTTCCTTGAGGATCCTGTCATTAGTTTCATCCTGCCGCTGCATACGATCCCTCATCGGCAAAATCAAAGTAAACATATCACTAGTACTGGGAGCAGAAGAAGTTGGAGCAGAAGAAGATGAAGGTTTAGAGAAAATGGGAGTTGGTCTCTTCTCAGCATTTTTCTGAGATCCAGCAGTTGGTGGAGGCAAAGGTGGAATGCCCTGAGACGAATTGACCGCAGACATCTGCTGTGGAGGTATTCTTCAACGATGAAGCCATGCAACGCTCCGGAATGATCACCAACAGAAAAACTTTCTTATGAATGAAGCACCAATTGCCCCACGGTGGGCGCCAAACTGTTTTGGTCAAAAATCTCACAAGGATAATGCAACCAAACTCTTTGTAAACGGGGAATGATGCTTGGTATGATGAACAAAGATAAGGATCACTTAAATGAAAACTGCACAAGTGACACAAAGATTTATACGAGGAAAAAGCCCTTGATCAAATGAATGATCTCCGGCATAAAAAACCTCGGGTGATGGAAACTACCGATCACCAAACTTCAATATAATAAACAATATGTACAACTTCGGATGGTAACGAGCTAGGTACAAGGATCACTATGGTGTAGTATGCTAGTACGTGTAGGAAATGTGTTGTGTCTTCCGAATGCTCAAGAGTGCAATTTATATAAGCGTGTGTGGTCGAATTTTAGGCAAGTCACCTAACTACTAGCTCGTTACCCCCTTAGAAATAGAAGTAAATTTAGCCTAACTAATTGCCCGTAATTTGTGCTAAGTTTCCATATTCTCCACAACGTCTATTTCCGGTGATGTATATGCGAGATTTACGTGAAAGATTCCTTAATAACGTTGCCAAGACCAGGTCCAACTCGTAATTCCTGCAAAACAATATTTAATTCAAAGAGAACGATTGTTAGTATGAGGATCCTTAGGATGATCCATTATCCTGATCGTGAAGTTCTTCTGAGGATCACTATCTGCCACAGGAACAAGGATTACTGTTAGGATATCATATAAGGATCACAGGTCATTAAAAATACTGCCCTAACACCCTCCACTTTCCATTTTTCTTTTGAACAACAACCACATTGGCCAACCATCTTGGATACTTGACCTCTCTAATCATACCTGCTCGGAGTAATTTCTCTACCTCCTCCTGGATAATGGCATTTCTTTCTGGTTCAAACTTCCTCCTCTTTTGATGGATTGGTTTGAAGGACCTATCAATGCCAAGTTTGTGAGTGATTATATCTTTAGATATACCTGTCATGTCTTCATGTTTCCATGCAAACGTAGTTTTCCTCCTTTTGAGGAAGGATATGAGGTCTTCCTTCATTTCGCCAAGGATCCCTGATCCTATGTAAACTTTGGATTCAGGATCACCAGGATCCATAAGGATTTTGTACTACATCCTGCTCTCTTGCCTCCAAGACATCCCTTGGAGGATGCTTTAATTGCTATTGCTCCCTCGACTTTGAGGCTGGTTTCTTTGATGAGGAGTAGCAGTTCTTAGCCTCCTGTTGATCACTATCAATCTTCACTATTCCCCAAGGACTAGGAAGCTTCACACATTGATGATAGGTGGACGGGACTAACTTCATATCATGTATCTAAGGCCTGCCAAGGATAACATTACAACAAGATAAACAGTCAATAACACAAAACTTTTGGTAAGAATGCAGCCCTTCAATACAAATTGGGAGTTTAATGTCCCCCAGAGTATTCTTAGTTTCTCCACTGAATCCCACGAGCACAGAGGATCTTGGTATGATATCGGATTCAGGGATGTTCATCTTCTTAAGAACATCAAGCTGGATGATATTCACAGAGCTTCCTCCGTCTATAAGGATCCTGCGAACAAATGGTTAGAAATAAAAAGAGTGATAACCAAACCATCGTGATGAGGATCCTGAATGTCAACACGATCATCCTCATCAAAAGTTATGACTTTTCCTTTGGAGACACTGGATGTTCGAATGGGTCTATCTCCATTATCCATCGTTGTTTCCTTCGCATGTCTTTTTGCTGCAGAGAAGGATGTTCCACAAATATCTGATCCTCCAGAAATAAAGTTTATAACTTGTGCATCTGCTGGAGGGGCTGGAGGTTTCTCTGGGATCCTTTCAGGATGCTGAGTCCTTGACTTTTCTCTCCCTAATAACTCTTTCAAGTGCCCCTTGCTCAACAAGTATCCAATTTCTTTTCTCAGTGCGATGCATTCTTCTGTGAGATGCCCAAAATCTTCATGGTATGCACACCACTTTGACTTATCTTTAGTTGCAACTGGTCTGTCATTTTTCCTTGGCCATCTAGCTTTATCACCTAAATTCTGCATCGCAAGGATTAGTTCATTGTTATCAACAGAAAAGCAATATTCAGAAATCGGAGGATAATCCTCATCATCCTCTTCCTGATCAACAACATGCACATTCTGGTTATCAGATTTGTTGTAGGATCTGAACTTGTTGTTCTTGAATGAGGATCCTTGCTTCTCTTGCTTTGAGGATCCTGCTAACCTCTCCTGGATCCTCTTGTCATCCTCTAGCCGGATGAACCTAAGTGCCCGGGTTCTTACCTCATCTAGGTTCCTGCATGGTGTCATAACAAGATCATCATAGAATAATGAATCCCTAAGCAATCCCATTTTAAAGGCTTCAACAGCCGTAGCTATATACAGGTTAGGAATATCTAAGGATTCTTTACTAAATTTAGTGTTATAATCCCTTAATGATTCATTATGACCCTGGGTTATCCTATACAGATCACTAGTTAAATGCTCAAATTTTCTACTACAAGAAAACTGGTTATTAAATAGGTTAACTAGATTAGTAAACGAGGTAATAGAGTAAGGGGGAAGACTTAGCAGCCATTTAAGAGCCGATCCAGTAAGAGTGGATCCAAATCCCTTGCACAGACATGCTTCCTTTAACCTTTCTGGGATGGGATTGATCTCCATCCTTTCCCTGTATTGTGCTATGTGTTCTTCAGGATCTGTTAAACCATCATACAACTTCATGGTTGGCACGTGGAACCTCTTGGGTATCTCAGCATCACAGATTGGTGGTGCAAAACGAGATATCTTATGGCTCCCATCTGCAATCTCCAGGATAGGCTTGACCACTCCTGGGACACTTGATATCATATCCTTTAACTTTTGCAATTCTCTAGCCATGGCATGATTGATACTTGTATCCTGCATAAGGCCATGGTTAGTGGTATAAGAATTATTGAAAGTGTTACCTCCCATTAGGTTCAAATTAGGAAGAGCGGATGTGAATCCATATTGTTGAGACTCCGGAATGATCGAAGGACCAGTAGAAGCAATGGTCTGCATTGGAATAAAATCTCCCTGATGGATATCTGAGCTCCCTGATTGCAAACTCCTTAAGGATCCCGGAATCTGGAAGGATCCATGGAACTGAGAGGATCCTTGAACCTGTGAGGATCCTGGGACATAGGAGAATCCTTGAACCTGAGAGGATCCTTGAACCTGGGAGGATCCTTGAACCTGAGAGGATCCTGGAACATAGGAGGATCCTTGAACCTGAGAGGATCCTAGAACATAGGAGGATCCTTGAACCTGAGAGGATCCTTTGCCTCCACCACCTGCTGGATCCTCTCAGGTTCAAGGATCCTCCCAGGTTCAAGGATCCTCTCAGGTTTAAGAATCCTCCCAGGTTCAAGGATTCTCCTATGTCCCAGGATCCTCGCAGGTTCAAGGATCCTCTCAGTTCCATGGATCCTTCCAGATTCCGGGATCCTTAAGGAGTTTGCAATCAGGGAGCTCAGATATCCATCAGGGAGATTTTATTCCAATGCAGACTATTGCTTCTACTGGTCCTTCGATCATTCTGGAGTCTCAACAATATAGGTTCACATCCGGTGTTCCTAATTCGAACCCGGTGGGAGGTAAATGGCTGCTAAGTCTTCCCCCTTACTCTATTACCTCGTTTACTAATCTAGTTAACCTATTTAATAACCAGTTTTCTTGTAGTAGAAAATTTGAGCGTTAAACTAGTGATCTATATAGGATAACCCAGGGTCATAATGAATCATTAAGGGATTATATCACTAAATTTAGTAAAGAATCCTTAGACATTCCCAACCTGGATATAGCCACGGCTGTTGAAGCCTTTAAAATGGGATTGCTTAGGGATTCATTATTCTATGATGATCTTGTTATAACACCATGCAGGAACCTAGATGAGGTAAGAACCCGGGCACTTAGGTTCATCCGGCTAGAGGATGACAAGAGGATCCAGGAGAGGTTAGCAGGATCCTCAAAGCAAGAGAAGCAAGGATCCTCATTCAAGAACAACAAGTTCAGATCCTACAACAAATCTGATAACCAGAATGTGCATGTTGTTGATCAGGAAGAGGATGATGAGGATTATCCTCCAATTTCTGAATATTGCTTTTCTGTTGATAACAATGAACTAATCCTTGCGATGCAGAATTTAGGTGATAAAGCTAGATGGCCCAGGAAAAATGACAGACCAGCTGCAACTAAAGATAAGTCAAAGTGGTGTGCATACCATGAAGATTTTGGGCATCTCACAGAAGAATGCATCGCACTAAGAAAAGAAATTGGATACTTGTTGAGCAAGGGGCACTTGAAAGAGTTATTGGGGAGAGAAAAGTCAAGGACTCAGGATCCTGAAAGGATCCCTGAGAAAGCTCCAGCCCCTCCAGCAGATGCACAAGTAATAAACTTTATTTCTGGAGGATCAGACATTTGTGGCACATCCTTCTCGGCAGCTAAAAGACATGCAAAGGAAACCAAGATGGATAATGGAGACAGGCATGTCCGAACATCCAGTGTCTCCGAAGGGAAAGTCATAACCTTTGATGAGGATGATCGTGTTGATATCCAGGATCCTCATCACGATGGTTTGGTTATCACTCTTTTTATTTCTAACCATTTTGTCCACAGGATCCTTATAGACGGAGGAAGTTCAATTAACATTATCTAGCTTGATGTTCTAAAGAAGATGGGTATCCCAGAATCAGATATCATACCGAGATCCTCTGTGCTCGTGGGATTCAGTGGCGAGTCTAAGAATACTCTGGGGGACATCAAACTCCCAATTTATGTTGAAGGATTACATAATTATCAAAAATTTTGTGTTATTGACTGTTTATCTTGTTGTAATGTTATCCTTGGCAGGCCCTGGATACACGATATGAAGGCAGTCCCATCCACCTACCATCAATGTGTGAAGCTCCCTAGCCCCTGGGGAATAGTGAAGATTGATAGTGATCAGCAGGAAGCTAAGAACTGTTACACTTCATCGATGAAACCAGCCTCGAAGTCAAGGGAGCAATAGCAATCAAAGTATCCTCCAAGGGATGTCTTGGAGGCAAGAGAGCAGGATGTAGTAGAGATCCTCATGGATCCTGGTGATCCTGAATCTAAAGTTTACATCGGATCAGGGATCCTTGGCAAAATGAAGGAAGACCTCATATCCTTCCTCAAAAGGAGAAGAACTACTTTTGCATGGAAACATGAGGATATGACAGGTATATCTAAGGATATTATCACTCATAAACTTGGCATTGACAGGTCATTCAAACCAATCCATCAAAAAAGAGGAAGTTTGCACCGGAAATAAATGCCATTATCCAGGAAGAGGTAGAGAAATTGCTCTGAGCAGGTATGATTAGAGAGGTCAAGTATCCAAGATGGTTGGCCAATGTGGTTGTTGTTCAAAAGAAAAATGGAAAGTGGAGGGTATGTGTCGATTTTTCAGATTTAAATAAGGCATGTCCCAAGGATCCTTTCCCATTACCCCACATTAACTCCATGGTGGATGCAACGGCGGGTCATGAACTGTTAACTTTTATGGATGCGTCATCTGGATTTCAACAAATTCAGATGGAACCATCTGATCAAGAGGATACGGCCTTTATGACTCCAACCGGTATATATTGTTATATTGCTATGCCATTTGGACTAAGGAATGCAGGTACAACTTATCAAAGGCTGGTGAATATGATGTTCAAGGATCAGATTGGACAAACTATGGAGGTTTACATAGATGATATGGTGGTAAAATCCGTAAAAGCTGAGGATCACCTAAGGGACTTGGAGGAAGCATTCGATATCCTTGACAAATATAACATGAAACTTAATCCTTCAAAATGTCACTTTGGTGTTAAAGCAGGTTAATTCTTAGGATACATGGTGACCAAGAGAGGCATTGAAGCTAGTCCAGAACAAATCAAAGCCTTAGTGAATATCAAATCTCCTGCCATTGCTAAGGATGTCCAGAGGCTAACAGGCAGGATAGCAGCTTTGAACAGATTTATATCCAAATCCTCAGAGAAGTGCAAGGAATTCTATGATATCCTAAGGAAGAACAAGAAATTTGAGTGGACTGAGAAGCATGAAAATGCCTTAAAAGCTCTCAAGGATTACCTATCCTCAACACCGGCCTTGATGAAACCAGAAAAAGGAGATGTGCTATCCTTATATCTTGCAGTATCCTTAAAAGCAGTAAGTGCAGTCCTTGTTAAGGATCACGAAGGTACAAAACATCCTGTCTATTATGTAAGTAAGAGTTTACTTGATGCCGAATCCAGGTATTCACACCTAGAAAAACTTATCCTTGCTTTAATTATGGCATCTACTAAATTGAGACATTATTTTGAAACTCATGTCATTATTGTTAAAACTAATTTTCCAATTAAGAATGTTCTCAGAAAACCTGAAATGTCAGGAAGGATGGCTAAGTGGGCAGTGAAGCTTAGTGCATATGATGTAAGATATGAGCCTAGGACAGCCATCAAATCCCAAGCATTAGCAGACTTTGTGGCTGATTTCAGCAGTGACTTACAAAAGGAAGCTGAGTTAGAAGTCCAGCAGCTAGAGGAGACCCAAGATCCTTGGATACTCTATACTGATGGATCCTCAAATGTCAAAGGCACAGGGCTTGGAATACTACTAAAATCACCACAGGGGGATATAATACCCCACTCTATAGCTTGTGAGTTCCAAACCACTAATAATGAGGCTGAGTATGAAGCCTTGATTGCTGGTTTGCAAATTGCTAAGCAAATGGGGATCAGGTATCTTGAGGTACATGTAGATTCATTGTTAATCACTAATCACTTTAATGGATCCTATGCTGTTAAAGGTGAAAAGCTAACCAAATATTTAGAGATAGTCAAAGAATTGGCATTCTCTTTTGTTTCCTTAAGTTTGACACAAGTACCAAGGGAAGAAAATACAGAAGTTGATGCATTGGCTAATTTAGGATCATCTTTGAAGATCCCGGGGGATATAAGTATCCCCATTATCCATATCTTGGCTCCCGCCATTGAGGATCATGTGGCCATGGAAATAGGAGAAGATTCTGCAATTATCCCTAGTGAGGATACTCGATCTCATTCAGGATCAGGATCATGGATCCTCCCAGTCATGAGATACTGACAACATGGAGAGATTACTACAGGAGAAAACCCTAGGGCTTTCAAAATTAAGGTATCTCAATTCACAATTTTAAATAATATGTTGTATAAGCGATCTCTTGCAGGACCATATCTAAGATGCATTGAGGATCCTGAAATCCAAGAAGTTTTGAAAGACTTCCATGAAGGAGATTGTGGAAACCACACTGGGGGCAGGGCATTATTCTCAAGGATCCTGAGGACAGGATACTATTGGCCAACTATGAAAAGAGATGCTGTGGAGTATGCTAAGAAGTGTGATCCTTGTCAGAGACACAGTAATATCCTTCATCAACCAGCTGAAATTTTTGCATCCTATATCCTCCTCTTGGTCATTTATGAGATGGGGTATGGATATAGTTGGTAAGCTCCCTAAGGCACCTGGCGGAAAAGTGTTCATGCTAGCTATGACTGATTACTTCTCCAAGTGGATAGAGGCTGAAGCTTTTGCCCAAGTCAGAGAAAAGGAAGTTATATCCTTCATTAAAAGAAATATTATAACTAGATTTGGTATTCCTTCTGAAATTATATGTGATAATGGTTCCCAATTTATTGGGGGCAGAACTACTAACTTTTGTGACAGTTGGGGGATTAAGATGATAACATCAACACCAGTCCACCCACAAGCTAATGGTCAGGCAGAATCATCCAACAAGATCATCATCAACAATTTGAAGAAGAAGCTTGGATCTAAAAAAGGGAAATGGGCAGAAGAACCACCTTATGTGCATTGGCTGATAGGACAACCCCCAAGAATGCTACAGGCCAGACTCCATTCTCTTTGGTATTCGGGGCAGAATCAGTGATCCCTACAGAAATGGTGGTTCCAACTACTAGAACAAGTATCCGTGATCCTGAGGAAAATAATGAGAACTTGGTTCAAGACCTGGATACTATTGAAGAAATCAGGGATTTGGCTAGGATAAGGATGGCCAGTTATCAACAAAGAATGGCTGGTGCTTACAACAAAAATGTCAGGATCAGGAAGTTTCAAATTGGTGATATGGTGTTAAGAAAAGCATTTCAGAATACCACCAATCCTGCTGATGGAAATTTGGCACCAAAATGGGAAGGCCCTTATTTGATTGAAGCTCAGGCAGGAAAGGGGGCATATCGATTGCTGACTATGGAAGGTGATTTGTTACCAAGAGCTTGGAATGCTGTCCACTTGAAGAAATATTTCATGTGATCAGGATCCTTATAGAACAGGTGATCCTTACATTATGGGTATCCTTGAAGGATCCTTAAAGCACAGATGATCCTTACTTTGGTAACATCCTAAACTCAAACTATTTCATTTCCTTATTTTCTCATATAAGGATAAGGATAATGTGTCCTTTATCCACTTCTCACGTGATTCTGAGTTTTGAAAGTTCAGGTATCCTTAGCAAAATGTTGATCATCCACAGAAGCAATCAGTTCCTTGGGTTTGACCCCAGTTATTTGGGCTTGACCCCAGTTCCGCCTGTAGCGCATGATGATCCTGGTATAGTTCATGGCAGTGGGACCAGTACTCGCTTTAGGGGTTGATAATTCCATTGTACTGGCTATACCTAGGATCCTATGTATAATGGTAGACGTACCATACATCCGTTCCTAAGGTTTCTAACGTTTTCACGTTAGCTAAGGTTTTGGCATTTTCATGTCACTAAGTTTGGATAGTCGCCAGTTAGGGCCATACTCCAGTTTACATACAATCCTTGGGCTTGTCCCCAGTTATCCTTGGGCTTGTCCCCAGTTGCTAACTTTCATCTTATATTGGCTTAGTCCCGAGTTATGCCCTATTTCAGGTCTTTGAAGTTAGACAACTAAGGATCCTTGATCCTTACTTTTCTCTAAGGTTTATCTTATAGTTATCCTGGTTATGGTATTAAGGGTTAGGATCCTAACTTGGATCCTCAGGTATGATCCTTAACTGTTTTAATTTTGTTCATTGTTTATTTGAATAACCCTTGTAACTTGACAACTAAACCCGTGATCCTTAAAAATATACTACTTTTTGGGATTTTTCAACTATAGGTTATTTGATCCTGGATCATATCCTAAATATTTTCAATTTAACTTATTCAAGATTTCATATTTAGATAAGTATACGTCAAAATAATTGAAAAATAAAAAAGGATAACAACACAAGATAAGCCACAAAAGATTAAGGTTTTATTTACTAACAAAAGGTTAACCCTTAAAAGGTTGTCAAAATTACCTACCCCGAGCATCTACCAGCAATACGTGGCCCGTCCGCTGGGGTAGGTAAAGGGTGTCCATGATAATAAGTTCTAAGTAGTGCAGGAATAGAAAGACGGTAGGATAACAATGGCTTCAACCCCCAAACAGAGGATCCCTCCACCGATTGTCATCCTACCTATTGTTCGAAGGATCCTGGATCCTTAACCCTAAAACTATTGTTTAAGTACAAACCAAGAATTGTTCAACAAAACAACCATCAAACTAAAAAAAATTGGGCTCCGGCTATGTTTAGAAGTTTCCATCATCGCCCAATCATGCAGCCTAGACCTTCACTGCATCACCACCTCCAGCTTCTCCACCTTGATCCTTGCCACTGCCTCCAGCCTCAATTGTCAGGATCTCTTCAGCCTCCTCCTCATCCTCCAGATCAGCTAGCCTTGCCTTCCACCCTTCAACATCCCAGCTGCTTTTGTCGAAGTTAGGATCCTGGGCTTCCTGGGCCATCTGCAGTTTTGTCTTGTACATGGTGATGGCAGCAGAAACCTTTGCACCTTCCACGATTTCATGCTTCTCGTAGTCGATGTCAATCAGGATTTTGGCTGTCTCGTTCCTAGCAGCTTGGAGGGCTTTTTCAAGTTCAGCGATCTTGAGATCCTTGAGCACGGCAACCTGTTGGAGATCAGCGATCTTCTCATCCAGCTTCTCAACGCTCCCCACGTAATCCTCGATCTCAGAAAATTTCTGCAGAGAAGTCAAGACAGTTCAAGGTCAGGTGATCCTCATATGAGCAGGATATATGGTCAGGATATGCAAGCAGAATCAGTGATCCTTACCTCATTGAAATATTCGAGGAACTGGTGGCGGAGCAGGGGTAGGCCTTGTAGGTCCTCAGCTTCGAAACTCTTTCTCTTTTTGCCACCCCTTCCTTTGATGGGTGCCTTGGGGATGGAGACACTCGGGCTTGCAATGGCCTTCTTCTTGGATTTGACGGTGCCAAGATCAGCCATACCGAACTTGGAGGCAGCTTTTGAGGATTTTCCAGCACCTATACGTTCAAAACAAGATAAGTATCC
The DNA here is from genome assembly GCF_002127325.2 of Helianthus annuus. NCBI lineage: Eukaryota > Viridiplantae > Streptophyta > Magnoliopsida > Asterales > Asteraceae > Helianthus > Helianthus annuus. The sequence goes on along the minus strand of NC_035441.2, from coordinate 20,549,422 downwards.
TTACCCTATTTATATATAACTATCTATTCAAATCCTAAATTATACCAAGAACAGGATACTTACTTGACATTGTGACTGAGCCTGAGGATATCTCTTGGGAGTCCTGGGTGTTGGTGTTGAATGTTCTTGTTGCAGGATCAAGCCTCCTAAAAGCAGCAAGTCTCTCTTTGGCGACAGGGGACAGTCTGAGGTGTGAGACAGTGATAGCTGCACGTCAGAAACAAAAAAGGGTGTTAGTGATCCTTGTGTGAAAAGAGAATCGTCTGGTGATCCTTATCAGGATCCTCTATCCTACCATGGGTGCACCACTCCCTGGGCAGATCCTTTCCATTTGGAATAGTGTCTCTTCTGACGAAGAAGAAGCGTCGCTTCCAGTTAGTATCGTTCTTGGTGGCTTTGAAGATCAGGTGCTCTTCACCAGCTTTTCGTTTAAACAAGTAACGGTGGGATCCGAAAGTAGTGAGGTCATACATCTCACCCAGCTCAGACATTCCAAGATCGATCCCTTCTTGCTCGATGATCCTTTCAAGGGTATATAGAAGCCTCCAAATCATCGGCATGGCCTGGATATAGCAGATGCCGGTGAGAGAGAAAAAGGATTGGGTGAATTGAGGGAAAGGATACGAGTATCCTATCATGAAAGGAGTGACCGGGAAGGCAACCCAAGTCTCAGAGATGTAATCGCTCAGGGCAGTAGGACTGAAATGTTTAAAGAAGGTGTTCGCCGGAAAATAGTGCCGGATTTTGTCAATTTGGGGATCAGTGAAGCAACACCTCTCTTGTGGGGAATCCTTGATGATCCCTTGACCCTTCAAGGGGCTATTCTTTTTGGGATCCTTAGCAGGAGAGTTCCGGAGCAACATTTTTTGCGAGATGAAAGAAAAAGAAATAAAACAGAGTAAGAGAAGGAAGAAGGTGAAGAGAGAATACCTGTGTGATCTTCGGATGAGATTATAAAGGGAGTATCTCTGAAATTTAAATGCTAATTGATCCTATCTCTATCTCCTATTTATAATCATGATCGTGCAGGGTTGTCACTTCTGTGACGTCCGAATTGCAACGGATAGTTCTATATCAACGGCTATATATCCGTTAGTTAGTTGCGGATAAGATCAGTAAAATATAACTCGTTCATTTTACAAATTACTCCTTATATTTTGGGGGCAATTGTTAGGGGAGGATTTTCTAATAGCCCGTGATCCTCACTTGTTATCCTATTAGTGATCCTTACTTCTGTGACAGATAGTGATCCTCAGAAGTGCTTTAGGATCAGGATCATGGATCACCCTGAGGATCCTTATACTAACGATTGTTCCCTTTGAATTTCGTATTGTTTTGCAGGAGTTACAAGTTGGACCTGTTCTTAGCAACGTTACTATGGAATATTCCACGGCTATTTCGCACACGTTTGACTGAGAAGGGACGTTGTGGAGAACGTGGGAGCATGGCACGAATTTAGGATAGTTTGTTAGCGTAGTTAACTTCTATTTTTAAAGGGGTAACGAGCTAGTAGTTAGAACACTTTGCTAATTTCAGCTACACTCACTCGTACAATTGCACTCTCAAGCATACAGCAGAGCACTTAACAGTTTTCACACATTCTTGCACGATATACCATAGTGATCCTTGTACCTAGCTCGTTACTATCCGAAGTTGTAAACATTTTTTGGTTAATTTGAACTTGGTGATCGGTAGTTTCCATCGCCCGAGGTTTTTTATGCCGGAGATCATTCATTGATCAAGGGCTTTTTCCTCGTATAAATCTTTGTGTCAATTGTGCAAATTACATCTAAGTGATCCTTATCATTGTAACTCATTTCAAGCATCATACCCCGTAACTAAGAGTTTGGTTGCATTATCCTCATCAGATTTTTGACCAAAACAGAAACTACCAATCACCAACTCAAATTAAACAATAATTCTTTTACAACTTCGGATGATAACGAGCTAAGTACAAGGATCACTATAGTGTATCGTGTAAAAGTGTATGAAAATAGCTCGCTATCCCCTTTAAAAATAGAAAATATCTAGCCTAACTAACTGTCCGCATTTCGTGCCTTCTCCCCACGTTCTCCATAACGTTCACAATGGTCAAGCACGTGCAGAATTGAAGGGAATATGCTCCAGGAATATCGCCATGACCAAGTCCAAGCCGGTACTCCTGCAAAACAACACCAAATTCAAAGTAGACAATCATTAGTATAAGGATCCTTAGGATGATCCATGATCCTGATCCTGAAGCACTTCTGAGGATCACCAATTGTCACCGAAGTAAGGATCAGCAAACAGGATAATACTTGAGGATCACGGGTCATTAAGAAATCCTCCCCTAACACCAGTTATTTGGGCTTGACCCCAGTTTCGCCAGTGCCGCACGATGATCCTGCTATAGTTCATGGCAGTGGGACCAGTACTCGCTTTAGGGGCTGATAATTCCATTGTACTGGCTATACCTAGGATCCTACGTATAATGGTAGACGTACCATACATCCGTTCCTAAGGTTTCTAACGTCTTCACTGTTTTGGTCAAAAATCTAATGAGGATAATGCAACCAAACTCTTAGTTACGGGGAATGATGCTTGAAATGAAGAACAATAATAAGGATCACTTCGATGTAAATTGCACAAACAACACAAGGATTTATACGAGGAAAAAGCCCTTGATCAACAAATGATCTCCGGCATAAAAAACCTCGGGTGATGGAAACTACCGATCACCAAGCTCAAATAAATCAATAAAAGTTTACAACTTCGGATAGTGACGAGCTAAGTACAAGGATCACTATAGTTGATCATGTAAAAGTGTGAGAATTGTTAAGTGTTTGTTGAGAGCTTTGAGACTGCAATTGCACGAGAGTGTGTGTGTAAACGAAAATGGCTAAGTGTTCTAAATTTAGCTCGTCACCCCTTTAAAAATGAAAGCTAACTAAGCTAACTAATTGTCCGACTTTTGTGCCATGCTCCCACGTTCTCCACAACGTCCATTTCTATTCAAATGTGTGCGAAATACCCGTGGAATATTCCATAGTAACGTTGCCAAGACCAAGTCAAGCTCAATACTCATGCAAAACAATACGAAACACAAACAGCCAATCGTTAGTATGAGGATCCTTAGGGTGATCCATGATCCTGATCCTGAAGCTCTTCTAAGGATCACTATCTGTCACAGAAGTAAGGATCACTTATTAGGATAACAAGTAAGGATCACTAATTGTTAGAAAATCCTCCCCTAACAATTGCCCCCAAAATATAAGGAGTAAAATGTAAAATTAACGAGTTATGTTTTCTTGATCTTATCTGCAACAAACTCAATGGATTTATAGCCGTTAATATCAAACTATCTGTTGCATTATGACGTCGCAGAAGTGACACCCTTGCAAAAATCATGATTATAAATAGGGATATAGATATGATCGTATGCATTTAAATTCCAAAGCTACTCCCTTTATAACCGCATTCAGAAGATCAAACAAGTATTCTCCTCTTCATCTTCTCTCTTTGCTTGCTCTGTTTTTCTTCACTTTTCAATTATTCTGTTCAAAATGTTGCTCCGGAACTCCCCTGCTAAGGATCACCAGAAAGAAAGCCCCTTCAAGAGTCAAGGGATCATCACAAATTCCGCTAAAGAACGCTGCATTTTCACCGATCCTCAAATTGACAGGGTCCGGTATTGTTTTCCCGCAAACACCGTGTTCAAACCCTATGATCCTACTGCCCTGAGCGATCACACTTCTGATTCATGGGTTGCCTTCCCTGTGACCCCGTTTGCCATAGGCTACACATATCCCTTTCCAGCTTTCACCCAATCCTTCTTTTCCCTGACCGGCATATCTTACATCCAAGCCATGCCGATGATCTGGATGGTTTTGTATACCCTTGAAAGGATCATCGAGCAGGAGGGGATAGATTTAGGCATGGCTGAGTTGGGAGAACTGTATGAACTTACCACCTTCGGTTCCCATCGCTATTTGTTCAAACGAAAACCTGGGGAGGAGCACCCAATCTTCAAGGCTACCAAAAACGATACCAACTGGAAGCGGCGCTTCTTTTTTGTGAGAAGAGATACCATCCCTGATGGGAAGGATTTACCCAAGAAGTGGGCTACCCATGGTAGGATGGAGGATCCTGAGGAGGATCACCATAGAACTTATCCTTCAGAATAAGGATCACTGACATTCTTTTGCTTTCTTGTTGTGCAGCTATCTCCGTTTCACACCTCAGATTGACTCCTGCTGCTAAAGAGAGACTCTTGGCCTTCAAGAGACTTGACCCTGAAACGAGAACTTCCAAGACTACCACCCAAGATTCTCAGGAAGTATCCTCTGGTTCTGTCATAATGTCAAGTAAGTATCCTTGTTTAAAGATTCAATTAAATAATGAAATTCAAGTAAAATTAAGATACTTATCTTGTTCTGGTTGTGTAGGTGCTGGAAAATCCACCAAGTCTGCTTCAAAGTTCAGCATCACTGATCTCACTAATGTCAAATCCTCAAGGAAGAAGACTCCTGCTAGCCCAACTGCTTCAATCCCTAAGGCACCCCTCAGAGGAAAGGGAGGCAAGAAGAGAAAGGCCTCCGAAGCTGAGGATCTGCAAGGCCTCCCCTTGATCCGCCAACAGTTCTTGGACTACTTCAATGAGGTAAGGATCACTGTCCCTGCTTGTATATCCTGCTTGTTTGAGGATCATTTGGTTCTGACATTAACCCTTGTCTTCCTTGCAGAAATTTGCTGAGATCGAGACCTATGTTGGCCACCTTGAGGATCAGGATAGCAAGATTGCTGATCTTCAACAGGTTGCCGTGCTGAAGTACCTCAAGATAGCTGATCTTCAGAAGGATCTCCAGAACACCAAGAATGAGGCTGCCAAGATGCTGATCAACTTTGACTATGAGAAGCACGAGATCACCCAGGATGCCAAGGTCTCCGCCGCCATAGCAATGTACAAGATCCAGCTGCAAATGGCCATGGAAGCTCAGGATCCTACTTTTGATAAGAGCACCTGGGATGTGGAGGGCTGGAAGGCAAGGCTGGCTGAACTAGAGGACGATGAAGAGGCTGAGGAGATCCTAACACTTGAGGCTGGAGGCAGTGGCAAGGATCAGGGTGGTGAGGCAAGTGGAGCTGGTGGTGAAGATGCAGCGAAAGTCTAAGCTGCAGGATTGGGCGATGAAGGAAACTTCTAGACATAGCCGGAGCCCAATTTTTTTTCTTCAGTGGTTGTTTTGTTGAACAATGATGGTCTGTACTCTTGAACAATAGTTTTAGGTTTAAGGATCAAGGATCCTTCAGACAATAGGCAGGATTGCAAATGGTGAAGGGATCCTCTGTTTGGGGGATGAAACCATTGTGATCCTGCCGCCTTTATGTTCCTGCACAACTTCAAACCTATTATCATGGACACCCTTTACCTACCCCAGCGGACGGGCCACGTATTGCTGGTAGATGCTTGGGGTAGGTAATTTTGACAACCTTTGAAGGGTTAGTCTTTTTGTTAATAAATAAAATCTTAACCTTTTGTCGCTTATCCTGTGTTGTTGTCCTTTAAGTTCCTTTAATTTTCAATTGTTTTGATGTGCATTTATTAAATAAGCAATTTTGAATAAGTCAGATTGAAAACATTTAGGATATGATCCTTGATCAAATATCTTATAGTTGAAAAATCCCAAAAAGTAGTACATGTTTTAAGGATCATAGGTTCAATTGTCAAAGTATAAGGGTTATTCAAATAAACGATGAATAAAATAAAAATAGTTAAGGATCATACCTGAGGATCCAAGTTAGGATCCTAACCATAATCAGGATAACTATAAGATAAACCTTAGAGAGAAATAAGGATCAAGGATCCTTAGTTGTTTAACTTCAAGGACCTGAAATAGAGCACAACTTGGGACTAAGCCAATATAAGATAAGAGTTAGCAACTGGGGACAAGCCCAAGGATAACTGGGGACAAGCCCAAGGATAACTGGGGACAAGCCCAAGGATCGTGTGTAAACTGGAGTATGGCCCTAACTGGCGACTATCCAAACTTAGTGACATGATAATGCCAAAACCTTAGCTAACGTGAAAACGTTAGAAACCTTAGGAACGGATGTATGGTACGTCTACCATTATACGTAGGATCCTAGGTATAGCCAGTACAATGGAATTATCAGCCCCTAAAGCGAGTACTGGTCCCACTGCCTTGAACTATACCAGGATCATCATGCGCTACAAGCGGAACTGGGGTCAAGCCCAAATAACTGGGGTTAAACCCAAGGATCTGGATTGCTTCTGTAGATAATCAACATTATGCTAAGGATACCTGAACTTTCAAAACTCAAAGTCTTGTGAGAGAAGGATAAAGGATACATGATCCTTATCCTTGTATGAAAAAATAAGTAAATGAAATAGTTCAAGATTAGGACATTACCAGAGTAAGGATCATTGATGCTTTAAGGATCCTTCAAGGATACCCGTAATGTAAGGATCATACGTGCCAGGAGGATCCTGCTCACATGAAATATTTCTTCAAATGGACAGCATTCCAAGCTCTTGGTAACAAATCACCTTCCATGGTCAGCAATCTATATGCCCCCTTTCCTGCTTCAGCTTCAATCAAATAAGGGCCTTCCCACTTTGGTGCCAACTTTCCATCAGCAGGATTGGTGGTATTCTGGAATGCTTTCCTCAATACCATATCTCCAACTTGAAACTTCCTGATCCTGACATTTTTGTTGTAAGCACCAGCCATTCTTTGTTGATAACTGGCCATCCTTATCCTAGCCAGATCCCTGATTTCCTCAATAGTATCCAGGTCTTGAGCCAAGTTCACATCATTTTCCTCAGGATCACGGGTACTTGTTCTAGCAGTTGGAACTACCATTTCTGTTGGGATCACTGATTCTGCCCCAAATACCAAAGAGAATGGTGTTTGACCAGTAGCATTCTTAGGGGTTGTCCTATCAGCCCAAAGCACATAAGGTAATTCTTCTGCCCACTTCCCTTTCTTGGATCCAAGTTTCTTCTTCAAATTGTTGATGATGATCTTGTTGGATGATTCTGCTTGACCATTAGCTTGTGGGTGGACTGGTGTTGATGTTATCATCTTAATCCCCCAGCTGTCACAAAAGTTAGTGGTTCTGCCCCCAATAAATTGGGACCATTATCACATATAATTTCAGAAGGAATACCAAATCTAGTTATAATATTTCTTTTAATGAAGGATATAACTTCCTTTTCTCTGACTTGGGCAAAAGCTTCATCTATCCACTTGGAGAAGTAGTCAGTCATAGCAAGCATGAACACTTTCCCACTAGGTGCTTTAGGGAGTTTACCAACTATATCCATCCCCCATCTCATAAATGGCCAAGAGGAGGATATAGGATGTAGAAATTCAGCCGGCTGATGAAGGATATTGCTGTGTCTTTGACAAGGATCACACTTCTTAGCATATTCCACAGCATCTCTTTTCATGGTTGGCCAGTAGTATCCTGTCCTTAAGATCCTTGAGAACAATGCCCTGCCCCCAGTGTGGTTTCCACAATCTCCTTCATGAAAGTCTTTTAAAACTTCTTGGACTTCAGGATCCTCGATGCATCTTAAATATGGTCCTGCAAGAGATCGCTTATACAATATATTATTTAAGATTGTGAATTGAGATACCTTAATTTTGAAAGCCCTAGGATTTTCTCCCATAGGAATCTCTCCGTGTTGTAAGTATCTCATGATTGGTGAGATCCATGATCCTGAATAAGATTGAGTATCCTCACTAGGGATAATTTCAGAATCCTCTCCTATATCCAGAGCCAAATGATCCTCAATAGCAGGGGTCAGGATGTGGATAATGGGAATACTTATGTTTTCCGGGATCTTCAAGGATAATCCTAAGTTAGCCAATGCATCAGCTTCTGTATTTTCTTCCCTTGGTACCTGTGTCAAACTAAAGGAAACAAAAGAGAGTGCCAATTCTTTGACTATCTCTAAATATTTGGTTAGCTTTTCACCTTTAACAGTATAGGATCCATTAAAATGATTTGTAATTAATAATGAATCTACATGTACCTCAAGGTACCTGATCCCCATATGCTTAGCAATTTATAAACCAGCAATCAAGGCTTCATATTCAGCCTCATTGTTAGTGGTTTGGAACTCACAAGCTATGGAGTGGGGTATAATGTCCCCCTGTGGCGATTTTAGTAGTATACCAAGCCCTGTGCCTTTGACATTTAAGGATCCATCAGTATAGAGTACCCAAGGATCCTTGGTCTCCTCTAGCTGCTGGACTTCTAACTCGGCTTCCTTTTGTAAATCGCTACTGAAATCAGCCACAAAGTCGGCCAATTCTTGGGATTTGATGGCTGTTCTAGGCTCATATCTTATATCATAGGCACTAAGCTTCACTGCCCACTTAGCCATCCTTCCTGACATCTCTGGTTTCCTAAGGACATTCTTAATTGGAAAATTAGTTTTAACAACAATAACATGAGTTTCAAAATAATGTCTCAACTTAGTAGATGCCATAATTAATGCAAGAATAAGCTTTTCAAGGTGTGAATACCTGGATTCAGCATCAAGTAAACTCTTACTTACATAATAGACAGGATGTTGTGTACCTTCATGATCCTTAACAAGGACTGCACTTACTGCTTTTGAGGATACTGCAAGATATAAGGATAACACATCTCCTTTTTCTGGTTTCATCAAGGCTGGGGCTGAGGATAGGTAATCTTTGAGAGCTCTTAGGGCATTTTCATGCTTCTCAGTCCACTCAAATTTCTTGTTCTTCCTTAGGATATCGTAGAATTCTTTGCACTTCTCTGAGGATTTAGATATAAATCTGTTCAAAGCTGCTATCCTGCCTGTTAGCCTTTGCACATCCTTAGCATTGGCAGGAGATTTGATATTCACCAAGGCTTTGATTTGTTCCGGGCTAGCTTCAATGCCTCTCTTGGTCACCATATATCCTAAGAATTTACCTGCTTTAACACCAAAGTGACATTTTGAAGGATTAAGTTTCATGTTATATCTGTCAAGGATATTAAATGCTTCCTCCAAATCTCTTAGGTGATCCTCAGCTTTTATGGACTTTATCACCATATCATCTATGTAAACCTCCATAGTTTGTCCAATCTGATCCTTGAACATCATATTCACCAGCCTTTGATATGTTGCACCTGCATTATCCAAACGGCATAGCAATATAACAATATATACCGGTTGGAGTCATAAAAGCCGTATCCTCTTGATCAGATGGTTCCATCTGAATTTGTTGAAATCCAGATGAAGCATCCATAAAAGTCAACAGTTCATGACCCGCCGTTGCATCCACCATGGAGTCAATGTGGGGTAATGGGAAAGGATCCTTGGGACATGCCTTATTTAAATCTGTGAAATCGACACATACCCTCCACTTTCCATTTTTCTTTTGAACAACAACCACATTGGCCAGCCATCTTGGATACTTAACCTCCCTAATCATACCTGCTCAGAGCAATTTCTCAACCTCTTCCTGGATAATGGCATTTCTTTCTGGTGCAAACTTCCTCCTTTTTTGATGGATTGGTTTGAATGACCTGTCAATGCCAAGTTTATGAGTGATAATATCCTTAGATATACCTGTCATATCCTCATGCTTCCATGCAAAGGTAGTCTTTCTTCTTTTGAGGAAGGATACAAGATCTTCTTTCATTTTGCCAAGGATCCCAGATCCGATATAGATTTTGGATTCAGGATCATCAGGATCCATGAGGATTTCCACCACATCCTGCTCTCTTTCCTCCAAGACATCCCTTGGAGGATACTTTGATTGCTATTGCTCCCTAGACTTCGAGGCTGGTTTCATTGATGAAGTGTAGCAATCCTTAGCCTCCTGCTGATCACTATCAATCTTGACTATTCCCCAAGGACTAGGGAGCTTCACACATTGATGGTAGGTAGATGGGACCGCCTTCATATCGTGTATCCAGGGCCTGCCAAGGATAACATTACAACAAGATAAACAGTCAATAACACAAAATTTTTGATAATTATGTAATCCTTCAACATAAATTGGGAGTTTAATGTCCCCCAGGGTGTTCTTGGTTTCGCCACTAAATCCCACGAGCACGGAGGATCTTGGTATGATATCTGATTCAGGGATACCCATCTTCTTTAGAACATCCAGTTGGATAATGTTTACTGAGCTTCCTCCGTCAATAAGGATCCTGCGGACAAAATGGTTAGAAATAAAAAGAGTAATAACTAAACCATCATGGTGAGGATCCTGGATGTCAACACGATCATCCTCATCAAAGGTTATGACTTTTCCTTCAGAGACACTTGATGTTCGAACAGGTCTTTCTCCATTATCCATTTTAGCTTCCTTTGCATGCCTTTTAGCTGCTGAGAAGGATGTACCGCAGATGTCTGATCCTCCAGAAATAAAGTTTATCACTTGTGCATCTGCTGGAGGGGCCGGAGCTTTCTCAGGGATCCTTTCAGGATCCTGAGTCCTTGACTTTTTTCTACCCAGCAATTCTTTTAAATGCCCCTTGCTCAATAGGTATCCAATTTCCTTTCTCAATGCAATGCATTCCTCTGTTAAATGCCCAAAATCATCATGGTATGCACACCACTTTGATTTGTCTTTGGTTGCAGCCGGTCTGTCATTTTTTCTAGGCCATCTGGCTTTATCTCCTAGATTCTGCATCGCAAGGATTAGTTCATTGTTATCAACGGAAAAACAGTATTCAGAAATTGGAGGATAATCCTCATCGTCATCTTCTTGATCAACAGCATGCACGTTCTGGTTATCGGATCTGTTATAGGATTTGAATTTGTTGTTCTTGAACGAGGATCCTTGCTTTTCTTGTTTTGAGGATCCTGCTAATCTCTCCTGGATCCTTTTGTTATCCTCTAGCCTGATGAACCTGAGTGCCCGGGTTCTTACCTCATCTAGGTTCCTGCATGGTGTCATAACAAGATCATCATAGAATAATGAATCCCTGAGCAATCCCATTTTGAAGGCCTCAACAGCCGTGGCTATATCCAAGTTGGGAATGTCTAAGGATTCTTTACTAAACTTGGTTATGTAATCCCTTAATGATTCATTATGACCCTGGGTTATCCTATATAGATCACTAGTTAACCGCTCAAATTTTCTACTACAAGAAAATTGATTATTGAATAAGTTAACTAGATTAGCAAATGAGGTAATAGAGTAAGGGGGAAGACTTAGCAGCCATTTGAGAGCTGATCCAGTAAGAGTGGATCCAAATCCCTTGCATAGGCATGCTTCCTTTAACCTTTCTGGAATTGGATTGATCTCCATCCTTTCCCTGTATTGTGCTATGTGTTCCTCAGGATCCGTCGAACCATCATACAGCTTCATAGTTGGAACATGGAATCTTTTGGGTATCTCAGCATCACAGATTGGTGGTGCAAAACGAGATATCATGTGGCTTCCATCTGCAATCTCCGGGATGGGTTTGACCACTCCTGGAACACTTGATATCATATCCTTCAGTTTTTGCAACTCTCTAGCCATAGCATGGTTGATACCTGTATCCTGCATGAATCCATGGTTAGTGGTAAGAGAATTATTAATAGTGTTACCTCCCATTGGGTTCAAGTTAGGAACACCCGATGTGAATCCATATTGCTGGGACTCTGGGATTATGGAGGGACTAGTGGAAGCAATGGTCTGCATCGGAATAAAATCTCCCTGATGGACATCTGAACTTGCTGTTTGCAAACTCCTCAAGGATCCTGGCATCTGGAAGGGTCCCTGGAACTGGGATGATCCTGGAACAAAGGAGAATCCTTGAACCTGGGATGATCCTGGAACAAAGGAGGATCCCTGAACCTGGGATGATCCTGGAACAAAGGAGGATCCCTGAACCTGGGATGATCCTGGAACAACTGAGGATCCTTGAACCTGGGATGATCCTGGGACAAAGGAGGATCCTTGAACCTGGGATGATCCTGGAACAAAGGAGGATCCTTGAATCTGCTGCGCTTCTGAGTAGGCTCCTGAATTCATGAAGGATCCCATATGCTGAGGATAGGATCCTGCTGGCTGGAAATATGAACCTGATGCCTGAGTCACTATTGCTGAACCGTATTGCACTCCTTTTGGTCCACCCACATATTGAACATCTGGAACCTCTGATGGCTGAGAAGTAATCACCGGAGTGTTAAAATTCAAAGATCTGGGCACCAGTGGGGAATGATCCTCTGCCGCTTTCTTTTGTTTCTTGAGATCTCCGATTTCTTTGAGGATCCTATCATTGGTCTTATCCTGTTGCTGTATATGTTCCTTCATCTGCAAAATCAAAGTAAACATGTCACTAGTAGTGGGAGTGTAAGGAGCAGAAGAAGTTAGAGGTTTAGAGAAAATGGGAGTTGGTTTCTTCTCAGCATTTTTCTGAGATCCAGCAGGTGGTGGAGGCAAAGGTGGAATGCCCTGGGATGAATTGACCGCAGACATTGCAGTAGAGGTATTCTTCAATGATGAAGCCATATATTTGTATGCAATGAACCGGAATGATCACCAACAGAAAAACTCCTTAGGAATGAAGCACCAATTGCTCCACGGTGGGCGCCAAACTGTTTTGGTCAAAAATCTAATGAGGATAATGCAACCAAACTCTTAGTTACGGGGAATGATGCTTGAAATGAAGAACAATAATAAGGATCACTTCGATGTAAATTGCACAAACAACACAAGGATTTATACGAGGAAAAAGCCCTTGACCAATAAATGATCTCCGGCATAAAAAACCTCGGGTGATGGAAACTACCGATCACCAAGCTCAAATAAATCAATAAAAGTTTACAACTTCGGATAGTGACGAGCTAAGTACAAGGATCACTATAGTTGATCGTGTAAAAGTGTGAGAATTGTTAAGTGTTTGTTGAGAGCTTTGAGACTGCAATTGCACGAGAGTGTGTGTGTAAACGAAAATGGCTAAGTGTTCTAAATTTAGCTCGTCACCCCTTTAAAAATGAAAGCTAACTAAGCTAACTAATTGTCCGACTTTTGTGCCATGCTCCCACGTTCTCCACAACGTCCATTTCTACTCAAATGTGTGCGAAATACCCGTGGAATATTCCAAAGTAACGTTGCCAAGACCAAGTCAAGCTCAATACTCCTGCAAAACAATACGAAACACAAACAGCCAATCGTTAGTATGAGGATCCTTAGGGTGATCCATGATCCTGGTCCTGAAGCTCTTCTGAGGAACACTATCTGTCACAGAAGTAAGGATCACTTATTAGGATAACAGGTAAGGATCACTAATTGTTAGAAAATCCTCCCCTAACATTCACGTTAGCTAAGGTTTTGGCATTTTCATGCCACTAATTTGGATAGTCGCCAGTAAGGGCCATACTCCAGTTTACACAAGTTATATGGGCTTGTCCCCAGTTATCCTTGGGCTTGTCCCCAGTTATCCTTGGGCTTGTCCCCAGTTACTAACTTGTCTTTCATATTGGCTTAGTCCCAAGATGTATCCTATTTCAGGTATTTGAAGCCAAACATTTAAGGATCCTTGATCACCCTCTCATAAGGTTTGTCTTATGGTTATCCTGATTATAATATTAAGGGTTAGGATCCTAACTTGGATCCTTAGGTATGATCCTTAACTATTTTGATTTTATTCATTGTTTATTTGAATAACCCTTGTACCTTGACAACTGAACTTATGTTTCTTAAACTATATCACTTTTTAAAGTTTATCGGTTATGGGATGTTAGTGCACCTACGTCTGCTGACTGCGTCTTCCATCGAGTATTGAAATTGAACTGATCGGAAATGGCACGGAATCCTAGAATAGCTTGTTTGAATAGGGATCGCTTATATGTACACATCTAGGTTCGCTTTTGTGTCATAGTAGTGTTTGGATCGCATATTAGGACATGTTCTGGATCGCTTATGTGTCATGTTGTTTGGGATCGCTCATACGGACATGTCGTATGAGCGGACCAGATTCTCTATATATAGAGGAGCGATCGAACACATAGTTAAGGGTGTAATCTTCCGGTTGAGCCACGAAGTGCTGCCGAAGTGCTGTTAGATCGTGTAATTGTGCAAGATATCAATAAAACAGCAATATTAAAGTGAATACAGCTTCAATAGCACCGAATTATTAGTTTCCGCCTCTTAATTCGGATACGAACTTCTCTGAACGACTCAAACAGGTCGAAGAACGATCCTACAAGTGGTATCAGAGCTCAGGTTGAGGAGTTCTTGCCATTGTAGCTGCAATTCTTCTGATTTTCTACTCTTTCTTCATTTTTTCAAAATTTTTCACGGTAAAAACGGCTCAAAATCACACAGTGCACTCGGAATCATGAATTAACAAACCCTTGAAGTTTTCAGATCTAAAATCGACGTAGAAACCAAGATTTTAGGTGGTTCGCTTTTTCAGATTCGCACAAAAGGTGACGTCAGCATCTGAACCGCTCCAAATTACGCGTCTGGACCGCTCCAAGGATCAATTTTGACTTCTGGATCGCTCGAAATTTCAATATTGGACCGCTCTTTTGACTGATTTTGGACCGCTTATCTAACAGTATCCGGACCACTCTTTTAGCAATTTCTGGATCGCTCGAACAGACACTGTGTGAACCGCTTGAACGATCAGCTTTTGGACCGCTCGCTCGAACGATCAGCTTTTGGACCGCTCGAACGGAAAGTGTCTGATCCGCTTATTTGATAATTTGATTGGACCGCTCATTCGACACTTGTCCGGTCCGCTCCAAAATTAACTTGTGGTTCGCGCTTAAGACACTTTATTGGATCGCTTGAGGAATAGTTCGCTCTTTTGAACAATTGTATAAAATTTGAAAATCGTTGAGAATTTGTGATCAATTTGAAAAATGGATACTGAATTTTAAAACGCTTTTGCTACCCCGGCCTCGATTACTCAAAGTGCTTTAATTGAAAATGAAACCGGAACGTCTCAGAAACCATCGAAACTCATGGATATTGATGATTACAATGTGTGGTCGAAAAGATTCGGAAATTGGGTAGAAGCCTATCATCTTGATGCGTGGGAACACACCGAGGAACCATATGTTAAACCCACAAAGGACAATATTGTGAATGGTACTCCGCTAACACTTAGAGAGATGAGTACTGCAGATAAAAAGAAATATAGAGATGAGAAATTGATGGTGAGTCTGCTTCAGCAAGCTATAAAGGAAGATATCTTGATACTGCTTCAACATGACGGAACTGCATATTCTATTTGGACAGAGTTGGAAGCAAAGTTTACGGGAAGTGATGATATGTTAAAGAACAAAATGTCTCTCGTGAAGAAGGAATTTGATTTGTTTCGGGGATTGAAAAATAAAACCACCAAACAAATTATTGATAGATATTGTAACTTGGTGAGAAATATGACAAAGTTAGGTGTTAAGAAAGATACTGATGAATTAATTGAAAAACTTGCAGATGCGCTTCCATATGAAATCTGGGGAACATTTTTGATGATGCTGAAGTCCAACAAAGTGGAATATAAAAAGATGAAACTAGGAGACTTCATAAAGCATTTGGAAGCTCAAGAGATGGAGCAGAGAAAGATCGCTAGGATGAAGAACTACGATGGAGAGCAGGATATCAGTCTGTACTACAAGCATGGTGCTACTGATTCAACAAAGTTTTCTCCTAAGATCGAAACTGCTTACAGTGTTAAAGATTCTGCTGAGAAGACGGCATCTCAAGGATTAAGCAACAGCACAAGATTCTCATCTTTCGATCCTAACATCTCTGTAACAAAGAATGGTAGAAAACTTCAATGTAACATTGTGTTAAGCCTTGAAAATGATCAAGACTACACTGAAGAGATTGCTAAAAATCAAATGTCTTTGTTAGGGATGATTTTAGAGTCTTATAGTTGTTTTGTTGCAGGAAAGATCGGAAATCCAATGCTCACGAAAGAGGATTACGATCAAATTGATGCTGAGGAAATGGAATTGATGGACATAAAATGGTGTATGGCTAGTGTGATGAGACGCGCTGAAAAGTTCAAACAAATTACCGGCCGTGATGATTTTCGTGATGCAAACGTTTCAACTTTAGGTTTTGATAAATCTAAAGTTACATGTTTTCGTTGTAGGGAGAAGGGGCATTTCAAGAGGGAATGCAAAAACCGTGAAGCTACCGGTGCCCAGAATCCTTTCGGAAACAATGATTATCACAAGAAGGCCATATATCATCAAATCACACCACCAGCACAGCAGCAGGCACAAACAGCTCATGGGAGAGATGTGGTTGATAAAAGAGCATGTGTTGTTAGTCAGGGAAAATATGATAATTTTACCTGGGAAAAGTATCTTCCGAAAGACAGCAAAGTGTGTTTGGCTGAACAAGATGATGAGAAGCTGGTTGAAGGTTTTACCTGGGATGATTTTTGTCCAGATCAAAATCTTATGGCCAAAGAAATGTCTAAAAACACTTCTCATGCTTTCTTTGCTAATGCTTATGATTTGAAATGAGCAGAAAGATGCAGAAAAGTCATGGAAGCTGCTGAAGAGAGACAAAGAAAGAACAGAGAGGAGGCAGAAGAGGAAGAGAGATTGAAGGAAGAAGCGAAAGCTGAGAAATTGAGAAGAGCTCAATTTTTAAATTCAAGCAGGACAGTGAAAGAAGTTCCTGAATTTGAGATTAAAGTGGATGCTGAACCGGTCATGGTCCAAGAAAAGTGCATGAATTGTGATTCGCTGATTAAGCAGAACAATGAGCTGTTGCACAATATTCACAAGTTGAAAGAATCGTATGATACTATGAACAGAGAAATCAACAAATATACGGATTCTGATGGTGAACAAGCTGAAGCTATGAATACGTTGAAGATAGCTTACCTAAGACAGCTTGATACGGCGAACTATAACATAAAGAAATGTGCAGATCTCGAGCTTGAGTTGGCAACACAAAAGATAGAAACTGAAAAGGTAAAGAAATTATTAGACAGTTACTCATGTTTTACTTTTGTTGTTGACAGGATTTATCCAGTGGTAAAAGATTTGAAGACATTTGAAGAAGTGAAGATATTTGAAGAAGAAAAATCAGTGACAAAAGATGAAGAAATATTGAAGACTTCTGGTAAGAAACCGAGTGTATCCTATAATAGATGTCCGCCCCCGGTCGAAAATGGATATTCACCTCGAAATCCAAATTCAGAAAGAGTCAATAAAGCGATCAATTTGAAATGGGAGTCTGGGTCGTCGGATAACTTGTCAGAAAGTATTGATGTCACATATACGTCATCAGACACTGATCATGAGTCAAAGTTGATAAAAAGTATGGTCGATCAGGTGTTAGACACAGATGACAATGAGGAATCAAATCCAAAGTCTAAACCCGAGTCAAAGTCTGGGTCCAGTGTGTCAAAGCCAACAGTCAAAAAGGACAAACGGGTTTATGATAAAGAATTTTTACTTTCGAAATCTAATTTGAATGATGAATCAGTCAAAGTGGCATATACTTTGAGAGGTTCTGACAAATTATATTCAGATGAGAGTTTTCCAATAAGAAGTGTCAGACTTGAAATGATTCACAAGGTTTTCAAAATAACAGAAATTAATATTTCTGAAATAAAAGATTAAAATCTTAAAGGAAAACCTAAACAATACACTTCAAGAGATCAACAGAGAATCAACAAGAAAATGGGTTACAATTGTGGTTATAGTTTCCAAAAGAAACCAAACCATAATCGTAATTACAAAAAGAAAGGTCTTGGTTTTGATCCACAGAAAAACTATAAAATGAAAAAGTTTATAAACCAAAAACAATGTTTGTTGCAGAAAAAACAACTGAAGCTGAAAAAGAAAAATCATTCAGAAATCAGACGAATCAAGAATTCCTTGCTAAGAAGCAAGAGGACATGAAGAAGAAGGAAGATCCAAAGAAGGTTGAAAAGAGATTGTGACAACTCGTAATTTGAACCTACTTTCTGTAACGCTACGTGCTTACGTGAGCTACTTTAATTGAATGAATGCATGTTTATGTGATATGTGTTTCTATTGTATGTTACGAATTAAATGCTTGTATGTATGTTACTCGAACTAAAACCGCACAACATGGATCAATCACACAAGGCCATTTGGACCGTAATCCTTGTAACCGGAACCAAGGGGCAACCCAAGTGGGGTTCGGCCCATTCCCTCTTTCCCTCTTGTACGCATATAAGCAAACACCCTTAGGGTTGTTTTCTCTTTTGGTTACAACAACACAACACACACAAACTCTAGTGCTCTTCTCTCTCTAAGCCGGTGGCCATCACTTTCTTTTCCCTCGAAGACCTTTCCCGAATCGGATCACCTTCTATCAATCGGTTAGTGCTTGATTATTCGTAAATGATGATTTGATTGTATATGATTATGTGTTAGAATTCATGAGTAGGGATGTTTACATGATAATCGGATATCTTGCAATATGTTGTACGGATTTTTGTTAAGATGATGTTGAACCGAATGCTTGTTAAATCGGACATGTTTATGTTAAACGTATGTTGCCATGATTCGGGTTACATGTCATTGATTTAGAGCCGTATAGTTGTTAATCAAATGATCCGGTTGCATATTATGTTGATATTGAATTACTGTTCTTGATGATGATGAGATGAATGTTGAATGTTGAAATAATTGTGATTTGATTTGATTGTGAAACTGCCAAATCTGTTTGCAACCATTACGGGAATCATAAACTGCAATTAAGGAAATCAGTTACAACAGGGATTGCGAGTCGGGAACTCACTGTCTCGACTCGAGACCACATAAGCGACACAAAACAGCACAACTCGAGACCATGGTTGCGGGTCCGGTTGCGACTCGAGACCGTGTAGTCTCAACAAGCACATGACAACTCGAGATCAGCTTGTTGCGACTCGAGACCCCGAAACCATTACAACCCGAGACTACCTAGTCTCGACTCGAGATCTCTGGTCTCGACTCTGTTGTTGGACTTGCACACTGTCACGAGCCCATCTGATTGGGCCGCATATTTGGACTTTGTTTTTGTGAAGCTACTGTTGAGCTGTTATGCTTATACGTGAACATGATGATCAATGCTTGTGCACAACTTGTTACGATACGTGTAGAACATACATGCAATACTTGAATACAAACCTGACTTGTATGATAAACATGCTAGGACGTGGTTGATCACTTTGTAGCTTAATTGAACTATTGTGTATCATACCGAGCAATCCCAGGTGAGTTCAATGCATTTTCTCAAGCATGCATCCCGGTGGTTTGGGACAACTGGTAAACATTTGGAAGGGAAACTTTGGGTAAACAACTTAATCGGTTTTGGGTATTGAACATGGAATCTATCATCGGATTGCCTGGAGGGCAATGGGGGTAATTAGTTGATAGCGCTATTAGGTGGGAAACCTCACACCGGGCCGTAAGGATGGGGGTGAACTAATTATCTGGGTTTCACTATGGGTTGTTAAGAGGCACACTCCTCGGTTACGTAAGGGCGTTTTCCCTAGGGTAACTAGCGTGAACAACATAGTGGGTTGCTAAGAGGCACACTCCTCGGTTACGTAAGGGCGTACTCCCTAGGGTAACTAGCATGAGCAACATCGTAACGCAACATCGAATCGCATTAACATATATCTGGTAACACAACACGTTAACAAACCTTGAACTCACCAGCGTAGTCTGACGCACTTGTTTGCATGCTTGTAGGTCATTAACACTTGGAACATGGACTTGCTATCTGGGAGCGCTGGGGTGGTCATGGATCGAGGCTCTTGGATTAACTTACATTTGATACATTGGTTTTAAGTATTATTATGAAACATTTGCTAAACGATTAGTTACATGCTTCCGCTACACAACATCTTGAGAATTGATATCATGTTTAAACATTTTCTATTGGAAATTAATGGCATGTTTTATTAAGTATTTACTATTGGTTCAATGTGATTGGTGGCTCGAACTCTGATGCGTAACACGCCTCGCGGGGTCTCCGCAGGTGGAATTTTGGGGGTGTTACAGAGATCTTGTTTTCAGTGTAAAGATGTGGGTCATGTTGCGAAAGATTGTCCAAAGACATTTCGACCAAAACAAGAAGCCTCAAGAAAAATGAAAGAAAAAATGGTTGAGAAGACTGAACTGTCAACCCGGAAGTTCACAGGCTTTGAGAATTCGACTTATGAAAAAGGAGAATCTTCAAAGAGTGCTTCCAAAAGAATAGACAATGCCACAAATCAGAAATGGGTTGTAAAAGGTTCAGGTAAAAAGTCCGGTGATGAATCTGATTCCATAAAATCAGAGGAGCCACGTGTTGAGAAAAAGATTGAAAAGAAAGTTCCGAAAGTGGATGATGTGAATTTTCCGCCACTGAATGCTAAAAATTACAAATCTAAAATCGGAAAAGTTGAAATTTCAAATCAATTTTATTCTGATAAGAAGAAAATTGATGTTGAAAAAACTTTCAACGGTAATGTAAAACGCATCTTTGGAAAAATGGTCAGTGGTAAGGCCCAAAGCATTAAGGATTTTTATGCTTCCAAAGGATGGGTTTACAAGTCGGTTGAAAGGAAAGATGAAAACAATGAGGTTACACCCATGCAAGGTCAGGCTTGGGTGGATATATTTTTTCAAGAATAAAAACCTGACTTGCCGGATCCCAAGATGGTATTGTGGATCATGAATCGGCATCTTTCTAAATCTGTGTTTGAAAAGTTGCAGGACTTGCCGGAACTCCCAGGTTTGTAAGCAAGGAGTAGGAATCGGCACTTTGAAAATTCAACCAACAGATGGTAATTGGTTGAAAAACAGGTTTGAAGAAGCTTAAATTGTTAAACTTACAAGTGATTGTATGTTTGTGGTTGTTGTAATTGGTTCAGAATAAGAACTAGTTGATCGTACAAGTGGTTAAATCAAGGTCATTAATTTGAACTTGATTTAATTATCATTTATGAATTTGGTAAACAATGTGATGATTTTGCCCCATTTTTACAAAAGGTAAAAACAACGAAACTTATTTTCCGGAAAAACCATTCTGATTAAAACAAACTTAAGTATTTTGAAATCATTATGGGAAAATAGTTTGTTGTGAGGGGGGGTTCGATGATTTAAGCCAAATGGATGGAGAATTGAGGTGTTTTGATATCAGTTGTCATGTTATGTACAGTTTGTTTTCAATTTTCTTTAGATGTATTTGAATTTTAGGGGGAGTAAGTATTTTAGAAAATCCAAAAACATCAGAAAATTTGAAAAAGTCAAAAACATGATAAAACAGAAAAATGAGTTTTTGTTGCATAAAAGAGAAAATGATAGTACATCAGTGAACTATCACAGCACGCTAAAGATTTGTAAAGACAAAATGTGATAAACAATCTTACTGCGGATGTGTCAGTAGATTTTCGCACATTTAGTAAATTGAAACGAGATATAAACCTAAATCAAACTTGCTTAATTCGTGGGTAACTATTCTTGAATATATGGGTAACCCCCGAAATCTTGTTTGAAAGGTCCCGTATTTTGAGATACTAGGTCTTTATGCTCAGTGATATCTGGGGTATTATTCCGGGACTTCTGCTGTATGGAAATACTGACCTAGTCCCCGAATAATACTTTCTGCTAAAAAGCTTTGAAACATAAGCTCGCCCTCAGCAATCTGATTAAACAATAAAATTGATAGTCATTGCTGTTGTAAAAAAGATCCTCTAAAGGGGACCCACCAAAAGTCGAGCCGTCATCTCTCTGCTGATTGGAAGTTCTGACCTGAGCTCTCACGGTTTCGCATCTACCCCTTTACAGATATCATCTGTGGTATACTCACCTGTAAGACTGAATATTTGGGATCTGGATACAGGAGTATATTCAAGTGGAGTGATACACAATTAAGTTTAAGTCTCTAAAACATTAATATCGTATCTCGAATCAATTGAAATTTGTGTGAAAAATTAAGTGGATAAACATACTGACAATCTAAGAAAATTGTTTAGAACTTAAAATGTAATCAAGCTTAACGGTGTTTGTGATATGTTTGATAACTGATATGATTCTCTTGCACAAACTCACAAAAATATTGTTTGTAAATATTTCATTTCTGCAGTTATTTTTCATTTAGAAAATCCCAAAAAGATTTTTAGTGTGTTTTAGCATAAATTTTGAAAAAACAAAAAGATTTTCAACAACTGGTGTTGAGATGCTGATTTTTGAAATTCTTAGTGCTAAACTTAAAGAACTGGTTTGGGGAGTGTTTGTGTAGATGGTAAAGTTGTTTTGATAAGAACCAGTAATACATTCTTGAATGCAAAATCATTATTGTTTTGATTCAATATAGTTTCTAAATTGTTGAAAAGTTTAATCTTTGTAGAAACTTATGTTTCGGTAGAGATTGTGCAGGACTTGAGCCAGATATTGATTCTGAAAGAGAATGAAGCCAGGTATCAATCTGGAACCTGTTAAGAGCCAGGTTATGATCTCAGAAACAGTGAAAGATTGAATTCCAGACTACGATCCCAGCTGTGTGAGAGGGGGAGTCTAAAGACACCGTGTCAACATTCAAGAGAGAAGAGTTTGATGATGATGAAGATAGAGAACGAGGATTCTTGGAACGACAGATATTTCAGAGGAAGATTGTCGACTAATGAAGATTGTAGATAGACATGTGCGAAGTCAGTTTGGAAAGATCTATGAAGACTCCGTCAACATCCGAGGGGGAGTCTGTTAGTGCACCTACGTCTGCTGACTACGTCTTCCATCGAGTATTGAAATTGAACTGATCGGAAATGGCACGGAATCCTAGAATAGCTTGTTTGAATAGGGATCGCTTATATGTACACATCTAGGTTCGCTTTTGTGTCATAGTAGTGTTTGGATCGCTTATTAGGACATGTTCTGGATCGCTTATGTGTCATGTTGTTTGGGATCGCTCATACGGACGTGTCGTATGAGCGGACCAGATTCTCTATATATAGAGGAGCGATCGAACACATAGTTAAGGGTGTAATCTTCCGGTTGAGCCACGAAGTGCTGCCGAAGTGCTGTTAGATCGTGTAATTGTGCAAGATATCAATAAAACAGCAATATTAAAGTGAATACAGCTTCAATAGCACCGAATTATTAGTTTCCGCCTCTTAATTCGGATACGAACTTCTCTGAACGACTCAAACAGGTCGAAGAACGATCCTACATGGGATATGTGATCCTTGATCATATCCTCAACTTTTTGGATAATTTTTAATTTCTCAAGGCTTGATAAGTATAAACAAAATAAACATAACAATAGTTGGAAAGTAAAATAATAACAAGGATATCAACACAAAATAAGCCAAAAAGTTAAAGTTATTTTATTCACCAAAGTTTAAACCATTTAAGGTTGTCAAAATTGCCAACCCACGTTTCTACCAGCAAAACGTGGCCCGTCCACATGGGTTGGCAAAGGGTGTCCATTGTTTATGCGGTTATAGCAGATGCAGGAAATTAAAGGCGGCAGGATCACAATGGCTTCATCCCCCAAACAGAGGATCCCTCCACCATTTGTAATCCTACCTATTGTCCAAAGGATCCTAGATCCTTAACCCTAGAAACTATTGTTCAAATACAGACCATCATTGTTTTAAAACAGCACAACCACAAAAAAACTACTACCAAATCTAAAAAATTGGGCTCCGGCTATGTCTAGAAGTGTCCATCATCGCCCAATCATGCAGCCTACGCCTTCGCTGCGTCTTCATCCCCTCTGGCTCCAGTATCCTTCACCTGATCCTTTCCACTACCTCCAGCCTCGATCGCAAAAACCTCCTCAGCCTCTTCATCATCTTCCAGATCAGCTAGCCTCGCCTTCCAGCCCTCAACATCCTAGCTGCTTCTGTCGAAGTCAGGATCTTGAGCTTCCTGGGCCATCTTCAGGGTTGTCTTGTACATTGTGATGGCAGCGGAGACCTTTGCACCTTCCACGAGCTCATGCTTCTCGTAGTCAATGTCAATCAAGATTTTAGTTGTCTGGTTCTTGGCGTCTTGAAGGGCTCTTTCGAGATCAGCAATCTTAAGATCCTTGACCACTGCGACTTGTTGGAGATCAGCAATCTTCTTATCCAGCTCCTCAACGCTCCCCATGTAGTCCTCAATCTCAGCAAATTGCTGCAAAAAAGACAAAGCAGTTCAAGATCAGGTGATCCTCAAATAAGCAGGATACCTAGGCAGAATCGGTGATCCTCACGTCATTGAAGTATTCAAGGAACTGGTGGCGGATCAGTGGCAGGCCTTGTAGATCCTCAACCTCAGAGTTTTTCCTCTTCTTGCCACCCCTTATTTTAGTGGGTGCCTTGGGGATCGAGACACTAGGGCTTGTAGTGGCCTTCTTCTTGGTGGATCGTATAGTGTCAAGATCAGCAATGCTGAACTTGGAGGCACGCTTGGAAGATTTTCCGGCACCTACACATTCAAAACAGATAAGTATCCTTATCCTATTTCTATTTAACTATTTATTTAAGTCTTTAACTATACAACAAAAAAAAGGATACTTACTTGACATGGTGATAGAACCTGAGGATACTTCTTGTGAATCCTGGGTGTCTGTCTTGAATGATCTTGTTGCAGGTTCAAGTCTTCTAAAAGTAGCAAGCCTTTCCTTGGTGGTAGGTGATGGTATGAGGTGCGAAACAGAGACAGTTGTGTAACATAAAACAAAGGGGTGTTAGTGATCCTTATACAAAAACAAGACTATTTGGTGATCCTTCTCAGGATCCTCTATCCTACCATGGGTGGACCACTTCCTTGGTAGATCCTTTCCGTTTGGGATAGAATCCCTTCTGACAAAGAAAAAACGTTGTTTCCAGTTTGTATCATTCTTGGTGGCTTTAAAAATGGGGTGTTCTTCACCGGGTTTTCGCTTAAACAGATATCGGTGGGATCCAAACGTCGTGAGATCATACATCTCTGCCAGTTCCGACATTCCTAAATCAATCCCTTCCTGCTCAATGATCCTTTCAAGGGTGTATAAGACCCTCCAGATCATCGGCATAGCTTGGATATAGGAGATGCCGGTGAGGGAGAAGAAAGACTGGGTGAATTGAGGGAAAGGATACGAATATCCTATCATGAAAGGAGTGACCGGAAAAGCTACCCAAGTCTCAGAAATATAGTCGTTCAGAACAGTGGGATCGAAGGGTTTGAAAAAGGTGTTCGCCGGAAAGCAGTGTCGGATCCTATCTACTTGTGGATCAGTAAAGCAACACCTCTCATTCGCTGAATCTTTGATGATCCCTTGACTCTTCAAAGGGCTGTTCTTCTGGTGATCCTTGGCGGGAGAGGATTGGAGCATCATTCTTGACGTGATGATGGTAAAGAAAGAAAAACAGAGTAAGAGTAGGAAGAAGAGGAAAAGAGATACCTGATTGATCTTCGGATGAGAATTTAAAGGGAGTTTCTCTTGGATTTAAATGCAAATTGATCCTATCTCTAACTCCTATTTATAATGATGATTTGCAGAATAGTCACTTCAGTGACGTCAGGTTTGCAACGGCTAGTCCGTCTTTAACAGCTAGTTATCCGTTAGCTTGTTGCGGATAAGATCAACAAAATACAACTCGTTTATTTACATAATTACTCCTTATATTTTGGGGGCAATTGTTAGGGGAGGATTTCTTAATGACCTGTGATCCTCAATAATTATCCTGTTTGGTGATCCTTACTTCTGTGTCAATTAGTGATCCTCAGAAGTGCTTCAGGATCAGGATCATGGACCATCCTAAGGATCCTTATACTAATGATTGTCTACTTTGAATTCGGTATTATTTTGCAGGAGTACCAGCTTGGACTTAGTCTTGGCAACGTTCCTGGAGAATATTCCACGTTTATTCCGCACGTGCTAGGCCGGAAGTGGACGTTATGGAGTCGTGGAAGACTTGCACCAAATGCGGAATGTTTGTTAGCTTAGATATTTTTCATTTTTAAAGGGGATAGCGAGCTAAATAGAAAGACTTGGCTATTTTTTGGCTACACACACTCGTGCAACTGCTCTCACCAGCTCTCAGCAAAACACTTAGCAATTTCACACATTATTTACACAATACACTATAGTGATCCTTGTACTTAGCTCGCTATCATCCGAAGTTGTAATACGATTGTTGTTTAATTTGAGTTGGTGATCGGTAGTTTCCATCACCCTAGGTTTTTTATGCCGGAGATCATTCATTGATCAAGGGTTTTTTCCTCGTATAAATCTTTGTGTCACTTGTGCATTTCATTTCTGAGTGATCCTCATTGTTGTTTATCAATTCAAGCATCATACCTCACAACAGAAAGTTTGGTTACATTGTCTTAGCTTGATTTTTGACCAAAACAGTTACCAGTCTGAGGATTCTGGCCATATCCTGAGCTTCTCACAGTTTACACCCTAACCGAAGAGGGTATCGCAGGAGTATGATTCTGAGAATGGCTAGGCACAATATTCCCCCTGTTATCCTCAGTATATACTGCAGAACTGAAGTTCAAAGCTCTGGGTTGCAAGGGAGTGACAGTATCCTCAGCGGGCCTGCTTGAACTGGATTTTAAGAGTTGTATCTCTCTCATCAGCATTTGGTTGGTCTCCTGCTGTTGCCTCATCTGTTCCTGAAGACTACCAAATAAAGTTAGAATTTCTTCATTAGAGGACAAAACAAGAGCAGATCCCTGAATATTGCAAGCGGTGTTAACATCCTGAGGCAGTGAAGAGGCTTGCGTCCTTGGAGGAGGTGGTGGAAGCACCAAACCAATTGTTGCAGAGGTGACGGCAGACACGGTAGAAGAGCTCATGTTTGATCTCGAGGCCATTGAAAATAGTGTAGCAAAAAGTTTTGGAAATAGAAAACCAAGTAATGATTTTGGAAAAGCTTTTAGTAGAAATAGCATCACTCGCCCCACAGTGGGTGCCAAATTGTTTTGGTCAAAAATTACCAAAGCAATTAAGTGATCAAATTAGTTAAGTGAGGTAGTGTGCTAAGAATGTGTATCGAAAATATGCTAATTTAGTTGTTTGTAAAAATAGTTTTCAGGATACGGCTCAAGATATCGAGCTGTATCTACAATCAAACAATGAGCAAAAATATAAAGAGTGACACGGGATGTACGAGGAAAGCCCTTAATCAATCTAGATTGCCGGCACAAAACCTCGGGAGCTAACAATCGCAGTTGCCTTGTTCTTCTTATTACTTCAAATGTCAGGATACAGTGCAGGATATGATGCTGATCAACTAAGTGTTACAATGCGATTTGAATACAAGTGTAAGTGTGTTGTGAGTGTTTGCAGCTAGAGAGCAAGAGAGTTCGAGAGATTGTGTGTGTCCTTATCTAATCCGATCAATCCTATTTATAGTAAAGTAAAACTAACTAACTAGCCTACAAATCCGGGATATAACGAATATTTCCTTTGTAAATGTTGTAGTCCACGTCTTCCGGCTTCAACGTTCATAATCCAACAGATTTGCCCGAGTCTTTGGGAGACGAAGTCCACTTGAACGTTATAGACTTGTACCATTAATCTGCACGTGAATTAATTAGTCACTACCATGATACTGAATCAGGATGTTATCAATATCCTGATCCGGTATCCTGATCATAACAAAAGAAACACAGTCAGAATATTATTCAGGATATATGAGCAGAAAACCACCCATAACACTAGGAACGCCAAAAGTCAGTACCGAATTGATACTTAGGATCTTTCGGTTCAGGAAATTCGGTACCGGTACCCAGTACTATTTGCTCATTTCTTACCACGGGTTTCATCTGAACAACATCATTATCATACAACTTTTTTTTTATTTTCTTTGGATTATTTTTTAGTGTTTTTTTTTCTAAATTTTTTTTATTCTTGCCAGCAGTTCCATGTGCAATGCACTCGTAATGATTTCAAAACACGTATAAACACATACTAAATAACAAAATAAGTTCGTCGCAACGCGGCGACGGTTTTTATAACTAGTTTTTTTATTAACAAACTCAAAATTAATTAATTTAAAGACATATGAAAACCAACATATATTTTTTAAAAAAAAATAATTAACATTACAATGCTAGTCACGATCATCGAGCTTGGGTACGTATGTATACAAATAGATATATTTATACTATATTATAATACATGAGAGAGAGCCATTTTAAAATACTCAAAAAATAAGAACTTTTCCTCTCTTAATTTATAAATATACCCTTAAGGGTAAATTGGTCTTTTAAACAATAATTATATTTTAGCTCTCAAATTTATTACACTTAAATTCCTAAGTTTTAACAAAATTATAGATAATTAGTTACATTTTCCCCCTCCTCAACAAACTTATAATTCTTTTATGTATTCTTGCAACATCTTATAAACTATAAAGTTTAAAAAAAATCCAAACACACCTTGACGACCTACTTATTTTTGTCAACGTTTCGATAGTTGTCTTGCTCAGTATTTGACGTACAGTTTAAAATGTACAAGTAGATGATGTTATAGTGTACACGTGATCATCGCAAATAAGTAGAATAAGTAAATCAATAAACTTACGTAATTATTTTAAGAGTTAAATTTATTGGTTTTACTATTATCGAATAATCTATCTATACTTTCTATAAAAGGAGAAATCCAAGTGACATAAGAAAAGCTGATGTGTCAGCTTGAGAGCATGTCCAACAAGGCTTTTCTTATCTCATTATTACATCATAAAGCCTAATATTAAAAGACTTTAAAATTCAAAGTTGGCCCACATCAAACCACTGCCTTGTGTATTTTCAAATTTTAAAGGTCTGACCCACTTTCTATAAAAGGAGAAATCCAAGTGAAATAAGAAAAGCTGATGTGTCAGCTTGAGAGCATGTCCAACAAGGTTTTTCTTATCTCATTATTACATCATAAAGCCTAATATTAAAAGACTTTAAAATTCAAAGTTGGCCCACATCAAACCACTGCCTTGTGTATTTTCAAATGTTAAAGATCTGGCCCACATTCTAACCACAAAGTAAGCAACCACTGCCCATCTACAAGAAAGTAGCAGCTGCTTCCTTTGGCAAATGTATACTTAGAGCAGAAGGCTGTCATGATTGTGCTTGTTTGTATGAATTTGACAAATCAATGAATATAAACTAAGAATAAGTGCAGCGGAAATGAAAAACAAACTTTGTAAACACAATCAAGAGAGAAAATAGTTTAGTAAACAAATGCTTCTCATAAAGTTGAATGATTCAATTACAAAGCAAATGATTACAAGTATGCTTACAGAACTAAGCTCCCCCTCAGCCTGATACTCCAAGGTTGGTTGCACAAGATGAAAGGATTGGATTGGAGAAGAAGAATCCACTCAGTCAATCAAATGTAACAGTACAGGGTACTGCTCCATTTATAGGCAAACCAAACCACTGAGGCATCTCGGCTGACGTCACCATGATAGTGCATCTAACAACCTAACAACCTATAAACACTGTTCTATACAAATTACTGATGTTAAACAACTGATTATAAGTACAGTACAAAACAGGATAAAAATACTGCTTCACGTTCCGCTATTGTAGCCTGAGCACTGATGTTGAGCATCAGTGCTTTCTTCAAAGGTGATCAGTCCTTGAATGGGCAGTGCTTGTGTCTTCAGCAGTACTTAGGAAACAACAGTAGATAGAGCAACAGTGTTTGTCTTCAGCAGTCTTTAGAGTTTCATCAGTGTTTGGTTCATCAGTTGTTATAGTGAGCAGTACTTAAGATCCATCAGCTGTTAGATTACCACTGTCAAGGGGAAAGCCAAGTGTAAACAGCTGTTTATTCTGAATCCACTGTTGTGATCCGGTTTTGGCTTTCATTATCTGTTCCTCTGGTAGGGTTCAATCCCAACAATCTCCCCCTGGAACAGATAATGCCAAAACCCTTCATTATTCTGGACCTTTATTCCTCATCAGAAGTTCCTTAGCTTGTCTTTTAAATTCTTCTTCAAAATCCTTGGAACTTGTGTCATCTTCATCCCTACACAGTGTAAGTTCAAGGAGATCCTTCAAATCTTCAACACTAAGGCCTAGTGCTTCTTTCCTTGATATGTACTTCACTTCACCATTGGATCTGACCAAGGTCAATACGTGGGTCTTTTGATCAGACGTCCACTTTAGTACTTTTAATCCTAATGGGTTTCTTGGGAGAGATTTATTTTTTGATGAGTTTGGAGATGTTGGCCTTGAGAACACTTGCAGACTTTTAGACATTCTTTTGAAGGCCATTTCAATAACATTGTTTGCTGCAGCTATGTCTTCTGCAGTCTCTCTTTCAATTAGCTCTTGCCTCTCAATGTTTGTCATGCCTGTTGAAGTGTTTGGTGATGCAGGTTTAGTTAATACCTTCTTAAAAAGGTTCTGAAGCTTTGTTGAGCTCTCTTCTTTTAGACCTATTTTCATGATGGTTTCATTGAAGTACTCAGCTTCACTTTTCTTTACCTTTTCTTCAGACAGTGGTTTTCCTTCTTCTTGGTTTGACACAAGAATAGGATTATCTGCTGATTTGAATAGTTTTTGGAGGTTTTCAATCTGTTGTTCAAGCTTCATCATTTGTTCATGCTTCTTTGAAGTGCCTGAAACAGTTATCTTCCTTTTCTTCAGCCTTTCATAGGCTTCATCAGTCTGCTGCTTTGGCCATTTTGATATGGCTTCGGCAGTATCCATTTTTGCATCTACCAGCTCCTGTTTCTTCTTTTTATATTCAGAAGTAAGATCAGCAGTTAGCTTTTTATATTTGTTCCAATTTGGAGTTGTCTTCTTCTTACTTGGATCACCTTTAATCCTTTCAATCCTGTTTTCTTCATGCTTCAGAGCAACTATTGGCCATTCTTCAAATTGGTTTTCTTCAGCTGGATAGAATTTTTCTTTCATGATATATGCAATAAATTCTTTTCTCATCTCCTTTCTTGGATCTGTCTTTTCTTTGCTCAGAACTTGTGCATAATCTTTCATCAGCTTGACTTTTGTAAGTAAGAGTTCCAATTTCTCAGAAATGGCTTCATCACCTTGATCTTTGCATTCGAGTTTAGCTCGAATCTTTGCTTGCCTTGCTTTCATTTCGAGATATTCATCCATGTCTTCTGGAACTATGAAGCCTATGAGAGAAGGAAATATTCTTTTTGAGGGATCATCCTCGGTGTAAAATTGTTTCATCTCATTTTTTACAGCATCTAGTTCCAGTGGATATCTTGCAGCAACAGGATCATATTTTTCATCAGTGGCTTGAGTTGTTTCTCTTTTTCTTTTGTAAAGCTTTGTGGATGAAATGGATTTTGCTTGTGACGTAGGAATGGTGAGAGCAGTGGTAGATGATTGTCTAACAGCTGTTGAAACAACTGGTGTTTCAACCGCTGTTGTCATTACAACTACTGATGTATCAGCAGATGTCTTCTGCTTTTGAGCAGGGGTTGTGATGGCAGGGGTTTGAATGGTGATGAGTGTCTGACTAACACTAGTTGGAACAACTGGTGTTTCAACCACTGTTGTCATTACAGCAGATGTTGTAACATCTGTTGTAACATCTACTGTCTTCTACTTTTTGGCAGGAGGTGATGATGGGGTGGCTGTTTTTTATGGTGAAGTTGTTGTTGGTGATGTGATCACAGATGATGGTGGAGTAGTGGTTATGGTGGTGTGTGGTGATGTGGTGTGTGTTGACACAGTAGCTTTGGTTTGGCTATTTTCTGGCTCAATGTATATACCATCATCAATTCCCTTTTTCTTCCACTTGATCTTCTCCCCCTTTTTGGCATTATCTGGGAAGGGTTCATTCATGAAGAGAACAGTGGAAGGAACCTTTCCAGAGGCACTTTGAATGTGAGCCTTGATAGCTTTGATATCTGCCTGAGTATCTTTGAACCTTGATTCCACCATATTTGTCAGCTTTTGAACATGTATAGCATGCTGCTGATCAGCCATATGCCTTTGTCTTTCCAGCAGTGGTTGGAACATGTTCCATAACTCATTTGCAGCAGGTGCCTGTTGTGCAGGTGCTTGAGTTGGAGCAGCAGTGGATTGGGCTTTCTGAGCTTTTAACAGCTGCTGCACCATATCCTTTATTTCAGCAACTAAGGTTTCCAGGTTTTCAACCCTGCCCCTCAATTCCTGATACTTTGAATCATCACCTGAGTTAACATGATCATCTGAATCCCCACCAGCAGTGGTGGTACCAATGTGTGACTTAGGAACAGAGTCCCAAAAGTCAGCCATTGATGCCCCTTGTTCTTGGTACTGGGGACTTCTTTCTTCAGCACTTGTTAACCTTGTAAAGGTACCAGTGGGCATAACAAACTCACTGGTGGTTTTCAGAGGTGCTATTGAAGAAATTGCCTTCAAGGGAGTCTTATGAATGTAACCACTGTCCAAATGTAAACCAGTGGGTTCAACATTTGTAGTGGCTGCTCCACTTGAACTACTGACAGGAGTTACTTGTAACTCCTGCACTGTAACCTCCTCAGTTGTTGCTGGGATAACAGAGATATCAACATCAGACCCAGTCACTTGTGGGAGTATACTCTCGGTGATAGGTGTTTGAGAGGAACTGGTTTGTGTCTGAATAATATCAACTCCATGCAACAAAGGTTTTATGGATGGTGGTAATGTGGGGAGTGAGGGTAAAGGAGTTGAAAGAGACATGTCCTTCGGATCAGGACTGTGGAAGATGGATCCGAGTGGGTCTAGAGCTTCATATTGTGGGGTCCCTGTGTTTACAACCTAATCCTTTTGTGAGGATGCAGGAGGAGTTTGAGGCAAGGGTTGAGATCTTTCTTCCAACTGTTGTGAGGAAGTAGCAGCAGTAGTTATTGGTGACTTTTGTGCTGTCACTGGCATTGACTCTGGGATCTCATCTTCCAGAGGTGCCTTTGTTTTGGGTTTGGTGGGCTTTCTGGATGTTTTCTTTTTGGTCCTTTTAGTGGTGGCGGGTGTGGGTTTCAAAACAGTGGGTGTGCTGCTTTGATCACCTGGAGCAGTGGGCTCAGCAGCCGATACCTGAGGAGCAGTTTCATCTGCTAAATTCTGCTCGGGTACCTTTGCTTTTGTTTTTATAGGTGCCATCATTCTAGAGAATGTTTCAGGCGTTAAACCATTTATTTTAAAAGGAGAGCCTTGTTTGGGCAAATCTGCATCTTCCTTTTCAATTTTTTGTTCAAAATAGTAGCTTAGAAATCATGGAAAGAGCAGAAATGCCTTGCTGTCAACATTTTTTACCATGTCATTAAAAATCTCCTGGGAGTAATTGTAATCTTTATCATTTAAAATAGCGTATCCCAGACATTGGATTTTTAATGGTATTTCATTGAAAGATGTTGTTTTATTTGAGGCACACATCAAAATTGTGTGAAATAAAAATCTGGGTGCAGAAGGAAAATAGCCTTTTTTGTAAGGTATCCCTTTATGGTTGTTCTGCATACCCCCTGTTTAAGAAATCATTTTTCAACTCGGTTTTAGAGGAAGAAGTTTTACCTTTCTGATCATCGAGTTTAAAGACTTCTGAAATAGATTGTGGAGTGATTTGGATGGTTTTACCCTTTATCGAGGAGTTTATGGCTTTGATGACGTTATCTTGTTTTTCTAGAGTGACATTTTTCCAAAGCTCTCTCTGGGTTTCTTGATAAATGGGACCATCTACTGTAAGCAAAGTTTTATACTTTGATGCAGATATGGTGTCGATGATGGAATTAAATGTGTTTGTGGAAGTGGGTTTTGTGAGTAGACCCAAATAATTGTGAGGAGATTTGACTGAGATTTCAATGGTTTCAGTGGCCATTTGAGTGGCGTCTGTGGGAGCGGAAGAAGAATATGATTTTGATTTTGACTTCGATTTTGATTTCGTCATTTTTGATGAAGAAGATCGAAGAAAGTTTTTGTGAAGAAGAGTGGGAAACTGCTTTGAGAAGAGAATTTTTGGAATTCAATTCGATAGTGTGAGCCCCTGTTTGGGTTTAATCAGGGTTTTATTTTAGGGAAAAAAAGTGAATGCTGATGTGGCAGCGTTTATAATGATCTGACGACTAAAAACTGACCACGTGCCACCCCCTGATGGAAAAGTAAATAATGGAGGACAGTTGTTTTGGGAGCCACTGATGAAACAAACATCAGTGGTTACAACGGTAATAAATGGAGCAGTGGGTGATTTTTATCATCAGTGGATGCTTTTACTACATCAGTGGATAGCATATCAGTGGATAGAACACTGATTTTGTACAACATTGCTTATCAAGAAAATGAAAGAGCAGGGGTTGACTTTCAGCAGTGGACAGACTTTAGAAAGCAGATGTTTAAAAACACGGCAGCAATTAAGGGAAAACAGTGGTAGAAAATAAAATGAGGACCATTAGTACAACAATTGTTAGTGCAGCAGTGTTTTAACTTTTGACAAATAATGTTAGCATCTGCTTGTTCAGATGTAGGAATTGATTTTGTCTTGTGTAAACACAATATCATGTCCAACATCTGTTGAGCTCCAGAAATGCTATGCTTAACAAAATACATTTTAGATGTAGATTATCAAGTTTAAATCGCCAGCAGTTATCTCAGAAATCTTTGTTCAAGGTTTTTCCACATGTTCATTATTCCTGACAGTGGTTTAGCATCCCAGATGATGAAGACTTTTCTATTAAGGCTACTCATTTTGTGTCTAATTATTTGAACTAGAACATGAGTATCTCAGTAGTTCAAAATCAATTTGCAATCAATTTTTGATCTGTGATAAACTAATCTTGAGCTTGACATGACCTTGACATGTGTACCATTTTCTTTTGATCAGTCTTAGGAATAGTAATTTCACACAAAAATAAAGAAATTACATCCTGGCCAGAGATGAACTTTTTACTAACAAAAATGAGTAAAAGTACAAAATATATTATAAAAAAAGAATATATCTGGTTTTATTCTGAGAAAAACTTTTGTAAAAATTTTGAAAATAACATCAAAAGGATCTGGTAACTTTCCAAATAAGCTCATGATCATATCATTCTCAAGTTATTTTGACCACTGTTTAGGATCATATTCTTGTCAATTGATTGTAAATTCTTCTTTTAAGGTCAATCACTGGAGATGCCATTGTTACCTGAACAATTCCTGTATTGATGAATGCACATAGTTGCATGATGACCATTGTTTACCCAACTTTGAACTCATAAGTGTTTTATGTTTATACTCTTTTTCTTTTGGCTTCAAAAGTTTTGAGATAAGCACACTTTTGAGTTTTGTTCATTTTCTTCTTCCCTTTTTACCCTTTCCATTCATAAGTAATAAAATACTTACTGGGAGGTTTTTTTTATGAAAGAATCCTCAATCCAAAAACATTTTCAGCAATGTTTTGAGAGATCTGGCCACATTTGTACATGTTTTATTACCAATTCTCACATTACGTATGATTTGGACTGTTTAGACCCCAGTTTTTCTTAATGTGTTTTGACAGGGTTGATTTGGTCCTTTTGAGGATTCTCAACCTGCTTTTTATCACATAAGATTTCATGACTAAAGTTTTATTTCCCTCTTTCTATGTTAACAAAACACTAATGTTTATATGAACATAGGTTTCGTTAATCTGAGGTTCATACTTTAGTATAAAATATGATGAAATCATCACAAATTTTATATCAACAGTTGAGATCAATTTTAAATAGTCATACCATAGTTACCAGACATGTTTTCAGATCTGAAAACTATGGGTGATTTGTGCTTGAGATCACTTGTTGTTTGAAATTTGTGGATGCTTATCACATCTTGGTTGTTTTACAGAGTATCTGATCCATCATTTTGAACATGATTTCTCGTTGCTCTGTTTTTCAACTAAATACAATCAACCTTAGTATCAATGAATTTTGAGTTGAACTGTTACGTCAAATTGATTGTTAGATCGAATTTGACTGTCCGAGCTCTGATACCAATTGTTAGGATCGAAGGCTGTCATGATTGTGCTTGTTTGTATGAATTTGACAAATCAATGAATATAAACTAAGAATAAGTGCAGCAGAAATGAAAAACAAACTTTGTAAACACAATCAAGAGAGAAAATAGTTTAGTAAACAAATGCTTCTCATTAAGTTGAATGATTCAATTACAAAGCAAATGATTACAAGTATGCTTACAGAACTAAGCTCCCACTCAGCCTGATACTCCAAGGTTGGTTGCACAAGATGAAAGGATTGGACTGGAGAAGAACAATCCACTCAGTCAATCAAATGTAACAGTACAGGGTACTGCTCCATTTATAAGCAAACCAAACCACTGAGGCATCTCAGCTGACGTCACCATGATAGTGGCATCTAACAACCTAACAACCTATAAACACTGTTCTATACAAACTACTGATGTTAAACAACTGATTATAAGTACAGTACAAAACAGGATAAAACTACTGCTTCACGTTCCGCTGTTGTAGCCTGAGCACTGATGTTGAGCATCAGTGCTTTCTTCAAAGGTGATCAGTCCTTGAATGGGCAGTGCTTGTGTCTTCAGCAGTACTTAGGAAACAACAGTAGATAGAGCAACAGTGTTTGTCTTCAGCAGTCTTTAGAGTTTCATCATTGTTTGGTTCATCAGTTGTTATAGTGAGCAGTACTTAAGATCCATCAGCTGTTAGATTACCATTGTCAAGGGGAAAGCCAAGTGTAAACAGCTGCTTATTCTGAATCCACTGTTGTGATCCGGTTTTGGCTTGCATTATATGTTCCTCTAGTAGGGTTCAATCCCAACAGTAGCAGATGTTGTTATCTTCCGTAATACTTTTAGATCAACAGATGTTTAACGCTAATTACCGGGAAATTCAAATTTAAGTATGTATGGGAATAAGTAATGAGCAATTAATGCATGTCACTCAAATTCAAACTCCTGTCAATCATCCTTCTTATATAAGGCTTTTCTTGTCATTTGCCTCTTCATATTTCATCACGGTTTCATCTTCTCTGATTTTGAAATTTGAAATTTAATCACAACCTGAATTCCGAATTAGAAGCATGTCAATATCAGTTGACAGTAATAATCTTAGTTTTGTTAATGATTTGAATCCTGCTAAGGATATGTGGAACATGAAGGCGAGAATTATACGAAAATGGAATCAGGGTTACAAAATGGAGATCATCTTCATTGATGAGAAGGTAATTTATATCTCTGTTTTTCTGTTTTATTTAGAAAATGTAGTGTTGTATGCTAAAAACATAAGTTCTTTAAATGTTCTTCAGGGTGCTAAGATTCAAGGAGGTATTAAGAGTCATCTGATAACTGTTTTTGATGGGCAGCTGCAAGAAGATGCTGTTGTGATTCTTTCGAAGTTTGGTGTTGGTGAGAATAAAGATTTATATAAAGTAGTAGTGCAGCCTTATAAAATCAACTTTTATAGATGCACAACTGTTACTCGTGTGAGAGATTGGCAAGGTGTTGAGTATGGTTTCGATTTCATAGCTTATGAAGATATTCTTCAAGGAGAGGCGTTAAACGCTTTGAGTATTGGTAATGTATATTTTTGTAATCATGTCTTGCTTGTAAAATATTAGAGAGTTTTACTTATATTCTTGTATAATGTGATCATGTAGATGTTGCTGGATCTGTGATTTCTTGTGGAGATCCTGAAATCTTTGATCGACCTCCAAAGGAGACTAAGAAGTTGAATTTCGATATTGAAGATTTGGAGTAAGTTGTTGTTTATATGTTCAGTCATGTAGTGATCATAAGCTCTGTATTTAATGTTAATAAATAAGATGAAGAATGTTTGTATTTAATGTGGGATCATGTAATGGTAATAAATGAGGTTTATATTGTTTGTATGTAATGTTGAATCATGGTAGTAAATGAGGTCTACAGTTTATTCTTAGTGAATATAGTACTGAAATTGAAACCATTTGCTACTTTAATAAATGTTATAGTTTTCTTGATTTGTTTTCTGTTTTTATTCATTCAATGTTGTTTTGATATGAATATTCTTTTCATGTAGTGGTAAGGTTTTGCGGTGTACTGTGTGGAATGATTATGCTCTGCAGATTAAGGACTTCATTTCTAAAGTCCCACCTCATGAGCATGTGATGGTTGTTGTACAGCATGGAAAGTGTAAGGAATGGAAAGGTATTTTTGTTACTTTCTGCAAATCATAACTATATTGTTTATTTCTGGCAATATAAAGACAGGTATACATTAAATATTTATATACTTTTCCGTGTAGGTGAATATACTGTTCAAAGTGACAGGTTTACAACACGAATTTTTCTGAATCAAGAAGTTGATGAAGTTGATGAGCTAAGGAGGAGGTAATTGTTAATATAATTTCTATTATATATAGATGGTAAAGTCAAATACTTGGTTTCATGTCATTTGTATACTAATTCTAATCATTTGTGGTATTCAAAAGGCATATCTCAGACGATACTATCGTCTCAGAGTATTTTTCCATTACATAAAGAATTTGTAACTGAAGGTGTGAAGAAACATGTTGATGAGATTAGCGAGATAGAAGAGGTTTCACTTCTTTATATATAGTTTGGTTATTTTTTTGGTTTGTCACCTGCGTGTTTTTACATGAAGTGTGTTGTGTTTTTACAGGAAATGTCTTGTGTTGTGGTTGTGACAATTAAGATTGTGCAAGAAGAGTATGGTTGGTTTTATGCTGCCCATCGTAAGTGTTTCAAGAAGGTGATGGGTAAAAGTGAATACTTGCAGAATGTTGAGAATGTTTCAGATGATATTCTTCGATTGCCTGCGACTTCTTTGGTTTGTATCAGATGTCATACTGAATGTACATCGATCACCACAAAGTAAGCAATGATGATTAATTAGAGTTATATTTATATTGATAACATTCTAAGACTCATATTTGAATATAGTTTTGCAGTTTACTTAGTTAGTTGTGTATATTTCAGGTTCAAGGTGCAAGTGCGGGTGCAGGATGAGAGTGGTAGTGTTTCTTTTGTTATGTTTGATAGAAATGTTCAGAAGCTTCTTGGATTAGCGGCGAGTGACATAAGAGAGAGGCAGGTTAAGGCCAATGATACTTGATTCCCTCATGAGATATTTCGATTGGTTGATAAGAAGGCTGCTTTTAAGATTGATGTTTCAGAGTTCAATCTTAAAAATGACTATCGTGTTTATACTGTGCAAAAAACAACTGAGGATCCAGTAATAATTGCTGAGTTGGTTGGTGGAGATGGTAATGGTGATGAAAATACTGATGAGGTAGCATATAAAATTACTCTTTCAATCTATTTATTTTTCTTTTGAGTTTTAACCACTGGATTGTGTACTTTTTTATATGATATCATATATTATGATCCTTTAGGTTACTCAAGAGGTAGCTGACGTTAAAGACATTAACCTTTCAGACTCTTCTCAGGTGTCTGCTGAACGAACTTCAAGGGTGAGTAATTATTTTTAAAGTATGTTTAGTATGTTTAAAAAGAGTTCATTATTTTACTAAATGAGATCAATAGTTGTTTTGTGATCTGTTGGAAGGATGTTGTCTCTGTTACGACCGACACTTCAGTCGTTGAAGTTGAAAAGGATTCTGGATCAAGTCCGAATGGAAAGTGGGTGGCTCAAGATGCTGATGTTGCCAACGTTGGTGAACTATCCACTAATGTGAGAAGAACCCGAAAGAAGCTGACTAATGTTAACTATTAGATGCTTATGAAAAAACAATTGTTATGAGAGATAAGTAGAAACCACTTATTTTTGAAGAATCCTTGTCGTTTTTATTTATGTCTGCTAACTGTTGTTTTAACAAACTGTGGTTAAAAGTTTTGTTTCTAATGGCTACAATGATGAATATGTTATGTAATGTCTATTGGTTGAATATCAAGTAAGGTTAACCTTTATTATACATGTTTGGTGATATTGATGGACTGGATAAGTAGTAGGGTTGTATATTATTGTAAGATTGATGAATGAAAAATTTAATCAATTGTTTAGTCGGAAAACTGTTGGTGTCTGAGATACATTAACATCTGTTAGAGGCTAAGCACTGTTATAGTGTGCTAACATCTGTTAACCCCTAAGCAGTGTTAAAGATCTGTTAAAGGTTAAGCATTGTTATAGGGTGATTCAACAGACTATATGAGCTGTTGATCATCATCCGTTAAACATCTTATATTATAAATCTTTTGTTCAATTGTGTAATATCTGTTGGTGCATAGCAGAACTTAGGTTCATCATACATTTTGCTTGATCAGCAGAGGTTATAGTGTGCTATAACGTGCTAACATTTGTTAACACTTAAGCACTGTTAAAGATCTATTAAAGGCTAAGCATTGTTATAGCGTGTTTCAACAGACCTTATGAGTTGTTGATCATCATATGTTAAAGATCTTATATTATAGATCTTTTGTTGAATTGTCTAATATCTGTTGGTGCACAACAGAACTTAGGTTCATTATACATTTTGCTTCATCAGCAGAGCTTCTCTTTAGCAAACTTTTGCTTCAACAGTCTTTGTGTTAACAGACCTTTCGGTTCATCAGCAGAGTTTGTTTGCCTCATGTGCTGATGTTGTTTCATTTAAGTAACAGACTTTTCTTTTAACAGTGGTTGTCTTCAACAGATGTTTTGGTTTGCAAAGCTTAGCGAAACAGATGTTGAGTTTGTCCCTTTGGTAGGAGCAGTTTTTAAAACACTGTTATTTGTAATTCCAATTTGTATACTATTTTATTAATTTTGAGTGTTATATTTCTTTTTGTTTAGTGACCGGAAAATGTAATTGAAAATAGTAATGTTTAGATGCAAAATATAGTAATTTTTACTTAAAAAATATAAAAGTTAAAACCACAGTTTTGAAAGTATATACTAAGACTACATAACTTCATTCTAAGTTAGTTTCCAAACAAGAAATTTGTCCATCAAACATGTCAACTAAAACATAAATTATACAAGGCTGAAAAGGTGTTCAAAGATCATGTCAATAAACTTCAAAGTGTATTTTATCTCCTCTTACACTTTTTTCTTCGACTATCTCAAACCTCAGCTTTTTCCCCACAGATATTCCTGTTTCATCCATGATACGCTGCCAGTCTGTATGCATTACTAGATGGTTGTTGTCGTCAGGTGTTCTAGGATCTCTCCTAACAACCAACTGTACCAAAAACTTCACATGACCAAATGACAGCACAGCTTTATGGTAATCATTTAGCTGGTGTTCTCGAACAAAGCTCCTCGGTATTGCCTGTAAAGGAAAAATTTTTCTTTAGTTATTCATTAAAAATAGCATATACTTTAAGTAATAACAGATAGATCCAAGATTATAAGTAAAATCAACTATATTAAAAGTGGATATGTAAATACCAAGCTGTGTGTCTGTAAAACATGGTATTCAAACTGTTTTTTATAATGTGGATGCCTTTTGTGGTGTTGGTGATTGGTACGGCTGCAGTGATGTTTTGTCTCTCTGTGAAGTGCAATCCCATCTTTGTTAAAAACCTTCACAGTAAAGTTAAAGTCGTCTTCAGGAGTACTTCCCATCCATTGAAACAGCAGTTGGCAGCTTTCGTCAATATCATTTTCGAAGCAAAAAGTTGTCCATCCTGGTCCCATAAAACCTCCAGCTAATCCCTTTTTGTTTTCAGGAGAGAAAACATAATGGACATCAACTTTACTACTCTGCTTTGGTCCATGTACTTTGGCAACCAAGTTATCAATTTTTAATCTCCTTTGCGACAACAGCTTCAGGAAATCGTGTGGTAAATGCTATAATTTTCATAAATTTTAGAAATGTCATATTAGATTTTATATAGGATACAAAATATAAATTAGAAGTTTTGGTAACAGTTCAAAAGATACACTGGCAATATATAAAAATAAGTAGAAATTTTTAACCTGCTTGCAGTATGTTTCTTCTTCAGCCTGTATCAAGCATCCATGAACATAATCTCTGTTCGATCCATCTTTTATAATCTCCAATCCCTCATTGTCCAAAACATTTATCTCAAATTTTTCTTGCTTCAATTTTTTTAAACACAACTTGTCTATGTTGTTATTTCTATAAGTTTCAACGAACCGGGTCCATTCTGGCCCGTTTATCCTCTTACTTTTATGACCGATGCTCTGTACTGCAATCTTATACTTAAAACCCGTATAATCAACCAACTTTATCACTTCACACTTTCTTGGTAATTGGTTAGCTATTATCTTTGGAAGTATCTATGTATATAAAATACACAATATTTAATATATCTTTAATTATATAAATACAGTTTTTAGTATACAATTGTGATTTGAGCTAATTTGTTCTAAGAATATAGCTTACCAATCCCTCATTTAGGTCTGCCAATTGAGAGATGTTGATAATTATCATAAACTCCATCTGAAAGTAAAAAATACAATAACAGTTAAATACTATAATATAAAATCAATTGTATCTGAAAAGCATTCTATTTAAGGTATAAAAAAATATCTAACACTGTCTATGACCAAACTTATATGTTGTGTATTTCAATATGGTCCCTACAACCAACAATATGAATCTAACACTGTGTACTTAAATGGAATGAATCAAAATGTAACTAAATAGGTTGATATAAATCTTATTATAAAATAAAGAAAATAAGTTCATATAAGTTTATCTATTTTAACATCAGTAGATTATGATTTTGATGTTTATATAATTTGAAATGGGGAAACTGAAGGAACATGTTAAAGCATACCTATAAAATACACAAGAGAACAAAAAAAAATACCTGATCTAAAACTTCAAACTTCTGATCGTCAAGTCTGAGGAAGAAGAAATTGTAGAGTTTTTTCGCCGGAGAAGAAGAGGTGAGATTGTATTGGGATTGTTGAAAATAAGATATTTATCTATTAACTTCTAACAGTTTATTTATTTAACTTATAATAATCTTTAATATCGGGATTTAAAAACTATTTTTAGTTATATAAATATAAATATATTAAATTAATAGATAAGTTTTTCATATTTACCAATATAAATTTATATTCAAACAGTGGTTATTGTTGTCTAAAAATTGCGATGTTTCAATGTAAAAGGGGGTAAAGTAAATGTAACATTTGTATTAACTCCATTTAATATACTTTTCAACTCCATTATTGAATATAAGCTCCGTAAAAGATATTCGGAAGTTTTCTCAAATAACTTTCTTATCGAAATCGGTAAGGTTCTATTCCATATTATAGATTACACGCTATAAAATCAAGTATTGTTTTTTTGAATTTATTCTTTGTATTATATATGTTAGATTAATCATTATTTGATCTTATGAGTATGTGTTTGTCACTGACGGCGTTTCATATTCTCACTTGAAGCAAATAATAGTTTCTGTAATCAGGTGTATTTTTATTGATTAAGTACTGCATTAAATTAAATGGAGTTACTGATAGCATTCTCTATCACAATTTATGCATGCATCTTCGAGATGTTGTCTTCTACATTACGATTGATAAATCAACTATATAAATTTTGGTTAACGCTCATTTGCTTAATTGTTGTGAGAGATGATGATTTTCGTTTTGTGCTTTGTTTTTATAATACCTTAAGTGTGTGAATATACCACTTGATTTTTATCATAACTTGTAAGTTTAAATTGTTTATTTGCAGATATGAATCTATCCAATCAAACACCATCCTTTTTACAACTCCTTAATGAAGATGATATTATATTTTTGGTATGTTTTCTAACTTTCTTGCTACTATTAGGAATCTACGTTAATTTTTAATGTAAGATGTTTGTTAAATACTGTTGCAGAATATACCACTTGATTTTCAGACTCTGTTGTGGGGCAAGGAGGTCCCGTATGGGCGACTCGTAGAGTTACTTGATGGTGACAAATCATGGTTAGTACGAGTAAAGAAGAGAGATGATCATTGTATATTTACAGATGGATGGACAAAGTTTGTTACAGATTGTTGTTTGAAAACGAAAGATGCTGTATTGGTGAAAGCTATTGGACATTTGTCGTTCGTTGTCTCATGTTTTAAAGAAAAAGTGTACGAGAACTCTTACATTTCAGCAAATATTAGCCCTGAAGTTGGAATGACTGTAAGTAACGATATATTATTTCGTTACTTACTCTAAATATTTTATGCTATCTCAATAGCTTGCTAACATCTATTTGCGGTTTTAACGTCTGTTTCCTTATAATCTTAACATCTGTTGACTAACCTTTTTAACTTCTATTGACTAAGTCTTTTAACCTCGGTTGACTAACATCTGATATTTAAGATCTGTCCACGTTGCAACATCTGCTGGACATAATGGATGACAGTTGTTACGAAACCTCTGTTGGATAGCAACAGAGGTATGTAATAGTTGATAGCCAAACAGTGGTTAGGTTGTGTGTAAATACTGTAACTATTGTTGACTAACCCTGTTGAGTAATTCTCATTCTAACTTTTGTTGACTAATCCGTTGTAATTTCTGTTGCTCAATAGTTCATATCAAATTTGCAAGTCTGTGCTAAATATTCCTTTGCTTATTCTATAGCTAATTGCTGACAAATTTTGGAAACAATTCTATGGGAAAAATTACGAGTATGGGATGGCAACTATCTATGTTGGCGAAAGGTTTTGGAATGTGATGATGAAAGGATGGACTGCTGGATGCGG
This sequence comes from Helianthus annuus, assembly GCF_002127325.2. Classification (NCBI taxonomy): domain Eukaryota; kingdom Viridiplantae; phylum Streptophyta; class Magnoliopsida; order Asterales; family Asteraceae; genus Helianthus; species Helianthus annuus. The sequence goes on along the minus strand of NC_035441.2, from coordinate 20,504,960 downwards.
ATTTACTGATGGATGGTTAAAGTTGATTGAAGAAGTTCCCATACCAGTTGAATATTGGTTGGTTTTCACCATGATTGCATCTAAAACTTTTGTGCTTTCCGTTTTTCATTCCGAGACTGGAACTGAGGTTTCTTTCAAGAAGGCTGATGTAGTTGTTTTGGATGATTCAGTTTATGGATATGATGGATTTGATTTATTGGTTGTGATATAAAATTTTGATGATATAATACATTGTTTGATAACATGACGGTGATAAGTGACTTTTATTATATTATGCTAATAACTTTTGAAATCTCATTTTGTAGGTTAAACACAAACAGCTTTTGGATTCTGGGAAGTTCCTTTGGATGATGAGGATGCTGGAGCTTTGGTTGGTAATCCTAAGCAGTTTACGAGTTTTGAGGATATTTTTAATGTATATATACATATGTAATATTTTTATATTATTATGATTTAAAATATGGTTTCTTATATATGAATCTTTTTATAAATATAGTTTGTTGATGATGGGCTATTTGATTCAAAGATTGCGTGTCTGGTTGATGAGTCAGATGTTAAAAATGTTGTAAATTTATAATTTTCTACGCATATATTTTATTGTATTATAAGTATAAGAAGATTTTTTTTTAAATTTTGTTGTAGCCTGAAGATCATTCTGTAAAAATAGCTGATGATGTTAACGATCGCCAACTACAGTCTAAAGATTTTCCTGTTCGTGATATTTCTGCTTCTTCAAGTGTTGATAGACCATATAAAGTTCGAAAGGTTGGTTTAGTATCATCCACTTCAGAATCAGTCTTGCACTTCACCACACATGCTGAAGACAGACTTGTAAGCTTTTGCAGTCATTGCTTTGTTTCGTTATTTCAATAGCTTCAGTTTTCATATCAATATTTATAAAATTCATGGTTCAATTTTCTGTTTTTTATTTGTCGTTGACCCTGAATGAGTCGATCAGAAGAGTCATTTATCTAATTCAAAGGCGGAATCGATGAATCAGACGCTCAAACTAAATATAATGCTTCTTATATTGATTCTTGACAATGTTTACAACCTGGAAGCAATTTGGCAGCACTTCGTTACACTTTCAGATCCGTTGCCAAATGAACTAACCTGTGCACTATATATAGTGGATCTGGTTCGCTTATAGTGACATCCAAATAAGCGAACCTGAGTGAATGATGTGGTTCGCTTATATGGACAGTGTCCATATAAGCGAACCTCCTTGCTAATTCACCACATTTCGTTTCTCGAACCTCGTGCACACAATATTCTATCCTATCCTATTCTATTACATGAAACAAGACGAAGTCAATAGACGTAGTACACTAACAGACTCCCCCTCGGATATTGACGAAGTCTTCAGTGACCATTCTCTGTTATGCCACCTCTTCAGTCTTGATCATCTTGCCATCTTGTTCAGATTGTAACAAAGTAAGTATCCTTCAACCTTTCTCTCTGATCATCTTCTCTCTTTGACTTTTTCACCAAGATCTCATCATTAGCTCTATCATCAACTTTTCCGTCGTCAGCTGGCTCCCCCTCTCGTCAAGCTTCCGTGCTTTTAGGGATCGACACCTAGCTTTCCAGCTACAAGCTCTTCCAGGAACGATACCTGGCTCTTTGCACGCTTTCGTTTGCGTTGAACTTGTCTTCAGACTCCCCCTTAGACTCGGCTCTTGGGATCGTAGTCTGGATCTTTCCTGCAATCCTCAAACATTTATAAGTACAACATTTTGAAACCATTAATCAAATTCTCTAATACACTCTCCCTATCAATAAACTCAACAGATATGGCAGTAATCAAGAATCCAACTCCCTCACAGTTTATCATCCAAGTCCAAATTAATGACCTTGGAGATATCACAAACTGTTATTGAAATTTTCTAGAAATTTCAAGTTTCAAATTAATGAACTTGTTTTATTTTTAGAAACACAATCAGCTTACTTAGATTTTGAAACTCAGCAACTCAGACATAGGTTGTCGAAAATAAAGCAGAAATCAAAATCTTTTTGTATTTTCTGAAAATATAAAGCAGTAAAGAAATATATACAAACATATTTACAAATAATATTTTTTGTTTTGAGTATGCGACAGAGGATCATATCAGTTTTGACAAGTCACAAGTACCATTGAGCTTAGTTACACGTTAAGAATTAAACAATTCACTTAGATTGTCGATATACTGATCCATCTTAAATTTTCATACAAATTTCAACTGATTCAGGATATGATTTAGATGTTTTAAGAACTTAAACTCATTCATGTGTCCCACCTCTTGAATATACTCCCGTATCCAGAATCCCAGATATTCAGTCTTACAGGTGAGTATACCACAGATGATATCTGTAAGGGGTTAGGTGCGAAACCGTCAGAGCTCAGGTCAGAACTTCCGTTCAGCAGAGAGATGACGGCTCGACTTTAGGTGTGTCCCCTTTAGAGGATCTTTTTGTTACAACAGCAGCGACTATCAATTTTATTGTTTCATCAGCTTGCTGAGGGCGATGCTATGTTTCAAGCATTTTGCAGAAAGTATTATTCGGGGACTAGGTTAGTACTTCCATACAGCAAAAGTCCCGGAATAATACCCCAGATATCACTGAGTATAAAGACCTAGTATCTCAGAATATGGGACCTTTCAAACGAGATTTCAGGGGTTACCTATATATCCAAGTAGTGTTCCCCACGAAATAAGCAAGTTTGAATTTTAGGTTTATATCCCGAAAAAGTTTACTAAATGTATAAAAACCTATCGACATATCATCAGTGAGACTGTTTAACGCTATTTAATCATTACAATTCTTTAGCATACTGTAACTGTCTACTGATGTACTATCCTTTCCACTTTTTTACGCAACAACTCAAATTTTTGAATTTTATCATGTTTTTGTATTTTTCAAATTTTCTAATGTTTTTGTATTTTCTAACAAATTTTCTCCCCCTAAAATGCAAAATTATTAAAGAAATTTGACAAACCGAACACTGATAGCTTTGTCTCGCCATCCATTTTCTGCTTAAAGTGCTCTGATTTGCAGAAAATCTATTATCAAGTACCCCCATGATTTACAACCCATTGATTTTGACAGTTAGAAAACCGTTTTTCAATCTGTGACAGTAATCATGTTTGTTCAGCCGTGAGGGTTTCGGCGTATTCAATCAATACTCCCCTTACAACAAACTATTTCCCCATTATGATTTCAAAACACTTAAGTTTGTTTTAATCAAATTGGTTTTTCTGGAAAAATAGTTTGCTTTCCAACCATTTGAAGGTTAGGGGTTTACGTCATCATCTTGTAATTTTAACAATATAAGATCAATTTTCACAAACACTTGTAGAAAATCAAGTACAAATTAATGTCCTTGATTACCCACTAGTAGATCGAAATATCACAGTTACCATCCTGTGAATTTCTCAAGAAAAATGCCGATACCTGCTTCTCGCTCACCAACCTGGAAGCTCCGGCAAGTCAGAATTTTAACCAACCAATTTTGACACCCAAGCCTGACCAGTCTTAGGCGTATTTTGAGCTTTTCTCTTTTCTTCATAAAATTCTGTTACTCCTTTTTCCTTACCATCAGCCATCTTACTAAAAATATGTTTAACATTACTATTAAACATTTTTCCAGTATCAACACCTTTTGATTTTTGGTTCGCGGCTTGTAATGGTGGAAAATCCTTATCATTCATTAAAAGAATTGTTTCTTCTTTTTTTACCTCAACTTGTGGCTCTTCTGATTTTGTGGAATCAGATTCATTGCCCGAACTTGGCTTGTCTGACTTTGATGAGTCAGATTCATCGCCAACAACTTTCTTTTTCTTCTCTTTTGTCCTCAGATTTGCATCTGACGAATTCGGCTTGCTTGACTTTGCATTCGAGTGAAGCGATTCATCAGTACTCTTATTTGAACCAACTGGTGAACCCGAGGACAAAATCCTTTCCAAATACTCTCGTGCTTTCTTCCTCTTTTTTCGCAGTCTGTCTTTTTGCCCCTAAGAAAGTTTTACTTTTGTTTCCTGAACTTTAGGTTCTTGAACCTTCTGTTCTTTGGGCTTGACGTAGACTGGTTTCTTTGCCATTCTTTGAGATTCAACCCTCGATCTTCCCATCGATTTCCTTGGGCAATCTCTAGCAATGTGTCCTCTGATATGGCAATTATAGCATCTTCTCGATTCAAACATCCAATTCTGGCAGTTAACAGAAATGTGTCCTCTAACACCACAGGTGTAGCACACTCTGTTATCATACCATTCACTTCTTTCAGTCCAAACCTTCAGATCATAACATTGTTTGGCTTGGTTATATTCATTTCTCCTCTTCAATGCTGGATTTGTCTTTCGAGCACTGTGGTCAAACCTGCACCACTTATTACCAACTATTTTTGAGTTTTCATTTTTAAATTTTTGTGATTTTTTATAATGATTGGATGACCGATCTGATGAGCTTTTATTATCTTTTTGAACATTTTTCAAATTTTTATCTTTTTGTTTCTGTTCTGCATTCTTCTTAACAGGTTTTTGCTTTGAGCATTCACCTATTTCAGTAGATTGCAAAACAGTATTTTGAAATTTTTCTTGTAAATCTAAAAATATTTTTCTTTTCTTTTCTTTTTCATCATCAGATATTTCATCACAATCTTCAATTTTGACTTTGTCAAAATTTGTGACATTGTCACTTATTGGAACAGAGTTGATTGGTTTTGGACAGGGAAAATTCAACCTATATGTTGAAGTCACAAAACCTTTCAACTTCTTTTCAAGTTCCTCAATCTTGTTTCTTGAATTTTCAGCTTCGTTTTCAAGCTGAGATATTCTTTCAAGATGTGACTTGATTAATTTTTCATTTTCAATTTTAACATTTTCAAAAACCGACTTCTCATTTTCCAAAACTCTTATTCGATCTTGAAATTCTGTTTCTTTTTCTTTTAAAAATTTATTTTCTTATTTGATCCAAGAAACCTTTTCATTTTCACTTTTAACTGTTTCTTTCAAAACTTTGTTTTCTGATGATAAACTGTTCAAATCATTTAACAGTTTATCATTTTCAGATTGCAGCTTTTCACAACTCAAGCATAACTCCAGAATCTGTTCATTATCGGCCTTTTTGCTATCATCATCACACTCTTCATCAGACGAGCATGAATGATCAAAAACTGGAGCTCTTTCTGAATCATCATCTGAAATTTTTCCATTTTTTTTAGATTTATCTGCGTCAGCTTTGACTTCTCCAAAAGCTTCCCTTTTTATATCTTCAACCATCTTTTTCACTATTTCTTCTGTTCTCTTTTTGAATTCTACCACCTTCGGTAGACTTGCTAAACAAACTTCTCTTATCTTTCTCTCCAAATCTGGCAAATACTCTTTATCAGATAATCTTCGTGTGTTGAAAGTTCCCTCACTTGGAAACAAATTGGTTACAGCATCACAATCCACTTTTGATGGATCAACTACTGGATTTCCCAGTGGATCCATGTAACACTCCAACTCTTCATTCCATCTGTTGGCTCTTTTTGCTTCTTGAAATGGTTCATTCAATTTTCTAATTTCCCATCTTGCACTATCTCTTCTCCACCAAGCATCATGATCATCATTAGCCATGTCTAGAAATTCTGGAAATACTTGGGCGAAATCAGATTTAACGTATGAGCGAAACCAGATTGGGCAAATAAGCGAGACTCCTTTGACCGAATAAGCGAACCAAGTTATGTCTAGATAAGCGAACCAGGATCGAGCGAACCAAGTTATGTCCAGATAAGCGAACCAGATTCGAGCGAACCTAACAATGTCAAAAGAGCGGACCAGAAATTATCCTTTCGAGCGGACCAGTAACCGTCCGAATGAGCGGACCAGATAATGTATGTTCGAGCGAACCAGTGATTGTTCGTTCGAGCGGACAAGAAACTTCTATACGAGTGGACCTGTTGTGAATTACGAGCGGATCTTATCACTTGTCCGAAAGAGCGAACCTAGAAAGTGTCTGTTCGAGCGGATCTACAAGTTCGAATAAGCGGACCTAACAACTGTCTAAAAGAGCGAACCTCCAATCGAAGAATATTTGGTCCATTTTGTCCATTTTTAGTTTGAAATCTGATGTGAAACTTTCAAGGGTTTGTTATTAGTCACTAACACACATTCTGTGAAAAAATTTGTCCAAATTTAACCGTGGAAACTTGTCCAAATCTAAAAAGAAGGTGTAGAAGATAGAAAACGGATCAAATTTGAGCTGAACTCTTCCTCCTGAGCTCTGATACCACTTGTTGGATCGTCGTTGACCCTGAATGAGTCGATCAGAAGAGTCGTTTATCTAATTCAAAGGCGGAATCGATGAATCAGACGCTCAAACTAAATATAATGCTTCTTATATTGATTCTTGACAATGTTTACAACCTGGAAGCAATTTGGTAGCACTTCGTTACACTTTCAGATCCGTTGCCAAATGAACTAACCTGTGCACTATATATAGTGGATCTGGTTCGCTTATAGTGACATCCAAATAAGCGAACCTGAGTGAATGATGTGGTTCGCTTATATGGACAGTGTCCATATAAGCGGACCTCCTTGCTAATTCACCACATTTCGTTTCTCGAACCTCGTGCACACAATATTCTATCCTATCCTATTCTATTACATGAAACAAGACGAAGTCAATAGACGTAGTGCACTAACATTTAGCAACTGCCATCAGATGTATCTTCTGCGTTGGATCTGCATACTGATAATCCTAAGCCTATCAAGATCCAGAATCTTAAATGTGAAGTCCGGGAACTGTTTACAACATCTTAAAAAACCAATACTGGATTCAACTATGCTGTTGTTGGATGGTCTTCTTATCTGAGATCTTGCAATATTGCTTTTGGTGATGAACTTTCATTAGAGTTTACAAGTCTACTCAATTGCTGAAGTTAAAAAAAGTTGTGCATATCGTGACAAAGATAAAGTCCTCTTAGTTTCATGTCATGATTGTTTGTGGTTGTACATTTGGTTCGTTGCTGGTACTAATTTTGCTTCTTAGACATGTTCTATATGTGGTTATGTCTATAAACAAGTTTCATTGTCAATGGGTGGGTGCCACTTTTTTTTGTGGATAGTACAATAGAAATACTCATATGTATGTTATATATGACCTGATGATGCATGTCTATAGTTGTCTTTTACCTATAATAGATGTCTTTCAGCTATAATAGATAACATGTTTTGGTATAATATCTACACATATGTATATGTTCTATCAATATCTGTTTATCTATCCATCTGGCAAGCTCTGTTGGAGATAATGGAAATACTCATATGTATTTGTCCTATCTATCCATCTGGTAAGCTCTGTTGGAGATAATGGATGACAGTTCTTATTAAAGTCTGTTGTAAAGCAACAGAAGTTTTTAAAAGTTAGTAGATAACAGTAGTTTGTTATCAACATAATGGAATTGTTGTTGAATAAATCTATTGACCATTAGTGTATATCAATTTTATAAGTCTGCACTAATTATTTTTTTACTATCTGTTGAATTCTAAATGAGATGTTGACCAAAAGTCTAACTGATGTTTACCAAAAGTCAAACAGTTGTTAACTAAAAATCAAACAGATGTTGACCAACAGATAAACAGATGTTGACCAAAAGTGAAACAGATTTTGAGCCACTAAGAATCATAGTTTTGCCAACAGTGGTTTGACTTTGGTCAAAAAGAGTTTTTAAAAACAGTAGTTTCACTTTAAGCAATCATCAATGGAATTGGTCAACTTTATTTGCAAAAATTGGTTTTAACTATATTTGAATTTAAATTACAATTACCGTATATTTCTCATTCTTATTGTAAGAATTGTCTTCGATCTAAAGTTAATAAAATATAGTATCTCAGATGGTTTTGAGGACAGTGGTTTCACTTTAAGCTATCCATCTGGTAAGCTCTGTTGGAGATAATGGATAACATTTTTTAGGAAAGTCTGTTGGAAAGCAACTGAAGTTTTTAACAGTTAATAAACAACAGTAGTTTGCTATCAACATAATGGAATTGCTGTTGAATAAACCTATTGACCATTAATGTATATCTCTTTTATAAGTCTGCATTAATTATTTTTTTTTACTCTCTGTCAATATGGGCTATGCATGGTTTTCTAAGAAACGACCCGTGTTTGCACACGGGTCTTACCGCTAGTATTATATAATAAAAGAAACCTGTTTTGGGACACTTGTCATTCTCTCATTTAATTGATTAAAATTATTAATAATACTAATAATAATAATAATATTTATCTAAATTAATACAAATTTTTATTATTAATAATATTTAATCAAATCTAATCTAATACAAATTTTTATTATCAATAATATTTAATCAAATCTAATAAGAATTCATACGAATTCCAAAATAATAATAATATTTATGATAATAATTCCTTTCATCTCATCATGTGCGTATGCATGTGCATGTATATTGAGTTAGAAAAAAACTTAATTTCCTCGCCCAATTGCCACTTAATGATTATCGGTCCAACTCCTTTTGAGGACCAAATCGTCCCAACTCTCTTGTGTTCAACTGTTGGCCCATGCATGTTATTTGATCTGATTCCTCAAAACAAACTTCCGAACTTAAGGCCCTAATCCTCAAACCGCCCCAACTGCCAAATTAGTTTATAAATTACGTGAGAGCATGTTGTCTTCTTTATAACTATCCAAAACTCTCATCAAATCCTACCTGCAAGTATACTAATCTGCGAGTATAAAAAATCTCTCTCTATCTCCCTCGCTGCAGAATCGGTCCCAAGATCACCACGCAATCGGTTAGTACAACTCACTCCGCAGTTTTTAATTAAGTTTTTGTTTTTTCAGTTTCGGTTCGATCTAGACTTTAGTTTTAGGTGCATTCGTGACATGAACTTGACTTGGTATGAAACTGTGACTTTGACTTTGACTTGGTATAGAAACTATGCTTATATGTACGAACACATGCTACTTGGTATAGAAACTGTGATGTGTATGTTATGTGATGTGCTTATATATGATGCTACTGTGATTATAAGGTTTTATGAATGGTACGAAAATAGTATTAACCTAATTTAAAAAATAATAAAAAAATCCCTTTTGACTTAGAAAGATTTTTTGTAACAATAGATAAACCTGTGTAATACACAGGGTTTTTAAAGATATAACATTTTTTATTATTTGCTATATAAAATTAAATTTATTAAACCCGTACAATACACGAAGTTTTTTTTTAAGTATAACTTTTCTATTATTTAGTATATAAAATTATATTTCTTCCACCCGTGAATACACAGGGGTTTTTTTAAATATAGTTTTTTATTGTTTGGTATATAAAAGTACTTTTATTCAACCCGCACAATACACGAGGTTCTTAAAGATATAATTTTTTATTATTTAATATATAAAATTATATTTACTCAATACATGTAATAAATGAGGTTTTTAAAAATATATTGTTTTATTTAGTATATAAAATTATATTTATTAAACCCATGTAATACACGGGGTTCTAATCTAGTTGTCTTATATTTGTATATGATTATACTATAAACTATACAATGTATTATAGTATAGATCCAGTGACTAATTATTAGTAATTATGAAACTCCAAAAACCTATGTGAACATTTCAGTTTTGTATATATATTATTTGACAAAGTAAAAAATGCTTAGATATATGTTATTTATTAGCATGATTTTGACTCGCTTTAGAATGAATATTCCGATTTTGTATGGATAATATTTTGAAAAAATAAAAAATAACTAGATATATATGCTATTTATTAGCATGGGTGTTTGACTCACTTTAGAATGAATATTCCTCCACATGTTAATATATATGTATATGTTTTAATTTCCTTGCCCTTTGCCCGTTTGGGTCGGAGGTTGTTTTAATAAAGTTTAATTTTCAAAAAAAAAGATACTATTACAAATCTTCTACGAAAAAGGGTGGTAAAAAACTAAGTGGGAAACAATATTTAAAATTTAAAACATTTACTTTGAAGCGTTTAATTTTGAGGGTTTTAGTAAAATTGATGCTTGGTTACAACTCACCATAACATGGTTTGTAGCGGCAATAAAGTGTGTTTTAAAATTTGAATCATCCCCTTACCGCTATTTGCTTTGAAATTTATGTTCGATTGTTAATTAAATGAACAAACCTATACCCCAATTTTAAGTATTTCAAAGAAAAAAGTTTTAGCTCCAGTTTGATTTTGACTTTTAACCGAAATTGAACGAACCTAAGGAAAAAACGTCAATCTAACCAAATAAACTGAAGTGATTAACCAAAAACCGATAGACTAATGGATGACTTCAGTTTCGGTTTAGGTTGAAGATAATAACCGAACCATGCACACCACAATGAAATTTACTAACCAATGGCTTAGCTTATCATGTATATCCATGAGTGGATGCTACAATAATTATTATACGAATAAGAAAACTATCAGAAACTTTTACAAAAAAAAAAATGATAAAACAGGGGAGCTAAAAAACACTAATCATACAAAATTACAAATATATATATATATATTGTGATGAAGATGTATGCATCTATACACTCAAAATATAAAAGAGTGATTGATGATTTAATCATATATAGACCTCTGTTAAACCCTTAGCTGGTTTGTTGTTCTAAAAAAGATTTACGCAGGCTCTGCTGTCTGATCCGTGCAGACCACGCGCAGACATTGTCATATGCAAACTGTTTTTTCGAAAAACGTTTTATTAAAAAACGTCTGCGCGAGCTCTTATTGGTGCAGACTTGGTCCAGCCATTTTTAAGATCTTCTAAGGTGTGCAGAGGGTTAAACACAACCACCTACCATCACCACCACCGTCCACCACCCACCACCACTGTTCATCACCTACCACCGTCCATCACCACCACCACCACCATCCACCATCCACCGTCCACCACCCACCACCACCGTCCGTACACCATCACCAGTTTATTTTAGAAGTCTACATACGTTAAAAAACAAATAACCTTCTTCATACAGACTGCAGAGGTGTGTTTCACCTCTTCTTCTACAGATGTCTACAAATGTGTTATGCAAACTGTAAGCATTTTACTTCTTAAAAAAACTGTACCAGTTATGTTAAATTAAACTTATCCCCTATTCTTATCCCTAGTTATGTTAAATTAATCTTGATAACATTAAAATGTTCAACAGAAATGTTATATTTAAAATACATAAAAGATCTTTATAGCAACTTATACATCAAAGAGTATTGTTAAGGCTAGATGTGGATGTGTAACAAGACTGCTATTTCACTCTTTTTATGGATTGCCTTCATGGACAAGAATGGCAAGTGAAGAGTTTGTGTAGTGTTGTGAAATTGGACGCACAAATTTGTTCGTTTAAGTTTAGCGCAGGGTAGGGCTGGACCTAGAGGCTTTCAAATCTAGGCCCAAGATACAGGGGCCTCAAATTTTTAAATTTTTTATAGCATACTAGGTTAGAACCCCGAGTATTACACGGGTTGAATAAATGTAATTTTATATATTAAATAATAAATGTTATATCTTTATGAACTCCGTATATTGTACGGGTTAAATGAATGTAATTTTATGTATCAAATAATAAAAAAATATATCTTTAAAAACCATGTGTATTACTGAGATTAAATAAATGTAATTTTGTATACTAAATACTAAAAACGTCGTATCTTTAAAAAACCTGTGTATAATCGGGTTGAATAAATCTACCAAATAATAAAAAAAAATTACATCCTTAAATATCCCGTATATTACACTTGTTGAATAGATCTAAAAAAAGAGTTGTATCTTTAAAAACCATGTGTATTACACAGATTAAATAAATGTAATTTTGTATATTAAATACTAAAAACGTCGTATCTTTAAAAAACCAGTATATAATCGGATTGAATAAATGTACCAAATAATAAAAAAATACATCCTTAAAAACCCTGTATATTACACGTGTTGAATGGATATAAAAAAGAGTTGTATCTTTAAAAACCACGTGTATTACACATATTAAATAAATGTAATTTTTTATATTAAACACTAAAACGTCGTATGTTTAAAAAACCCATTTATAGTCAGATTGAAAAATCTACCAAATAATAAAAAAAATTATATCCTTAAAAAACCTCGTGTATTACACGTGTTGAATAAATCTAATTTTACATAGCAAATGATAAAAAGTTATATCTTTAAAAACTTCGTGTATTACACGGGTTATATAAATGTAACTTTTAATTGTAAATAATAAAAAAAATATTTTTAAAAACTTTGTGTTTTACACGAGTTGAATAAATATCATTTTGTATACCAAATAATAAAAAAAAAGTTATAATGTTAATAAATTAGGGTTAAATTTAATATTAATTTATTATTTATATATTTAATATAAGATAAGTAGGAAAGATAGGTATTTGTTTTAAAAATATATTAAATTAACAATTTAGATTGGAGGATAATATTTTATTAAAGTATGATTAGATTTAATATTAATTTATTATTTATTTAGTTAATGTAAGATAAGTATAGATCTGAGGATACCTTCAATGAATGACACGTGTCTAAAAGTTGGTTTCTTTTTTATAGTAGACTAGCGGTAAGACCCGTGTGCAAACACGGGTGACTTTTAGAAAACCATGCATAACACATATAAATGATGAAAATGGTTTTATTTATAGACTTATAAATAGATAAATCAGTCGGTAAATAAATAAAGTTTAGAGTATAAAAAATACAAAAATATACAATTTATTAATCTTTTGTGAACGAAATAACATTTTGCATTCAAGCATGTTCCTTCTCCAAAAAACAATGTTTTAACTCAACAGTCGTTTCAATCCCCTTCAACCTCCACAAAACACTATTTTAACCCAACAGTGGTTTTAAACCACCGTTTTAACCCAACAGCAGTTTCAACCACTGTTTTCTCCACAAAACTCTGCTTTAACCCAACAGTGGTTTTAAACATCTGTTTTCATCCATCTGTTGACCAAAGTCAACAGATGTATCAACCACTGTTTTATTTTCAAACATATGTTCACAACAACAGAGCTTTCATCATTTAAACAGACCTTTGCCAAATATTACAAGCTTTTAAACTCTCAAACCTAAATATTTATTTAATTCATTTAAATAACAAACATGGTTAATAATTTTAACACAACTAATTATATAAAATATGAAAGTGTCAAAGAGAGGTAACTATATAATAAACAAAGTTCGAAACACCAAACACCATTCAGTAAAATACAGCATAATAATATCTATTCAATGGGCGAAACAGTAGTCTCGATAAATAAAGCTTCTTTCGGACCATTGTAGTTGTCAACATGTTGGAGGTATTTCAAAACTTCATTGCTCAAATCAACTTCAACCATATCCCCCCAAATGCTTGTTATCAGCCACTAGTTGTTTTCAATTATATTAGTCCTTCGATGCCTATCTACATAATCAACTACACAAGGATTATTGAAAGCAAACACCTTGATCCAACCTTCTTCTTCATATCTAAGCAAATCAGTGTCACACCCCGATTTCCACGTGTCACCGGTGGGCCCGGTGGGGGAGTATCGTGACGTGGTTGGCAACGTAATAGTCAAACAACACAACATAATAATGCACAGCGGAAGCAAATTAAAATATGATACAACCGAATTTATTTATTGTAATCAAAGTCACAATATCTGGATGTTTATCCACAGTAGGATCGAAACAAAATTATATCTATGGTTCAACAGACTTCAGGCATCTTAAGTTTGCGAGACTTCTACTGATGCTTAGGAGAAATCCCAGCCCATTTCGCTTAGTACCTGCATTTAATCTTTTTGGGAAAATACGTCAGTTTACACTGGTAAATACAATCAACTGACACATTTTGTAAAATGATGGAAAATTTGGTTGAATGCACGTGGCATAAACATTTTTGTTTAACTTGGGAGAATTATTTAATATTATAATCTTGTGAACGAATTACATGTTTCTTATGCGTTCAGTAGCCCGAATCTTGTCCGGGTTAAAGATCAATAGACACACCACATCATAGAGTTATACACGGACGGTGTACGCCTACACCCCGTGCTCAGGTCGTGGCCATCTCGTAAGATGATGCCAAGGATATCCGGGACATGGTCATTAACCCCCCAAAGGCTGTAAAGTAAACAAGAATGTTTAAACGAGCCGATCAAATTATTCAACTACCCACTTTAACGGTGGAGATTTGATGCCCGATCAAGCGGTATGCTATATACCGTAACCCAAGCCCGTATAGGGAAAATAGGTTAAAAGTATTTACCTAATGCAAGTATTAATCACAATAAGCAAAATGCACGTAGCTTTTACTGGTTCTCCTAATCTGGAACGAAGGTTTATAATAATCTATTAGAATTGCTAATCGGGTCTTTTATTAAGCTTAAGCTTAGACCGGCTAGTTTCAAGATACGGTTCGTACGCACGATTAAGCGAAGACCGGACAGAATGTGATTCAGACCCGACAAGTTTGAAGACTTGTTTAATATGGGTTTATTATTCACATTCTGGATTTTGAGATAAAACCGTTAAGGTTTGACCCGTTTCGGCCAATTTATGTAAACTTGTTACATAAACCGAACCGAACGCGAAATAAGCGTAACGGGTATCCGTAAGAGCCATATACAGGTTTCCTAGGTTAATATGCTTCAAATATGTTGTAACATCAGTAGGATGTCTTTCATTATGCCCGAGACGAATTTAAACACAAACTATGCCTCGTAGGGGTAGTTTGGTCATTTTAGAGGTTGTAAAAGAGTTTGGATGTTTAACTGAGTTACAGGTCTGATGTAAACAGTAAACATACTCAATTTAATATGTTATATCAGTAGACTAACGCATGTATGTGAAACTTATCATTTTTAACCACACTAGGCCCCGTAGGGGTATTTTGGTAATTTCACATAAGCCGAAAAGCTCAAAACTGAAGTCTGAGTTTATCAACCTTTGCTTACTGTTAAAATATTGTAATTTGCCTCTTATATCAGCAGGTATCAACCCGGTTATGTCCAATATGATTTTAAAACATACTATGCGTTAAAAACGCTAATTAAGGCGATTAAGGCCATTTCCGGGTTCGATACTAAAATCTGATATTTTTATTTTTCCAGAAGGCTTAAAATAATTTATTTATCATATGTGATCAGTAGCAAAAGGTTTGGAGTCGTTTAGATAGGTAAAACTCATTTTATGGCCCGTAAGGGCAAAACCGACAATTACCGGATTAAGCCTGCGACTATGAGTTATGCTCAGCCTAAAATTGATTAAAAATCTTTAAAATTCCCAAAATAATATATTACATTAGTGGGTATTAAGTTTGATACCAAAAAGCATGTTTAACTAGGCTATACGCTAATTACGTCATTTTATTAACATAAAGCATTAATTTTTCGATAATGAGCATAACTCTTAATCTACAAGTCAAACTGATGTCAAACTTTGCATACAAGTCTATATATCAGTAATTAAGGTTTCTACACTTTTACATTTCCATAAATCACGTTTTAAGGTAATAAGGGCATAACGGTCAACATATGAGTAATTAACGGAAACATGCATATTAATTGGATAACTAATGAACCAAGGTGTATAATTACAGAGGGTTGCTAACATGTAACCTAGTCCAATTAAAGCTCTGAGGCATTTCTAAAATGTGCCTAAACTGGTTAGAACTGAAAGTCAAAGTGAAAGTCAAACTATGTGACTTTCGGTTCCGAACAGGGTCTAAACAGGAAATTGTCGGGTTGAACATGTTTAGACATGTTCTTACACTTATTACTAAGTTATAACAATGATCCAACAGGTTGTATATGATCTACAATGTTAATTATGCATAAATGGCATTTTAGACTTCCTGTTGACTTTTTAAATATAAGTTTGACCCGACTTTTGACCTGGTTAGAGTGATGATCAGGGGAAACCCTTTTGTGGTTTTATTACCCACATAATTACCATCTTATATCTACTTTTGATTCGAGAATTGACTGAGCCATTAATGACTAATCTTGAAGTCAAACCGTAATTACGACGGTTTGACTTTTAGCCTAAATACTAAGCTAAACTCAATTAAAGAAGGACTAGTAGACTTACAAGAGTCCTATGCACGAGATAAGATCAGTTGAGGCTGCTTGGGAGCTCCAGAATTGATCCAAATGAGCAGATGAAGGTGTGAGGAATGAATTGAAAGTCATGGCCTTTATATAGTGAAATTTTCACCACAAGAACTTGACACACAACTCTATAATCGACCACAACCATCCAACATGTGTCTCTAGGGTCTAGGAACATTTTAGGGGTCGCCCATGAGTGAAAAATACCAACAAGATCGGTCAGAATCATGCAAAATCGGCTGTAGCAGGTTTTTCTGCATCTGGGCGTCCCAGGCGGCCCGCCTCAGTTTCTGTTATATGCCACGCGGGCCGCGTGGCCCTTCTGATCGTCCAAAAACGTTTTCAAGCTTCCACATCTCGTCCCTTGGCTCTTCGGAAGGTCAACTAGCATTATTTCTTGCAATTTGACCCCCTTATCTTTACCCACAAGGCCCTTTAGGACTTATACCCACTTTGCCAAGTCCCTGAACACTTCCGGTTAACCCGAAAAGTCTTAACTTTCAATGTTTGCACTTTAATCCCTCGCATACGGATTTGGTTATAACTTTCTCATACGATAACGAAACTTAATGAAATTTTAATCGTGCATTCAAGTGAGTATAATTAACATTTACAAAGTTTCGGGTTTGTCAAAAGGTCACTCAGAGGTATAAATTAAACATGTTGACATATTTAGCCCCTGTAGTTTGTAATCTCTCACTTTTTGCTTCGTATGATCCATGATTTATTCGTTTGATGTCATAAACATCATGTAGGGTTATTACGAAGTATATTTATTCACTATTGACACTTAGAACCCGTATAATCACATACTTTCCATGTTTGTCAACTTTAGTCCTTCTATAGTATTTCTTTCACACGTTCAAACTTCATGACACGTGTCAACACATTATAGGACTTGAATTTTCGAGGTGTTACAATCAGCAGTTAGCTCAGCAAACTTTCCAACAACAATCAAATGCAGCCTCTTTGCGATGGTCAAAAAATGCCCTTCGCAAGGATTGACTCGATACTCTCAGGAAAACGAAGCATTCTGAAAGTCTCAGAAAGAACATCGAAAGCAACTATGTTCCTCTCACCTAGTGGATACCAATAATTTGAAACCATGAAATATATGGTTTTATCAGCATAAATTCCAGGAGACCATGAATAACTGCTTGAACCATAATTATTTACGCTCAAGAAATTTATTGTTCTCCATGACTCACGATGTCGTGAGTAAACACGAGCAGTAGCCACATTACGGTAACATCTGATGTGAAGCACTTTTAGATCATTGGATTCATCAAAATACATTCCACCTATATCAGAGTTTCGATCATGACTATTATTTAGGTAGTCGTCAGACAAAAACTTATAGCGCCTGGTTGTTGGATGTGACAACCGGTAATTAACGGCTTCTAATTGCGCGTACGGTGATTTTAGGGAAACTTGCTGATCGTTAAGCGATAACGAACTGACACCGATCAGAATACTGACAACGCCGACAAGCATGAATTTTCTACTAATACTTTATACTTACAAAATTGTTTTTCGAATTTTTCGTACTTCGAAATATCACAAATGCATATCGATCGAAAAATGTGACTACAGGAATGCACCGATAATTAACGCACGGACACCGATTACCGACTCTAATATACGTGTTTCAGTATTAAAATTTTGTTATACGACACCACAGAGCTCGGGTACGAAGACGGGCTTCTGAAATTCGACTGGGCCATGTAGATTTTGGACACACGCTAATGGGCCTTGGGCCCAACCCACTAACCAAACCCTAGTATATATTTGTAGCTATAACATTATCCTCCATTTGAAAAACACTGATCAAGAAACACGCACACCACCCCTGTTCTATCTCCATCTCCTACATTTCAAAACCCTAACCCTCAAAACAAAAGAAAACACAGACATATAGTTGCCTCCTTCCCTCTCGATTCCTACTTCACACATACATTACATCTTTCCCTCCCCTCTCTTGATCAGACTTACAAACAACACACACCAACCCACTGCCAAACAAACCCTAACCACTCGACTTCCCCTCTGGCGACAACCACAGAGAACCAGCGGCTGTCGGTGGTTCTCTCCGACGAGCGAGACCCCCCCCCCCTTCGAATGTTGAAACGAATCACCACCACCACTGTTCGGTGGTGGTGCGGCGGCTATGTACAGGAGAGAGAGAGAGAGTGTAACCGGAGGAGGGAGTAGGGACTGTGGAGGATCGGGTGACGGTGGTTCTGCGCGGCGCCGCCACTACGGCGGCGATGATGGAGGTGGCGACGTGATGATGATGACGGAGATGGTGGTGCTGGTGACGACGGGCGAGGCCAGGCAGCCGTGATGTATACTGGTGGTAACCGACGATTTGGTGGAGTCCGGTGACGACGGAGGACTGCCGGACGGCGGCAGTGGCTAGTGATGACGTTCTGTTTGAGTTTCAATAGGCTCCAGTCCAGTTGTTTTACGGCTTAACGGGTCAGACTTGGGCCCAGTCAAACAGTTCGGTTCAGGTTTCACTCTGGTTCAACAGGTCCGAGTTCAGGTCGACTCGGTCAAACCCGAGTCCACTCGGGTCAACTCAGTCGGGTCAAACCCGGTTCAACAGGCTCAGTTTGGTCCAAGAATTTCAGTTCAAGTTACAGCTTGGTTCGGGCTCATTTTGGTTAGCTTCGGGTCAAGGTTCGGTTCAACTCGGTTTGACCCAGTCAAACCGAGTCAATTCAATCAACGACTCGGTCAACACCAGTCAACAGAAGTCAAGGGTGGTCAACTCAGACCCGGTAAAGTTATAACGACGCGAACTTTAGTTAGTTCGATATAAGTTAGTTAGATTTTTTTTTAGTTAGTTACGTGACCGAGCTCGACCCGATTAAATAACGCTTATATATTAGCGACCTTATTTTCATTTTGGCGCATTTGACAAAACTATTACATATTGGTTGGGTTATTGGTTGAATCTTGAAAAATATATCGACTTTTATTGTCGGGTTATTCGAAAAACAGAGGAAACTCTGCCCGATTTTCGTTAAAATATGTATATATTTCCTAGCCGCAACGCTAATAAAAACGTGTCGCGACTCAAATGAAATTTATAAAATAATCCTTAACGTATATTTATTTGCGAGGGTTTTTATATATTAAATATAGTTATTTATATTTGATCCAACGTATGGAATTCGAAAACTTTCATAAAAGTAAACTTAATGGTTTGTGTCGTTTCAAAAGTCAAGATTTTCGACTACTTTTACAATAATAAATATAAAGATATATATTTATTTGACGACGATCTACGGTTTACCAAAACGAGGTATAAGTTAACGAAACCCGACGCTTGTTTAACTTATACATAAGGTTTATAATTATTTCAAACATAGATATTCCGCGCCCTTTTGTACGATAAATATAACGCGTATACCTATTTTAAACATCATGGATTCGAATATTATTTCACACATCGACTTCGTACATTTTTTTTATGAAATAAATATAACGGTTTATACTTATTTCAGACGTCGACCTTAAGCTCTCTTATGCACTAAACGTAGTTTGCATATTTATTTCAAACTCTTAGCATTCGGAAACCATATTATATAAATATAATTATTTATATTTCTTTCAATCGTCTAGAATCCGAATTCTTCTAAGATAAATATATTTGTCACATACGTTTCAACGTCAAGTTTTCGAATGTATATATGTACATATATATATTTATTTATTTATTCCCATCCTACGAAAACTACAACGGTAGGTTACCGTATCATATACGACAATTCGAATACGTATTATTATCGATCTACGCCTTCTTTTCACGACGACTAGCACGACTTCGTAAGTATATTTATATTTTTATATATGAATATATATCCTAAATCATTCGAAAAATAAGTTGTTTTCGAGACTTAGTTTTATCCCGATTATGAATGGGATCAAATAACCATAGTCTGGTTATTTTAAACCAAGATAATAACACCTTTATAGAATCGTTTAGTTAACGATTCGGTAGAGCTCGGACACGTAGTTTATCTACGTTTAATTAGAAACTTATAAGTATTTTCCTTGTTAGGAATACTATAGTTGCACGCTAGCTAATTCAAGTTCTTGGAACAACCTCACGGAAACACACTAAGCTAGCATTGCACAGGAACGTCAAGGTGAGTTCATAAACCCCACTTTTTACTGTTTTACATTTTTATAAATGTTTTCGGGGGTGGAAAGACATGCAAGCTTTGCAAAAATAAACAACTTTTCGTTGAACGAAAACTCATATTTCTAAACCATATTGCGAATGGGTTTCAAGGAACTCAAATGGTTTACGAACGGTTTATACTAAACATACCGGTTTTACAAAACAAACGTATTTTCACAAACGTGCATGATTTTCATGACTAGTGACAGGAATGTCCTAGTTACTACAACGGGACTGGGTTGTTCTGCGTACGAACAACGAGACAACCCAATGAGTTTATGTCCCCCTTTTTCTTTTGAAATACATGTCAAACTTAGGTATGATTAAGTTATGGAATGAACTCTTAGATCATGTGAGCATAGGCTGTAACTGAGGTGCCATTAATCCTTTTGAGGACCAAGGAACAAAGGTTAGATCTAATGGGTACGGGCAAGCCCCACTCACGGTCCATGGGTGACCACTTAGAGTGCTGTTGTGTCCAGCGTCGAGAGTTCGACACTTAAATTGCCTACGCGGGTTGAGTACCTCCTATGTCGTCGCATATATTAATGTCCTCGCGAAACATTAATGATCAACATGTTCATAGACGCTTTACATACCAACTTACAACACTAAAACTTTCAAATGTTTTTTTTTATTCATTTGACGTAAACTCAGAATACATGTATTTACAAACTTTGACAACGCTTTCAACTTATGTACAAATAAGAGGACGTGTTTGTCCTGCTTACAAAGACTCTCGTGGGCTAGACTCACAACTTTCATATATCATGCCGAGAAAATGATTTTTCTATATTTTCTCAACAACGTTTAAACCGGTTATCAAAAAGATTTATTTTAAATCTTTTCAAAACAAACATGAACTCGCTCAACTTTATGTTGACTTTTTCGCATGTTCTTTCTCAGGTTGCATTTTCAAAACTATGGAACGGTTGGAATAGGAGAACCCATGGGAATTCAAGTACTTAGCAGCGTTCATTTTCTAGAAGTCTTAGCTTATTTGCTTCCGCTGTGCAATGAAGATACCGGTCCAGTCACGCCAGCTCTGATAATTTGGGGGTGTGACATTGGATTCCAAAGGATCAGCTCACAGCTAATCCGTTCGTTGCAAACTAACAACAACCCATTAAATGACGATAGAATACGTAAGAAGGTAGGGTGGACATTGTTAGGAAAACTTATGGTTTTGCTTGTAACAACATCCAAATTACCAGCTACTATGTTGTCAACGACAATTGACGTGTCTTTAAAGGAGAGTAGTTTCTTTTGTAGTGAATCTCCACTTCGGGGAGAATGCATCATCTCAAATGCATGACTTGACAGTTCCCTATGAAAATTTTTGGAAATACATTTCAAACGACCAATAGCTTCTGCAAGGAGCCTTGTGAAAATTTCGTTAACGATCATTTGAAACCCAATGTTTTCCATTTTGCGGTGAACAAATGTGTGTTTGAAAGCCAAAGAGATTGTAATGATATTGATAAACAAAAAACTTTGAAGATGATTGAGTAGATGGATGAAAGCGGTAATGATGAAAGCAGTTTCCCAATGTATTTTATATACCCAATGAAGGGGTTATGATTAAATCGATTGTCAGACTAACTTACTATTAAAGAATATGATGCGACGATGGTTAGGCTTTTAATGCAAAACATTTCAAAAATAAGTTTTCATGGGAAAACTATAAAATTAAATATCAAGAAATCCAAAGGAAAAATCTTAAATCTTCAAAAAAAAAACAGGTTATCATAATTACAATTAACTTCTTCATTTACCATAAGACACATTTTAAACACTGTAAATGATTATTTACTATTATCCGCACTTCAAAACTTCAACAATTGTCTTTTAAAATTTTCACGTTTCTTGACTTACGAAACATCTGTTCAGGTACAATTCAACATCAACATAATCTAAATCAAACTTAGACACAATGAGAAGAATGCTTTCATCATCATGCTTTTATAAAGATTGCAATTACATCTAATAGCCTAACAAACTCCCTACATCTACTATTAGCCTAAGCACTATTACATTGAAAACCTCTGTTGAGCAGCATCTATTGAATATCATTTGTTGCTCTTTAAGATCTGTTGACCCATAGCAGACCTTTGCTTTTTCAAACATTCTTCAGACTATGTTTTCATCAGTAGAGGATCACTTGAAACAGATGTTCTCTTTGGGCAGAGTTTACCTCTGACAGACATTTATAGGAGTAGATGTTGTGTATTTGTAATTGAGAGGAAATTCTTCAAAAAACTGTTGACTTACCAAACAATAAAAAAATAATAAAATTTCAAACCTCTAGCATAAAAAAATAATAAAAAAAATCTCTTCATTTAAAGACCAACAATACTCTACATAGTAAACACATGCTTCTAAAACTCCAGCAGACAGATGTTGCGAACCTCTGTTAGGCAACAACAGATGTTGCGAACAGTACTCTTCATTTAAAGACCAACAATACTCTACATAGTAAACACATGCTTCTACAACTTCAGCAGACACAGATGCTGGGAACCTCTGTTAGGCAACAACAAATGTTGGCAACAGTAGCAAGTCAAACAGCCGTTAGATTAGAAGAGGATCACTACTAAACAGATGTTCTCTTTAGGCAGACTTTACCTTTGACAGAGATTTAAAGTAACAGATGTTGAGTATTTGCAATTGAGAGGGGGAATTTCTTCAAAAAACTGTTGACTTAACAAATCATAAAAAATAATAAAATTTCAAACCTCTGGCATAAAAAAAATATAAAAAAACTCGTCATTTAAAGACCAACAGTACTCTACATCCTAAACACATACTTCTACCACTTCAGCATACACGGATGTTGAGAAGCTCTGTTAGGCAACAACAGATGTTGGCAACAGTAGCAAGTCAAATAGCCGTTAGATTAGCAGAGGATAACTACTAAACAGATGTTCTCTTTGGGCAGACTTTACCTTTGACAGACATTTAAAGTAACAGATGTTGTGTATTTGCAATTGAGAGAAGGAAATTCTTCAAAAACTGTTAACTTACCAAATAATAAAAAAATAATAAAATTTCAAACTTCTGACATAAAAAAACAATAAAAAAACTCTTCATTTAAAGACCATCAGTTAAAAAACAGATAGATATCAACATACTTTAAATAATAGAGGCTTAAAAAACAGATAGACAACAACAGAATTTTTAACTATTTTTTAAGAAGGGACTTTTGATGATTTGAATACATTATTATGCTTTCATCATCAGCAGATGATGATTTTGAGCAGATGTTCTCTTTTGGAAAACTTTAACTTTGACAGATCTATACAGTAACAGAAATTGATTCTTTATAATTCTTCAAAAAATTGGTCAAGCACAATTCAACATCAACATAATCTAAATCAAACTCAGAGACAATTTCACATCTACATCAATATCGATCTGCAATACTCAGATGAAATTAAAAATTACATAATAATACTTATGCACCCTAAAATTAGTAAAAATAAAATGCTCCACAAAGATTAATAGGAATAAAACTTAATTATGAGATTAAAAGATCAAAAATTAGATCGAGTACTGAACAACGAAACTTTAAAATCTAACAACAACACTAAGAAATTTAAGAATCTAACAGCAAAAACTAAGTGATTTTAGCTTCAACTCCATCGAGTACTGAGCCTCTCAATGTATATCTTTGACCATCGCAATGAACTCCACGGAAGTTGAAGGCATCGCCATCAGGTTTCTGGAAACCTGGTCTCTCGTGAACAGACCAAGATGCAGTCCATCAAAACACCTCTTCAGCTCTTGAAGAGTAGCCCTATCCACATATACTTAATCCTCAACTTGCTTGATAAAGAGTTGCTTTAAATCATCGGACCCTGCAGAAGTGTATGCATCTTATATGTATACATTCTATACATCAAAATTCGAAACTTTATGCATCTTTTAATACAAAAGGCATGAAAGAACAAACTGAACCTACTTATATATCTTATTAAATAAAATCTTATCTTACAGCAGAAGCAGATCCTTTCTTGCATTTAGTAGGAACCACTGTAGATTCTACATCATCATCATCTGCCCAAATCATTCATAATCATCATTTAGTCATAACCCAAATTAATTTAACTGTACATTTAATAATCTTTCTTTGTGTTTAATTTAATACTATCAATATCCATATTAACATATTCTAAAACCATTATGGCTCCACAAAATACTTCTACCACAGGTCGCTCGAAGAAAACAGAGCTGAAATATATCAACAGTTTAAAATAAAAATTATCAACATTATCAACAGTTTAAAAAAATCCACAAACCTAAAATAACCCGCAGATGATTGTATGAATTTCAAACAACTGTGATTAAACTGAAATATAAAGCGAGAATTAGAGTATATCAGTTCAAAATTCAAAATTCAAAATTCAAAATTTCCAAATTACAAAAAAAAATTACTTTCAACGATGTTGGAACAATGATGCTGGAAACAACTGTAGAACAATCATCATCATCATCTACTCAAATCAATTTCACAATCATCATTTAGTCATAACTCAATTAAAAAACAATTACGAAAAATCAAAAACCAAAACAAACATAACTATATATGACATTACCATCATCAAGGCAAATTACCACATATCCCCAAAATTTGTTCTGAAAGTGGGTCAGAGAGAGCTTCGGTTTCTTCTTTTCCTTTATGAACAAATGTCGAGTATTGACAAGAAGGGATTTGAGGGAGAGATACATTGGAAGTGTGGTTTGAAAATACAAAAGCAGAGAACACGAGAGTGTAAATATTGTAACACCCCGTGTTTCGAAAGTCAAAGTCAAAGTCAAGATTGAAGTCAAAGGAAGAAAAGATTGCTAATTACGATCTGTCACTCCATTCTTAATTATTGATTTGACTTATTTGACTTGAAATCGAATCTTTATTTTATTTTGCTTTAGTTGTATTATGTGGAGTACTTGTTAATAATCGATATTTATCGCTTGTTCTATCACTTATTCGCTTATCGCATCGCAATCGCATTCGCAACCCGAATTGTGCGTTATGGATATTGTTTTACGTGTGTGTGCTATTTGTGTGTTACTTGTGCATGTTTAATTATGTTTATTTGTGGTGATTAATCAAAACCCAATCGCAACTCTATCACAATGGAATCGCAAACGCCAGTTATTTCTGATGATTGTATGTTAGATATAGTATTTGTATGTTTATTATTAATCTATCGCATCGCTCGCTCGAAACGCATCGCAACGCTCAACACGCGAATCGAAACGACGAAACTCAACACGTTGGACACCAGGATCAAGTGGCCAACCGATCAAGTGCCCATCCGATCGAGTTGCCATCCGATCGGTGGCCAATCCGACCCTATACACTTTCCTCTTTAAAAACCCTATAAATACCTACCTGTCACATGATTTGTGATGTGACAGCACTCTCACTCGACCCAGCCGCACTCCAACCTCCTTTCTCTCGATTTCTCGCGATTCTTGTAAGTTTTCAACCTAAATCTTGTACTTCTATGATCTACACGCACTCCTTCATCTTTTTCACCTTTGAATCTTAACTTTTACCCATGAAATCAACGGATTTGAGGTGGTCTAGGATGATGTCATCATGAAGTTCTTATGAACTTCAAAGTTTTGGTATCATTCCACCAAGAACAACTCAGATCTGAAGGATTTCCACATGAATCAACAATGTTTTCACATAGATCTACATAGATTCATGATTAAAAGGATTGAAAGATGGTTTTCAAACTCTCTTTCATCTCTTTTACACTCAATGCACTCAAAACCGAAAGAATCGGAGCTTGTTCTGATCTTCTACTCCTTCTTAGTGATGTGTTGGTTCAAGATCTGGCTTCTATCAAAGAGACTACCGATATCGGGTTAAACATGAACGAACGTCTTGAACAGTTGACGGATCGGACTAGGGTGGTTCCTATCCGATCGGGTCACTTGAGTCTTGATGAGGTTTCCGTTGCTTAGCATGTATCACACCGTCTCGACCAAAACTGCAAACTTTCAAAACAATCAAGTGTCAAAGACGATCAGGTCGTTGGGACGGATTGCCGTCTGATCGGATTGCCATCCGATCGAACAGCCGTCCGATCGGCTTACACTTGGTTCCACACTTAAACTTATGTTTCAACTTTTCAAAGATCTGAACGTCGAACGGATTGCCGTCCGACCGGATTGCCATCCGATCGAACGACCATCCGACCATGTGACGTTTGGGACTTCAACACTTAAACAATTTTCAACATGTTCAATGCATAGTCAGTAACCAACGGATTGCCAGCCGATTGGATTGCTATCCGATAGAGTGACAACCTGCTATGAACTTGTTCTTACTAAGTGTCCTACTAATCGGATCGTCGCCCGATCGAACAGCCGTTCGATCGATCGACCTGAAAGGTAGAGATACTTCTCTGTTTTCAAAATGCTACAACGAAAACTTCAAAGCCATCACACAGAAACACATCCTTACCAAACAAGATGTCAATCCAATCGAATGGCCATCTGATCGGATGACCATCCGAACGGATTTACATCTGATCGACTGGCCATCTGATCGGATTGCCATCCGATCGGATTACCATCCGACACTTATCACCTTTGCACCGTTTTACGCGCCGCTTACTGTTTATGCTATCGTTAACTGTTCAGGCTAATCTCTCTCAGCGCTCCCTTCAATCCAAGAGTGTGTTTACTTGTTAAACACAATCTGTGAGTATACTCGATCCCTTTTTGCTTTACGCACTTTTGGGTGTTACATACGTTACTTATGCTAAATCACAATCGACATACAACGCAAACACTATTTATACGCTAACCGCTATTGCATGCTACGTGTTATTCGATGAATGCTTGTCTGTTATGTTAACACAGTGATTGTTGCCTGACACCTTAGCAACGATAGTACTATAGTTTGGACTCGGCACCTGTCGTGGATAGGGGTTGTTAAGGGCTTACTTCACGTGTCCCAGTGGGGATATGTGTTGCGCATTCTACAACTCGCAGTCACGTCTGTGCATATTTCTCTGTTGATAACATACTTGCCTTCACATTATACATGTTTCATGCTGGTTATGCGTAAACTATTTCGAACTCTATTATGCTATATCAAACTTGTATGCTCACCTTTACACTAGTGACAGGAGCTTAGGATGTTGTGCTTTATCTGCTTTTTGTGGAATCAAGTAGGATGGAATCTAGAAACAAAGACAATTTATTTATTTGAATCTGAGTTGTCGGAAAATGTTTTGTTTTGAGAATATCTATGTCTGTAATAATTAGATTACTTAATGGGTTATGGTATGGGACATAATATTAACTATTTGGTAATTTAGTCATTATGGAATTTCTCTTGACAATCTGTTTCGCTCACTGCCATGCCCCGATGTTTCCGCCATCGGTTGGGGTGTGACAGATTGGTATCAGAGCCATAACTATAGGGAATTAGGCAAGACTCGACCTAGTCCGGTTCGATGTCTTAGAAACGACCTAGTCTATAGTTTAAGTACCAACAGACCGCCTTGTGCGAACCCATTAGGGGTTCCGTATGATCTTATTGCTATTTCTCGATCGACTCGCACTCACGCTATACTATCACACTGCCTTTCCTAAGGCAGTCACACGACACTATTTTCAAAAATGAGCCAGTGATTAGATCGAGATTAGGTGTGAAAACCGCAAACTCTTGATTAAATCGCTCGTTCGACCCGCATTTTTATCAACAAACAGGAGAATTTGCGTTGAATCAGGAGTGAAATCCGTACTTTAACGCAACTTTTCCTCTCTATTTTATCCAACAGGAACGAAGTTGTTAAGTCAGGGGTAAAACCCGAACCTTGACGACTTGTTCCGCCCTCATTTTGTTTTTACAAAACTCTCACCAAAGTCTCGACGGACTCCAACGACTCGAAGCCATACTGTAACTCGAGGGACGCTTGACGATCGCCCAAATCGAGGCGAGAGCAGAGTCCCGAAAGCGAAAGTGTGTACCAAAAATCCTTGTGAATAGTTGAATCACTTTGGGTAGTCAATGTCTATCAAGCCTTAGACAATCTCTCTTCGATTTCAAATTCGCAATCGCTGATTTTATGTGTTTCGATTCTGAGCCCGCAACTGCCGACTCTGATATTTGTCGTTTTATGTGGATTTTATGTGTTTTTTTGATTTTATTTGTTTATGTGTTTCGGCTTTGGTGATTTATTCGCCTTTTGCTCTCGCTTTGATCAACACACACGATTTGCACTGCACATCTACCTCAAATCGCTAACAAATCGCTACTGCTAGTGGATAATCGCATGCTATGTCACTCGCTTATGCTATACTACTCGCTGACTGCCTCTTGTGCTTCTGTGCTTTACGTGCTTACGTGCCCCTACGTGCTTATTTGTTCTGTGATTATATGCTTATGTGATTGTATGATTGATTTTGTTCCTAAGCTTTAGTAGTAGTACATGTGAGGTGAGATTCGACTATACATAGCGTTTTGAATCCTGTGGCGCTGTCTATTGCAGACAATGTTGTCATTTGGATCATTTCATTCCCGCTCTGCTCGTCGCAATCACGATGACAAACGCATCGCCTCTCTGGTCGCTAAGCAGATAGCGAAAGTCATTCCCCGGATTGTTAGTGAGCTGAATGAAAACGCTAGCAAGTCATCTGAAGAATCCAGTACTGATACCCCTAAAGCTGCTTTTAGTTTCAAACAGTTCAAAGCTTGCGGTCCGAAGGAATTCACCGGCGAAGATGGTCCTACGGCCATGTTTCAATGGTTCGATTCGATTGAAGTCACCTTGCGCCAGAGAAACTGTCCTGACAATCTCCAAACTGTTAACGCCACCGGCGTCTTCCAGTCCCGCGCTTTAGACTGGTGGACGGCCGAGAGAAACAAGAGAGGAAATGACGCAGCTTATGGATTGACGTGGGATGAGTTGAAGGACCTGATGATGAAAGAGTTATGCCCTCCCCACGAACTCCAAAAGTTGGAGGACGAGTTCTGGCATCTGAAGCAGAAGGATGGTGACAACGCTCCTTTGACTGCTCGCTTCAAGCAGCTCAGCATAATCTGTCCAGACCAAGTTAAGACGGCCGAAATCACCATCAAAAAGTATATCCGTGCTCTTCCGGATTCCGTGGCTGATTTCGTCCAAGCTGTCAAGACGTCAACCATCGAGGAAACTTTTCTACTCGCTGTTGAGATAAACGACAAGCGAGTCAAAGCTAGGTATTGGGATAAAGCTTCCAAGAATCTGCATCAAGCTACCACCGTTGCAACCACTGAAACCGCCGCCACTCCGCAATCTTCAAAGTCCTCTCGTCGCAAGAGGAAGAACAACAACAACAGTAGCAAAAACTGCGTTGTCACCACTGTTGCCCCGCTCCAAGCTGTACCAGCTCAACCGCAGCCTCAACACCGCCAAGTAGCGGCACCGGTTACCAATGCAGCGCCGGCCAAGCGTGCGTACACTGGTCCTCACCCGGCTTGCCCTACTTATACTTATCACCACCCAGTGGGAATCGCCTGCAGATACTGTGTGCATTGCAACATGTACGGCCATTTCACCGCCAATTGCCGTATAGGTCCACGTCAAGCTCCAGCTCCAGCTCAAGGTCAACCTCCTGCTCAACAAGATCTACTTCCTGCTCGTCAAGGCCAACAAGCGGCTCCTGCACCCGCGATCCATGCTAGAGCTTGCTTTGCGTGTGGTGATCCCAACCACTTCGCAAACATGTGCCCGAATCGAGTAGTGAAGCAAGAGCCACAACAACAGCAGCAACAGCAGCCCGCGGACGAACTTTCAACATCAATGTCCGTCAAGCTCAAGCCGATAACAACGTGGCTAATGGTACGTTCCTTGTGAATGGTATATATGCTTCGTGTTTGTTTGATACTGGAGCCGATAACTGTTTTGTATCGTTTGAATTCGAAAAGATCCTTAATCATAAGCGCGCCCATCTCCCATAGACGTTCGATGTTGAAGTTGCCACCGGAAGAACCGTCGCTGTTAATTCTGTTCTTCGTGATTGTACTCTCGAACTCAACAATCACATCTTCCCTATTGACCTTATTCCGATGCAGCTCGGAAGTTTTGACGTCATAGTAGGCATGGACTTTCTTCATGAAAACCATGCTGAAGTTGTTTGCTTTGATAAGATGATTCGCTTCTCGCTTGCTAATGGTGATCTATTGTGAGTTTACGGTGAAATCGCGTCGAAGAACTCCAACTCATGTCGTGTATCCAAGCAAGCAAGTATCTCCGCAAGGAATACAGAGCTTTCTTGGCTAACATTGTAGTAGTGGAAAAGGAAAAAGAAAGGTAATCCTGGAGTAAATGATGTTCCCGTTATTTGTGAGTCGTGATATCGACTTTCGCACCGACCTCATTCCTTGAGCCAATCCTGTTGCTAGAGCTCCTTATCGACTCGCTCCATCCGAAATGCATGAACTCTCGAGTCAGCTCCAAGAATTGCGTAATAAAGGTTTCATTCGCCCTAGCACCTCTCCGTGGGGCGCACCAGTCCTTTTCGTCAAAAAGAAGGATGGGTCGTTCCGGATGTGCATCGACTACAGGGAATTGAATAAGCTGACAATCAAGAATCGCTATCCCCTACCTCGAATCGATGATTTGTACGCTCAGGCTATCACCAGTTACGCATTCAGGAGGAGGATATACCCAAAACCGCTTTTCGCACTCGCTATGGCCACTATGAGGTCGTGCTTATGCCTTTTGGTTTGACCAACGCACCCGCGGTTTTCATGGATCTGATGAATCGCGTGTGTAAACTGTTTCTTGACCGCTTAGTCATCGTGTTCATCCATGATATCCTGATCTATTCCAAGTCGAAGACCAAACACGCGCAACATTTACGTTTGGTTCTCGAGCTACTCCAAGGGAATTGACTCTATGCCAAGTTCTCCAAGTGCGAATTTTGGCTGGAGGAGGTTCAATTCCTCGATCATATTGTCAATAGTCAAGGTATTCACGTCGACCCTGCGAAGATCGAAGCTGTTAAGAGTTGGGTTACACCTAAGAACCCGTCTGAAGTCCGTTCTTTCCTTGGACTTGCGGGCTATTATCGCCGATTTATCGAAGGATTCTCTAAAATCGTCGTGCCGCTTACTTCTCTCACGCATAAAGACAAGCCTTTTGTTTGGGGAACTGAATAAGAGTCTGCCTTTCAAACTCTCAAGCATATGCTCTGCAACGCTCCCGTCCTTGCTTTACCCGACGGAAACGATGACTTCGTTGTCTATTGTGATGCCTCGAACCTTGGTCTTGGTTGTGTTCTCATGCAACGGGACAAGGTTATCGCCTACGCATCTCGACAGCTCAAGATCCACGAGAAGAACTATACAACCCACGACCTTGAGCTAGGCGCAGTTGTTTTTGCGTTGAAGATTTGGCGACACTACCTTTATGGTACTAAGTGTATGGTCTTCACCGACCATAGGAGCCTACAACATATCTTTAGCCAAAAAGAACTGAATATGCGTCAATGCCGATGGGTAGAACTTCTCAACGATTACGATTGTGAGATTCGTTACCTTCCTGGCAAAGCAAACTTCGTTGCCGACGCACTCAGCAGACGAAGCTATTTGCATAGCGTTCGTGATATCCAAGCCCAGCATCATCTCGAAACCCTTATCCGCGAAGCCCAACATGCTTGTTTCACCGAACGCACTTTGAAGAAGGAAAGGATTCTCAACGATGGAGCCCAGCTAGTGAATAAGTCGAATGGGATATTCCATTATCTGGACCGATTTTGGATCCCTAAGCGGACCGATTTACAACAGATTCTGATGGACGAAGCCCACAAGTCTCGATATTCTATTCATCCCGGTGCCGATAAAATGTACCAGGACCTTCGCTACAAGTATTGGTGGCCGGGCAGGAAGAAAGATATCGCTCTCTATGTTTCAAAGTGCCTGACTTGCTCGAAGGTCAAGGCCGAGCATCAAATACCCTCTGGCTTACTCGTCCAACCCGAGATCCCTATTTGGAAATGGGAGAGTATAGCAATGGACTTCATTACGAAACTTCCGCGCACGCCATCAAGTCACGACAGCATCTGGGTTGTCGTTGACCGTTTGACTAAATCTGCTCATTTTCTGCCGATACGAAAAGACTATAAGGTAGAAAAATTAGCCCGAATCTACACCAATGAGATAATTTGTCGACATGGGACGCCTCGCGACATCATCTCTGACCGTGATGGTCGGTTTACCTCGCGTCTTTGGGAAATGTTTCAGTCCGCTCTCGGTACTACGCTTAATCTAAGTACCGCTTTCCATCCCCAATCCGACGGTCAGACTGAAAGAACGATTCGTACCCATGAAGACATGCTCCGTTCGTGTGTCATAGATTTCAGTGGTAATTGGGACGCATACTTACCTTTAGTCGAATTCTCGTACAATAACAGTTATCATTCCAACATTCAAATGGCACCGTTTGAGGCATTATACGGAAGAAAATGTCGATCGCCTATTGTATGGCACGAGATCGGTGACTCGCAAATAACCGGTCCTGAGATACTGCAAGAAACGACTGACAAAATCCTCCAAATTCGAGACAATCTGCTGAAAGCTCGGAGTCATCAGAAAAGTTACGCCGATAGACGACGCAAGCCCCTTGAATTTGACGTTGGCAACCACGTACTCCTAAAGGTGTCACCTTGGAAGGGTGTGGTCAGATTCGGCAAGAAAGGAAAGCTCGCGCCTCGATATGTTGGACCCTTTAAGATTTTGGAAAGGATCGGAAAAGTGGCCTACAGACTCGAACTACCAGAGGAACTTAGCAACATCCACCTGACTTTCCACGCGTCGAACCTCAGAAAGTGCCTGGCTGAGCACGATTTACAAGTTCCACTGGAGGATCTACAAGTGGACGAAACATTACACTTCATGGAGAAGCCTGTCGAGATCATGGACCAAGAAACCAAGCAGCTTAGGCGCTCACGCATTCCCATTGTGAAGGTCCGATGGGAAGGCAAACGAGGTGCAGAGTTCACCTGGGAACTCGAAAGGGACATGAAGGCGAAGTACTCGCAGTTGTTTGTTACGGCTAAAGCCTAATTTCGAGACGAAATTCCCTTAAGTAGGGGAGGTTGTAACACCCTGTGTTTCGAAAGTCAAAGTCAAGATTGAAGTCAAAGGAAGAAAAGATTGCTAATTGCGATCTGTCACACCTTGCTTAATTATTGATTTGACTTCTTTGACTTGTAATCGAATCTTTATTTTATTTTGCTTTAGTTGTATTATGTGGAGTACTTGTTAATAATCGATATTTATCGCTTGTTCTATCGCTTATTCGCTTATCGCATCGCAATCGCATTCGCAACTCGAATTGTGCTTTCTGGATATTGTTTTACGTGTGTGTGCTATCTATGTGTTACTTGTGCATGTTTAATTATGTTTATGTTGTGGTGATTAATTAAAATGCAATCGCAACTCTATCACAATGGAATCGCAAACGCTAAACGCCAGTTATTTATGATGATTGTATGTTAGATATAGTATTTGTGTGTTTATTATTAATCTATCGCATTGCTCGCTCGAAACGCATCGCAACGCTCAACACGCGAATCGAAACGACGAAACTCAACACGCTGGACACCAGGATCGAGTGGCCAATCGATCGAGTGGCCATCCGATCGGATTGCCATCCGATCGGTGGCCAATCCGACCCTATACACTTTCCTGTTTTGGAAACCCTATAAATACCTACCTGTCACATCATTTGTGATGTGACAGCACTCTCACTCGACCCAACCGCACTCCAGCCTCCTTTCTCTCGATTTCTCACGATTCTTGTAAGTTTTCAACCTAAATCTTGTACTTCTATGATCTACATGCACTCCTTCATCTTTTTCACCTTTGAATCTTAACTTTTAACCGTGAAATCAACAGATTTGAGGTGTTCTAGGATGATGTCATCATGGAGTTCTTATGAACTTCAAAGTTTTGGTATCATTCCACCAAGAACAACTCAGATCTGAAGGATTTCCACATGAATCAACAATGTTTTCGCATAGATCTACACAGATTCATGATTAAAAGGATTGAAAGATGGTTTTCTAACTTTCTTTCAACTCTTTTATACTCAATGCACTCAAAACCGATAGAATCGGAGCTTGTTCTGATCTTCTACTCCTTCTTAGTGATGTATTGGTTCAAGATCTGGCTTCTATCAAAGAGACTACCGATTTCGGGTTAAACATGAACGATCGTCTTGAACAGTTGACGGATCGGACTAGGGTGGTTCCTATCCGATCGGGTCACTTGAGTCTTGACGATGTTTCCGTTGTTTAGCACGTATCACACCGTCTCGACCAAAACTGCAAACTTTCAAAACAATCAAGTGTCAAAGACGATCAGGTCGTTGGGATGGATTGTCATCCGATCGGATTGCCATTCGATCGATCAGCCGTCCGATCGGCTTACACTTGGTTCCACACTTAAACTTATGTTTCAACTTTTCAAAGATCTGAACGTCGAACGGATTGCCGTCCGACCGGATTGCCATCCGATCGAACGACCATCCGACCATGTGACGTTTGGGACTTCAACACTTAAACAATTTTCAACATGTTCAATGCATAGTCAGTAACCAACGGATTTCCACCCGATCGGATTGCTATCCGATCGAGTGACAACCTGCTGTGAACTTGTTCTCACTAAGTGTCCTACTAATCGGATCGTCGCCCGATCGAACAGCCGTTCGATCGATCGACCTGAAGGGTAGAGATACTTCTTTGTTTTCAAAATGCTACAACGAAAACTTCAAAGCCATCATACACAAACACATCCTTACCAAACAAGATGTCAATCCAATCGAATGGCCATCCGATCGGATGACCATCCGAACGGATTGACATCCGATCGACTGGCCATCCGACCGGATTGCCATCCGACACTTATCACCTTTGCACCGTTTTACGCGCCGCTTACTGTTTATGCTATCGTTAACTGTTCAGGCTAATCTCTCTCAGTGCTCCCTTCAATCCAAGAGCGTGTTTACTTGTTAAACACAATCTGTGAGTATACTCGATCCCTTTTTGCTTTACGCACTTTTGGGTGTTACATACGTTACTTATGCTAAATCACAATCGACACACAACGCAAACACTATTTATACGCTAACCGCTATTGCATGCTACATGTTATTCGATGAATGCGTGTATGTTATGTTAACACAGTGATTGTTGCCTGACACCTTAGCAACGATAGTACTATATTTTGGACTCGGCATTTGTCGTGGACAGGGGTTGTTAAGGGCTTTACTTCACGTGTCCCAGTGGGGATATGTGTTGCGCATTCTATAACTCGCAGTCACGTCTCTGCATATTTCTCTGTCGATAACCTACTTGCCTTCACATTATACATGTTTCATGTTGGTTATGCGTAAACTATTTCGAACTCTATTATGCTATATCAAACTTGTATGCTCACCTTTACACTATGTGTATTGACTTTCTTTTAACGCATGTGACAGGTGCTTAGGATGTTGTGCTTTATCTGCTTTTTGTGGAATCAAGTAGGATCGAGTCTAGAAACAAAGAGAATTTATTTATTTGAATATGAATTATCGGAACATGTTTTGTTTTGAGAATATCTATGTCTGTAATAATTAGATTACTTAATGGGTTATGGTATGGGACATAATATTAACTATTTGGTAATTTAGTCGTTATGAAATTTCTCTTGACAATCTGTTTCCCTCAGTGCCATGCCCTGATGTTTCCGCCATCGGTTGGGGTGTGACAAATATGAAGAGGGAAATGAGAAAAAAAAAACTTTTATATAAGAAGATGATTGACAGAAGTGAGTGAGTGACATGCATTAATTGCAAATTACGTATCCCCAGACATTTTAAATTTGAAATTACCGGCAATTTCAAAACATCTGCTAAGTTATACGCATCCCAAAGGAAGGAGTTTCAACCTCTGTTGGCTTTATAGGATAGATATGGGCAGAGGTTTTGGGAGGAGGCAGACTTTTAGATAGATTTTTATATGATTTTATATATTAGGCTTTATAATGCAGTAATGACATTAGAAAAGCATTGTTGGACAGCCTCTCTGGCTGCCACATCAGCTTTTCTTATGTCATTGGGATTTCTCCTTTTATAGAAAGTATAGATAGATGTGTATAACGGTATTAGGTTCAGATGAACAAAACAAAAACTATATTTATTGTAAGCTCCAGATGAACAAAACAAAAACTATATTTATTGTAAGCTCCAACTGAAGAACCAATTTTAAAATAAAAGAGGTTGAATTCAAACTCCAAGCAATATACAATTCAAATTTAATTTAGTCCGACATCGTCATTCTCACTAATTGTAACGTCGCACATGCTCATTCCGCTCGAGGTGAATTTAGGAAAAACTAGTGGTGTCTCAAGGATAAGGCGGGTTGGTTAATGACTATTCTTATAGTAATCTCTATATATTCCGATTATTCATTCATTGTCTGGACTAAATCCCTAATTGATATACTTTGAATCTTTAAATTTGATATCGTGTTTGTGCTTGAGACTCGGAAGGCAAAAAGCAGAATCAATGTTTTTTTATACCAATTCAAAGGGGCCTCACCTTTGTAGTTTGATTAGGGCCTCCAAAAGCGTTGAGCCGGCCTTGGTTTAGCACAAACGGATTCATATCAATTTTAGATCCAACCAGTAAACATGTTTAGCTGTACACGTTTCTGGTCAACCTGAGATATTCACTAGTTGACCCAGTTATTTATATACCTTTTTGATGGTATTTTATGTCATAGCTTAAAGTGATTAGATATTTTAGGTCAAATTAACCCACGGGTTTTGTAACTTCAGTGCAATTGTTCTACACACTTTGTCTATAAAGTTTCAAATTTAGTGTAGTAATATCTATAACTGTCAATCCGCCAACTCGATACAATTAACTTCAGTAACATTTACATCAAGGGATGCCAATTCATGTCTAGTTTAGCTTGCAGGTTCACATAACCCGACACGAACATGTTTCGACTACTAATCATGTAATGATGCTGAACACTACCCCGTATAGCCAACATATAACTGACTGGGTCATTCCCTCTATAACCAATTGGTTTTTATAGAGAATAACAGGTGTGGGACCTGATACGGATACAATTTTATAATCAGGTACTGAGATTAACGGACCCCAACCAATGTATTTTACGTGTCACATTATCAAAGTTGAGACAAATCTGAGCGTCATTTTCATACCTTTATACGAAAAGTCTAGGCCATTATGAAACTAACGGCACCAAACTGGTATTAGAATGTCAACGTCATACACAGCTGCCACAAAAATGAATGTATTCTTAACAACTAGTATGAGTAAACAAGCTGTTGACCACTAAATGTTTTGTTATATTAGTATACATATAACATATACACGGAACTATAGTTGCAACTAGGGGTCATTGACTCGAATTTCAATGGTCCTAAATTAAGTTCAAGATTCTCCACCATCTCACCACATGCATGACACATATAACTCATTTGGGTTCATGGGTTGTGTTTCATCTCAAATGGGTCAAATCCATAAATTTAGCTAAAAATGGAACGGGTCGGAGAGGTTATACTCTATCTCAAACGGGTCAAATCCAGAAATTTAGCTAATAAGCGAACGGGTCAAACGCGTTATGTTGTATCTCAATGAGTTGTGTTTTATCTCAAATGGGTCAAATCCATAAATTTAGCTAAAAAGGGAACATGTCAAATGGGTTGACGATCACACGGACTTTTTTATCGTCTACAACCTCCTAGATAAACTTAGTCAAAGATTTAGATTATTACTGTAACAACATCATTCTAGTATCATTATAGAATAATTATTTATCATCATCCGAAGCTGATGAGACATGTTCCTACTCAGTGGCGGATTTAGGCACATTTTCTGGGTTCCTAGGAACTCAGTCAGTTTGGAAAAAAATAGTGAGAATTAGTGAAAGCCTTGTATGATTTGTAAAAAAAAATAGTGATAATCTATCAAAAGGAACCCGTTAAAAAAAATTTCTAGATCCGTCACTCTTTCTACTCGGACAGAGTAGCAACTTTCAGTAAGAACTAAATATGAGAATCTTTTGGATGCAAATGAGCATCACCAAATCTCTTTCTAACAATGAAAATGAACAAAATCAGAAATGTACCAAAGTGATAACAAATCATAGAATCATATTATTACATTTATCACATACTAATTACAAGTTGACAAAATTTGGTCATACAAGAAACAACGAAACGAAGACGGGTCAGACACTAATTACAAGAAACAACGAAACGAAGACGGGTCAGACACTTTCTACACCATATCTCTGTTATTATGAGCAAAATTCACATCCCTATGACACTGCAGCAATCGGAACCTGTTGTGAAGCTTCATGGACAAAACTTGGTGCTGCTAGATTCGTATCAGAAACTTCTTCATCAGCGTCCCAAAGAAACCGCGCATAAGCAGCCATAACATAACTGTATCATCATCAAATGATTATTCTTCAGTCAAACAATAATATTAGCATAATCTACATATCAAAATGAATATGTTTAGCTTACCTGTCATCTGGAGAAGCTTTAACCGCTTGATCGAAGTAACTCTGCGCACGCGATGCATCCTTTTGCGTCTCCCATATCAAATCAGCATACATCGACAAAGCAGTTGCGTCACTAGGGTTAGCCAGTATTGCTCTACTGCAGTACTCTTCAGCTTTCATAACATCACCTTTAACCTGTTTAAGAATATTGAATATGGATCTGGTAAATACAGTGTCGTTCAAAAAGTTTGCGTCTCGTGACTCACTCAAGAAAAGCTTGCTAGAAATCTGGCAATTTTAGTTCACTGGGTTAACTTCATCTGTTTTTTTCTGTCAACGAGAAGGGCAATATGGTTGTTTTATATAACCGAATTGCCCTTCTGGTTAATAGAATTACATATAAAATAACCAAATTACCCTTCTTGTTAACAGAAAAAGAAAAAATGGATGAAGTTAACCTAGCGGACTAAAATGGCAACGTTGAAACGTTTTTGGACCCACAGGCTAAAAATTGAACCTTTGGACCAAACTGGCAAAATGCCAAACCACGGACTAAATGACATTTAACTCTTTGTTTTTTTTATATTTATCGATATGTGTAAAAATAAAAAATAGACGAGTTGGCTCAAGCTTTTGATAAGCCGAGCTAGATCACAACAGTTCAGCTAGTTAAGAGCCGAGCTGGCTCGGTTTTAAGCGGTTCGAGCCAGAACCAACGAACTAATAACATATGAACATATGAAAACAATGAACATGATAATTAATAATTACCTCTTTCAAATACTTAGCATAATTGCCCAGAACCAACGAACTACTCGGGTTCGCTTCAACCATACTCCTATAATACCCATCCATACCACCATTATCACAACCCTCATTGCCACCACCACCACCACAAATCCTCCCGCCACCACCTCCACCTCCGGCAACATCCACCATAACCATTACTTCATCAACATCCAAACCAGAACTCGAAAACATCATATCACAGCTTTCAATCTCATTCGATTCAATACACTCGTCAACAGAAACAGATGAAATGAAACAGGTTGCATTGTTCAGTGAATTCCTGCGTGATGAACGTGAAAGAGTGACCAGATCATCACCCTCTGATGAGGTTCTTGTGATCTTTTTAGGTGAATGTAATGAGAGTGTTGGTGATTTTAGGTTTCTGTGGATGAAATCTGGTTGTGATGATGGTAATGGTTTGGGGTTTTGTTGTTGGAACCATGAAGTGAGAGAGGGGGTTGATGAGCTTCTCAGTAGCATTTTTGAAAACCCTAATTGTAAATCTTGAAAGACGCTTTTGGTGATTTGAGATAGATCGGTATGAAGCTTTTTTTAATTATGAGAGAGAGAGAAGATGAGTGTGTATTTATAGGGACAAATTATTAAGTAAAAAGATATACCTTTTTTATTAAATAGTATTTTAATGCCATTGGTACATCAGTGTCAGTGTCAGGTACTATCACATAACAACTTGATCATTTATTAGGGTGGGAGGGGCATCATTACGGGACCCCTTCGATGATGTTGTTTGCCGATCGGTGAGGCGCCACCACGAGCATTTCTGTGATCGGTGAAGAAGTGGCACGGTGAGTAGTCACCGCGTAGGGAAAGAGAAGAGAGATGTGGTTAATGGTAGGCCTCACTCTTTTTCAACCAATCACACACTTATCTTTTAATTATTTTTTGTTTTAAAGAGGGAGTTGACATGACAGATGATTGGTTAGGTGAAGTGTGTACCACTCCACCTAGAGGTGTACAAAAAGACCGGTTTTAAAATCGAAATCGGGAAAAAACCGAAACCGGTTTTTTAACCAGTTTTTTTTAACCGGACCAGTTTTATACCCGACCGTCAGTTTGTGACCGGTTACTAATCTTGATCTGAAAAACCGGTTAATAACCGAAACTGGTTTTAAAAAAACCGGTTAAAAACCGGTTTTTTGGCAAAAATCGGTGCTGGTCCCAACCGGTTACACCGGTTATAGTTTTGGACTTGAAAAACCGGTTAGTAATCGAAACCGGTTATACAAAAAACGGTTTTCTTTTTGGGTGAAAAAACCGGTTCGGTTAATAACCGAAACCGATTTTTGAAAAAAAACGATTTGTACACCTCTACCTCCACCCTTAAATATATGCTAAATAATACATTGTGGATTAACTAAATCAAAAGTTTTAGAAAAAAAAAAGATGTAACTTGTTTAGATTGGGGTGGGCCCCACCATTATCACCACCTTATTGTCATTCACGACGCCAATGCATTAACTAAATATCCATTAATGGAGGGGCGTAATGTTGAGCCCGTTAATGGGTGATGTGGCACCCTTCCATTAATCCCCAACACATAGTCTAAGTGTCTTCTTGCCGCTTAGCATGTTGAAACCTATTAGACCCGTCAACCCAAACCTGACTCAACCACTAAACCAACCCGGCCCACCGATAACCCGCACCTTTTTGACTCAATCTAGTTGTCGCCCTAACTCGCACTGCTGACCCAAACTGACTTAGCATGTGTAACCGACCATCACGAGTCGGGTTCGTCGAGACGTTGCGAGTCCGGTCGAGATGATACTTGTCGAGTTGAGTCAAGACGTTGCGAGTCAGCGTCGAATCGGGTCTAGACGGTGCGTGTAGGCGTCAGGTCAATACGATGCGGGTTAGCTCAGGTTGAGAAGGTGTGGGTTGGCATTAAGGTAGTGACCAGGATGTCCAGGCGCGATGAATGGTGGCGGGGTGGCTGATACGACGATGTCAGCCAATCGTAGATTCCAATAAATTTACTTCAATTTATTCATAATTTGGAAAGATTTTAAATTCCATTAACTAAACGAATTGCTAGAATTAATTTCCAAATTTAATTCCTCTAACACCCAAACAAATCAAGGGATTTAGATTCAGTTCCAAATCCTTCGTTTGTTAAATTTCCAAGTTAAACACTTATAAATAGAGATTACCACTTATTAAACGTGAATTAAAACTAAATCCTTATTTGTAATTGAAGACGAAATCAAAGAAACAATCAAAATCACTGTTACATCTACCCGCCCATGGGTAATAGAACCCCAACTACAAAGTGGATTTTGACTAAGTAGTCTAAGAAGGATTGTGATAATGACATGTGGCACTCCTAATAAGTAGGAATAAAGGACATTTTGTTCCTTATAAATAGGAGTGAAGATGACATGTGCCACCCCTTTTGTTTTTTTAAAAATATAACAAAAAAAATCTAGTACAAAAAAAATCTAGCACAAAAAATTTAGTACAAAAAAATATACCACAAAAATCTAATAAAAAATATAGCATAAAAAATGTAGTACAAAAAATATAGCACAAAAATATCTAGTACAAAAAATATAGCACGAAAAAATTCAGCAAAAAAATGTAGTACAAAAAAATCCAGCACAAAAAATTGAGAAAAAAATTAAGACAAAAAAATTCAGCACAAAAAATTTAGTACAAAAATCCAACACAAAAAATGTTATATAACATAGAAATACAACACATCTTAGTGGGTTTTTTAGTCTTCATATTTTATATAGCAATATGGTACTCAAATTAAAGATAAAAAGACGCTCGATTTTACGGTGAAATTTTTACGAAAAAATAATATCGTATAAAAAAGTTATGAACGTTTAAAAAATGAGGGTGAAATATACATGTGCCTTGCATGTGGAGAGATAAAATTCATAAATAGGATTTTCCCAAATACCCTTGCGCTCCTCCTTTCTCCTACACTCTAATCTTAACCATTGATTTGGAAAATGAATGGTCTTTCTCATTCTACTTAGGCAAAATAAACTTTTTATTTAATCTTACCCCCCCTCAAGTTTCCTTCGCTTGGGAATTTGAAGCGTATTCTTTTCCTGGGTACATGGCATACACTTCATCTTCACCGGGGCTTGCTCTTCCCCAATTCCTAGTTGGTTAAATGCTTCTGAATTAGGGGTTTGCCCCACCCGGATTCTTAGCTGATTAAAAACCTAATCGAAGGCCTAATTCCACTACATCATGTTTACCAATTGTAGGTATTTTTTTCCTTATTTCCTATTGGCGCGGGGTGCCTTGTTGAATGAATTGGGTTTTGTAGCAATAAATACTCCTTTTCTATGTGTGTTTATTTGTAAGTGTGATTGAGTCATTGGCGAAGCTTTATTGGGGCGGGGGTAGAGGTGTACAAATCGTTTTTTTTTTAAAACCGGTTTCGATTATTAACCGAACCGGTTTTTCACCTAAAACGAAAATTGTTTTTTTTTAATAACCGGTTTCGGTTACTAACCGGTTTTTCAAGTTCAAAACAATAACCGGTGTAACCGGTTAGGACCGGTTTTCTCCGGTTTTAACCGGTTTTTTTAAAACCGGTTTCGGTTATTAACCGGTTTTTTCAGATCAAGATTAGTAACTGGTCACAAACCGGCGGTTCGGTTATAAAACCGGTCCGGTTATAAAAAAAACCGGTTAAAAAAAAACCGGTTTCGGTTTTTTCCCGGTTTCGGTTCTAAAACCAGTTTTTTTGTACACCTCTAGGCGGGGGTGCCTCGACCCTACCAATTTTTCATTCGTATGGTTGATTTTACCTTGAAAAAAAAAATAGTGTAAAATA
The DNA here is from genome assembly GCF_002127325.2 of Helianthus annuus. Taxonomy (NCBI): domain Eukaryota; kingdom Viridiplantae; phylum Streptophyta; class Magnoliopsida; order Asterales; family Asteraceae; genus Helianthus; species Helianthus annuus. Next base: position 20,461,516 of record NC_035441.2, on the reverse strand, counting down.
TTGAATTTTTAAGAGTCTGACCTACACTCCGTTTTCATTAAAGTTTCGCCACTAAATTTAGCTTTGAAATCCCAACAAATTACAATGTGAATATTTTATTAGCAAATGAATTTTAGTAACAATGGGATGGTGATTCATTAGCAAATGCAATACCTTTAAATATTTTGGGAGGAGAAAGTATTAGGTTCGATTCTCATAGACTTAGGAGTAAAGAAATCTTTCGTTAAAATAAAACAAATGGATTTTAGTATTTTACATGCGAAGATTATTTAATATTATATAATTGTAGAAGAAAGATATGGTTTAATTTATTACGTTTCCCAATGCGGCATGGTTCCACAAGGAGGAAGCCACTTGGTTGGCGTGTAGTCGTTTAGCAAGTGGTATAATTTGACTTGAAAGCTTAAAATTTGGATTGGGTCCCAAAATTTTACTTCGACGTCGACTCATTCAGCCATCTAGTTTATGTGTAGTGTAACAAATTATTATACCAATTAAATGAAAGTTGGTCTAAGGTAACAATGTGTCACACTATGTTGGCTTAACCGGGCCACGCTGGCGTCGGAGTATTCTGGTCACACTATATTGGCTTAACCAGGCCTATGCTGGCGTCAGAGTTTGGCTAACGGGTATCACATAAGGCAAATACTTTATTCAAAGCTCTTGTTTCCCTTCATTAATACTTCTTGTCTTCTAGACAATTTGTTTGTGATATCTTGTAGTTTCAAAGGGTTTCTCTGTTTTAGTATTAGAGTTTCAAAGGGTTTCCTTGTATTAATGTAAAACACATGTTATTGGCTTAATTATTGTAATATGTATGCCATTGTGTTCGAGATAGTTTACGATACAACAAAATTATATTCTACCTTCCACGAGTTAATGGAAAACCTTGTTATATTTTTTGTTTACGGTAGTATTCGTGTTTGTTTATAGTGTAACAAATAATAGTCCTTCAAGTAGTGTTAAGACATCATGTATTACGTTCAAATAACTAAGTTTATCCATATAAAATTGCTATAAAACGTAATAAACATAATCCAACTTTAAGGAATTCTTGATTAGTATTCGTTTTTAGCATTAACTCAATCTTTAATACATAAAGTCTGCTAACGAAATTTTGTATAAAACTCTTCTGTCAACTTATAAAAATCATGCCCATTTTATGCAGGGGCGTACCTATAGTGTTACAAGGAGTATCCTCTGTTACCGCTTGACGCTCCGGTGACGCTCTGAAGGTGGTGTAAATTTTGGAAAAAATTGTCTTTTTTCGATTTCGTTACCTTTTTTTTTCGAAACGTTACCCTATGTGGATTTTCTAGATCCACCACTGGTTTTAGGTAATAGTTTACTTAAACCGATTAAAATGTAAACTTTTAAAGATTTGGGTAATATATATTTATAAGAGTATGAATATAACTTGTGAATGTAAACGTGGATATTTATTTAGCAAATGAAAACTTACATGTGAAAAATATTCTGAAAAACAAGAAAAAGAAAAAACTTACATGTGAAAAATATTCTGAAAAACAAGAAAAGAAATGTACAATGATTTTTCACTTTTTCCACTGGGCCATGTTTAAGCAACAAAACCAACGGCCCATGAGGAAGCCACTTGGTTGATGGCTAGGGGGTTTAGCAAGTGGTGGGGTTAAAGTTCTCGAACTTTTGGGTTGGGTCCCAAAAATTGACTTCAACGGTGAGTCATTCAACCCTATAATTTATGTGTTGGGTATAAATTTTGTATAAAAGTATATAGTATATATAAATTTTGTATAAAAATATATACTATATTAAGAAAACGGGTTAAAATTGTCATATGTTACATTTTTCGGACAAACTTATCGAGAGGCAGTCTTTAGTGGTGAATACAGTGCCTAATTACATGTGTTTTTTTTAAACACTAATACAACCGGCTGCATGACATGTTTACGACTCTTAAATCTAGTAAGATCGCTAACACGGATGACAGGGCGGACCTAAGTAGAGCCCTGGGTGGGCGGGCGCACTCCTTGAAAAAAATTAGTGTATTTTATAGGGCAAATATTTTCTGTGTTCGTCATTGACGAATGACATTATAACATGTTAAGTCGATTATATAAAAGCAGTAACCATACGAATAACACTGTATGTTTAACATGAGGGACTAAACACCACTAACAAATAATAAGACAAACTAAGCATATACAATAAAAGTTATCAAAAATTACAATTCATCTAATCTTTATATCAATCACACATAATAAGAATGGTTATAACTATAAAATTATAAAACTATATCGTTTTAGTAAATAGACGGCCTTAAAGGTGGGTGTCGACTTATTAACTTGTTTAACATGATTAGTTAAACACGTTACCTGTGTCATAAGTTGTTTAAGCGGATTGAGCTCGTTTTAAAACGTGTTTACTCGTTTATGAATCATAGACGACTCGTTCAATGGTTATTGTATTTTGTTCAAGTTTAGAAAAGTGAAACCATACACAACGTCATGAAGAGCGAACCGACTGTTGAACCAACGGTTCACTGGTTCGAATGTTCATCAATGGCTTGACCTAGTCTAAAGACGAGTAGAACTGTAAAGGAAGGAGGCCAGAATCAATGATTTTCATTGGTTTTTATCTAGTTCACTCAAAACACACCGGTTCTTTGGTCTGGTCCATTAGACCGTAACCGAACTAGTGGCACTACGGTTAATGGTATAATCAGTCAGTTGTCGTGTATAACTTTTCAAATACTGCTCATACTAGCAGTTTATATTCTATATGGTAATATTATTTAATAAATTAACGAACTATCAAAATGAAAGCTAAGTTTTGTTATTGATTTATTATAAGGAATTCGTGTTACAAATGACTAAAAGAGGAATCACGTGCCACTGAATGTAATATTTGTGGCTCGAAATACTCAACTACCTCTGGATGAATTAAGTTTTTGTTTTATACCATACTAGTTTTAGGGATTGAAAGATACACAGAACCAGTTTACCACATGTATTAACATGTTGAATCTCGAACAATTTATCATATACATACTGACGGGTGGTCCATTGGACAACCCTTTATGATGTTAAAAGACAAGTTTATCCCTCATTTAAGTGTGTAATTATCTCGAATTAGATAACTACTGTTGCTTATGTCTCAGGTGCGGTTTGGCGGCTTAAAGTGAAGAAAAATGCAGCTTTGGACGGTTTGGAGTTGAACGGGTCGCGTGTGGAGCAAAAGATGAAACAAAGAAGAACAATCAGCTTGTCACCATAAATTACGGTCCTACCGTAATTTACGGTGGACCTGATTTTGGCCTGGATCCCTGCCGTAAAATAGACAACTTGCACCGTAACACTTTTATGTGCACCGTAACTTACGGTAGAGCCGTAAGTTACGGTGGAAGTGACGCTAAAACCGTAACTGCCATCATTTATGCAGTTTTATGGTGTCTTTTCACCTATCATCATCATTGGTCGGTTATTGGAGACACTAGGGGCGATTTTGGGTGATTGGGGCTTGGCTTGGAATAATTTCAAACATTCGGTTTGTGATTTTGATTTGTATGAACATTGAACTACTTGTTATGATGATTCACCAAGCTATGCGTGGCTAAAACTCTCGGTGATCATCTTAGGTGAAGGTTTATCTTGAACTTTTGTGTGCTTATTTCTGAATTTCTAGAATGATAACTTGCGTTGCTTGAATATCATGGTATATGCATAATTGTTTGTAGCTTGTTAATCGATAGTGCAATTTCTAGTCTCGATCGTAAGTTCTTGGTGCCGTTGGCAATCGAGATATCACGGGAAGGGTTAGGGTTGGTTATTGATTGATTGATCATCGGGAAACAACCTCGCATTAGAATCCGAGTACTTTGTTCCCTTTTATCACTTCGATTATGTATGTACGAGTTATGTCTATGTAACTCTTTCTAGTTGAAATTTCACACAATTGTTAAAGGAAACTGAATCCTAAGATGGTCATTGCTCTCCTAATCTGTTAAACAACCAATCTTTATTTGCACTTAGTTATTAATTTAGTTTTCTAAAACACAATCCAAATCATTGAACTTTACTTTCTGCAAATTAGGTTAATTGTAGTTAATTAGCAAAGTTATAAAATCAACACACTTTCCACATACTCCCTGAGTTCGATACCCTTTTACCACTATCTATAGTTGTTATTGGGATTAAATTTGCGTGTACCTACGACAGCACGTCAAATTTTGGCGCCGTTGCCGGGGAGTAGTGCGCAACGTGTGTCAGTTTGTTAGTTTTGCTTTGTTATTTTCGGGTTTACACTGGTGTGTTTAGTGTGCAGATTCTACAGGTGCATGCATACTAGAGGCTCTCACAAAGCGTCACCATTGTCATTTGATCCGGAAATCGAAAGAACGCTAAGGAAAAACAGGGTTTTACTACGAGAAAACCGAATCATTGGTTCACCCACTTCACCAATTACACCAAGAAACATCATGGCTGATTCACAAATTCCACCTACAACGGGTCAAACGACCTCATCATTTATACCTACTTCCACACAACCATCACCAAACACAACCATACCAAATTCCACTACAATTCCCACTCCACCTCATGACACTACGCCAACCAACACCACACAACCCATTACTACTCAAGAAGAACCAACCATTACCTTTAACCCTTCCACTACTATACCACCATTATCCCATTCTTCCCGGGTGCGGGTCCGTCATATTCAAGCCATACCATAGCACCAATTTCGACCATTGTCCATGCTACTTCAACATTCAGACCATCGAACCAAGCGGGTTTTCAATATTCAACCCTTCCATTTGGACAATCGTCGGGAATTCAAGGAGATGGGTATGATGAAGGATTTGAGGAGTTTGAGGGGTATGATGAAGATGGGTATGCTTACGGGGGTTATGGCGATCAAGGAGAATTTGGATATGTGCAAAGTCAATCTCAAGGGATGGCAAGTGTCGGTGGAATGCCACAACAACAACAACAACTCATACCACAACACATTCGGCCAAGACCACAAGGGCCACCAATGCAACATCCTATCCCATTGCAACAAGTCCGGCCGCAAAATGTACAACCACAATTTCAAAGACCACCTCAACGCCCACTGATGCGACAACAACAGTTTCAACAACCAATTGCACCACAAGGGCAAGTACCAAGGCCAGTGGGTCCTATTCCTCCAAGAGGTAGGTTCGGTGTACCAAGGAGGCACCTTAGAGAAAATGTGAGGGGCATCGAAGCACATTTTAGGCCGGTAATCACTCAAAACCCTTCACCGGTAGTCATTCCTCATAATGATCAAGGGAGGACATTTGAAGTGAGGACCAACTCTTTGCAAAGTTTACCAAAATATAAGGGGTTAGCAACGGAGGAGCCTTACTTTCATTTGGAAGCCTATGACTCGATTTGTAACACTCTTGGGAGTCAAGGGTTCTCGGCTGAGGATATTAAATTGGTATTGTTCCAATTTTCTTTGGAAGATAAGGCGAAAAAATGGTTCTACACATTGCCTTCGGCATCCATATATACATGGGGGGAGATGCAACAAAGTTTCTTGGATGAGTTTTACACCGCCCAAAAGACCAACGATGCAAGAAAGGGGTTGAGAAGCTTCCAACAACAACATGGTGAGATGTTTCATGAGGCATTTGAACGATTCAATATATGATAAAGAATTGCCCTCACCATGGAATTGAATTGTGGGAGTTGATGAATGCCTTCCACGAGGGGTTGAGTGCCGAAGATGCTCGTGATTTAATGTCCATCACCGGTGGGACTTTTGGTACAAATTATGAGAACGATGATTGGGAGTTTTTGGAAGGCATGGCAACTACATCAAAGAGGAAAGCTCAAGCATCAAGGAGAGCACGACCGGCCATTGCCCGACCTCAAGTGCACGCCATAGATGATGGTAATGTTCAAACTACTAACCAAATTTATGATGTTTGTGCTTTGTGTAATGAAATAGGTCATGCGGCTGAAAATTGCCAAGGGATGGTGGAAGGGCAATATGAAGAAGTCCATGCGGTTCAAGGTCAAGGTCAAGGAGGGGGTGGTAGAAGCTACAACAACATGAACTCTAATACTGTAACAACTCTCACCAAAATTGGTATTTATTACTAGATTATGTGTTATTATATTCACCAGGAAACCCTAATTGAGAAACCCAAGTGATTCTACATAAACCCTAAAATTTTCAGAACAATCGGAAATCAGGATCAGGGCCCCTAAAACTCAGGGGGCTTAAACCCTAAGTTACGATTATCTACATAAAACGTTGTCGAAATAAAATTTTACGAATCCAGCAACTCAGCAAGGCTATGCAAGTGACGGGGCTACCCTAGGGTAGATGGTCACCCGCCGCGACACGCGACAGGACTGGTGTCCTCTGTCGCGTCTCGCCTGGGGAACAAAAGTTCAGTATATATAGGGGGCTTGGCACTTGCAGTTTGCTGTTCATTCGACGTAAAAATTCGAAATATACGTTGAGTTATACACTGTTTAATACAAAACACACACGAAACACGAAACGCTGCCGCGACAAACAGGGTACTAACTCGATCGCTATTACGATTAAACATCCGATCGATTGAAACTATCCAACAGGATGTTTAAGTGCTGCCCGCATTAGGGTTATACTTTGTTATTCGTCGTGATTCTGACAGGATATTTGGGTATTGCCCAAATTCGGGCTATGCTCTGTTATTCGTTGTAAATGCTGTATTAGTTACTGACCTAGTTTTCGTGTGCATTGTTATTTGAATTAGGTTAATCAAGCTAATCAGTAGGCTAAACCTTCGCTCGTTAAACTTGAAATGTGAGTCTTTCTCTTTTTATCAACTGTTTTACAATACCTCAAATTATTTTCAAAATGTTATAATTACAGGGATTAAGTCGTGGTTATCTTGAATCACTGGATAGTGGGGTATTGTGCACATTACTTAGTTTCTCACGGTTAGGCAAATAAGTCCTAACAGTGATAATCGTCACTACTTGGGTGAAAGGACCCAATAGTGGCATGACCATAGTCACCAGGAGGTGACAAGGTGCCAGATAAAAATAAGATACTGCCATAGTAATCGCTCTTATGCTGTAATTTATAACTATGTGTCGTTTTATTAAAATGAATGATTCACTCAGTATTTCCCCGCTGACAAAATATTTTTACAACATGTTTCAGGTGACCTACTTTGGATCAAGTACAAGTGCTCAGGAGCACTCCGAAGCTTAAAGTAGTGGCTCGAATAAAGAAATAAACATGTTTGTAAAATAAAATTATGAAATTTCTCTACTGTAAATTATGGGGTTTATCCCGAATTATAAATAAATAAAACTCGGGCATTTTCAAGTTTAAAACGATCCTGATAAGACTTCCGCTGTGAAAATGAATACCACGAGATTTTCTGTCCCGCGGCTCCTGGACCGGGTCAAACCGGACACGGGGGCCGTGACAGAAAAAGGTGGTATCAGAGCCACTGATTTAAGCCAATTAAGTATTAGAAAATACTTAATTTATCTGATTGCCATTCTGTGACTTTATGAAACTTTAGGTTACAAAATTTTAACTTAGGATTATGTGCGTCTTTATGTGTGTTAACAGCATGAATGAAATATCAGAAGCCCTACAAAATATTTCCATCCATAGTACAAATATGGATATCACCGGTATTACTACTGGATACCAGGCGGACGTAGAGGAGCCCATGGTATTTAAAGCCCGGCCTCAGGAAAAACCTAAAGTAGTGAAAAAGAGATATAGGTGGGCAGGTTGGAGGCGTGTGCGTAGGAAGAAGCCCGCAACTCCGAAAACCATGCAGAAGGACGACCCAAAAGACAAAGGAAAAGGCATAGAAATTGGAGAAAGTTCTAGACAAAATCAGGAAACCCTATCTTGGGAGGAAGAGCTAGATCGTAAACTGTCGCTAGGAGATATCATTGGGTCAACCGATGAAACTCTCCCTAACTACCCAGCAGAAGCCTTACTGCCTGTTAACCTAGAACCTGCTATTCCAGACCCTATTATGCACCCTAGACCTTTTCCAGGAACCTTAGAACAATGGTGGTCTGCCGACTGGCAATTTCAGAACATCATAAATAGCCTTAATACTTTTCTCCCTCAATTTGACTCGGAACCTATACCCAATCCACCAACGAGTAACGAAAATTTAGCTGAACTTCGCCACTACGGCGAGGAGTTGGTGGATGCAGGAAATAGAATTCGGGAGGTAGGAGAGCAAATCTCCTGGAAATACGACGAGAGGGAACGTCGTTACTGAAAAGCCAGTTAACAGGAAGTGCCGAGGGTGGTGTGGTTGTAATGTATAATAATAAAATATAACTCTTGTAAAATAGTTTAAAATAAAACCTTGTAAGATAAGCAGTGTGTACGGACGCATAGTATTAAAAATATATAAAAATCGAATAGTCGCAAAGTCGACAATTTTGGCTGTACCTGTTTACGTGATTATTTGTTTCCTTAATTGTTAATTAGTATTAATTGCCTAATTGTTAATGTACAGAATGGGTAAACAAAAGCTCTCGGATAATTACTATCAACTAGACAGTGCCCAAAAGACTAAGAAAACATCATCCCGACCAAACTCCTCGAGATATTCAGTAAACACTAGTGAAGGAATATTTGTCCGTAAAGCATCCTATGAAAACCCACTTACTCCCGAGAAAAGAGAGTGGATTATTAGAAAAAGTCAAGAGAAAATAGGAACGTCCAAATCAAAAGAAATAGTGATTAATAAGGAAACCGGTAAAAACCCACCGTGGGAAGACAAGTTAGATGAAAAATGATCAGACCTTTATATGTTAGCTACTACTGCTGCGAACCTTGATCCATAATCAAGATAAGTAGCAAAACAAAGACCAACCCTGGTAAATAAATAAGTACGAGGGAATAAACTAAATGCAGGGTATAGTTGTTAAAATAATAGTATGTTTTGGAATATCAGTTGTAATAGATCTATAAGATTGTGTGTTATTTTCTTAAATAAAGTTTGATTGTATAATGGACTTAAAGTATTTGTGCTAAATAATAGTTCATAAACATTCAGATGGAACACGCTGTAAATGAACCAGTTAACGAAGTTAACCAGTCAGAACATAATAACGAGGATCACTTCCTAAATCGGCAAGACATAGAAAATATCGTTGCTCAAGGAATAGTTAATGCTATCCCAGCTATCGTCGCTGCGGTAAAAGTTCCTGTTGAGCCTTCGCAAGCTCACCCTAGTAAACGTACGCACGACGATACTGCAAGTAATAGTATCAACGGAGGTGGTAATAATAATAACAATGGAATTTAGGCCCCGATACACAAAAAGATGAAAGCTGCAACACCTGGTTGCACTTACAAAGAATTCCTTGCCTGTAAACCTGTAGAATTTGCAGGCAACGGAGGGGCGACTGCGGCACTACGTTGGTTGGAGAAAACTGAGGCGGTAATTAAAATAAGCAAATGTGCCGAGGAAGATAAGGTCATGTACGCTTCTCACCTTTTCAAAGAAGAAGCGTTAGAATGGTGGAACACGGTATTACAAGCTAAAGGAAGTGACATGGCTTATGCCATGAGTTGGGAAGAATTTAAACAGCTGATAGAAAGGAAGTTCTGCCCTGAATACGAGAAAGAGCAGATGGCGAATAAATTCCTAAGCCACCGAATGGCGGATGTAGATTGTCGAGGGTATACCTCAAAATTCTTTGAGTATGCCAGAATTGTACCTACTCTGGCTTCGCCAGAACCGGTACTTATTTCTCGCTATATTTGGGGTTTAATTAGCGAGATTCGTGATATTATCAAAGCTGCCAGACCACGCACAATTGATGATGCGGTGGAATTAGCCAACACCCTGACTGACGGACTGGTACGCACTCGAGAAGAAAATAAAAAGAAGGATTTGGCACAGAAAATTTCCCAAGGATTTCGTGTGGGTAACAATAGCAATTTCAAGAAAAGAGGAACCGGGCGGTTTTCCAACATCCCATTCTGCGGTACCTGTAAAAAGAAGCATTTTGGAAAATGCAAAGGGTACTGTAATTTCTGCAAAACTCTAGGACATCAAGAAGAAGACTGCAGAAGGAAGAAAGTAATAGTCTGCTATAACTGCGGAGAACCTGGACATTACAAAACAGAATGTCCTAAACTGATTAAACCAGCAGACAACAAGGCTAAACCGGCTGAAGGAACTACCAAGAGGAACGCTAGAGCCTTCCAATTGACTACTCAGGAAGCCGAACTAATTCCTGATGTCATAGCCGGTACGTTTTTAGTTCACAACATTTATGCAAAAGTATTATTTGACTCTGGTGCAAACCAAAGTTTTATAAATACTTCGTTCTGCCAAGCCCTTAATTTACCTTTAACCAACCTTAGGCAGATTTTTACAGTCGAAACGGCAGATGGAAATTCTGTTAAAATAGATAAGGTTTTACAAGGAGGAACGATAGAACTATTAGGCCATAAATTCTCTGCAAACCTGTTACCAATGAACTTAGCCGAATTCGATGTCGTATTAGGAATGGATTGGTTAGTAGCCAACCATGCTCGAATTCTCTGTGATAGAAATTCTATAGAAATTCATACACCCACAGGAGAATTAGTAACAATTACCGGAGACAAACCACAAAAGCCACTGAAATTTATTTCAGTAATGAAGTTGGCAAGTTATTCAAGAAAACAAGGAATAGCATATATGGTTTCAGTAGTTGTTAATATCAAAAGTAAGAAACTGGAGGATATTCCAATAGTTTCCGAATACCCAGAAGTCTTTCCAGAAGACTTACCAGGATTACCACCTGATAGGGAGGTAGAATTTAGAATTCATCTAATTCCAGGAATGATACCGATAGCCAAGGCACCCTATCGGTTAGCACCTACTGAAATGCTAGAATTAAAGAAACAGTTAGATGAATTACTAAGTAAAGGATTTATACGACCAAGTTCCTCTCCATGGGGAGCCCCGGTGTTGTTTGTAAAGAAGAAAGATGGATCAATGAGAATGTGTATCGATTATAGGGAATTAAACAAGGTTACAATTAAGAATCGATACCCATTACCTAGGATTGATGATTTTTTTGATCAATTGCAAGGAGATAGATATTTTTCTAAGATAGATTTGCGCTCCGGATATCATCAATTAAAGGTACAGGAAGAAGACATACCTAAAACTGCTTTCAGGACTAGGTATGGACATTACAAGTTTACAGTCATGCCCTTCGGATTAACGAATGCTCCAGCAGCATTTATGGACATGATGAATAGAATCTGTAAACCGTATTTGGATAAATTTGTGATCGTCTTCATTGACGATATACTTATTTACTCCAAAAGTCAGGAGGAACATTGTGAGCACCTACATGCACTCTTAACTTTGTTAAGAAAAGAAAAGCTTTATGCCAAATTCTCGAAGTGTGAATTTTGGCTCAAGGAAGTGCAATTCTTAGGACACATGGTGAATCACGAAGGCATTCACGTAGATCCCGCTAAGATTGAAGCCATCACCAAATGGAAAGCACCGCAATCAGCAACGGAAGTTAGAAGTTTTCTAGGATTAGCTGGTTATTATAGACGCTTTATTAAAGATTTTTCTAAGATAGCCGTGCCATTAACCAAGTTAACCTGTAAAGCTGTAAAATTTGAGTGGGGACCAAAACAGGAAGAGGCTTTTAGGATTTTAAAGCAAAGATTAACAAATGCCCCAATCTTAGCATTACCAGATGGAACAGAAGATTTTGAAGTTTACTGTGATGCTTCTATGCTAGGATTAGGATGTGTATTAATGCAACGCAAAAAGGTAATTGCGTATGCTTCAAGACAATTGAAAAAGCACGAAGAAAATTACACAACTCATGACTTAGAATTAGGAGCAGTAATTTTTGCCCTTAAGATTTGGAGACACTATCTGTACGGAAGTAAATTTACTGTCTATACAGATCATAAAAGTTAAAGGTACATATTTGGGCAAAAAGAGTTAAACATGAGACAAAGAAGATGGATGGAAATCCTAAGCGATTACGACTGTGATATTCAATATCACGAAGGAAAGGCAAACGTAGTCACAGATGCCTTAAGTCGTAAATACCACGAAAAGCAAAGGCGAATTCGTGCTCTTAGATTAAATCTATAGATAGATTTAATGGAACAATTAAAGAATGCTCAAACCACAACAATCAAGGATGATGCTGAAGGAATGAAAGGACGAATGAAAGAATTAGATCAAGGAAATGATGGAATTTGGAGATTCCATAAGAAAAGAATTTGGGTACCTAAACAGGGAAATTTAAGGAATAATATTTTAGAAGAAGCCCATAAATCTAGGTATACCATGCACCCTGGAAATATAAGATGTACCAAGATTTAAGAAATAATTTCTGGTGGATAGGTATGAAAAAGGATATAGCTAGTTATGTATCTAAGTGTCTTACTTGTTCACAAGTTAAGGCTGAACACCAGAAACCTTCATGGTTACTTCAACAATTAGAAATGCCTGTTTGGAAATGGGAACTGATAACTATGGACTTCGTTACTAAGTTACCCAAAACCAGAAAAGGTAATGATGCGATTTGGGTAATCGTGGACCGATTAACCAAGTCAGCTCATTTTCTACCCATGAAAGAAACTTTCAGCATGGCAAGATTAGCAAAATTATACGTAGATGAAGTAGTATCCCTACATGGAGTTCCACTCTCGATTGTATCGGATAGGGATAGTCGTTTTACTTCATATTTCTGGACAAGTTTCCAAGAAGCCATGGGTACTCGTTTAAACTTAAGTACGGCTTATCATCCCCAAACTGATGGACAAAGTGAAAGAACCATTCAAACATTGGAAGACATGCTTAGGGCATGCGTAATAGATTTTGGCGGAAATTGGGATGATCATTTGCCCTTAATTGAATTCTCCTATAACAATAGTTATCATGCAAGCCTTGAAGTTGCCCCGTTCGAAGCACTGTATGGACGCAAGTGTAGAACTCCAGTTTGTTGGGCAGAGATAGGAGAAAATCAATTATCAGGACCTGAGATTGTACAAGAAACTACCGACAAGATTACTCAAATTAAAGAAAGACTAAAGGTCGCTCGGGATCGCCAGAAAAGTTATGCCGACAATCGACGTAAGCCATTAGAATTCCAAGTCGGAGATAAGGTACTTTTAAAAGTTTCTCATTGGAAAGGCGTAGTGCGATTTGGAAAGAAAGGAAAGCTAAGTCCAAGATATGTAGGACCATTCCTAGTAATCCAACGAATAGGACCAGTTGCTTATCGTTTACAACTACCAGAAGAACTAGCGGGAGTACATGATGTATTTCATGTATCCAATCTTAAGAAGTGTCTATCTGACGAATCTCTGGTAGTACCTCTCCAAGATATACAAGTAAATGAAAAGTTGAAGTTTCTTGAGAAACCACTCCAAATAGAAGATAGAAAGATTAAGTTTCTCAAACATAAACAACTGGTGCTAGTCAAGGTCAAGTGGGATTCAAAGAGAGGACCTGAATATACTTGGGAGCTGGAATAGGAGATGAAACGCAAGTATCCACACTTATTCCAGTAAATCTCGAGGACGAGATTTCTATTAAGGTGGGGAGGATGTAACAACTCTCACCAAAATTGGTATTTATTACTAGATTATGTGTTATTATATTCACCAGGAAACCCTAATTGAGAAACCCAAGTGATTCTACATAAACCCTAAAATTTTCAGAACAATCGGAAATCAGGATCAGGGCCCCTAAAACTCAGGGGGCTTAAACCGTAAGTTACGATTATCTACATAAAACGTTGTCGAAATAAAATTTTACGAATCCAGCAACTCAGCAAGGCTATGCAAGTGACGAGGCTACCGTAGGGTAGATGGTCACCCGCCGCGACACGCGACAGGATTGGTGTCCTCTGTCGCGACTCGCCTGGGGAACAAAAGTTCAGTATATATAGGGGGGCTTGGCACTTGCAGTTTGCTGTTCATTCGACGTAAAAATTCGAAATATACGTTGAGTTATACACTGTTTAATACAAAACATACACGAAACACGAAACGCTGCCGCGACAAACAGGGTAATAACTCGATCGCTATTACGATTAAACATCCGATCGATTGAAACTATCTAACAAGATGTTTAAGTGATGCCCGCATTAGGGTTATACTTTGTTATTCGTCGTGATTCTGACAGGATATTTGGGTATTGCCCAAATTCGGGCTATGCTCTGTTATTCGTTGTGAATCCGCTGGATATTCGAGTATTTGCACTTTGTCATCCGTTGTGAGGGTTACATCTCGTGAATTATCATAAATGCTGTATTAGTTACTGACCTAGTTTTCGTGTGCATTGTTATTTGAATTAGGTTAATCAAGCTAATCAGTAGGCTAAACCTTCGCTCATTAAACTTGCAATGTGAGTCATTCTCTTTTTATCAACTGTTTTACAATACCTCAAATTATTTTCAAAATGTTATAATTACAGGGATTAAGTCGTGGTTATCTTGAATCACTGGCTAGTGGGGTATTGTGCACATTACTTAGTTTCTCACGGTTAGGCAAATAAGTCCTAACAGTGATAATCGTCACTACTTGGGTGAAAGGACCCAATAGTGGCATGACCATAGTCACCAGGAGGTGACAAGGCGCCAGATAAAAATAAGATACTGCCATAGTAATCGCTCTTATGCTGTAATTTATAACTATGTGTCGTTTTATTAAAATGAATGATTCACTCAGTATTTCCCCGTTGACAAAATATTTTTACAACATGTTTCAGGTGACCTACTTTGAATCAAGTACAAGTGCTCAGGAGCACTCCGAAGCTTAAAGTAGTGGCTCGAATAAAGAAATAAACATGTTTATAAAATAAAATTATGAAATTTCTCTACTGTAAATTACAGGGTTTATCCCGAATTATAAATAAATAAAACTCGGGCATTTTCAAGTTTAAAACGATCCTGATAAGACTTCCGCTGTGAAAATGAATACCACGGGATTTTCTGTCCCGCGGCTCCTGGACCGGGTCAAACCGGACACGGGGGCCGTGACAAATACCTACCACCCCGGGTTGAGGAACCACCCAAACTTTCGGTATGGGAACCCTTCAAATCAAGCTAACCCGAACTTTCAAGGTAGCCAAGGTAATTTTGGTTCACGCCAACCTTACAATAACCAAGGTGGATATCGAGGCGGGAACAACCAAGGCTATCAAAAACAATATCAAACGGTTCAAGAACAAGGGGGTCTTCGGGTGGAAACGAGATGATGGAGATGCTAAAAAACACGCAAATGGAGATGCAAAAAAGGAACCAACTCGATGAAGTTCGAATGCAAAAGGATGAGGTTCGTGACAAAAGCATCCAATCACTAACAACCCAAATGGGTCAATTAGCAACCGACGTGGCTGAATTGAAGAAAAACAAGGGTCAACTTCCTAGTGACACTAAGGTAAACCCTTCGCATGGTACGTCACGAGGTAATGTTAATGTTCATCATGTTAGTGTTTTAAGAAGTGGAAAAGAGTTTAAAGCCAATTTGTCACCCGAATTGGTTGAGGGGGTAGTTGAGGATATTACGGGTATGGAAAGTAATGATGATGTTTCACCGTTTAAAACCAAAAGAATTAAATGTTAACAAACCGGGTTTGGGTGAAAATGAAAAGAGTGAAAAAGTTGAGGGTGAACCGAGTCAAGTCCCTTTTCCGTCGGCTTTACTTGACCCGGGAAAGAAAAATTTTATTGCATCGAGAGGTCCCCAAAAAGAAGAAATGTGGGACATGTTCATACAAGTTAAAATTAACCTCCCACTTCTTGATGCAATAAAGCAAGTACCCGCCTACGCCAAATTTTAAAAGAGTTATGTACACAAAAAAGGCAAAACAAGAAGAAAGTGCCTAAGCGGGTCGATTTAACCGGGCAAGTAAGTGCAGTTTTAAATGGGGAGCTTCCTCCTAAGCTCCAAGATCCGGGCACGCCATTGATTAACATACAAGTTGGTAATTTTCAAATGGCTAAGGCGTTGCTAGATCTTGGAGTCGGGGTGAGCATTTTACCGGGGGGCTTATATGACCAATATGATTTTGGTCCGTTAGCAAGGGTGGAGACAACGGTTGTTTTGACCAATTTGTCTCATAAGTTACCTCGGGGTATGGTTCAAAATGTAATCGTAAAAATTGATGAGTTTTATTACCCGGTCGACTTTCTAGTCTTGGACTACTCATCCCCGGACCCAAAACAACAACAAAACGTAATTTTGGGTCGGCCATTTTTGAGCACCGCTCATGCCGTGATCGATTGTAGATTTGGTACGGTCGACATGACTTTTGGGAATCGAAAAATGCGTTTGAATGTTTTTACTAACAATTCTAATGCTAATGGTGTTGATGAGTGTTTCATGGCAGATATAGTTGACGGATGCAACCCAAATGAGTATGAGGAGGATGGTTTGGATGTTTTCCTGTGTGATTTTTCTGAACAGGTACATGCTTATGCACTCCGGGTTGAAGAGGAAAAGCAAGATGCAATGGCTTTGCAAGAAGGTAGACCACCATGGACTCATCAATTTGAAGGTCTACCGGCGGAGATAGATTCGGGTACTAAACCATCATTAGAGGAAGCGCCAAAGTTGGAACTTAAAGACTTGCCAAGCCACTTGAAGTATGCATTTTTAGGGGATAATGACACTTTACCGGTCATTATTGTCTCTAATTTGGAGTTGGCACAAGAGCAAGCATTGTTGGAAGTTTTGAAAGAGAACAAGGGAGCTATCGGATGGACGATTGCCGATCTCAAAGGAATTAGTCCATCCATTGTCATGCATAAGATCATTACCACCGAAGATGCAAAGCCGACACGAGAAGCTCAAAGGCGATTGAATCCGAACCTATGGGAGGTAGTTAAAAAAGAGGTAATTAAGTGGTTGGATGCGGGAATCATCTATCCGATTTCGGATAGTGCTTGGGTGAGTCCCACCCAAGTTGTGCCTAAAAAGGCCGGCATTCAAGTAGTCAAAGATGAAAGTGGTGAACAAATTGCCACCCGACCGGTTACCGGGTGGCGTGTATGCATTGACTACCGGAAATTGAATGCCGCCACTTCTAAGGATCATTTCCCGCTACCTTTCATTGACCAAATTATTGAAAAATTATCGGGACAAAAATACTACTGTTTTTTGGATGGGTATTCGGGTTACAATCAAATCGCAATACACCTGGATGACCAACTCAAGACCACCTTCACCTGTCCATATGGCACCTTTGCCTTTCGGCGAATGCCATTTGGCTTGTGCAATGCTCCGGCAACTTTCCAACGATGTATGATGAGTATTTTCTCGGACATGGTTGGAGAGTCGCTAGAGGTATTTATGGATGACTTCTCCATTTTTGGCACTAGTTTCGATGCTTGTCTCAACGAATTACAAAAAGTGTTAAAAAGATGCGTTGAGAAAAACTTAGTGCTAAGTTGGGAGAAAAGTCATTTCATGGTGCAAGAGGGCATTGTGTTGGGTCATGTAATTTCTGAAAGAGGGATGGAGGTGAATAAGGCAAAAATACGGGTAATATCATCTTTGCCACCTCCGAAAAATGTTAAGGGTGTAAGGTCATTCTTGGGACACGCGGGATTTTATAGATGTTTCATAAAGGGTTTTAGTATTATCACCAAACCCTTATGCAACTTGTTATTAAAAGATGTCCCATTTGATTTTACTAACGAGTGTATGCAAGCTTTCACTGTTTTAAAGGAACACTTGGTCAAAGCTCCTATCTTGCAACCACCAGATTGGTCAAAGCCATTTGAGATAATGTGTGATGCAAGCGATACCACTATTGGTGCAGTTTTGGGTCAACGGGTTGATAGAAAGCCGGTGGTTATTTATTATGCGAGCAAGACTTTATCCGAAGCACAACTTAATTACACCACAACCGAGAAGGAATTATTAGCGGTGGTGTATGCTTTGGATAAGTTTCGCTCGTATATTTGGGGGAGCAAAGTGGTGGTTTATTCGGATCATAGTGCGGTCCGATATTTGATGGAGAAAAAGGACGCGAAGCCTCGTTTGATTCGGTGGGTATTATTGTTACAAGAGTTCGATTTAGAAATCCGAGACAAAAAGGGAAGTGAGAATGTAGTGGCGGATCACTTGTCTCGGATTCCGGTGGAAGGGATCGATGATGTTAGTGAAATCAATGAAAGTTTTCCCGACGAGCAACTTTTAGCCGTTTCCACCTTTGTTGCACCGTGGTATGCTCACTATGTTAATTACTTAGCCACGGGTGCCATCCCAAGTCATTGGACCAAGAAGCGTCGACAACAATTTATGGTTCAAGTGAAGCAATATATTTGGGATGAACCTGATCTTTTCAAGATTGGACCGGATCAAGTTATACGAAGGTGTGTGCCCGAGACAGAAGTGTTGGAAATTTTGACCCATGCTCATTCGTCTGCATGTGGGGGTCATTTTAGTGGACACAAGACAGGCTATCGGGTTCTTTCATGTGGGTTTTATTGGCCCACCATTTTCAAGGATGCATGTGAGTTCGCTAGAAATTGCATAAATTGTCAAAAAATGGGAAGTATATCGAAGAGGGATGAGATGCCATTACAACCAATCTTCGTTGTAGAGATATTTGTTGTATGGTGTATAGATTTTATGGGTCCTTTCCCGAATTCGAATGGCTTCCTATACATTTTGGTAGCGGTGGATTATGTCTCGAAGTGGATTGAAGCTATTGCAACACGAACAAACGACCATTCGGTTGTTTGTAAATTTGTTCAATCCAACATTTTCTCTCGTTTTGGCATCCCGCGGGTTATTATAAATGATGGTGGTTCGCATTTCAAGAACTTCAATTTCGGAAAATTATTGAAGAGGTATAGCGTGAATCACCGGATTGCCACACCTTACCATCCGCAAACGAGTGGACAAGTCGAAGTGTCCAACCGTCAAATCAAAGAAATTCTCATGAAGACGGTAAGAACGGATAGGAAGGATTGGTCGAGTAAGTTAGACGATGCATTGTGGGCATACCGAACGGCCTACAAGACTCCTATTGGCATAATGCCTTACCGGATGGTGTATGGAAAGGGTTGTCACTTGCCAATGGAGCTAGCGCATCGGGCACATTGGGCAATTAAGACGGTAAACACGGATTATGATGAGGCGGGGAAGTTGAGAAAGTTGCAATTAAGCGAGATAGAAGAGATTCGAGACGAGGCGTATGAATGTGCATCGGCTTATAAAGATAAACTCAAGAAGGTGCATGATGCAAAATTGCGAAAGAAAACGTTCGAAGTGGGTCAAAAAGTTTGGTTGTATAACTCAAGACTCAAGATGTTCGCGG
Source organism: Helianthus annuus (assembly GCF_002127325.2). NCBI lineage: Eukaryota > Viridiplantae > Streptophyta > Magnoliopsida > Asterales > Asteraceae > Helianthus > Helianthus annuus. The sequence goes on along the minus strand of NC_035441.2, from coordinate 20,442,198 downwards.
GCAAGCTTAAAAGCAAATGGATGGGCCCGTACGTCGTTCAGAGAGTTGGAAGGTTTGGTGACGTAGACATCCAAGACGAGCAAACACTTAAACAACAAACGGTGAACGGTCACCGGTTGAAGCCATACTTGGAGGGGAACGACATCGACAACTTGGAGCTTGATAAAGCGGGCTACATCTTGCGCCCGGTCGATGAGGAACAACCATGAGAGGCCCAGGTTTGGTAGTGTAAATAGTAGTGTTTTGTTTTGTTTGTTTTGTATAGTTTGTACAATTACCATATTTCCTTGAAATCCGTGCTTGAAACAAGTGTGGGGATATTCGGGTCACGAATTATTCTAACATTGTGTTGAGGACAACACGGGACTTTCGAGGGGGTAGAGTAAATTTTTACACCTTTTTGAAAAATTTAAAAACATAAAAAAATTGAAAAACAACTTGAAAAATATAAAAAAAATGCATAAAAATCAATTTTGCAGCAAAACTGGAACTCCCAGATGTCACCGTAAATTACGGTCAGGCCGTAATTTACGGTGGAGGTAAAAAGTGTTTGGGAATTAGGGTAATAAGCTACTGTTTTACGGTAGAATTTTGTGTTCAGGTCTCACCGTAACTTACGGTCTGACCGTAATTTACGGTGCGCAGTTTAAGTCAATACGTCGTTCCGGTTCGGCATGTATATAAAAAAATTAAATTAATAACATCTGATTTCGTGAATAACCCCAGCCACTCAATTTCATTCCACCTTACCATCTATCTATCACCATCCATCTCTTTCAAGCAAGACCCACAAAATCCATCTTCTTCCCCAACCTTCAATTCTCCATAACTTTCTCAATTCTTGTCCAAACTAAGTGAAATTGGAGTCTATCTTGACTAATTTTTCACGTAGTTTCTGATTTTGTCAAGAGATTTACAAGAAAACGCAGTTTTTGGGTCCGAACTTCAAACCCTAGCTTCCAAAATTTTGGGGCTTTTTGAAGTTTTTGCCTCATTTGTGTTTCTTACATCTTCAAACAAGGTATGGAAGTTTATTTACTATGTTTTGTTGATACATTGTGAGAATGAAGGTTGATAGTGTTATTTGGCTATACCCACTTGCTTGTGCATAGTTTTGGCTTGATACTTGTTATTGAACATGAGTATGGTTTGTAGATGTAGGATTGTTAGTAAAGTAGTGAACTTTTGGGGGTTTCTACATTGTAGAGACACCATGCCCAAATTTTTGAAAAATTTATAAACTTGTAGTTCACTAACATCTACAACCATAGTAACAAGCAAGTGTGGGGATATTTTGGAGGAAAGAGTCTAATTTTGTTTTGTTTGGTTGTGGTGTTTGCTCTAATGTGTGTAGGAAAATGGTTAAGACGAAAGAACAAGCGGGATCTAGTTCGTCATCATCGAAAGGGAAAGGCAAACAACCGGAACAACAACCGCGAAAGAGACAATATTTGGGTCGAGTGGATGAATGTGAAAGTGGGAGCGACGAAGAAATGGAGTTGGACCCGGCGGAAAAGCCGATATGGAACTCGGGTCCTTTGGATGAGCAACCAGAGGAGTGGCAACCAACACTCTATCATGACCGCATGAATAAGTTGAAGAATAAGGCAGCGGCCTTTATATGTGAGAGGGAAGTCCGGGAAGTTGAACTTGGTCAGTTTGGGGTGTTTGACAAGTTCCGGGCTTTAGGTTGGGAGTCGGCATTAAAATGTTTTGATAAAGATAAAAGCAATTTGTTTATCACCGAGATACAAGAGTGGATGGCGACTCTTAAATGCAACACATATGAAAGGCCATCGCAAATGAAGTTGATTGATGAAGTTCACGGGGTTCCAGTGGAGATGTCCTTTGATACGTTGAAGAAGCTCGGGAAATACGATAGCCTTCCAGCCCGTGATTATATGGTTCCCACCCTTGATGACCTTTTGGTGAAGCCGGAGAAGCACCCCCGTTGGAACGACATGTTGGCAGCGCTATTTTTGCCCGGTACTTATCATGGAGTGTTGTATCGGAAGAATTTAAAGATCGAAGCGAAATTATTGTTGGCAATCTGTTTGTTGAATGTTATACCACGAAGGGGGGACAAAGAGCAGGTGAGGTTCCCGGAGGTACCTGTTCTATATTCATTAATGCATAGGTCTCCGCGTTTTCCGATACGCTATCTGATCATGAACCACTTATGGATTTGCCGGAATAAATATGGAAGGGACATTGTACCATATTGTCAAATCATAACGGGGTTAATGAAGCAACAAAAGGCTCTTACGTCCGAAGATCGAGGGGCAACGAAACGGCATCAACCGTTTACGTTAGACAAGTTGGGAATTGGTTGGACGTATACACAATCGGAGCGGTATCATAAGCTTAAATCCAAGGGGCAAAGATGGAGGGCGCTTAAGGCGGGTGCTAGAGATTTGTTACCGGGTGAAGAGGATGAACCCGAGAGTGAGGCGGAGATCCCGAGCGGGGATGAAGATTATGAAGAGCAACCACAAGGTGGTGTGAATTTGAATGTGGGGCAAGGGGGGCGGGTGGAGGTTATGGTGGTGCTTTTTACGACTATACGGAGCGATCTTATGTGCCCGGGTGGGCTTATGAAGGTACCATGCAAGAGGTGATAGCAAACCAACGCCCTCCGGCTTCCGTTTTTGAAACTTGGTCGGGTCCAGAGCGGACGTTATATGATCAAAATACCATGATGAGTGCATGCATAGAGTGGTCCTTGAAACAAAACTTTGATCGTAGTGAGGCGTGGAACCGCACTTTTGCGTATTCCCAAGAGGTGGAAATGAATAATCGGTATTATGACGATCAAGAGAGAAGAATGCACGCAGATTGGCATGCCGGGAGACCGGTAGTTGTGGATCCACAACATGTGGATTATGCCTCGCTACCACCTTATGATGGTAGTGTGTCGTATCCGACTCCACAGCTTCACCACTCACAATGGATTGATCCGAGGCAACAAGAGGGAGCCCAACAACAACAAGGAGGAAGTAGTAGCGGCTCATTTGTATTTGGAGAATGGAACGACATGATGTCTTCCATTTTTGGACCGCCGGGACCGCGCTACTATTAGTCAGGTTGTGTTCCTCCTTTGTATAGTTTGTGCATATTTATTAGTTTGTTTTGTTTGTGGTTGGGTGGTTTGGTGGTGTTAGTTGTTATGATGTGTTTGGGTTGGTGCTAGTCGGTGGTGTATTGGTGTTAAAAAAAAAAGAACGAAAATGAAAAAAATTATAAAAAAAAATCCAAAAAGAAATTTGGGGTTTGAGTGAAAAAGCTTTTTGTTGTGTTGAATGAATTTTAGTGATCAAAGCCTCCTAAAACCATACATTGGGGTCAATGTATCCCAAGTGTGGGGATGGGGTAAATTTTTGGAGATTTTGAAAAATTTTAAATCAAGCGAAATATTGTGAGAATTTGAACACCCTAGATTAACCCCAAATGGTGCACCGGCAACCCTTGATACCCTTTCATTCTTGGTATGAGTTGAAGCCACATTTATATATAAATAATGCTTGTCTTTGATGAGAGTGGCTACGGGTGGGGGTACATTAGAACTTGTGCTTGAATGCGGTTTGAGTCCTTAGTTAGACATGAATGCGAAAAGGATAAGGGCGTTTAGGTAGCCTCGTCTTGAGTGTGTGTGAGTGTGGAATTTGGGGGGTTGGACTTCATAAGTTATATATATGAGCATGGTTGCGAGAGGGGCGGGGGTTTGGACATTTAGTTGCCAATTTTGTGCCTAAAAGCCTATTGTTTGTTACCCCTAGCTACTTACTTAAAAATTTACCCAAATTTGACCCGGTCTTTTAGTGTTAGTTGTAGTAGTTGTAGTAATATGATGTAGATATGTTAATGCTTTATTGCATGGTTGTTTGCTTTGTTAAAAAAAAAAAGAAAAAAAGAAATGAAAAATGAAAAGAAAGGATGCTTAGTTGTCTTGTACTTAGTAGTTTAGTTTGGTAGTTGTTAGTTTGCTTATTCGTGTAATAAAAAGACCGGGTTAAATTTTCGCTACTTCATATATATTCCATTTCCTACCCATACACCTAGCCACGTTACAACCTTGAAAGTCCCTTTGATTTGCATTCATGTTTGGCACTTGTTAGGAGAAGGATCGATTTAGGTAGAAGCTTATAATTGTGCAACCGCCCGTTAGCTTTTGTGTGTCTAGCTCATATTGCTAGTGCTTACTTGTAACCGAGAGGAGAGACATAGTGAGGGGTGCATTAGTTGGGTGTTAAAAAGGGGGTTAGTCAAAGGATTGCTTGTTTTTGCTTGGTTTACATTGATCACTTGTTGAGAAATTGATTTGATGAGTTGCTTGAGACAAGCAACAGTTAAGTGTGGGGATGTGATGGGTGGTCCATTGGACAACCCTTTATGATGTTAAAAGACAAGTTTATCCCTCATTTAAGTGTGTAATTATCTCGAATTAGATAACTACTGTTGCTTATGTCTCAGGTGCAATTTGGCGGCTTAAAGTGAAGAAAAATGCAGCTTTGGACGGTTTGGAGTTGAACGGGTCGCGTGTGGAGCAAAAGATGAAACAAAGAAGAACAATCAGCTTGTCACCGTAAATTACGGTCCTACCGTAATTTACGGTGGACCTGATTTTGGCCTGGATCCCTGCCGTAAAACAGACAACTTGCACCGTAACACTTTTATGTGCACCGTAACTTACGGTAGAGCCGTAAGTTACGGTGGAAGTGACGCTAAAACCGTAACTGCCATCATTTATGCAGCTTTATGGTGTCTTTTCACCTATCATCATCATTGGTCGGTTATTGGAGACACTAGGGGCGATTTTGGGTGATTGGGGCTTGGCTTGGAACAATTTCTAACATTCGGTTTGTGATTTTGATTTGTATGAACATTGAACTACTTGTTATGATGATTCACCAAGCTATGCGTGGCTAAAACTCTCGGTGATCATCTTAGGTGAAGGTTTATCTTGAACGTTTGTGTGTTTATTTCTGAATTTCTAGAATGATAACTTGCGTTGCTTGAATATCATGGTATATGCATAATTGTTTGTAGCTTGTTAATCGATAGTGCAATTTCTAGTCTCGATCGTACGTTCTTGGTGCCGTTGGCAATCGAGATATCACGTGAAGGGTTAGGGTTGGTTATTGATTGATTGATCATCGGGAAACAACCTCGCATTAGAATCCGAGTACTTTGTTCCCTTTTATCACTTCGATTATGTATGTACGAGTTATGTCTATGTAACTCTTTCTAGTTGAAATTTCACACAATTGTTAAAGGAAACTGAATCCTAAGATGGTCATTGCTCTCCTAATATGTTAAACAACCAATCTTTATTTGCACTTAGTTATTAATTTAGTTTTCTAAAACACAATCCAAATCATTGAACTTTACTTTCTGCAAATTAGGTTAATTGTAGTTAATTCGCAAAGCTATAAAATCAACACACTTTCCACATACTCCCTGAGTTCGATACCCTTTTACCACTATCTATAGTTGTTATTGGGATTAAATTTGCATGTACCTACGACAGCACGTCACATATCAATGTTTTCAGAACCGGACCGGACGTCAAACCGGTCTTCTTATCGGTTCAATGGTCCGACCGGTCCTCGAACATACGTCTTTTTATAAATATCTAGGAAGTGTCTCGACAAGTCAACTACTAGATTATCCCTGAGGAGTAAAACATCATTATGTGTGTAATTGTAATTTGTATTGAAATGTTGTGTGAATAAGATTACAAAGGGAGGATTATTTACACACCCCACATTTACACAATACTACCTCTAGTATTTACATAATTAACCTCTAACTGTCCTTATCATTTTTTTTGTGTATTATTCCCCGACAAGCTAAGGCCAGGAACGACCTATAGCTTGGATCGTAAAAATGTGAATTTATAAGTAGATAGAGGCTTTGTAAAGATGTTCGCAATCTAACCTTCTGTAGATTTGAAGTGGACCTTCAATTTTCCTTGTGCAACCTTTTTCTCATACGAAATGAAAATCAAGTTCAACATGTTTTGTTCTGACATATAAGATACAATTCTTGGAGTTAAAGTTGTGTTTGTTCCAAGTTCTTTTAATAGGGTTTCTAGCCATGTCAGTTGAGCTACTATGTAAACTAGAATTTGTATTCAGACACGATGGATAACCGAGAAACTGGTTTCCGATTTCATGTGATCCAGGAGATGAGATTAGAGCTCATATATATATGGTGACCCCCCTCCCTCGCGTGTATCAACGATTATTTGGACGCCGAACCCAATTAGCATTCAAAAACGCATGTAGTGTTGAGTCACTTTGAAATGCAATGAACAAAAAACACCAAGATTTATACGAGGAAAAAGCCCTTGATCAATGAATGATCTCCGGCATAAAAAACCTCGGGTGATGGAAACTACCGATCACCAACTCAAATTAAACAAGAGATCTGTTACAACTTCGGATGATAACGAGCTAATTACAAGGATCACTACAGTGGAAAGTGCACAAAAAAGTGTAATCGCCAAGTGAATTGTCAAGAGCTGGTGAAAGCAGTTACGAGTGTGTGTGTTAAGCTAAAAATAGCCAAGTGTTCTAAATTTAGCTCGTTATCCCCTTAAAAATGGAAAATATCTAAACTAACAAACTATCCGCATTTCATGCAAGTCCCCCACGAACTCCATAACGTCCACGTGCGGAAGAAATAACGAATATGCCCCAGGAATCTCGCCAAGACCAAGTCTAAGCTCATGCTCCTGCAAAACAATAACATATTCAAAGTAGACAATCGTTAGAATAAGGATCCTTACCATGATCCATGATCCTGATCCTGCAACCCTCCTGAGGATCACTATCTGAAGCAGAAACAAGGATCACCAGATCCAATCAGTAAATGAGGATCACTGATCACAGGTGAATCCACCCCTAACAATTGCCCCCAAAATATAAGGAGTAAAATTGTAAATATTGAGTTATATCTTGTCGTTCTTATCTGCAACGAATCACCCATCAAACTAGCCGTTATAAGCGGACTAGCCGTTGGAATCCTGACGTCACTGAGGTGACTATCCTGCAAATTCATCATTATAAATGGCAGTTAGAGATAAGGGCTAGAGGGCATTTAAATTCGAGCATTTCTTCTTTAAATCCTCATTCGAAGACTTATTCAGGTACTCCTCTCTCCTTTCTCTCTTTATCTTCTTGCTCTGTCTTTCTTTCTTTACCATCATCACAGCAAAAATGATGCTCCGATCCTCACCGGGCAAGGATCACAAGAAGAACAGCCCCTTGAAGAGCCAAGGGATCATCAAAGATTCCCCAAAAGAACGCTGCTGTTTCACCGATCCACAAATTGATAGAATTCACCATTGCTTTCCGGCGAATGCCATTTTCAAACCGTTCGATCCCACTGATTTAAGCGATCATGCCTCTGAAACCTGGATAGCCTTTCCAGTCACCCCCTTCACCATAGGATATACTTATCCTTTTCAGCTTTTACCCAATCCTTTTTCTCCCTTACCGGCATTTATTTCATCCAAGCGATGCCCATGGTCTGGAGGGTTTTGATCACCCTTGAAAGGATCATTGAGCAACATGGTATCGATTTGGGAATGTCGGAGCTTTCGGAAATGTATGACCTTGTCAGCCATGGATCTCACCGATACCTTCTAAAACGCAAGCCGGGTGAAGAACATCCCATCTTTAAGGCTACCAAAAACGACACCAATTGCAAATGGCAATTCTTCTTCGTTAGACGGGATTCCATCCCTGATGGAAAGGATCTGCCCAGAAAGTGGACCACCCATGGTAGGATAGAGGATCCTTAGAAGGATCACCAGATAAGCATGCATCTAACCAAGATCACTAACATGTTTCCATTTCTTTTGTGCAGCTATTTCTGTCTCACACCTGTTCAAGACACCTGCAACAAGAGAGAGGCTTCTTGCTTTCCGAAGACTCAACCCTACAGTAAGATCATTCAAAACAAGCACCCAGGATTCACAAGAGGTATCCTCAGGCTCAGTCACCATGTCAAGCAAGTATCCGTGTCTATGTATAATTAAATGATAAAAATAAACTAAAATAAGGATACTTATCTGTTTTAAATGTGTAGGTGCCGGAAAATCTTCCAAATCTGCCTCCAAGTTCAGCATTGCCGATCTTGACACTGTACGATCCTCCAAGAAGAAGGCCACTGCAAGCCCCACTGTCTCGATCCCCAAGGCACCCACTAAAGGAAGGGGTGGCAAGAAAAGGAAAACCTCTGATGCTGAGGATCTGCAAGGCCTGCCACTGATCCGCCACCAGTTCCTTGAATACTTCAATGATGTAAGGATCACTGACTCTGCCTAGGTATCCTGCTCACTTGAGGATCACGTGATCTTGAACTGTGCTCTATCTCTTTTGCAGAAATTTGCTGAGATTGAAGACTATGTTAGGAGCGTTGAAGAGCTGGATAAGAAGTATGCAGACCTTCAACAAGTTGCGATGCTCAAGGATCATAAGATTGCCGACCTCCAAAAAGCCCTTCAAGACGCCAAGACCGAGACGGCTAAAGTCCTAATCAACACTGACTACGAGAAGCATGAGCTCGTGGAAGGTGCAAAGGTCTCCGCTGCCATCACTATGTACAAGACAAAACTAAAGATGGCCCAGGAAGCTCAGGATCCTGACTTCGACAGAAGCAGCTGGGATGTTGAGGGTTGGAAGGCGAGGCTAGCTGAGCTGGAGGACGAGGATGAGGCTGAAGAGGTTTTAGCAATCGAGGCTGGAGGCAGTGGAAAGGATCATGGTGGAGAAGCCAGTGGAGCGGCTAAGGATGATGCAGCGAAGGTGTAGGCTGCAGCAATGGGCGATGATGGACACTTCTAGACATAGCCGGAGCCCATTTTTTTTTAAATTTGGTAGTGGTTTTTCTTGGTTGTGATGTTTTAAACAATGATGGTCTGTACTTTGAACAATAGTTTTAGGTTTAAGGATCAAGGATCCTTTGGACAATAGGTAGGATAATAGGTGGTGGAGGGATCCTCTGTTTGGGGGATGAAACCACTTGTTATCCTGCCGCCTTTAATTTCCTGCACTGCTATAACCGCATGAACAATGGACACCCTTTGCCAACCCATGTGGACGGGCCACATTTTGCTGGTAGAAATGTGGATTGGCAATTTTGACAACCTTAAAAGGGTTAAACATTTTGTTAATAAATAAAACTTTAACTTTTGACTTATCCTGTGATGTTATCCTTGTATGTCCTTTAAATTTTTTGATTGTTTTGATATATACTTGTCTAAATAAGAAAAGTTAAACAAATGAAGTTTAAAAAAGTTTAGGATATGATCCAAGATCAAATATCCTATTGTCGAAAACTTCCGAAGAGTAGTATATTTTAAGGATCATAAGTTCAGTTGTCAAAGTATAAGGTTTATTCAAATAAACAATGAATAAAATAAAAATAGTTAAGGATCATACCTGAGAATCCAAGTTAGGATCCTAACCCTTAATATTATAATTAGGATAACCATAAGACAAACCTTAGTAGATGGTAAGGATTAAGGATCCTTAGTTGTTTAACTTCGAAAACCTGAAATAGAACATAACTTGGGACTAAGCCAACATATAAGATAAGTTAGTAACTGGGGACAAGCCCAAGGATAACTGGGGACAAGCCCAAGGATAACTGGGGACAAGCCCAAGGATAACTAGGGACAAGCCCAAGGATCGTATGTAAACTGGAGTATGGCCCTCACTGGCGACTATCCAAACTTAGTGACATGAAAATGCCAAAACCTTAGCTAACGTGAAAACGTTAGAAACCTTAGGAACGGATGTATGGTACGTCTACCATTATACGTAGGATCCTGGGTATAGCCAATACAATGGAATTGTCAGCCCCTAAAGCGAGTACTGGTCCCATTGCCATGAACTATACCAGGATCATCGTGCGCTACTGGCGAAACTGGGGTCAAGCCCATATAATTGGATGCTTCTGTGGATAATCAACCCTTTGCTAAGGATACCTGAACCTTCAAAACTCAGAATCAAGTGAAAGGTGGATAAAGGATGCAGGATCCCTATCCTTATATGAGAAAATAAAAGAATGAAATAGTTTGAGATTAGAATGTTACCAAAATGAGGATCATCTGTTCTGTAAGGATCCTTCAAGGATACTCATCTTGTGAGGATCACAAATCCTTGTCACATGAAGTATTTCTTCAAATGGACAGCGTTCCAGGCTCTAGGTAGCAAATCACCTTACATTGTTAGCAATCGATATGCCCCCTTTCCTGCCTCGGCTTCAATCAAATAAGGACCTTCCCACTTTGGTGCCAGCTTTCCATCAGCAGGATTGGTGGTATTCTGAAATGCTTTCCTTAGTACCATATCACCAACTTGGAACTTCCTGATCCTGACATTTTTGTTGTAGGCTCCAGCCATCCTCTGCTGATAACTGGCCATCCTTATCCTTGCCAAATCCCCGATTTCTTCTATAGTATCCAGGTCTTGAACCAAGTTCTCATCATTTTCTTCAGGATCACGAATACTTGTTCTTGCAGTTGGAACCACCATTTCTGTAGGGATCACTGATTCTGCCCCAAATACCAAAGAAAATGGAGTTTGGCCTGTAGCATTCTTAGGAGTTGTCCTATCAGCCTAAAGCACATAAGGTAGTTCTTCTGCCCATTTTTCTTTCTTGGATCCAAGCTTCTTCTTCAAATTGTTGATGATGATCTTATTGGATGATTCTGCCTGACCATTAGCTTGTGGGTGGACTGGTGTTGATGTTATCATCTTAATCCCCCAGCTGTCACAAAAGTTAGTAGTTCTGCTCCTAATAAATTGGGAACCATTATCACATATAATTTCAGAAGGAATACCAAATCTAGTTATAATGTTTCTTTTAATGAAGGATATAACTTCCTTTTCTCTGACTTGGGCAAAGGCTTCAGCCTCTATCCACTTGGAGAAGTAATCAGTCATAGCAAGCATGAACACTTTTCCACCAGGTGCCTTAGGAAGCTTACCAACTATATCCATACCCCATCTCAAAAATGGCCAAGAGGAGGATATAGGATGCAAGAATTCAGCCGGCTGATGAAGGATATTGCTGTGTCTCTGACAAGGATCACACTTCTTAGCATACTCCACAGCATCTTTCTTCATAGTTGGACAATAGTACCCTGTCCTCAGGATCCTTGAGAATAATGCCCTGCCCCCAGTGTGATTTCCACAATCTCCTTCATGGAAGTCTTTTAAAACTTCTTGGATTTCAGGATCCTCAATGCATCTTAAGTATGGTCCTGCAAGAGATCTTTTATACAACATATTATTTAATATTGTGAATTGGGATACCTTAATTTTGAAAGCCCTAGGGTTTTCTCCTGTAGGAATCTCTCCATGTTGTATGTATCTCATGATTGGGAGAATCCATGATCCTGAATGAGATTGAGTATCATCACTAGGGATGATTGCAGAATCCTCTCCTATCTCCATAGCCACATGATCCTCGATGGCAGGGGTCAGGATATGGATAATGGGGATACTTATATCCTCCCGGATCTTCAAAGATGATCCTAGATTAGCCAATGCATCAGCTTCTGTATTTTCCTCCCTTGGTACCTGTGTCAAACTAAAGGAAACAAAAGAGAGTGCCAATTCTTTGACTATCTCCAAATATTTGGTTAGCTTTTCACCTTTAACAGCATAGGATCCATTAAAGTGATTAGTGATTAATAATGAATCTACATGTACCTCAAGATACCTGATCCTCATATGCTTAGCAATTTGCAAACCAGCTATCAAGGCTTCATATTCAGCCTCATTGTTAGTAGTTTGGAATTCACAAGCTATAGAGTAGGGTATGATGTCCCCCTGTGGCGATTTTAGTAGTATTCCAAGCCCGGTTCCTTTGACATTGGGGGATCCATCTGTATAGAGTATCCAAGGATCCTTAGTTTCCTCTAGCTGTTGGACTTCTAATTCGGCTTCCTTTTGCAAGTCACTACTGAAATCTGCCACAAAGTCAGCCAAGGCTTGGGATTTAATGGTTGTCCTAGGCTCATATCTTATATCATAAGCACTAAGTGTCACTGCTCACTTAGCCATCCTTCCTAACATTTCAGGTTTCCTGAGAACATTCTTAATTGGAAAATTAGTTTTAACAATAATGGCACGAGTTTCAAAATATTGTCTCAATTTAGTGGATGCCATGATTAAAGCAAGAATAAGTTTTTCCAAATGAGAATACCTGGACTCGGCATTGTTAGGGGAGGATTTTCTAATGACCCGTGATCCTCATGTGTTATCCTGTTTAGTGATCCTTACTTCTGTGACAGATGGTGATCCTCAGAAGTGTTTCAGGATCAGGATCATGGATCATCCTAAGGATCCTTATACTAACGATTGTTCACTTTGAATTCGGTATTGTTTTGCAGGAGTAACAGCTTGGACTTAGTCTTGGTAACGTCCCTGAAGAATATTCCACGGTTATTCTGCACGTGCTTGACTGGAAATGGACGTTGTGGAGAACGTGGGGAGAAGGCACAAATAGCGGGATGTTAGTTAGCTTAGTTAACTTCTATTTTTAAAGGGGTAGCGAGCTAGTTTTTAGAACACTTGGCTAATTTTGGCTACACACACTCGTACAACTGCACTCAACAGCTTACAGCAAAACACTTAGCAATTTTCACACATTTCTACACGATACACTATAGTGATCCTTGTACCTAGCTCGCTATCATCCAAAGTTGTAAAGAATTATTGTTTAATTTGAGTTGGTGATCGGTAATTTCCATCACCCGAGGTTTTTTATGCCGGAGATCATTCATTGATCAAGGGCTTTTTCCTCGTACAAATCATTGTGTCACTTGTGCAATACATTTCTGAGTGATCCTCATTGTTGTTTACCAATTCAAGCATCATACCCCTTAACAGAGAGTTTGGTTGCATTATCATTGTCTGATTTTTAACCAAAACAGTTTGGCGCCCACCGTGGGGCAATTGGTGCTTCATTCATAAAGATTCTCATTCTCGTGATCATTTCGGTTCATTGCATCCAAGCAGATGGCTTCATCATCAAAGAATACTTCTACTGCGATGTCTGCAGTCAATTCATCTCAGGGCATTCCACCTTTGCCTCCACCACCTTCTGGATCTCAGAAAAATGCCAAGAAGAAACCAACTCCCATTTTCTCAAAACCTCCAACTTCTTCTGCTTCTTATACTCCTACTACTAGTGACATGTTTACTCTGCTTTTGCAGATGAAGGAGCATATACAGCAGCAGGATAAGACCAACGAAAGGATTCTTAAAGAAATCGGAGACCTCAAGAAACAAAAGAGATCGGCAAAAGATCACTCCCCCCTGATGCCCAGATCTTTGAATTTCGATACTCTGGTTGTATCTTCTCAGCCTTCAGTGGTCCCAGATGTTCAATATGTGGGAGGACCAAAAAGGAGTGCACTATGGATCATCAGCAATGACTCAGGCATCAGGTTCATACTTCCAGCCAGCAGGATCTCATCCTCAGCATATAGGATCCTTCACAAGTTCAGGAGGATATCTAGGAGCGCAGCAGATTCAAGGGTTCTGGCCATTCCAAGGATCCTCGCAGGTTCAAGGATCCTCGCAGGTTCAAGGATCCTCCTATGTCCCAGGATCCTCGCAGGTTCAAGGATCCTCGCAGGTTCAAGGATCCTCCTATGTCCCAGGATCCTCGCAGGTTCAAGGATCCTCCCAGGTTCAAGGATCCTCGCAGGTTCAAGGATCCTCCTATGTCCCAGGATCCTCGCAGGTTCAAGGATCATCCTATGTTCCAGGATCCTTTCAGTTTCATGGATCCTTAAGGAGTTTGCAATCAGGGAGTTCAGATATCCATCAGGGAGATTTTATTACAATACAAACCATTGCTTCTACTGGTCCTTCAATCATTCCGGAGTCTCAACAATATGGATTCACATCCACTCTTCATAATTTGAACCCAGTGGGAGGTAACATTTTCAATAATTCTTATACCACTAACCATGGCCTCATGCAGGATACAGGTATCAACCATGCCATGGCTAGAGAGTTGCAAAAGTTAAAGGATATGATATCAAGTGTCCCAGGAGTGGTCAAGCCTATCCCGGAGATTGCTGATGGGAGCCATAAGATATCTCGTTTTGCACCACCAATCTGTGATGCTGAGATACCCAAGAGGTTCCACGTGCCCACCATGAAGTTGTATGACGGTTCAACAGATCCTGAAGAACACATAGCACAATACAGGGAAAGGATGGAAATCAATCCCATCCCGGAAAGGTTAAAGGAAGCATGTCTGTGCAAGGGATTTGGATCCACTCTTACTGGATCGGCTCTTAAATGGCTGCTAAGTCTTCCCCCTTACTCTATTACCTCATTTGCTAATCTAGTTAACCTATTTAATAATCAGTTTTCTTTTAGTAGAAAATTTGAGCGTTTAACTAGTGATCTGTATAGGATAACCCAGGGTCATAATGAATCATTAAGGGATTATATCACTAAATTTAGTAAAGAATCCTTAGATATTCCTAACCTGGATATTGCTACGGCTGTTGAAGCCTTTAAAATGGGATTGCTTAGGGATTCGTTATTCTATGATGATCTTGTTATAACACCATGCAGGAATCTAGATGAGGTAAGAACCCGGGCACTTAGGTTCATCCGGCTAGAAGATGACAAGAGGATCCAGGAGAGGTTAGCAGGATCCTCAAAGCAAGAGAAACAAGGATCCTCGTTCAAGAACAACAAGTTCAGATCCTATAACAAATCTGATAACCAGAACGTGCATGCTGTTGATCAAGAAGAGGATGATAAGGATTATCCTCCAATTTCTGAATATTGTTTTTCTGTTGATAAAAATGAGCTAATCCTTGCAATGCAGAATCTAGGTGATAAAGCTAGATGGCCCAGGAAAAATGACAGACCAGCTGCAACTAAAGATAAGTCAAAGTGGTGTGCATACCATGAAGATTTTGGGCATCTCACGGAAGAATGCATTGCACTAAGAAAAGAAATTGGATACCTGTTGAGCAAGGGACACTTGAAAGAATTGTTGGGGAGAAAGAAGTCAAGGACTCAGGATCCTGAAAGGATCCCAGAGAAAGCTCCAGCCCCTCCAGCAAACTTTATTTCTGGAGGATCAGACATCTGTGGAACATCCTTCTCAGCAGCTAAAAGGCATGCAAAGGAAACCAAGATGGATAATGGAGACAGGCCCATCCGAACATCCAGTGTCTCCGAAGGGAAAGTCATAACTTTTGATGAGGATGATCGTGTTGACATTCAGGATCCTCATCACGATGGTTTGGTTATCACTCTTTTTATTTCTAACCACTTTGTCCGCAGGATCCTTATAGACGGAGGAAGCTCTGTGAACATTATCCAGCTCGATGTTCTTAAGAAGATGGGTATCCCCGAATCCGATATCATACCGAGATCCTCTGTGCTCGTGGGATTCAGTGCTGAGACTAAGAATACTCTGGGGGACATCAAGCTCCCAATTTATGTCGAAGGACTACATAATTATCAAAAATTTTGTGTTATTGACTGTTTATCTTGTTGCAATGTTATCCTTGGCATGCCTTGGATACATGATATGAAGGCAGTCCCGTCCACCTATCATCAATGTGTGAAGCTTCCTAGTCCTTGGGGGATCGTGAAGATTGATAGCGATCAACAAGAGGCTAAGAACTGCTATACCTCGTCAATGAAACCAGCTTCAAAGTCAATGGCTTAATAGCAATCAAAGTATCCTCCAAGGGATGTCTTGGAGGCAAGAGAGCAAGATGTAGTAGAAATCCTCATGGATCCTGGTGATCCTGAATCCAAAATCTATATCGGATCAGGGATCCTTGGCGAAATGAAAGAAGACCTCATATCCTTCCTCAAAAGGAGGAAAACTACCTTTGCATGGAAACACGAAGACATGACAGGTATATATAAAGATGTAATCACTCACAAACTTGGCATTGACAGGTCATTCAAACCAATCCATCAAAAAAGGAGGAAGTTTGCACCAGTAAGAAACGCCATTATCCAAGAAGAGGTAGAGAAATTGCTCCAAGCAGGTATGATTAGAGAGGTCAAGTATCCAAGATGGTTGGCCAATGTGGTTGTTGTTCAAAAGAAAAACGGAAAGTGGAGGGTATGTGTCGATTTTACTGATTTAAATAAGGCATATCCCAAGGATCCTTTCCCATTACCCCACATTGACTCCATGGTGGATGCAACGGCGGGTCATGAACTGTTAACTTTTATGGATGCTTCATCTGGATTTCAGCAAATTCAGATGGAACCATCTGATCAAGAGGATACAGCCTTTATGACTCCCACTGGTATATACTGTTATATTGCTATGCCATTTGGACTAAGGAATGCAGGTGCAACTTATCAAAGGCTAGTCAATATGATGTTCAAGGATCAAATTGGACAAACTATGGAGGTTTACATAGACGATATGGTGGTGAAATCCAAAAAGGCTGAGGATCACCTAAGGGATTTGGAGGAAGCATTCGATATCCTTGACAAATATAACATGAAACTTAATCCTTCAAAATGTCACTTTGGTGTCAAAGCAGGTAAATTCTTAGGATATATGGTGACAAAGAGAGGCATTGAAGCCAGTCCAGAACAAATCAAAGCTATTGCGAACATCAAATCTCCTGCCAATGCTAAGGATGTCCAGAGGCTAACACGCAGGATTGCAGCTTTGAACAGATTCATATCTAAATCCTCAGAGAAATGTAAAGAGTTCTATGATATCTTGAGGAAGAACAAGAAATTCGAGTGGACTGAGAAGCATAAAAGTGCCTTAAGAGCTCTTAAGGATTACCTGTCCTCGGCCCCGGCCTTGATGAAACCAGAAAAAGGGGATGTGTTATCCTTGTATCTAGCGGTATCCTCAAAAGCAGTAAGTGTCGTCCTTGTTAAGGATCATGAAGGTACACAACATCCTGTCTATTATGTAAGTAAGAGTTTACTTGATGCTGAATCCAGGTATTCACACCTAGAAAAACTTATCCTTGCATTAATTATGGCATCTACTAAATTAAGACATTATTTTGAAACTCATGCCATTATTGTTAAAACTAATTTTCCAGTTAAGAATGTACTCAGGAAACCTGAAATGTCAGGAAGGATGGCTAAGTGGGCAGTGAAGCTCAGTGCATATGATATAAGATATGAGCCCAGGACAGCCATTAAATCCCAGGCATTAGCTGATTTTGTGGCAGATTTCAGTAGTGATTTGCAAGAGGAAGCTGAATTAGAAGTCCAGCAGCTAGAAGAGACCAAGGATCATTGGATACTCTATACTGATGGATCCTCAAATGTCAAAGGCACAGGGCTTGGGATACTACTAAAATCGCCACAGGGGGACATAATACCCCACTCTATAGCTTGTGAGTTTCAAACTACTAACAATGAGGCTGAATATGACGCCTTGATAGCTGGTTTGCAAATTGCTAAGCATATGAGGATCAGGTATCTTGAGGTACATGTAGATTCATTATTAATCACTAATCACTTTAATGGATCCTATGCTGTTAAAGGTGAAAAGCTAACCAAATATTTGGAGATAGTCAAAGAATTGGCACTCTCTTTTGTTTCCTTTAGTTTGACACAGGTACCAAGGGAAGAAAATACAGAAGCTGATGCATTGGCTAATTTAGGATCATCCTTGAAGATCCTGGAAGATATAAGTATCCCCATTATCCATATCCTAGCTCCTGCTATCGAGGATCATGTGGCTATGGAAATAGGAGAGGATTCTGCAATTATCCCTAGTGAGAATACTCTATCTCATTCAGGATCATGGATCCTCCCAATCATGAAATACTTGCAACATGGAGAGATTCCAACATGAGAAAACCCTAAGGCTTTCAAAATTAAGGTATCTCAATTCACAATTTTAAATAATATGTTGTATAAGCGATCTCTTGCAGGACCATATTTAAGATGCATTGAGGATCCTGAAATCCAAGAAGTTTTAAAAGACTTCCATGAAGGAGATTGTGGAAACCATACTGGGGGCAGGGCATTATTCTCAAGGATCCTGAGGACAGGATACTACTGGCCAACTATGAAGAAAGATGCTGTGGAGTATGCTAAGAAGTGTGATCCTTGTCAGAGACACAGCAATATCCTTCACCAACCAGCTGAATTTTTGCATCCTATACCCTCCTCTTGGCCATTTATGAGATGGGGTATGGATATAGTTGGTAAGCTCCCTAAGGCACCTGGTGGAAAAGTTGTCACACCCCCAAAATCCCACACGCGGAGTACCACCGCTTGGAGGCGTGACATGACCAGGATCAAGCCACCAATCATATTGAACAAGCACATAATAGTTAAAGTAGTTCAAAAACCCAAATCAATACGTTTGATGTTCAAACCAAACTTTGTTTAAGTAGCGGAAGCATAATAATGAAAACCCAATATAAGTTATAAATTCAAATATCGTTCACGATCCGTATCCCACAACGACCTGCTCCTCCCTGTGCAAGCTCCATAATGTACCTAAGGTCCTGCAAGGCATGCAGCAGATAATCAACAACTAGTTGAGCGAGTTCCCAGAAAGTAAGTTCGTAATAGTAATGAGTATGTTCATCTAGTTGGGGGCTTCCCTTGCATGTATGTACTAATGGTGGGGGTTTCCCATGCCTCATATATATATACTACTAGTGGGGGATTCCCACATTTATCTTTACTAATGGGGGCTTCCCAATATGGTACTTACTAGACTATTTGCAACCATGTGTTCTTCATAAACCGAGAACAGGAATACGTACAAGGTCACGCAGGATTTACGTGAGTGCCCTTCCCCGAGGACAGTGGTACGCGTGGGGGTTATGCAGGATTTACGTAAGTGTCCTTCCGACCCGGAAGACAGTAGTGGGTATTAGGTTACGCAGGATTTACGTAAGTGTCCTCCCGACCCGGGAGACAATGGTAGATACTAGTTTACGCAGGTTTTACGTAAGTGTCCTGACTATCCTGAGGACGATGGTCTATAGTCTAGCAATAGCGTAAGTACGAGTAATCATCCATTTCAAATAATCTAACCCAATTCCCAACCCGGGAATCCCATGCCTTGGCTGTGTGAACTCACCTTGGTTTGCTCGGCAGATACACAAAAAGGGTTTCCTGAACTATGAGTGGTCAATCACGTCCTAGCAGGGTTACCACACAAGTCAGGTTTTGACTCCAAGTAATGCACGTATTAATTCATAGCAACACGTATTGCACGTTTAACAGTCAAGAGCACAACATAACCATACTTGTGCGTTCTAAAATATAAGCCCAATAGTACCCGGCCCAACATAAACAATCCAATATTCTTCTCGGCCCAATAAGATTAAACAGTCCAATTAGCAGTCACATAAACTAGTCCATGTGTCCGGCCCAATCGGTTGGGCTCGTGACAGTGCAAGTCCAACTGTGTGTGCACGTGCATATGGTCTCGACTCGAGACTAGAGATCTCGAGTCGCAATAAGGGAGATCTCGACTGGTGCATATATCACTCGAGACTGGATGGTCTCGAGTCAGGTCTCGAGTCGCAATGGGCTGGTCTCGGTTTATCATGGTCCACCCGAGACTGTTCGGTCTCGAGTCGCAACCGGACTCGCAATGCCGGTCCCGAGTTGTGCTGTTTGTGTCCGAGTGTGAGGTCTCGAGTCGAGACTGAAGGTATCGACTCGCAATCGGTGTCAAGACTATCAAATGTAACAACTTTCCATAATCTAAGTCAATCAGTTCCGTGATTCAAGCTAACAACTTAGGCAGTTTCGGAATTCAGATCAAACATGATAATTAACAGTTTCATAACACCTCCAAATCATCATCATTAAACATATACATAACAGCCTCAAGAACCAATGATCGGACAACCCTAAACCGTATCATAAATCATACTATTAGACTAGCATGCAACCTAGCCGGTTATACTCGGACCGAAAATCAATCATATATATATATATATCACTTCATATATGCAGCCGATTATCCAGAAGTAAACAACTACCGCAATCATGTACCATCTACATTAACAATCATTCAAACGGATTTCAAAACAACCCGAAACGATCAATCATGCCAACCAAGTCCTAGATCATGCAATCCGATAATACACATATAAAACATGAAATCAGTGAACATCAAACTAACCGAGACAAGAGAAGAAGGATCCGAATCTAAGAGCTTCGGTGAAAGAGTAGTCGGCTGCCTTCGGTTTCGGTTCCGATCGAGAGAGAGAGAGATTGTGTGTGTGTGCTCTTGGTTGCCAAGTTGTGTAAAACAAAAACCCTAATGAGGTGTGTAGTCATATACGTATGAAAGGGAAGTGGGCCGAAACCCCACTTGGGCTACCTCATGGTCTCGAGTCCAACTATATGGACCGAGTGGGTTTGTGCAATCGAGTAGGTGTTGTGCGATTGGGCCGTTTATAAACATACACACATTCACAAGCACGTATTAACATAACATTCATATAATCACCAAGTTCACATAAACACGTAACGATACACAAGGTAGGTTCAAAGTACGAGTTGTCACATTATCCCCAACTAAAAAGAAATTTCGTCCCGAAATTTGGTACGCACTCAGTGAGGAAGCTAGGTAGGTTATAACGTTCACTGGTTTTCCTGGGGTGTCACATCCTCCCCCCGTTGATCTGGAATTTCGTCCCGAAATTCCGAAGTAGTAGCTTCAGCCTCAGTAGTGGTTGCATTGGTTCCGAATAACTGGGGGTACTTTTCTGTCATCCTGTCTTCGCGTTCCCAGGTGTACTCTGGGCCACGTTTGGAGTTCCAACGAACTCGAACAAGAGGGATTCTCTTGTGTTTGAGGACCTTCACATCCCGGTCCGTGATTTCTGCCGGCTCCTCGACGAACTGCAACCGCTCGTCGATAGTGAGTTCCTTAAAAGGAATGATGAGGGTTTCATCTGATAGGCACTTCTTTAGGTTCGACACATGGAAAACATTATGAACTGCACCGAGTTCAGCTGGCAGGTTTAGCTTGTAGGCCACTTTGCCGATTTTCTCAATGATTTCGAACGGTCCGACGTACCGCGGATTTAATTTGCCCCGTTTGCCAAAACGAACCACACCCTTCCAAGGTGAGACTTTAAGTAAAACCCGGTCCCCGACCTGAAATTCCAAAGGCTTTCTACGCTTGTCCGCGTAGGCTTTCTGACGGTCGCGTGCTGCCGCCATGCGTTGTCGTATCTGTGCTATCTTTTCTGTGGCGTCCACTACAATCTCTGGACCCGTAATCTGACTATCCCCCACCTCTGCCCAACAGAGAGGTGACTGGCATTTACGTCCGTACAATGCCTCGAATGGAGCGGCTTGTATGCTGGTGTGATAAATGTTATTATACGAAAACTCCACCAAAGGGAGATGCTTTTCCCAGCCGTTGCCGAAATCAATAACGCATGCCCTAAGCATGTCTTCAAGAGTTTGGATCGTTCGCTCAACTGCCCATCCGTCTGAGGATGATATGCTGTGCTCATGTCTAATCGTGAGCCAAAGGATTTGTGCATCGCTTGCCATAGCTCTGACGTGAATCGTGCATCCCGATCCGAAATGATGGAGGTGGGCACCCCGTGCCTCGAAACAACTTCTTTGAGGTAGATGTCTGCGAGAGTGGAGAACTTATCCGTTTCCTTTATAGCTAGAAAGTGTGCAGACTTGGTGAGTCGATCCACGATCACCCATATAGTATCATTCCCACGCTGGGATCTAGGTAGGCCTGTAACGAAATCCATGGAAATTTCTTCCCATTTCCATTATGGTATCGTGGGTTGCTGAAGTAGGCCCGCCGGTTTCTGGTACTCCACCTTGACTCTCGCACAGGTCAAGCACTTGCTGACATAGGTAGCGATGTGGGCCTTCATGCTAGGCCACCAGTATGTTGTTCTGATGTCGTGGTACATCTTGTCCGACCCTGGATGTACCGAGTAGCGAGACTAGTGTGCTTCGTCCATCACAAGCTCTCGTAGACCGCCATAAAGTGGGACCCAAATACGCCCCGTTACATAGTAGGCGCCGTCTGCCTTCTGTTCTAATCGTTGCCGTGAGCCGCGTAAGGCTTCAGCCCTGACGTTTTCTAGTTTCAATGCTTCTACCTGAGCATCTCGTATCTGTGCAGGAAGGCTAGACTGAATCGTAAGCTGTAGTGCTCGTACGCGTCTAGGTAAAGTGTCTTTCCGACTAAGGGCGTCAGCCACAACATTGGCTTTGCCTGGATGGTACTTGATGGCGCATTCGTAATCGTTAAGTAGTTCAACCCATCGTCGTTGACGCATGTTCAAATCCTTTTGCTTAAGGATATGCTCGAGACTCCTGTGATCGGTGTAAATCGTGCACCTGGTACCGTACAGGTAGTGTCGCCATATCTTAAGCGCGAAAACAACAGCTCCCAGCTCTAACTCGTGCGTCGTGTAGTTCCGTTCATGTATCTTAAGTTGGCGCGAAGCGTAAGCAATGACCTTGTCGCGCTGCATTAACACACATCCAAGACCCTGAATGGAAGCATCACAATAATCCACGAAGTCATCTGTGCCCTCTGGCAAGGAGAGGATAGGTGCACTGCAAAGTCTATCCTTCAAGTGCTGGAAAGCAGTCTCCTAGGGCTCTCCCCGGCGATAGGTGACACCCTTCTGTGTCAGTAGCGTAAGCGGCTGAGCAATCTTTGAAAAGTCTTTAATAAACCGTCTGTAATAACCCGCCAATCCCAAGAATTTGCGTATTTCCGTTGGCGTACGTGGTGCAGGCCAGTTTCTGATCGAGTCTACCTTGGATGGATCGACATGAATCCCATCCTTGTTTACTACGTGGCCTAAGAAGTGGACTTCACGAAGCCAGAAGTCGCATTTCGAAAACTTAGCGTACAGCTGTTCCTTCCGTAGGAGTTCCAAAATAAGGCGTAGATGCTGCTCGTGCTCCTCCTGACTCTTGGAGTAGATCAGGATGTCGTCGATGAAAACAATGACGAACTTGTCAAGATAGGGTTTGCACACCCTGTTCATAAGGTCCATAAACACGGCAGGCGCGTTCGTTAACCCGAACGGCATGACAAGAAACTCGTAGTGACAGTAGCGAGTTCTGAATGCGGTTTTGGAGACGTCCTCGTCCCGGACTCTCAGCTGATGGTAACCAGACCTCAAGTCTATCTTGGAGTAATAACACGACCCTTGCAACTGGTCGAATAAGTCATCTATACGCGTAAGAGGATAACGGTTCTTCACCGTCACCTTGTTGAGTTCCCTGTAGTCTATACACATCCTGAAGGTACCGTCCTTCTTTTTCACAAATAACACTGGAGCTCCCCAAGGCGAAGAGCTTGGACGAATGAAGCCCTTTTCCAAGAGCTCTTGTAGCTGCTTTGACAGTTCTTCCAGTTCTGATGGAGCTAGACGATATGGTGCGCGAGCTATGGGTGCTGCTCCTGGAGCGAGCTCGATTTGAAATTCGACCTGACGGTGAGGCGGTAATCCAGGTAAATCTTCAGGAAACACCTGAGGGTAGTCGCGAACAATTGGAATATCCTCCAATTTCTTTTCCTTCACTGATGCATCTGAAACGAGTGCCAAGATTGCGGTGTGACCCTTCCGCAAACACTTCTGAGCCTTCAAGAAAGAGATGATGCCGACCACTGCACCACTCTTGTCACCTTGAACTTCGAGAGGTTCTTGACCAGAACGGGGAATGCGAATGATCTTCTCACTGCATAAGATCTCTGCCTGATGTTGGGATAACCAATCCATCCTAATAACGATATCAAAACTTCCCAAAACTATGGGAATAAGGTCGATGGAGAAAACTTGACCGGCTAAGACGATACTACAACCCCTGACTATCTGCGTGGCTTCTAAACTCTTACCATTAGCTAGTTCTACGACGTGTTTGGTGCTTAGGGGTGTTGATGTACGTTTTAACATTTTACTAGCTTTCACAGAAATATAACTTGTATCCGCACCCGAATCAAATAAGACAGTAACATAAATATCGTCAAGGAGAAACTTACCCATAACCACATTGGGATCGTTCATTGCGTCTCCTCGCCCCAGCACGAAAGCTCGACCCCTTGCCTCGTTGCCATTGTTGTTGTTGTTTCCCCCGTTGTTGTTCCCGTTGCCCTGGTTATGGTTGTTGCGATTCTGGTTCAACTGAGGACAATCGCGTTTGAAATGACCTTCAGCCCCACACTGGAAACATCCCCGGTTTCCACGCTGTGGCTGCTGCTGCTGTGGGTTCTGTGGAGCTGGTTGTTGCGGTTGCTGGTTCTGATTTGCAGGCCGTGCGCTCCTACAGTCTTTGGCCTCGTGACCCATCTTGAGACATCTTTGACAACGACCCTTGTTGCACTGGCCGCTGTGGTGTCTGTTGCAGTTGTGACACTTGGGGTGGAACCCTTGATACCTTCTCTGTCTATGACCACCAGAGGATTGCTGACTAGGACTCTGGTAATGGTCAGTCTTCTACTGCTGAGCTTGAGACTGAACTGTTGCTGAACCTTTGCTAGAATCCCCATCCCACTTTCTTTTGTTGTCACTGGGTGTAGTGGGAGTAGCGGCTGAAGTGGTAGCACTGATGCGTTTGGGCAACTTGTTCTGATCCACCGCCTGATCCGTGAGGCGATGAGCAAGACGCTGGATGTCTTGGATATTGTCGAGGTTAGCCGATGTAACATGGCTCTGAATTTCTGAGGCTAGACCCTTGAGGTACAGTTCGATGCGCTTGATCGGAGGGTCTACCATGGTTGGGCACAAGATGGCCAGTTCGTTCGATCGCTTCGTGTAGGCTTCTATCTCTGACCCCGTCATCTTCAAGTGATAAAACTCATTTTCCAGCTTGTGAATGTCGTCACGTGTGCAGTATTCCCTCTTGATAAGTTCCTTGAATTCATTCCAGAGTGTGGCGTTAGCAGCTGCCAACCCTAAGATCTGAACTTGGGCGTTCCACCAAGTTAGTGCTATTCCTTCTAACGTGCCGGTGGCGTATTTCACCCTGCGGGCCTCAAGGCATTCACACATCTCGAATACTGACTCTAGCTTCTCAAACCAGTGGAGGAGTCCCACTGCCCCCTCTGTGCCGTTGAAAGTACTTGGACGACAGTCCATGAAGTTCTTGAAAGTGCAGACAGGTTACTACGCGTGTTGACCTATTGTGTATGAATAGGACGAGATTAAATACGAGAGTTAATGTAGGATCTAAGGATCCTAGTGTGAGTCTATTCCGCAGGGTATACTACCTGCTTGAGCAGCTGCAAGTGCCGCAGCAACTTGAGCTTGAACGAGAGCCTCTAGCTGGGCTTGAGTCATGTTAATCCGTCAAGACATGATCTTCATTGTAAAGGTAGCGTAAGTGAGAATGGTTCGCGAGTAGGGCGATGACAGAAAAGCGTAAGCACGTAGGTATTCTCATGTAATAGTATCATGTGTATCTAAGTGTACTACGAGCAAAGTTCTATACGTTTCTAGCAAGCAGGTAACAAACATAAACCATATTACCTAGGATGTCGAGTCTTGCACGTGGAGCGAAGCGTCGTTGTGGATCGTTGAGAGCACTGTTCTGGCAATAGTCTGGTTTTAATAAAACGTTTCCCATATTAAAACCGAGTTCTCTATAACCAATGGCTCTGATACCAATCTGTCACACCCCCAAAATCCCACACGCGGAGTACCACCGCTTGGAGGCGTGACATGACCAGGATCAAGCCACCATTCATATTGAACAAGCACATAATAGTTAAAGTAGTTCAAAAACCCAAATCAATACGTTTGATGTTCAAACCAAACTTTGTTTAAGTAGCGGAAGCATAATAATGAAAACCCAATATAAGTTATAAATTCAAATATCGTTCACGATCCGTATCCCACAACGACCTGCTCCTCCCCATGCAAGCTCCATAATGTACCTAAGGTCCTGCAAGGCATGCAGCAGATAATCAACAACTAGTTGAGCGAGTTCACAGAAAGTAAGTTCGTAATAGTAATGAGTATGTTCATCTAGTTGGGGGCTTCCCCTGCATGTATGTACTAATGGTGGGGGTTTCCCATGCCTCATATATATATACTACTAGTGGGGGATTCCCACATTTATCTTTACTAATGGGGGCTTCCCAATATGGTACTTACTAGACTATTTGCAACCATGTGTTCTTCGTAAACCGAGAACAGGAATACGTACAAGGTCACACAGGATTTACGTGAGTGCCCTTCCCCGAGGACAGTGGTACGCGTGGGGGTTACGCAGGATTTACGTAAGTGTCCTTCCGACCCGGAAGACAGTAGTGGGTATTAGGTTACGCAGGATTTACGTAAGTGTCCTCCCGACCCGGGAGACAATGGTAGATACTAGTTTACGCAGGTTTTACGTAAGTGTCCTGACTATCCTGAGGACGATGGTCTATAGTCTAGCAATAGCGTAAGTACGAGTAATCATCCATTTCAAATAATCCAACCCAATTCCCAACCCGGGAATCCCATGCCTTGGCTGTGTGAACTCACCTTGGTTTGCTCGGCAGATACACAAAAAGGGTTTCCTGAACTATGAGTGGTCAATCACGTCCTAGCAGGGTTACCACACAAGTCAGGTTTTGACTCCAAGTAATGCACGTATTAATTCATAGCAACACGTATTGCACGTTTAACAGTCAAGAGCACAACATAACCATACTTGTGCGTTCTAAAATATAAGCCCAATAGTACCCGGCCCAACATAAACAATCCAATATTCTTCTCGGCCCAATAAGATTAAACAGTCCAATTAGCAGTCACATAAACTAGTCCATGTGTCCGGCCCAATCGGTTGGGCTCGTGACAGTGCAAGTCCAACTGTGTGTGCACGTGCATATGGTCTCGACTCGAGACTAGAGATCTCGAGTCGCAATAAGGGAGATCTCGACTGGTGCATATATCACTCGAGACTGGATGGTCTCGAGTCAGGTCTCGAGTCGCAACGGGCTGGTCTCGGTTTATCATGGTCCACCCGAGACTGTTCGGTCTCGAGTCGCAACCGGACTCGCAATGCCGGTCCCGAGTTGTGCTGTTTGTGTCCGAGTGTGAGGTCTCGAGTCGAGACTGAAGGTAGCGACTCGCAATCGGTGTCAAGACTATCAAATGTAACAACTTTCCATAATCTAAGTCAATCAGTTCCGTGATTCAAGCTAACAACTTAGGCAGTTTCGGAATTCAGATCAAACATGATAATTAACAGTTTCATAACACCTCCAAATCATCATCATTAAACATATACATAACAGCCTCAAGAACCAACGATCGGACAACCCTAAACCGTATCATAAATCATACTATTAGACTAGCATGCAACCTAGCCGGTTATACTCGGACCGAAAATCAATCATATATATATATATCACTTCATATATGCAGCCGATTATCCAGAACTAAACAACTACCGCAATCATGTACCATCTACATTAACAATCATTCAAACGGATTTCAAAACAACCCGAAACGATCAATCATGCCAACCAAGTCCTAGATCATGCAATCCGATAATACACATATAAAACATGAAATCAGTGAACATCAAACTAACCGAGACAAGAGAAGAAGGATCCGAATCTAAGAGCTTCGGTGAAAGAGTAGTCGGCTGCCTTCGGTTTCGGTTCCGATCGAGAGAGAGAGAGATTGTGTGTGTGTGCTCTTGGTTGCCAAGTTGTGTAAAACAAAAACCCTAATGAGGTGTGTAGTCATATACGTATGAAAGGGAAGTGGGCCGAAACCCCACTTGGGCTACCTCATGGTCTCGAGTCCAACTATATGGACCGAGTGGGTTTGTGCAATCGAGTAGGTGTTGTGCGATTGGGCCGTTTATAAACATACACACATTCACAAGCACGTATTAACATAAAATTCATATAATCACCAAGTTCACATAAACACGTAACGATACACAAGGTAGGTTCAAAGTACGAGTTGTCACAAAAGTGTTCATGCTTGCTATGACTGATTACTTCTCCAAGTGGATAGAGGCTGAAGCTTTTGCCCAAGTCAGAGAAAAGGAAGTTATATCCTTCATTAAAAGAAATATTATTACTAGATTTGGTATCCCTTCTGAGATTATATGTGATAATGGTTCCCAATTTATTGGGGGCAGAACTACTAACTTTTGTGACAGCTGGGGGATTAAGATGATAACATCAACACCAGTCCACCCACAAGCTAATGGTCAGGTAGAATCATCCAATAAGATCATCATCAACAATTTGAAGAAGAAGCTTGGATCCAAGAAAGGGAAATGGGCAGAAGAGTTACCTTATGTACTTTGGGCTGATAGGACAACCCCCAAGAATGCTACAGGCCATACTCCATTCTCTTTGGTATTTGGGGCAGAATCAGTGATCCCTACAGAAATGGTGGTCCCAACTGCTAGAACAAGTATTCGTGATACTGAGGAAAATGACGAAAATTTGGTTCAAGACCTGGATACTATAGAAGAAATAAGGGATCTGGCTAAGATAAGGATGGCCAGTTATCAACAAAGAATGGCTGGTGCTTACAACAAAAATGTTAGGATCAGAAAATTCCAAGTTGGTGATATGGTACTAAGGAAAGCATTTCAAAATACCACCAATCCTGCTGATGGTAAGTTGGCACCAAAATGGGAAGGACCCTACTTGATTGAAGCTGAGGCAGGAAAGGGGGCATATCGATTGCTAACAATGGAAGGTGATTTGCTACCAAGAGCCTGGAATGCTGTCCACTTGAAGAAATATTTCATGTGAATAGGATCCTCATAGAACAGATGATCCTTACATCATGAGTATCCTTGAAGGATCCTTAAAGCACAGATGATCCTTACTTTGGTAACATCCTAATCTCAAACTATTTCATTTCCTTACTTACTCGCCTAAGGATAAGGATCCTGCATCCTTTATCCACTTCTCACGTGATTCTGAGTTTTGAAAGTTCAGGTATCCTTAGCAAAAGGATGGTTATTCACAAAAGCAACCAGTCACTTGGGTTTGACCCCAGTTATTTGGGCTTGACCCCAGTTCCGCCTGTAGCGCATGATGATCCTGGTATAGTTCATGGCAATGGGACCAGTACTCTCTTTAGGGGCTGATAATTCCATTGTACTGGCTATACCTAGGATCCTACGTATAATGGTAGACGTACCATACATTCGTTCCTAAGGTTTCTAACGTTTTCACGTTAGCTAAGGTTTTGGCATTTTCATGCCACTAAGTTTGGATAGTCGCCAGTTAGGGCCATACTCCAGTTTACAAACGATCCTTGGGCTTGTCCCCAGTTATCCTTGGGCTTGTCCCCAGTTATCCTTGGGCTTGTCCCCAGTTATCCTTTGGGCTTGTCCCCAGTTGCTAACTTTTACATTGGCTTAGTCTCAAGTCATGTTCTATTTCAGGTCTTTGAAGCTAAACAACCAAGGATCCTTGATCCTTACTTCTTACTAAGGTTTGTCTCATAGTTATCCTGGTTACGGTATTAAGGACTAGGATCCTAACTTGGATCCTCACGTATGATCCTTAACCATTTTGATTTTATTCATTATTAATTCGAATAACCCTTATACTTTGACAACTAAACTGATGATCCTTAAAATATACTACTTTCCAGAAGTTTTCAACTATAGGATATTTGATCCTAGATCATATCCCAAATATTTTTATCTAATTTGCTTAACTTTTCTTGTTCAAACAAGTGTATATCAGTACAATTGAAAACTAAAAGATAACTGTTTTGGTCAAAAATCACACAAAGGATAATGCAACCAAACTCTATGTAAACGGGGTATGATGCTTGGTTTGTTGAAAAAGTAAAGGATCACTTTCACTATGAAATATGCAAAGACACAATGATTTATATGAGGAAAAAGCCCTTGATCAATGTATGATCTCCGGCATAAAAAACCTCGGGTGATGGCAACTACCGATCACCAAACTTTTATATAAGAAAAGTAGTTACAACTTCGGATGATAATGAGCTGGGTACAAGGATCACTATAGTTTCGAGTGTCTAAGCGTGTGAGAATTGTGTTGTGTGTTCTTCCGAATGGGGAAGAGTGTTATATATACAAGTGTAGGTGACCTATTTTAGGTAAAAAGACTAATAATCAGCTCATTACCCCTTTAGAAACAAAAGTAAATCTAGCCTAAATTATCGCCCTTAAATCATGCCAAGTTTCCATATCCTTCACAACGTCCATCTCCGATTAAGCGCATGCTATAGTTGTAAAGACGCGTCCTGTGATTGTGATGCTTAAGAGCGGATCCTGCTAGATGTCCTGCAAAACAACATTAAATTCAACGAAAGCAACTGTTAGCATGAGGATCCTATGATGGTCCGTGATCCTGATCCTGGAACTCTGCTGAGGATCACTATCTGCCAAAGAAACAAGGATCTCTGGTTAGGATCACACGTGAGGATCATGTATTGTAAAAATCCAGCCCTAACAATTGCCCCCAAAATATAAGGAGTTTATTGTAAATTAATGAGTTATATTTTGCTTTGATCTTTATCTGCAACGAACAACTCGGATAACTAGCCGTTAATCTCGAACTAGCCGTTGCAACCTTTACGTCATTGAGGTGACATCCCTGCAAATCATGATTATAAATAGGAGATAGGGTTAGGATCAATCTGCATTTAAATTCAAGATATACTCCCTTTATAATCTCAACCGAAGATCAATCAGGTATTCTCTTCTTTTTCTCTCTTGCTCTGTTTTCTGCTTTTACCCTGCCGAGAGTATGTTGCTCCGAAATTCCCCTCACAAGGATCACAAGAAGAGCAGTCCCCTTAAAAGCCAAGGAATCGTCAAAGACTCTCCTACGGAGAGGTGCTGCTTCACTGATGCTCATCTTGATAGGATCCGTCACTGTTTTCCGGCGGATACCGTCTTCAAGTCTTTTACTCCCACCGCTCTGAGTGATTTCGTTTCCGACGCCTGGGTGGCCTTTCCTGCTACTCCGTTTACCATAGGATATTCATATCCTTTTCCAGCCTTCACCCAATCCTTCTTTTCTCTGACCGGCATGTCCTATATCCAAGCCATGCCGATGATCTGGAGGGTTCTGTGTACCCTTGAGAGGATCATTGAGCAGGAGGGGATCGACTTAGGGATGCCGGAGCTGGCCGAACTATATGATCTTACCACGTTCGGTTCTTGTCGGTACTTGTTGAAACGGAAAGCTGGAGAGGATCACCCTGTTTTTAAGGTCACAAAAAATGATACCAACTGGAAGCGACGATTCTTCTTTGTTAGGAGAGATACCATCCCTAACGAGGAGGATCTGCCCAATGAGTGGGCTACTCATGGTAGGATAGAGGATCCTGGAAGGATCACTATCAGATATGTCTCTCATGATGAGGATCACTAATGTTTTCTTTGTCTTTTGTGCAGCCATATCCGTTGCTCATCTCAAGTTAACTCCTGCTGCAAGAGAGAGAGTTTTAGCTTTCAAAAAGCTTGATCCTGAGACCAGAAGTTTTCAAGTCACCGTCCAAGATTCACAAGAAGTATCCTCCGCATCTGCCACTATGTCAAGTAAGTATCCTTATTAAAGAGTAAGTTATACGTAAGACTTGTTTAGTTAGTAAGGGAACTTATCTTGTTTTGACTGTGTAGGCGCTGGGAAACCTGCTAAGTCTGCCAGTCTGCCTCCAAGTTCGGGATTGATGAACTTGCCAATGTCAAGTCTTCAAGAAAGAAGACCCCTGCTGCTAGTCCCTCTGCTTCTGCCCCTAAAGCTCCTATTAGGGGTAAGGGAAAGAAGAGAAAGGCTTCTGAGGATCTTCAAGGATTTCCCCTGATCCGCCAGCAGTTTCTTGATTCTGTCAACGAGGTTAGGATCACTGCCCCTGTTGGTTATCCTGATGGTTTTTGAGGATCACCTATGTCTGACGTCATATCTTGTTGTTTTTGCAGAAACTTACTGAAATAGAGACTTATGTTAACCACGTCGAAGATCAAGATCGCCAAATTGCCGACCTCCAACAGATGGGTGTGCTGAAGGATCTCAAGATAGCTGATCTTGAGCAGGAGCTCCGGGTTACCAAGGATGAAGCTGTCAAAGCATTGATCAAGTTTGACTACGAGAAGCATGATATCACCCAGGATGCTAAGGTCTCTGCTGCGATAACCATGTATAAGATCCAGCTGCAAATGGCTGCGGAGGCTCAGGATCCTTCCTTTGACAAAGGCACATGGGACGTCGAAGGTTGGAAGGCAAGGCTGGCAGAGTTGGAGGATGATGATGATGCCGAGGATATCCCTATGCTTGAAGGTGGTGATGCTGGCAAGGATCAGGGGGAAGCAAGTGGAGCTGGTGGTGATGGTGCAGCGAAAGTTTGAGCTGCAGGATTGGGCAATGATGGAAATTTCTAGACATAGCCGGAGCCCAATTTTTAAAATTTGGTAGTGGTTTTTGTGGTTGTTGGTGTTTTCAAACAATGATGGTCTGTACTTAAACAATAGTTTTTAGGGTTAAGGATCCTGGATCCTTTGGACAATAGGTAGGATCGCAAATGGTGGAGGGGTCCTCTGTTTGGGGGATGAAGCCTTTGTGATCCTGCCGCCTTTAATTTCCTGCACCTGCTAAGACCGCATAGACAATGGACACCCTTTGCCAACCCATGTGGACGGGCCACGTTTTGCTGGTAGAAACGTGGGTTGGCAATTTTGACAACTTTTTGAAAGGGTTTAAGATCCTTTTGTTAATAAAATAACTTTAATCTTTCTGGCTTATCTCGTGTTGTTATCCTTTATTTATCCTCTTTATTTTTTAGAAATATATTTGTTAGAGTAAAAAGAGTTGAGCAAACCATGTTTAATAATTTTAGGATATGATCCTAGATCAAATATCCTGACACTGAAAATATCTGAAGCAATCAATTTCAAGGATCATAGGTTTAGTTGTCAAAGTGTAAGGGTTGTTTAGTATAATCAAAATAGTCAAGGATCATACCTGAGGATCCAAGTTAGGATCCTAACCTTTAATCAAGATAACCGTAGATGAGATTTTAATGGATAATAAGGATTAAGGATCCTTATGTGTTTAACTTTAAAAACCTGAAAAATGAAACATGACTTGGGACTAAGCCAATGTAAAAGATAAGTTAGTAGCTGGGGACATGCCCAAAGGATAACTGGGGATGATCCCAAAGGATCACTGGGGACAAGCCCAAAGGATAACTGGGGACAAGCCCAAAGGATAACTGGGGACAAGCCCAAAGGATCGTATGTAAACTGGAGTATGGCCCTTACTGGCGACTATCCAAACTTAGTGACATGAAAATGTCAAAACCTTAGCTAACGTGAAAACGTTAGAAACCTTAGGAACGGATGTATGGTACGTCTACCATTATACGGAGGATCCTGGGTATAGCCAGTACGATGAGGTTGTCAGCCCCGGAAGTGGGTACTGGTCCCAAAGACGTGAACTATATCAGGATCATCGTGCGCTGCTGGCGGAAACTGGGGATAATCCCAAGGATAACTGGGGTTGAACCCAAGGATCTGTGGTGCTTTCGAAGAGCTTTAACGATATGCTGAAGATACCTGAACTATCATAACTCAAATGGTTCGTGAGAAGAGGATGAAGGATACATGATCCTTATCCTTAGGTAAAAAGTAAGGAAATGTAATAGTTTTAAGATAAGGACATTACCAGAGTAAGGATCACTGACATCACCGGGATCCTTCGAGGATACTTCAGTGTAAGGATCACATGCTTGAAGGATCATGTTCACATAAAGTATCTCTTTAAGTGAACAGCATTCCAGGCTCGTGGTAACAAGTTTCCTTCCATAGTTAGCAATCTGTATGCCCCCTTTCCTGCTTCAGCTTCAATCAAGTAAGGGCCTTCCCATTTTGGTGCTAACTTCCTGTTTTGGTCAAAAATCACACAAGGATAATGTAACCAAACTTTATGAAAACGGGGTATGATGCTTGGTTAATTATGAAAGTAAAGGATCACTTCTGTGATAAAGATGCAAAGACACGATGATTTATACGAGGAAAAAGCCCTTGATCAATGAATGATCTCCGGCATAAAAACCTCGGGTGATGGCAACTACCGATCACCAACTTCAATATAACAAAAATATGATTACAACTTTGGATGATAATGAGCTGAGTACAAGGATCACTATTGCTTTTGGTGTCTAAGTGTGTGAGAGTTGCGTTGTATGTCGTGTGTCCCCTTCCAAATGATGGAGAAGTGGTATTTATACATGTGTAAGTGACCTATTTTAGGTAGCTAAACTAATATTCAGCTCATTACCCCTTTAGAAATGAGATACAATCTAGCCTAAATAGCCGCCCATAAATCAAGCCTAGTTTCCATATCCTGTGCAACGTCTTTCTTCGATTAAGCTCTTGCCATATTTGTGAAGACGCGTCCCTGGATCATGATGTCTAGAGCATATCCTGCTAGATATTCCTGCAAAACAATATTGTATTGAGAGGAAGTGGCCGTTAGTATGAGGATCACCATAATGTCCCATGATCCTGATCCTGAAGTCCTGCTGAGGATCACTGTCTGCCAAAGGAACAAGGATCACTGGTTAGGATCATGTGTAAGGATCATCTATAATAAAAATCCAGCCCTAACAATTGCCCCCAAAATATAAGGAGTTAATTGTAAATAGACGAGTTATATTTTGTTTCGATCTTATCTCTAACGGGCGACTCCAAGAAACTAGCCGTTATGATCGGACTAGCCGTTGTGATCATTACGTCAGAGATGTGACAATCCTGCAGAACATGATTATAAATAGGAGATAGGGTGAGGATCAGTTTGTATTTAAATTCGAGATACACTCCCTTTATATTCTACACCGAAGATCGATCAGGTACTCTCCTCTTCTCTTTTTCTTCTCTCTACTCTATTTGCTCTGTTTTCCGTTTCTACTTTGTTTCTGTTCCAAACATGTTGCTCCGGAATTCTCCGCACAAGGATTCCAAGAAGGATAGTCCCTTAAAAAGCCAGGGGATTATCAAGGATTCTCCTACGGAGAGGTGTTGCTTTAGTGATGCTCACGTAGACAAAATTCGTCATTGCTTCCCGGCGAATTCCGTTTTTAAATCCTTTGATCCTACTGCTTTGAGCGACTTTGTCTCGGATGTCTGGGTGGCTTTTCCTGCTACCCCGTTTGCTATAGGGTACTCGTATCCTTTTCCAGACTTTACCCAGTCTTTCTTTTCCTTAACCGGCATCTCTTACATCCAAGCTATGCCGATGATCTGGAGGGTTCTTTATACCTTCGAGAGGATCAT
Source organism: Helianthus annuus (assembly GCF_002127325.2). Lineage (NCBI taxonomy): Eukaryota > Viridiplantae > Streptophyta > Magnoliopsida > Asterales > Asteraceae > Helianthus > Helianthus annuus. The sequence continues at coordinate 20,406,931 of NC_035441.2, read as the reverse complement.
CGAGCAGGAAGGGATTGATCTGGGGATGGCGGAGTTAGCTGAGTTTTATGATCTCACCACCTTCGGTTCTCATCGATATTTGTTGAAACGGAAAGCTGGGGAGGATCACCCAATCTTCAAAGTTACTAAGAATGATACAAACTGGAAACGTCGGTTTTTCTTTGTTAAGAGGGATTCCATCCCGGATGGGAAGGATCTGCCCAAGGAATGGGCCACTCATGGTAGGGTAGAGGATCCTCGAAGGATCACTATCAGTCCTGTCTCATATGATGAGGATCACTGATGTCTTTTTTCCTTTGTCTTTTATGCAGCTATTTCCATTGCTCGTCTGAAATTAACCCCCGCTGCAAAAGAGAGAGTGTTAGCTTTTAAAAAGCTTGATCCTGAAGTTAGAAGCTTCCAAATCACTATCCAAGATTCTCAAGAGATATCCTCTGCATCTGCCACAATGTCAAGTAAGTATCCTCATAGAAAGTAAGTTTTATGTAAAAGTATTTAATTTAACAAGGGAACTTATCTTGTTTTTGAATTGTGTAGGTGCTGGAAAATCTGCCAGGTCTGTTAAATCTGCCTCCAAATTTGGGATAAGTGATCTTGCCAATGTCACGTCTTCAAAGAAGAAGGCTCCTGCTGCCAGTCCTTCAGCATCAGCTCCTAAAGCGCCTATCCGAGGCAAAGGGAAGAAGAGGAAGGCTTCAGATGATCTCCAGGGTTTTCCCCTCCTCCGTCAGCAATTCCTCGACTACGTGAATGAAGTAAGGATCACTGCCCCTGTTGGTTATCCGTCTCGCATATCTTGTTTGTGTATCCTGCCTTTCTTGAGGATCATCTGATCCTAAGCTTATCTTTTTTTTTCTGTTGCAGAAACTTGCCGAGATTGAGACCTATCTTGGCAAATGTTGAGGACCAGGAGAGCCAAATTGCCGATCTCCAGCAAATGGGTGTGTTAAAGGATCTCAAGATAGGAGATCTTGAGAAGGAACTCCGGGTCATGAAGGCTGAGGCTGCTCAGAGGTTGATCGATATGGATAACGAGAAGCAGGAGATCACCCAAGATGCTAAGGTCTCCGCGGCAATTGCTATGTATAAGATACAACTTCAGATGGCCGAGGAGGCTCAGGATCCTACCTTTGACAAAAGCTCGTGGGATGTTGAAGGTTGGAAGGCAAGGCTGGCAGACCTGGAGGACGAGGATGAGGTTGAGGAGATCCCCATGCTGGAAGGTGGTGGTGCTGAGAAGGATCAAGGTGGAGATGCTGGTGGTGACGAAGCAGCGAAGGAGTAGGCTGCATGATTGGGCGATGATGGATATTGTTGACTAGGCCGGAGCCCAATTTTTTAGGTTTGGTAGTGGTTTTTTGTGGTTGTTGATGGTTTGAAACAATTATGGTCTGTAATCTCTGAACAATAGTTTCTTAGGGTTAAGGATCCTGGATCCTTTGAACAATAGGTAGGATTGCAAAAGGTGGAGGGATCCTCTGTTTGGGGGATGAAGCCTTTGTGATCCTGCCGCTTTAATTTTCCTGCACAATGCTAAGACCGCATAGACAATGGACACCCTTTGCCAACCCATGTGGACGGGCCACGTTTTGCTGGTAGAAATGTGGGTTGGCAATTTTGACAACTTTTTGAAAGGGTTAATGATCCTTTTGTTTAATAATATAACTTAACTTTTCTGGCTTATCTCGTGTTGTTATCCTTATCTTCTTGTTTCTTAGTTGTCTTTGTAATATATTTGCAAGAGTTGAAAATATATTTAATAAATTTAGGATATGATCCTAGATCAAATATCCTGATATTGAAAATATTCAAAGTATTTTAGTTCAAGGATCATAGGTTTGGTTGTCAAAGTATAAGGGTCGGTTAGGATAATGAATATAATCAAAATAGTCAAGGATCATACCTGAGGATCCAAGTCAGGATCCTAACCTTCAATCGAGACAATCGTGGATAAGACTTTGATGGATAATAAGGATTAAGGATCCTTATGTGTTTTACCTTTGACAAACCTGAAAAACGAAGCACAACTTGGGACTAAGCCAATGTAAGAAGTAAATTAGTAACTGGGGTCATGCCCAAAGGATAACTGAGAATGATCCCAGAGGATCACTGGGGACAAGCCCAAAGGATAACTGGGGACAAGCCCAAAGGATAACTGGGGACAAGCCCAAAGGATCGTATGTAAACTGGAGTATGGCCCTTTCTGGCGACTATCCAAACTCAGTGACATGAAAATGTCAAAACCTTAGCTAACGTGAAAACGTTAGAAACCTTAGGAACGGATGTATGGTACGTCTACCATTATACGTAGGATCCTAAATATAGCCAGTACGATGAGGTTGTCAGCCCCGAAAGTGGGTACTGGTCCCAAAGACGTGAACTATACCAGGATCATCGTGCGCTGCTGGCGGAAACTGGGGATAATCCCAAGGATAACTGGGGTTGGACCCAAGGATCTGTGGTGCTTTTGGAGATCTTTGACGATTTGCTGAAGATACCTGAACTATCATAACTCAAATGGTTTGTGAGTAGAGGATGAAGGATACATGATCCTTATCCTTAGGCAAAAAGTAAGAAAATGTAATAGTTTTTAGGATAAGCGTATTACCAGAGTAAGGATTACTGATATCTCCGGGATCCTTCAAGGATACTTCAATGTAAGGATCACATGCATGAAGGATCATGTTCACATGAAATATTTCTTTAAGTGAACAGCATTCCAGGCTCTTGGTAACAAGTTTCCCTCCATGGTTAGCAACCTGTATGCCCCCTTTCCTGCTTCAGCTTCAATCAAGTAGGGACCTTCCCATTTTGGTGCTAGCTTCCCGTCAGCAGGATTGATAGTATTTTGAAATGCTTTTCTTAACACCATATCTCCGACTTGGAACTTCCTTATCCTGACATTTTTGTTGTAGGTACCAGCCATTCTTTGTTGGTAGCTTGCCATCCTTATTCTAGCTAGATCCCTGATTTCCTCAATAGTATCCAAATCCTGAGCTAGGATTGCAACATTTTCTTCAGGATCACGAGCAATTGTTCTAGCAGTTGGGATCACCATCTCTGTTGGGATCACTGCTTCTGCCCCAAATACTAAAGAGAAAGGTGTTTGACCAGTGGCATTCTTGGGAGTTGTCCTATCAGCCCATAGCACATAAGGTAACTCCTCTGCCCATTTTCCTTTCTTGGATCCTAGCTTCTTCTTCAGATTGTTGATGATGATCTTGTTGGATGATTCTGCTTGACCATTGGCTTGTGGGTGAACTGGTGTTGATGTGATCATCTTGATTCCCCAACTGTCACAAAAGTTAGTGGTTCTGCTTCCAATGAATTGGGAGCCATTATCACATACAATTTCAGAGGGAATGCCAAATCTAGTTATAATGTTTCTTTTAATGAAGGATATGACTTCCTTTTCTCTGACTTGAGCGAAGGCTTCAGCTTCTATCCACTTGGAAAAATAGTCAGTCATGGCAAGCATAAATACTTTTCCACCAGGTGCTTTAGGGAGCTTGCCAACTATATCCATTCCCCATCTCATGAATGGCCAAGAGGATGGTATGGGGTGTAGTAATTCAGCTGGTTGGTGAAGGATATTGCTATGCCTTTGGCAAGGATCACATTTCTTAGCATACTCTATAGCATCCCTTTTCATGGTTGGCCAGTAGTATCCTGTTCTAAGGATCCTCGAGAATAATGCCCTGCCCCCAGTGTGGTTTCCGCAATCTCCTTCATGGAAATCTTTCAACACTTCCTCGATTTCAGGATCCTCGATACATCTCAAATATGGTCCTGCAAGAGATCGCTTATATAATACATTATTCAAAGTTGTAAATTGAGATACCTTAATCCTGAAAGCTCTAGGATTTTCTCCCGTCGGAATCTCCCCATGTTGCAAGTATCTCATGATTGGTGAGATCCATGATCCTGAATAAGATTGGGCTTCTTCACTAGGGATCATTGCAGTATCCTCTTCTATTTCCATGGCCACCTGATTTTCAATAGCAGGAGCCAGGATATGGATGATAGGGATACTTATGTCTTCTGGAATCTTCAAGGATGATCCTAGGTTGGCCAATGCATCAGCCCCTGTGTTCTCCTCCCTTGGTACCTGTGTCAAGCTGAAAGAAACAAAAGAGAGTGCCAATTCTTTGACTATCTCTAAATATTTGGTTAGTTTTTCACCTTTAACAGCATAGGATCCGTTAAAGTGATTAGTGATCAATAATGAGTCTACATATACTTTAAGATACTTTACCCCCATATCCTTAGCAATTTGTAAGCCAGCAATTAAGGCTTCATATTCAGCCTCATTGTTAGTTGCTTGGAACTCACAGGCTATGGAGTGGGGTATTATGTCCCCCTGTGGCGATTTTAGTAGGATCCCTAGCCCTGTGCCTTTGATATTTGAGGATCCGTCAGTGTGTAGTATCCAAGGATCCTTGGTCTCATCCAGCTGCTGGACCTCCAATTCTGCTTCTTTTTGTAGATCACTACTGAAATCAGCCACAAAGTCAGCTAGTGCTTGAGATTTAATAGCTGTTCTTGGTTCGTATCTTATATCATGGGCACTAAGCTTTACTGCCCACTTAGCCATTCTCCCTGACATCTCCGGTTTCCTGAGGACATTCTTAATTGGAAAATTAGTTTTAACAACAATAGTATGGGTTTCAAAATAATGCCTTAACTTAGTGGATGCCATGATTAATGCAAGAATAAGTTTTTCGAGGTGTGAGTACCTGGATTCGGCATCAAGTAAACTTTTACTTACATAGTAGATAGGATATTGTGTACCTTCATGATCCTTGACAAGGACTGCACTTACAGCGGTTGAGGATACCGCCAGGTATAAGGATAACACATCTCCTTTTTCCGGTTTTGCTAATGCTGGTGCTGAGGACATATATTCTTTGAGGGCTTGTAAAGCGTTCTCATGTTTCTCAGTCCATTCAAACTTCTTATTCTTCCTTAGGATATCGTAGAATTCTTTGCATTTTTCTGAGGATTTCGATATGAACCTGTTCAAAGCTGCTATCCTGCCTGTCAGTCTTTGAACATCCTTGGCATTGGCAGGAGATTTGATATTTATTAATGCTTTGATTTGTTCCGGGCTTGCTTCAATGCCCCTCTGGGTTACCATGTATCCTAAGAACTTTCCTGCCTTAACACCAAAATGGCATTTTGAAGGATTAAGTTTCATGTTGTAACTATCAAGGATATCGAATGCTTCTTCCAAGTCCCTTAGGTGATCCTCAGCTTTCTTTGACTTGACCACCATATCATCTATGTACACCTCCATAGTTTTTCCAATTTGATCTTTGAACATCATATTTACCAGCCTTTGATATGTTGCACCTGCATTTCTTAGTCCAAAAGGCATGGCAATATAACAATATAAACCGGTTGGGGTCATAAAGGCTGTATCCTCTTGGTCAGATGGTTCCATCTGGATTTGTTGGAACCCAGATGATGCATCCATAAAGGTCAACAGTTCATGCCCCGCTGTTGCATCCACCATGGAGTCAATGTGGGGTAATGGGAAAGGATCCTTGGGACATGCCTTGTTCAGATCAGTGAAGTCGACACATACCCTCCACTTTCCGTTTTTCTTTTGGACAACAACCACATTGGCTAACCATTTTGGATACTTTACCTCTCTGATCATACCTGCTCGAAGTAGTCTCTCTACTTCTTCTTGGATAATGGCATTCCTTTCTGGTGCAAACTTCCTCCTTTTTTGATGGATTGGTTTGATAGACCTGTCAATGCCAAGTTTGTGAGTAATAATATCCTTAGATATACCTGTCATATCTTCATGTTTCCAAGCAAAGGTAGATTTTCTTCTTTTGAGGAAGGATATTAAGTCTTCTTTCATCTTGCCAAGGATCCCTAATCCGATATAGATTTTTGATTCAGGATCACTAGGATCCAAGAGGATTTCGTCCACATCTTGTTCTCTTGCCTCCAAGACATTCCTCGGAGGATACTGTAATTGCTATTGCTCCCTTGGCTTCGAGGTTGGCTTCATGGATGAGGTATAGCAATCCTTAGCCTCTTGCTGATCACTGTCGATCTTGATTATCCCCCATGGGCTAGGGAGCTTCACACATTGATGGTAGGTAGATGGAACTGCTTTCATGTCATGTATCCAAGGCCTGCCAAGGATAACGTTGCAACAAGATAAACAGTCAATAACACAAAATTTTTGGTAATTATGTAATCCTTCCACGTAGATTGGGAGTTTGATGTCCCCCAGAGTTTTCTTCGTTTCCCCACTGAATCCTACAAGCACGGAGGATCTTGGTGTGATGTCTGATTCTGGGATTCCCATCTTCTTCAGGACATCAAGCTGGATAATGTTCACTGAGCTCCCTCCGTCAATAAGGATCCTGCGGACAAAATGGTTAGAGATAAAGAGAGTGATAACTAAACTATCATGGTGAGGATCCTGAATGTTAATGCGATCATCCTCATCAAATGTTATCATCTTCCCTTCTGAGACACTTGAGGTTCTAATAGGCCTTTCTCCATTATCCATTTTTGATTCTTTTGCATGTCTTTTGGCCGCTGAAAAGGATGTACCACAAATGTCTGATCCTCCGGATATAAAGTTAATCACTTGTGCGTTTGCCGGAGGTGCTGGAGCCTTTTCAGGGATCCTTTCAGGATCCTGGGTCCTTTGCTTTTTTCTCCCCAACAATTCTTTTAGATGCCCCTTGCTTAGCAGGTATCCAATTTCTTTTCTTAAGGCTATGCAATCTTCAGTCAGATGCCCGAAATCCTCATGGTATGCACACCATTTGGACTTATCTTTAGTCCCGGATGGTTTATCATTCTTCCTGGGCCATCTGGCTTTTTCACCTAGATTCTGCATTGCAAGGATCAGTTCATGATTATCAACGGAGAAACAATATTCTGAGATTGGAGGATAATCTTCATCATCCTCTTCCTGGTCTACAGCATGCACATTCTTGTTCTCATTCCTATGGTAGGATTTGAATTTGTTGCTCTTGAAGGAGGATCCTTGCTTCTCCGGTTTTGAGGATCCCACTTGTCTCTCCTGGATCCTCTTGTCATCCTCTAGCCGGATAAACCTGAGTGCTCGAGTTCTTACTTCATCTAAATTCCTGCATGGTGTCATAACAAGATCATCATAGAATAATGAATCCTTAAGCAGTCCCATTTTGAAGGCTTCAACAGCCGTAGCCATATCCAAGTTGGGAATGTCCAAGGATTCTTTACTAAATTTAGTTATATAATCCCTTAATGATTCATTATGATTTTGAGTTATCCTGTACAAATCGCTAGTTAATTTTTCAAATTTTCTACTACAAGAGAATTGGTTATTGAATAAATTAACTAAATTAGCAAATGAAGTAATAGAGTAGGGGGGAAGACTTAGCAGCCACTTAAGAGCTGATCCAGTTAGAGTGGATCCAAATCCTTTACATAGGCATGCTTCCTTCAACTTTTCTGGGATAGGATTGATTTCCATCCTTTCCCTGTATTGTGCTATATGCTCCTCTGGATCCGTTGTGCCATCATACAGCTTCATGGTAGGGATATGGAACCTTTTGGGTACCTCTGCATCACAAATTGGTGGTGCAAAGCGAGATACCTTGTGGCTTCCATCTGCAATCTCTGGGATAGGCTTGACTACCCCTGGAACACTTGAGATCATGTCCTTTAGTTTCTGTAATTCCCTGGCCATAGCATGATTGGTACCTGTATCCTGCATGAATCCATGGTTAGTGGTAGGATAATTATTTAAAGTGTTACCTCCCATTGGGTTCAAGTTAGGGAATCCATATTGCTGGGTTTCTGGAATAACGGAGGGACCAGTGGAAGCAATGGTCTGCATTGGAATGAAGTCCCCTTGATGGACATCTAGACTTCCTGTTTGCAAACTTTTTAGGGATCCTGGCATCTGTAAGGATCCTGGTATCTGGGATGATCCTGGAACGAAGGAGGATCCGTGAACCTGGGATGATCCTGGAACAAAGGAGGATCCTTGGCCCTGGAATGATCCTGGAACAAAGTAGGATCCTCGAAACTGCTGTGCCCCCGGATAGGCTCCCGGATTCATGAAGGATCCCATGTATTGAGGATAGGATCCTACAGGCTGAAAATGTGAGTCTGATGTCTGAGTCATTGCTGCCGAGTTGAGATGTGATCCTCTTGAATCCCCTATGATTTGCATGTCCGGGATCCCTGATGGCTGGGAAGTGATTATTGGAGTATCGAAGCTCAAGGATTTGGGCATCAGTGGAGAATGATCCTCTGCCGCTTTCTTTTGTCTTTTGAGATCTCCAATTTCCCTGAGGATCCTTTCGTTAGTTTCATCTTGCCGCTGCATACGATCCTTCATCTGCAAAATTAAAGCAAATACATCACTAGTACTGGGAATAGAAGAATTCATAGCAGAAGAAGATAGAGGTTTAGAGAAAGTGGGAGTTGATCTCTTCTCAGTATTTTTCTGAGATCCTGCCGGTGGAGGAGGCAAGGTGATCTGTGATGAGGTGACCGCAGACATCGCCGTGGACGTGTTCTTCAATGATGAAGCCATGTAACTCTTTGAAATGATTTCGAACAAAAGATTTTCTTATGAATGAAGCACCAATTGCCCCACGGTGGGCGCCAAACTGTTTTGGTCAAAAATCACACAAGGATAATGTAACCAAACTTTATGAAAACGGGGTATGATGCTTGGTTAATTATGAAAGTAAAGGATCACTTCTGTGATAAAGATGCAAAGACACGATGATTTATACGAGGAAAAAGCCCTTGATCAATGAATGATCTCCGGCATAAAAAACCTCGGGTGATGGCAACTACCGATCACCAACTTCAATATAACAAAAATATGATTACAACTTTGGATGATAATGAGCTGAGTACAAGGATCACTATTGCTTTTGGTGTCTAAGTGTGTGAGAGTTGCGTTGTATGTCGTGTGTCCCCTTCCAAATGATGGAGAAGTGGTATTTATACATGTGTAGGTGACCTATTTTAGGTAGCTAAACTAATATTCAGCTCATTACCCCTTTAGAAATGAGATACAATCTAGCCTAAATAGCCGCCCATAAATCAAGCCTAGTTTCCATATCCTGTGCAACGTCTTTCTTCGATTAAGCTCTTGCCATATTTGTGAAGACGCGTCCCTGGATCATGATGTCTAGAGCATATCCTGCTAGATATTCCTGCAAAACAATATTGTATTGAGCGGAAGTGGCCGTTAGTATGAGGATCACCATAATGTCCCATGATCCTGATCCTGAAGTCCTGCTGAGGATCACTGTCTGCCAAAGGAACAAGGATCACTGGTTAGGATCATGTGTAAGGATCATCTATAATAAAAATCCAGCCCTAACACTTCCCATCAGCAGGATTGATAGTGTTTCGGAATGCTTTTCTCAACACCATATCTCCGACTTGGAACTTCCTTATCCTAACATTTTTGTTGTAAGCACCAGCCATTCTTTGTTGGTAGCTTGCCATTCTTATCCTAGCTAGATCCCTGATTTCCTCAATAGTATCCAAATCCTGAGCCAGGATTGTAGCATTCTCTTCAGGATCACGAGCACTTGTTCTAGCAGTTGGGATCACCATCTCTGTTGGGATCACTGCTTCTGCCCCAAATACTAAAGAGAAAGGTGTTTGACCAGTGGCATTCTTGGGAGTTGTCCTATCAGCCCATAGCACATAAGGTAACTCCTCTGCCCATTTTCCCTTCTTGGATCCTAGCTTCTTCTTCAGATTGTTGATGATGATCTTGTTGGATGATTCTGCTTGGCCATTGGCTTGTGGATGAACTGGTGTTGATGTTATCATCTTAATTCCCCAACTGTCACAAAAGTTAGTGGTTCTGCTTCCAATGAATTGGGAACCATTATCACATACAATTTCAGAGGGAATGCCAAATCTAGTTATAATGTTTCTTTTGATAAAGGATATAACTTCTTTTTCTCTGACTTGAGCAAAGGCTTCAGCTTCTATCCACTTAGAGAAGTAGTCAGTCATGGCAAGCATAAATACTTTTCCACCAGGTGCTTTAGGGAGCTTGCCAACTATATCCATCCCCCATCTCATGAATGGCCAAGAGGATGGTATAGGGTGTAGCAGTTCAGCTGGTTGATGAAGGATATTGCTGTGTCTTTGACAAGGATCACATTTCCTAGCATATTCTATAGCATCCCTTTTCATGGTTGGCCAGTAGCATCCTGTTCTAAGGATCCTTGAGAACAATGCCCTGCCCCCAGTGTGGTTTCCACAATCTCCTTCATGGAAGTCTCTCAAAACTTCTTTAATTTCAGGATCCTCGATACATCTTAAATATGGTCCTGCAAGAGATCGTTTATATAGCACATTATTTAGGATTGTGAATTGAGATACCTTAATCCTGAAAGCTCTAGGATTTTCTCCCGTCGGAATCTCCCCGTATTGCAAGTATCTCATGATTGGTGAGATCCATGATCCTGCATAAGATTGAGCTTCTTCACTAGGGATTACTGCAGTATCCTCTTCTATTTCCATGGCCACCTGATTTTTAATAGCAGGAGCCAGGATATGGATGATAGGGATACTTATATCTTCTGGAATCTTTAAGGATGATCCTAGGTTGGCCAATGCATCAGCTTCCGTGTTATCCTCCCTTGGTACCTGTGTTAAGCTGAAAGAGACAAAAGAGAATGCCAATTCTTTGACTATCTCTAAATATTTGGTTAGTTTTTCACCTTTAACAGCATAGGATCCGTTAAAGTGATTGGTGATCAATAATGAGTCTACATATACTTTAAGATATTTCACCCCCATATCCTTAGCAATTTGCAAGCCAGCAATTAAGGCTTCATATTCAGCCTCATTGTTAGTTGCTTGGAACTCACAGGCTATGGAGTGGGGTATTATGTCCCCCTGTGGCGATTTTAGTAGTATCCCGAGCCCTGTGCCCTTGACATTTGAGGATCCATCAGTGTGTAGTATCCAAGGATCCTTGGTCTCATCCAGCTGTTGAACCTCCAATTCTGCTTCTTTTTGTAGATCACTACTGAAATCAGCCACAAAGTCAGCTAGTGCTTGGGATTTAATGGCTGTTCTTGGCTCATATCTTATATCATGGGCACTAAGCTTTACTGCCCACTTAGCCATTCTTCCTGACATCTCTGGTTTCCTGAGGACATTCTTAATTGGAAAGTTAGTTCTAACAACAATAGTATGGGTTTCAAAATAATGCCTTAGCTTAGTTGATGCCATGATTAATGCAAGAATAAGTTTTTCGAGGTGCGAGTACCTGGATTCGGCATCAAGTAAACTCTTACTTACATAGTAGATAGGATATTGTGTACCTTCATGATCCTTAACAAGGACAGCACTTACAGCGGTTGAGGATACCGCCAAATATAAGGATAACACATCTCCTTTTTCGGGCTTTGATAATGCTGGTGCTGAGGACATATATTCTTTAAGGGCTTGTAAAGCATTCTCATGTTTCTCAGTCCATTCAAACTTCTTGTTCTTCCTTAGGATATCGTAAAATTCTTTACATTTTTCTGAGGATTTTGATATGAACCTGTTCAGAGCTGCTATCCTGCCTGTTAGCCTTTGCACATCCTTAGCATTGGCAGGGGACTTGATGTTCACTAGTGCTTTAATTTGCTCCGGAATTGCCTCAATGCCCCTCTGAGTTACCATATATCCTAGGAATTTACCTGCCTTAACACCAAAGTGGCATTTTGAAGGATTAAGCTTCATGTTATAATTATCAAGGATATCAAATGCTTCTTCCAATTTGATTTGACTACCATATCATCTATGTATACTTCCATAGTTTGTCCAATTTGATCTTTGAACATCATATTCACCAGCCTTTGATATGTTGCACCTGCATTTCTTAATCCAAAAGGCATGGCAATATAGCAATACAAACCTGTTGGGGTCATAAAGGCTGTATCCTCTTGGTCAGATGGTTCCATCTGAATTTGTTGGAATCCAGATGATGCATCCATAAAGGTCAACAGTTCATGTCCCGCCGTTGCATCCACCATGGAGTCAATGTGGGGTAATGGGAAAGGATCCTTGGGACATGCCTTATTCAGATCGGTGAAATCGACACATACCCTCCACTTTCCATTTTTCTTTTGGACAACAACCACATTGGCTAGCCATTTTGGATATTTACCTCTCTGATCATACCTGCTCGAAGTAGTCTCTCTACTTCTTCTTGGATAATGGCATTCCTTTCTGGTGCAAACTTCCTCCTTTTTTGATGGATTGGTTTTATAGACCTGTCAATGCCAAGTTTATGAGTTATGATATCCTTAGATATACCTGTCATATCTTCGTGCTTCCATGCAAAGGTAGACTTTCTTCTTTTGAGGAAGGATATCATATCTTCTTTCATCTTGCCAAGGATCCCTGATCCGATATAGATTTTTGATTCAGGATCACTAGGATCCAAGAGGATTTCATCCACATCTTGTTCCCTTGCCTCCAAGACATTCCTCGGAGGATACTGTAATTGCTATTGCTCCCTTGGCTTCGAGGTTGGCTTCATGGATGAGGTATAACAATCCTTAGCCTCCTGCTGATCACTGTCGATCTTGATTATTCCCCATGGGCTAGGGAGCTTCACACATTGATGGTAGGTGGATGGGACTGCTTTCATATCATGTATCCAAGGCCTGCCAAGGATAACATTGCAACAAGATAAACAGTCAATAACACAAAATTTCTGATAATTATGTAATCCTTCCACGTAGATTGGGAGTTTGATGTCCCCCAGAGTTTTCTTCGTTTCTCCACCGAACCCTACAAGCACAGAGGATCTTGGTGTGATGTCTGATTCTGGGATACCCATTTTCTTCAGAACATCAAGCTGGATAATGTTCACTGAGCTTCCTCCATCGATAAGGATCCTGCGGACAAAATGGTTAGAGATAAAGAGAGTAATAACTAAACTATCATGATGAGGATCCTGAATGTTAATGCGATCATCCTCATCAAACGTTATCATCTTCCCTTCTGAGACACTTGATGTTCTAATAGGTCTTTCTCCATTATCCATTTTTGATTCCTTTGCATGCCTTTTGGCCGCCGAGAAGGATGTACCACAGATGTCTGATCCTCCGGAAATAAAGTTGATCACTTGTGCATTTGCCGGAGGTGCTGGAGCCTTTTCAGGGATCCTTTCAGGATCCTGAGTCCTTTGCTTTTTTCTTCCCAACAATTCTTTTAGGTGCCCCTTGCTTAACAGATATACAATTTCTTTTCTTAAAGCTATGCATTCTTCAGTTAGATGCCCGAAATCCTCATGGTAGGCACACCATTTTGACTTGTCTTTAGTCCCGGATGGTTTATCATTCTTCCTGGGCCACCTAGCTTTTTCTCCTAAATTCTGCATTGCAAGGATTAGTTCATGATTATCAACGGAAAAACAATATTCTGAGATTGGAGGATAATCTTCATCATCCTCTTCTTGGTCAACAGCATGCACATTCTGGTTGTCATTTCTATGGTAGGACTTGAACTTATTGCTCTTGAAGGAGGATCCTTGCTTCTCCTGTTTTGAGGATCCTACTTGTCTCTCCTGGATCCTCTTGTCATCCTCTAGCCGGATGAACCTGAGTGCCCGAGTTCTTACTTCATCTAGGTTCCTGCATGGTGTCATAACAAGATCATCATAGAACAATGAATCCTTAAGCAGTCCCATTTTGAAGGCTTCAACAGCCGTAGCCATATCCAAGTTGGGAATGTCCAAGGATTCTTTACTGAATTTAGTTATATAATCCCTTAATGATTCATTATGACTTTGAGTTACCCTATATAAATCACTAGTTAATCTTTCAAATTTTCTACTACAAGAGAATTGGTTATTGAATAAATTAACTAAATTAGCAAATGAAGTAATAGAGTAAGGGGGAAGACTTAGCAGCCATTTAAGAGCTGATCCAGTAAGAGTGGATCCAAATCCTTTACATAGGCATGCTTCCTTCAACTTTTCTGGGATAGGATTGATCTCCATCCTCTCCCTGTATTGTGCTACGTGTTCCTCTGGATCCGTTGTACCATCATACAGCTTCATAGTAGGGATATGGAACCTTTTGGGTACCTCTGCATCACAAATTGGTGGTGCAAAGCGAGATACCTTATGGCTTCCATCTGCAATCTCTGGGATAGGCTTGACTACCCCTGGAACACTTGAGATCATATCTTTTAGCTTCTGCAACTCCCTGGCCATAGCATGATTGATACCTGTATCCTGCATGAATCCATGGTTAGTGGTAAGATAATTATTTAAAGTGTTACCTCCCATTGAGTTCAAGTTCGTGAATCCATATTGCTGGGATTCTGGGATAATGGAGGGACCAGTGGAAGAAATGGTCTGCATTGGAATGAAGTCCCCTTGATGGACGTCTAGACTTCCTGTTTGCAAACTTTTTAGGGATCCTGGCATCTGGAAGGATCCTGGTATCTGGGATGATCCTGGAACAAGGAGGGATCCTTGAAATTGCTGTGCTGCCGGATAGGCTCCTGAATTCATGAAGGATCCCATATGCTGGGGATAGGATCATGCCGGCTGAAAGTGTGGGCCTGATGCCTGAGTCATTGCTGTTGATCCGAGGTGCAATCCTCTTGATTCTCCCATAATTTGCACGTCTGGAATTCCCGATGGCTGAGAAGTGATCATTGGAGTATCAAAGCTCAAGGATTTGGGCATTAGTGGGGAATGATCCTCTGCCGTTTTCTTTTGTCTTTTGAGATCTCCAATTTCCCTGAGGATCCTGTCATTAGTTTCATCCTGCCGCTGTATGCGATCCTTCATCTGCAAAATCAAAGTAAATACGTCACTAGTACTGGGAGTATAAGAATTCATAGCAGAGGAAGATGGAGGTTTAGAATTAGTAGGAGTTGGTCTCTTCTCAGCATTCTTCTGGGATCCTGCCGGTGGAGGAGGCAGAGTGTTCTGAGACGAGGTGACTGCAGACATCGCCGTGGACATGTTTTTCAATGAAGAAGCCATGTAATTCTTTGAAATGATTTCAAACAAAAGGTTTTCTTATGAATGAAGCACCAATTGCCCCACGGTGGGCGCCAAACTGTTTTGGTCAAAAATCACACAAAGGATAATGCAACCAAACTCTATGTAAACGGGGTATGATGCTTGGTTTGTTGAAAAAGTAAAGGATCACTTTCACTATGAAATATGCAAAGACACAATGATTTATACGAGGAAAAAGCCCTTGATCAATGTATGATCTCCGGCATAAAAAACCTCGGGTGATGGCAACTACCGATCACCAAACTTTTATATAAGAAAAGTAGTTACAACTTCGGATGATAATGAGCTGGGTACAAGGATCACTATAGTTTCGAGTGTCTAAGCGTGTGAGAATTGTGTTGTGTGTTCTTCCGAATGGGGAAGAGTGTTATATATACAAGTGTAGGTGACCTATTTTAGGTAAAAAGACTAATAATCAGCTCATTACCCCTTTAGAAACAAAAGTAAATCTAGCCTAAATTATCACCCTTAAATCATGCCAAGTTTCCATATCCTTCACAACGTCCATCTCCGATTAAGCGCATGCTATAGTTGTAAAGACGCGTCCTGTGATTGTGATGCTTAAGAGCGGATCCTGCTAGATGTCCTGCAAAACAACATTAAATTCAACGAAAGCAACTGTTAGCATGAGGATCCTATGATGGTCCGTGATCCTGATCCTGGAACTCTGCTGAGGATCACTATCTGCCAAAGAAACAAGGATCACTGGTTAGGATCACACGTGAGGATCATGTATTGTAAAAATCCAGCCCTAACAATAACAACATAAGATCAAAGCCAAAAAAGATTAAAAATATTTTATTAACAAAGGATTAACCTTCAAAAGTTGTCAAAATTGCCAACCCACGTTTCTACCAGCAAAACGTGGCCCGTCCACATGGGTTGGCAACGGGTGTCCATTGTTTGTGCGGTCAAAGCATGCAGGTAATAAAAGGCGGCAGGATCACAATGGCTTCATCCCCCAAACAGAGGATCCCTCCACCATTTGTAATCCTACCTATTGTCCAAAGGATCCTGGATCCTTAACCCTAAAGCTATTGTTCAAATACAAACCAACCATTGTTCAACAAAAACAACCATCAAAACTAAAAAATTGGGCTCCGGCTATGTCTAGAAATGTCCATCATTGCCCAATCATGCAGCCTACGCCTTCGCTGCATCACCACCTCCAGCTCCATTAGCTTCACCACCATGATCCTTGCCACTGCTTCCAGCCTCATTCGTCAGGATCTCCTCAGCTTCCTCCTCATCGTCCAGCTCAGCCAACCTTGCCTTCCAGCCTTCCACATCCCAGGTGCTCCTATCAAAGTTGGGATCCTGAGCTTCCAAGGCCATCTGCAGTTTGGTCTTATACATTGCAATGGCAGCAGAGACTTTGGCATCCTGGGTGATCTCATGCTTTTCGTAGTCAGTATTGATCAACACCTTGGCTGTCTCATTTTTGGCATTCTGGAGGTCTTTTTGGAGGTCGGCAATCTTGAGATCCTTGAGCAGTGTAACTTGTTGGAGGTCAGCAATCTTCCTATCCTGCTCCTCAATGTTCCCCACATAGTCTTCAATCTCAGCAAATTTCTGCAAAGAGGATGAAGAACAGTTCAAGACCAGGTGATCCTCAAACAAGCAGGATATGTAGATAGGGATAGTGATCCTTACATCGTTGAAGTACTCGAGGAATTGGTGGCGGATCAGAGGCAGACCTTGCAGATCCTCAGCTTCAGAGGCTTTTCTTTTCTTGGTGCCTCCCGTTCCTTTGGAGGGTGCCTTGGCGATCGAAGCAATTGGGCTAGCAGGAAGCTTTTTCTTGGAGGATCGGACGTTATCCAGATCTGTCACGCTGAACTTAGAAGCGGATTTGGAAGCTTTTCCAGCACCTGCACAATCAAAGCAAGATAAGTATCCTTATCTTACTTATATTTAACTACTTATTTGAATTTTTAAACAGGATACTTAGTTGACATGGTGACTGAGCCTGAGGATACCTCTTGTGAATCCTGGGTGATTGTCTTGAATGATCTTGTTTCAGGACAGAGTCTTCTAAAAGCAGCGAGTCTTTCCTCAGTGACAGGAGATGCTATGAGATGTGAGAGGGTAACAGCTGCATAACAAAAAACAAAGGGTGTCAGTGGTCCTTATACAAAAAGAAGACTGTCTGGTGATCCTTCTCAGGATCCTCTATCCTACCATGGGTGGCCCATTTCCTTGGTAGATCCTTTCCGTTGGGGATAGAATCTCTTTTGACGAAGAAGAAACGCCGTTTCCAATTGGTGTCGTTCTTGGTGGCTTTAAAAATTTGGTGTTCTTCACCAGGCTTACGTTTGAACAAGTATCGGTGGGATCCAAAGGTAGTGAGATCATACATCTCGGCCAACTCTGACATTCCTAGGTCAATCCCCTCCTGCTCAATGATCCTCTCAAGGGTATACAAAACCCTCCAGATCATTGGCATAGCTTGGATATAAGAAATACCAGTTAGAGAGATGAAGGATTGGGTAAAGGCCGGAAAAGGATAGGTGTAGCCTATGGTGAACGGGGTAACAGGAAAGGCAACTCAATTTTCAGAAATATGATCACTCAAAGCAGTGGGATCATAAGGTTTAAAGAAGGTGTTCGCCGGAAAGCAGTGCCGGATTCTATCGATCTGTGGATCAGTGAAACAACAGCGTTCTTTTGCGGAATCTTTGATGATCCCCTGACTTTTCAGTGGGCTGTTTTTTGGGTGATCCTTAGCGGGAGAGTTCCGGAGCATCATTTTCTACGAAGTGATGGTAAAAGAAATAAAACAGAGTAAGAGAAGGAAGAAGATGAAGAGAGAATACCTGATTGATCTTCGGATGAGATTATAAAGGGAGTTTCCCTAAGATTTAAATGCAAACTGATCCTATCTCTAACTCCTATTTATAATCATGATCTTGCAGGGTAGTTATTTCTGTGACGTCAGGATTGCAACGGATAGTTCAATATAAACGGCTATATATCCGTTAGTTAGTTGCGGATAAGATCAACAAAATATAACTCGCTTATTTTACATAATTACTCCTTATATTTTGGGGGCAATTATTAGGGGAGGATTTTCTAATGACCCTTGATCCTCATGTGTTATCCTGTTTAGTGATCCTTACTTCTGTGACAGATGGTGATCCTCAGAAGTATTTCAGGATCAGGATCATGGATCGTCCTAAGGATCCTTATACTAATGATTGTTCACTTTGAATTCGGTATTGTTTTGCAGGAGTAACAGCTTGGAATTAGTCTTGGTAACGTCCCTGAAGAATATTCCACGGTTATTCTGCACGTGCTTGACTGGAAATGGACGTTGTGGAGAACGTGGGGAGAAGGCACAAATAGTGGGATGTTAGTTAGCTTAGTTAACTTCTATTTTTAAAGGGGTAGCGAGCTAGTTTTTAGAACACTTGGCTAATTTTGGCTACACACACTCGTACAACTGCACTCAATAGCTTACAGCAAAACACTTAGCAATTTTCACACATTTCTACACGATACACTATAGTGATCCTTGTACCTAGCTCACTATCATCCAAAGTTATAAAGAATTATTGTTTAATTTGAGTTGGTGATCGGTAATTTCCATCACCCGAGGTTTTTTATGCCGGAGATCATTCATTGATCAAGGGCTTTTTCCTCGTACAAATCATTGTGTCACTTGTGCAATACATTTCTGAGTGATCCTCATTGTTGTTTACCAATTCAAGCATCATACCCCTTAACAGAGAGTTTGGTTGCATTATCCTTGTCTGATTTTTAACCAAAACAGGCATCAAGCAAACTCTTACTTACATAGTAAACAGGATGTTGTTGTACCTTCGTGATCCTTAACAAGGACGGCACTTACTGCTTTTGAGGATACTGCAAGATATAAGGATAACACATCTCCTTTTTCTGGTTTCATCAAGGCAGGAGCTGAGGACAGGTAATCCTTGAGAGCTTTGAGAGCATTTTCGTGCTTTTCAGTCCAATCAAATTTCTTGTTCTTCCTCAAAATGTCATAGAACTCTTTGCATTTCTCTGAGGATTTGGATATGAATCTGTTCAAAGCTGCAATCCTGCCTGTTAGCCTCTGAACATCCTTAGTGTTGGCAGGGGACTTGATGTTTATTATAGCTTTGATTTGCTCTGGACTGGCTTCAATGCCCCTCTTTGTCACCATATATCCTAAGAATTTACCTGCTTTAACACCAAAGTGACACTTGGAAGGATTAAGTTTCATGTTATATTTGTCAAGGATATTGAATGCTTCCTCCAAGTCTCTTAGGTAATCCTCAGCCTTTTTAGATTTAACCACCATGTCGTCTATATAAACTTCCATAGTGTGTCCAATCTGATCCTTGAACATCATATTACCAGCCTGCTCGGAGTAACTTTTCTACCTCTTCCTGGATAATAGCATTTCTTTCTGGTGCAAACTTCCTCCTCTTTTGATGGATTGGTTTGAACGACCTGTCAATGCCAAGTTTGTGAGTGATTACATCTTTAGATATACCTGTCATGTCTTCGTGTTTCCATGCAAAGGTAGTTTTTCTCCTTTTGAGGAAGGATATTAGGCCTTCTTTCATTTCGCCAAGGATCCCTGATCCTATGTAAATTTTATACTCATGATCATGAGGATCCATAAGGATTTCTACTACATCCTGCTCTCTTGCCTCCAAGACATCTCTCGGAGGTTGCTTTGATTGCTATTGCTCCCTTGACTTTAAGGCTGGTTTCATCGATGAAGTGTAGCAGTTCTTAGCCTCCTGCTGATCACTATCAATTTTCACTATCCCCCATGGGCTAGGAAGCTTCACACATTGATGATAAGTGGATGGGACTGCCTTCATGTCGTGTATCCAAGGCCTGCCAAGGATAACGTTACAACAAGAAAAACAATCAATAACACAAAACTTTTTGTAAGAATGTAGCCCTTCAATATAGATTGGGAATTTAATGTCCCCAGAGTATTCTTAGTCTCGCCACTGAATCCCACAAGCACTTAGGATCTTGGTATGATATCGGATTCAAGAATATTCATTTTCTTAAGAACATCAAGTTGGATGATATTGACAGAGCTCCCTCCGTCTATAAGGATCCTGCGAACAAAATGGTTAGAAATAAAAAGAGTAATAACCAAACCATCGTGATGAGGATCCTGAATGTCGACACGATCGTCCTCATCAAAAGTTATGATTTTTCCTTTAGTGACACTGGATGTTCGAATGGGTCTATCTCCATTATCCATCTTGGTTTCCTTTGCATGTCTTTTAGCTGCAGAAAAGGATGTTCCGCAAATGTCTGATCCTCCAGATATAAAATTTACAACTTGTGCGTCTGCTGGAGGGGCTGGAGCTTTCTCTGGGATCCTTTCAGGATCCTGAGTTCTTAACTTCTTTCTCCCCAATAATTCTTTCAAGTGCCCCTTGCTCAACAAGTATCCAATTTCTTTTCTCAATGCGATCCATTCTTCTGTGAGATGCCCAAAATCCTCGTGGTATGCACACCATTTTGATTTATCTTTAGTTGCAGCTGGTTTGTCATTTTTTCTCGGCCACTTGGCTTTATCACCTAGATTCTGCATCGCAAGGATTAGTTCATTGTTATCAACAGAAAAACAGTATTCAGAAATTGGAGGATAATCCTCATCATCCTCTTCCTGTTCTACAGCATGCACATTCTGGTTATCAGATTTGTTGTAGGATCTGAACTTGTTGTTCCTGAATGAGGATCCTTGCTTCTCTTGCTTTGAGGATCCTGCTAATCTTTCCTGGATCCTTTTGTCATCCTCTAGCCGGATGAACCTAAGTGCCCGGGTTCTTACCTCATCTAGATTCGTGCAAGGTGTCATAACGAGATCATCATAGAATAATGAATCCCTAAGCTATCCCATTTTAAAGGCTTCAACAGCCGTAGCAATATCTAAGTTAGGGATATCTAAGGATTCTTTACTAAACTTAGTGATATAATCTCTTAATGATTCATTATGACCTTGGGTTATCCTATATAGATCACTAGTTAAACGCTCAAATTTTCTACTACAAGAAAACTGGTTATTGAACAGGTTAACTAGATTAGCAAACGAGGTAATAGAATAAGGGGGAAGACTTAGCAGCCATTTAAGAGCCGATCCAGTAAGAGTGGATCCAAATCCCTTGCACAGACATGCTTCCTTTAACCTTTATGGGATGGGATTGATCTCCATCCTTTCCCTGTATTGTGCTATGTGCTCTTCAGGATCCGTTGAGCCATCATATAACTTCATGGTCGGCACGTGGAACCTCTTGCGTATCTCAGCATCACAGATGGGTGGTGCAAAACGAGATATCTTATGGCTCCCATCCGCAATCTCCGGGATAGGCTTGACTACTCCTGGAACACTCGATATCATATCCTTCAGCTTTTGCAATTCCCTAGCCATAGCATGATTGATACCTGTATCCTGCATAAGGCCATGGTTAGTGGTATAAGAATTATTGAAAGTGTTACCTCCCATTGGGTTCAAATTTGGAACACCGGATGTGAATCCATATTGCTGAGACTCTGGAATGATTGAAGGACCGGTTGAAGCAATGGTCTGCATTGGAATGAAATCTCCTTGATGGATATCCAAATTCCCTGATTGCAAACTCCTTAAGGATCCCGGAATCTGGAAGGATCCATGAAACTGAGAGGATCCTTGAACATGAGAGGATCCATGAACCAAAGAGGATCCTTGAACCTGAGAGGATCCTTGAACCTGCGAGGATCCTTGAACCTGCGAGGATCCTTGAACCTGAGAGGATCCTTGAACCTGAGAGGATCCTTGAACTGGCCAGAATCCTTGAATCTGTTGCGCCCCCAAGTAGCCTCCTGAGCAAGCGAAGGATCCTACATGTTGAAGGAGAGATCATGCTGGTTGAAAGTATGATCCTGAGGCCTGAGTCATTGCTGATGATCCATAGTGCACTCCTTTTGGTCCTCCCACATATTGAACATCTGGAACCACTGAAGGATGAGAAGTCATGACCGGAGTATCGAAATTCAAAGATCTGGGCATCAATGGGGAATGATCCTCTGCCGATCTCTTCTGTTTCTTGATATCTCCAATTTCTCTAAGAATCCTTTCATTGGTCTTATCCTGCTGCTGTATGTGCTCCTTCATCTGCAAAATTAAAGTAAATAAGTCACTAGTAGTAGGAGTATAAGAAGCAGAAGAAGTTGGTGGTTTTGAGAAAATGGGAGTTGGTTTCTTCTCGGCATTTTTTCTGAGATCCAGAAGGTGGTGGAGGCAAAGGTGGAATGCCCTGGGATGAATTGACTGCAGACATCGCACTGGAAGTGTTCTTTGATGATGAAGCCATCTGCTTGGATGCAATGAAGCAAAATGATCACAAAAAGAAGAATTTCTTAGGAATGAAGCACCAATTGCCCCATGGTGGGCGCCAAACTGTTTTGGTCAAAAAATCAAGCAATGATAATGCAACCAAACTCTCTGTTACGGGGAATGATGCTTGAATTATTGAACGATATGAAGGATCACTTTCAAATGCAATGAACAAAAAACACCAAGATTTATACGAGGAAAAAGCCCTTGATCAATGAATGATCTCCGGCATAAAAAAACCTCGGGTGATGGAAACTACCGATCACCAACTCAAATTAAACAAGAGATCTGTTACAACTTCGGATGATAACGAGCTAATTACAAGGATCACTACAGTGGAAAGTGCACAAAAAAGTGTAACCGCCAAGTGAATTGTCAAGAGCTGGTGAAAGCAGTTACGAGTGTGTGTTAAGCTAAAAATAGCCAAGTGTTCTAAATTTAGCTCGTTATCCCCTTAAAAATGGAAAATATCTAAACTAACAAACTATCCGCATTTCGTGTAGAACCTGCATTTAATCTTTTTGGGGAAAATACGTCAGTTTACACTGGGAAATACATTCAACCGACACTTTTTGTAAAAGGTTTAATAAAATTGATTTGAATGCACAAGGCACAAACTCTTTATAACTTGGGATAATTAATCAATTAAATCTTGTAAAAGAATTACATGTTCACTATGCGTTCAGTCGCCCGGGTCGTGTCGGGTTTAAGGTTAATAGACACGCCACGAAGCATAAAGCCGTGGCGGGAAAACCAACGGTTATACCTTTATAAATATAGACACATTGTCGGGTGTACACCTACACTCGCGTGTCAAGGTCGTGGCCATTTCGTAAAATAATGCCAAGGATATCCGGGACATGGTCATTAAACTCCCAAAGGTGTAAAGCCAACAAAACCAATTTTTAAACGGGTCACATTGATAGTACCTAACTACTAATGAGTTAGGGTCAATTGCCCGACCAAGCGGTATTTTTATATACCGTAACCCAAGCCCGTATAACGGAAAATAAGTCAAAAGTATTTACCTGAGCAAGTAATAACTCAATAAACAAATGCAAGTATCTTTTACTGGTCTCCTATTTTGGAACGAAGGTTTATAACAACCTATTAGAATCCTAACGGGCCTTTAATTTAGCCTTAGCTTAGACCGGTCAGTTTCGAAGGATAAATACGGTTTAATCGCGTGAAAGACGAAAACCGGGAATGGAATGTGGTTTAGACCCAACAAGTTTGAAGACTTGTTTCATATGGGGAATATAACCACACTCTGGATTTTGAAGTAAAAACAATAAGGTTTGACCCGTTTCGGCTAGTTTATGTAAACTAGTTACATAAACCGAATCGTAGGCGTAAAACGCGTAACGGGTAACCGTAAGAGTCCTACACAGGTTTCCTAAGTTAATATGCTCTAAAGAGGTTGTGGTATCAGTAGGATACCTTCCAATATGCCCATAACGAGTTTAATCCCAATATACGCCCCGTAGGGGTGTTTCGGTCGTTTTAAAGATTATAAAAGAGGTTTCCGAGTTCTACAGGAAACCTGAGTTTTCCGAATAGGTTATAAAGTTCAAAATACTTTATTTATTCATTAAAATCAGTAGCAACTGGATTCGGGTCAAAATACCTTGTAGAACTCATTTTACGTCTGAAAAGGGCATATTCGGTATTTACCGAATCAATGCCATAACCGCAGGTTATGAACAGGTTAAAAATAATTAAAAATCTTTAAAAATCCCAAAATATTATTTTATTTCAGTGTACAAAAGGTTTGGTGTCGAAATTTGGGTTTAGATAGGTTTTATGCTAATTGCGCCGTTTTATTACTAAAGTTTCCGTAATTGCGCTATTTGGCATAACTCCTATTCTAGACCTCGGATTGACATGAAATTTTAGGGACATGTTTAGAAATCAGTAACTAAGGTTATTGTTCTTTCACATGTCCAAAATTCTCGTTTTAAAGTTAAAAGGGCGTTATGGTCAACATTTAAGCATATAACGGAAATGTGCAAATGACTCGGACAAACAACGAACCGGTCACAGAGGGTTATACCATCGTGTAACCTGGCCCTAAGAGAGTCCTAAGGCATATCTAAATCATACCATAACGGGTCAGAACTGAAGTCAAAGCAAAAGTCAAAGTTTTGCGACTTTCGGTTCCGAACCGGGTCAAAACAGTAAATGGTCGGATCAAACAAGCTTAGACCAGTTATAATACTTATTATCATGTTATATGAGTGTCAAAACAGGTTACACGCCATCTACATTACTGATTATGCATAAAATCGAAAGTTAGCATTCTGTTGACTTTTTCTAAGCAACTTTGACCCGACATTTGGACTAGTTAGAGTGGGAATCAGAGGGTGCCCTATTAAGGGTTTAAAGCCCACATGATTACCAACATATAACTACCTTTATTTCAATTAATCACTGAACCATTTGTGATTAACCGTTAAGTCAATCGTTAATTACGACGGATTGACTCTTAAGCTATAACTAGGCAAAAACTAAACCACAAAGGGTTAAACATACTTACAGAAGTTTGGTACACGACCAGAGATGCTAAGAGAGAAAGCTTGAGCTCCAGAAGTGATCAAGAAAGCAGATGAAGGTGTGAAGAACATTGTTGCAACTCATGGCCCTTTTATAGTAAATTTAGGACCTTAAATCATTGCCACACAAGTCTACAAGTGTTCTTAGACCACCAACATGTGTCCCTGAGCGCTAGGGGACGTTTAGGGGGCGCCCATGTTGCTCATTATGGCTCATATGTCGGTTAAAACACCAAACAGTGCTTCTGTCCGACTTTTCGGCATCTGGGAGGCTGACGCGGCCCGCGTAAATGATACATCAACTCTTACGTGGCCCGCCTGAATCCTAATGTCAGAGCCCATATCTTTCCTATCAGCGCGGCCCGCGTAAAGCCCCTTGATACTTTTACGCGGCCCGCCTGAGACCTAAAAGTAAGATTTTTCAAATCTTTTCAATTATTACTGTTGGCCTTTGGCGATTCGAAGGGGTAACTTTGCGTTTTGGGCCTCTTTTAATTACGTATAAGGGCCCCGTGACTTTTACCCACGCCGTTCAGTCCTCGGTTAATTTATTACTACCCGAAAAGTCCTAACTTTCATTGTTGACGCTTTTAATCCCTCGCATACGAATTTGATCATAACTTTCTCGTTTTAAAACGGAACTTCGCGAAATTTATATCGTACATTCTAGTGAGCGTATTTTACTGTCACAAAGTCTCGGGTTTGTTAAAGGGTCACTCAGAGGTATAACTTAAACATGTTGACACATTTAACCCCTGTAGTTTGTAATCTCTCACTTTCTTCCACATTTCGTTCCGTACGATCCATGATTTATTCGTTTGAAGGTACGAGCATCATTTAGGGTTACTGTACAGTATATTTATCACTTGTTGACATTTTAAACCCTCAGATTCACATACTTTCAATGTTTGTCAACTTTAGTCCTTCTTTAGCATTTATTACCACGTGTAAACTTATGACACGTGTCAATACAATATAGGACGCAAAAAATTCGAGGTGTTACATCCTCACCCCCTTAAAAGAAATCTCGACCTCGAGATTTATTGAAACAAATGAGGGTATTTTTCTTTCATCGTGGACTCTACCTCCCACGTATACTCGGGACCTCTATGGGCATCCCATTTTACCTTCACAATCGGAATATACTTCCTGCGAAGCTTCTTAACCTGTCGATCCTCGATCAACACAGGTTTTTCAACAAACTTTAAGCTCTCATCGATGTGTACATCTATATGCGGTATAACCAGTGATTCATCAGCGAAACACTTTTTCAGATTACAGATGTGGAACACATTGTGGATACCACTGAGATCTTCCGGTAAGTTTAATTTGTAGGCAACCGATCCGACACGTTCGATTACCTCGAAGGGTCCAATATATCTCGGGCTTAACTTGCCTTTCTTACTGAATCGCATCACCCCCTTCCAGGGTGATACTTTAAGCAATACCTTGTCGCCTACTTCGAAATTGAAAGGCTTACACTTTAAATCTGCATAACTTTTCTGCCTGTCTCGGGCAGCTTTCAATCGATAGCGAATTTGGACAATCTTGTCCGTTGTTTCAAATATAATATCAGGTCCTGTCATCTGGACATCTCCAACTTCTGCCCAACAAACGGGCGTTCTACACTTTCTACCATATAAGGCTTCAAAAGGTGCAACCTTAATACTCGTATGGTAGCTGTTGTTATAGGAGAACTCGACCAAGGGTAGGTGGTTATCCCAACTACCACCTAAGTCGATCGCACATGCACGAAGCATGTCTTCCAACGTTTGGATTGTACGCTCACTCTGTCTATCTGTCTGAGGGTGGTAAGCCGTACTGAAGTTCAAACGTGTGCCCAAAGATTGTTGGAAACTTTTCCAAAAGTGTGACGTGTACCTGGTATCTCTATCAGAGATAATAGACACAGGCACGCCATGAAGGGCTACAATCTTATCTACAAACAACTGGGCTAACATATCGAAGCTATGAGTCTCCTTTATGGGTAGGAAATGTGCTGACTTGGTCAGTCTATCAACTATTACCCATATTGTATCGTTTCCCTTCTTTGTCTTTGGCAACTTGGTGATGAAATCCATCGTCACCATCTCCCATTTCCACTCGGGAAGTTCACGCCGTTGCAGCAAGCCTGACGGCTTTTGATGTTCAGCTTTTCCTTGCGCACAAGTCAAACACTTTGCTACATAGGTGGCTATAGACTTCTTCAAGCCTATCCACCAAAAGTTTGCCTTCAAGTCCTGGTACATTTTATCAGCTCCAGGATGAACGGAATATCGGGAACTGTGGGCTTCCTGAAGGATAACGTCTCGAAGACCTCCGTACACAGGAACCCATATCCTTCCATTCAATCTCAGAATTCCGTCTTTGCCATAGGATAACTGCTCTTCAGTTACCCCTAGCTTTTCGTTAGGATAGTTAGCTTCTGACATAGCTTCTTTCTGTGCAGCTAACAAACTCTCATTCAGACTATACTTAATTTCAATGCTCTTGGCATTGATCCTTATTGGCTTCACTCTTTCTTTTCTGCTTAAGGCATCTGCGACTACGTTGGCCTTGCCTGGATGGTATCTTATTTCACAGTCATAATCGTTCAGGGTTTCCATCCAACGTCGCTGCCTCATATTCAAATCTTTCTGATTGAACAGGTGCTGGAGGCTCTTGTGATCAGAATAGATCACAAACTTAATACCATACAAATAGTGCCTCCATAGCTTTAGTGCAAATACAACGGCACCCAATTCCAAGTCATGGGTGGTGTAATTCTTTTCATGCACTTTTAATTGTCGCGAAGCATAGGCAATCACCTTGCCCTTCTACATAAGCTCACAACCCATCCTGGTGTGCGATGCGTCACAATACACTACAAATTCTTCCATTCCTTCTGGTAATGTCAACACAGGAGCATTGCTTAGCTTCTGTTTGAGGATATCAAAAGCTTCTTGCTGCTTAGGGCCCCAATTAAACTTTATATTCTTTCTAGTTAAAGAAGTTAGGGGTGCAGCAATCCTTGAGAAATTTTCGATGAAGTGCCTGTAGTATCCTGCTAGACCTAGGAAACTGCGGATCTCCGTAGGCGTCTTCGGCTCCTGCCAATTCATGACGGCTTAAACCTTGGCGGGATCCACCTGGATACCATGCTCACTGACTACATGTCCAAGGAATTGGACTTCTCGTAGCCAAAATTCACATTTAGAGAATTTGGCATAAAGCTTTTCTTGATGAAGCAATTTAAGAATACATCGCAGATGCTTCTCGTGGTCAGCTTGACTTTTCGAGTATATGAGGATGTCATCGATGAAGACAATGACAAATTTATCCAATTAAGGCTTACAAACGCGATTCATGAGATCCATGAATGCGGCAGGTGCATTAGTGAGCCCAAAAGGCATCACTAAGAACTCGAAATGACCATAGCGAGTCCTAAATGCAGTCTTGTGCACATCTTCGTCTTTAACCTTCAATTGATGGTAGCCTGACCTTAGATCAATTTTGGAAAAATAGCTCGCTCCTTGCAACTGATCGAACAGATCATCGATCCTGGGCAAAGGATACCTATTCTTGATTGTAACTTTATTAAGCTCCCGGTAATCGATGCATAGACGCATCGAACCATCTTTCTTCTTGACGAACAGGATTGGTGCTCCCCAAGGAGATGAACTTGGTCTAACAAAACCTTTGGCTAGCAGATCATCTAGCTGTGTCCTTAATTCTTTCATTTCCGTGGGTGCCAACCTATAAGGTGCTCTTGCGAAAGGCGCTGCTCCTGGAATGATGTCGATACTGAATTCCACTTGCCTATCTGGTGGCAAACAAGGTAGTTCTTCCGGGAAAACTTCAGGATAGTCAGAGATGACTGGGATATCTTCAATCTTGGGTTTCTCCTCACTAATAGTCACATGTGCCATATAAATGACACATCCTTTCTTCAAACATCTGGATGCCTTTAGCATGGACACTTACGCAGGCAATCCATGCCGAGTATCTCCCTGAATAGTAAGTGTTTCTCCAGTCGGAGTCTTGATCACCACTTGTTTCTTGTTGCATACAATCTGAGCTTGGTTATGCGATAACCAATCTATACCCAATACTACGTCGAAACCAGCTAGTTTAAAGGGTAACAGGGATAAAGGAAATGAGTGATTCCTAATGGATATAACACATCCATCTAAAACAGTTGAGACTGTTCCCATAGTCCCATCAGCTAGTTCTACTTCATATTTCACATTCAAGGTTTTAACAGGCAATTTTAACAACTCACAAAACTTATCATCCACAAAGGATTTATCTGCTCCAGAATCAAATAACACTCTTGCGAATACATCATTGATAAGAAACGTACCGGTTATGACGTTGTCGTTCTAGATAGCCTCTTGAACATTCATCTGAAAGACCCTGGCATTGGTCTTTTTCCCTTCTTCAGCCTTCTTCACTATCTTCGGGCAGTTAGTCTTGATGTGCCCTTTTTCGTTGCAACTATAACAAGTTGCATCCTTGAGTTTCTTGCACTCAAGAGTCCTATGTTCAGAGGACTTGCAAATCCCACATGCCTTCGGCTGGGATTTCTGCTCATATCTCCACTTTCCGAAGTGGTGCTTCTTGCAAACATTGCACTTGGGCCTATCGCCCGACTGTCGGTCATTCTTCTTGGTCTCCGATCCCTTCTTGTGGTCACGATTCCCCCGGTGCTTCTTGCTTGACCTACGTGAATCATCATCTTCACGTTTCCTCTTCTCACCGTTAGCATTTCTCAGAGATCTCTGTCTTACTGCATCCAGCATAAGAGACAGAGATATATCTGCCACGGATCTAAATGTAGCAGGCCTAGAAGCCTTCACGCTAGCTTTTATCTCTGGGGCCAAACCCCCAATGAAACGCGCGATCCGTTTGGGTTCCGGGGTCACAAGGTACGGAACCAATCTTGACAGGGTGTTGAAACTAGTGAGATATGCCTGGCAATCCAGGTTCTTCATGACCAATGATAAGAAATCAGATTCTATCTTCTCAACCTCGTGCTAAGGGCAGTAGTTTTCTTTGATGAGAGCAATAAACTGCTCCCATGTCATGCTATACAAAGCAACCTTCCCAGAGGCTTGAACTAATGATCTCCACCATGCTAGGGCTTCACCCTTAAATGATTGGGATACAAACTTCACCACATCCCTCTCAACACAACCACTAATGTCCACCACTGTGTCCATTTCGTCCAGCCAGGCCATGCAATCCACCGCGCCTTTTTCCCCAGTAAAATCTAAGGGCTTGCAGGAAACGAAATACTTATACGTGCAACCCCTGGAAAGAGGTGCATCATCGACCACTATCTTCTTAGGACGGACACTATTCTCATTTGATGAGTGTCGATCGTCATCCTTCTTAGGTTTAGACTGGGTCGAGGGTGGTTTGCTGTGATGTTCAGAATGGGTTCTTGGTTTAGAGTGTGGTGCAGATCGGGTCCTGCTTCGAGACTCGCTATATTCTTCGTACTGCCGATCCAAGGCTGTCTTAACAGCGTCGTCTACCAAAGCTTTTAATTCCGCGTCCGTTATATTAATTTAGGCGTTATCATTGTCATCCTCCTTTGATTGACTACTAACTCCATTTGGGTCAGCCATTGAGATCTTGATCTGTTACAAGGAACATGACAGAATTTTATTTTGGAGTTTATTATGGAATTGTCTTTTATGGAAATTCATTAACCATGGTAAACATAGACCATATTTGGTTAATTTGTTACTCACTTTTACTTAGGATTTGAATATAACTTATCCTAATTACAAATAATATTGTTAATGGCACAAAAGCCTAGTCACAAGGACGTGTTTATAATATAAGCCAGGATTTCGGAGAATTAAGGCATGAAGGTTTGAACCATAGTTCTTTTACCCTTTTCTGACAGGGAGTCATAGACTACAACTGTCTTTTGCCGTATATGACAATAAATATGGCCCGTAGGCACTACATTACTAACGGATGTTTGATAAGTGATCATCTTAATTGATGATTTAAGCTCATGATTCTTAAATCATTAATTTAGGTCTTGGAATCCTTTGAAAGATTCTTATAAGAATGACGCATGTGAGTTTAATGAATCACATCTGCCAAGAATGTTAACATGTTTACAGCGGTTAACCGGAATCTGAATCTTTTAGTCAGGTCTCACCATCTTGGCCGGGTTTTATAATGACACCAGGCTAGGTCTCACCATTAAGATTTTCTATTTAGGCAGATTTATTTAAAAGGAATGATTTTTAATTTATTTCATATAATAATGTATTAAAATGACAAAAATGAAATTTATAAACTTAACATTCCATTAATCATAATAATGATTACACACTGCCCTAAACGGGACTTTCAATAAACATAATACCTACGCAGAGGGTTACAGAAAACAAGTCCACGCAGGGACCAAATATAAGGATAGATGTCCGCACAGGGACAAAAAGATAAGTCCACGCAGGGACTGAAAGGCAATGGTCCACGCAGGGACTAAACAAATAAATGTCCACACAGGGACTCAGTAGGAAATACAGTAGAACATATAAAGACTAATGATCTCGCTTCTTCTTCCCCTTTAGCAGGTTTGCTAAGCCCTTGAGGAATCCACGATTGTTCTTACGTTCTTGCTCAAAATCTCGTTCTACCCTATTTAAACGGTGGAGGATTTCTTCCTGCTCCGGTGGGGAAAAACGCGGCTGCTGTGTTAAGTGCTGAGCCGGAGTTCTAGTGGGTATTGGGTATCCATGAGTTGAGTATCCCATTCCCCAAGGTGTTTCATAACGTACTTCAGGATGAAGGGCGTGATAGTTTGCCGCCGCTTCTACGTATAGGTCACCACCCATATAGTTGTAGTGAGTGTGAGTTGGCTGCTCAAATGGATTGTACGCGGTGGAACCGGCGTACGCAGGTATCGGATTATCATAGCCGAATGGTGGCGGAGGTGGTGCAACAAGTGCAGAATTCACCTCTGCAGGGTGACTCGAAGGTCCACCCATTTGTGGGTCTTCCGGCAGTGGCGAAAAGTGACTGCCACTGGAGTGTCGAGGGGTGCTGAAATGAAAATCCCCTCTTCGTGCGGATATCCGCGCGCCTGATCTCCTACGCCTTGGTGGATCCGGAGGTGCTTGTTGAACTGGTGGTGGCGGAGGCGGTGGCGTAACTGCCACGAAACGTGAATCCTCGGAAGGATCCTGATGCTGCTGTTGTTGTTGCGCATGGGGCGAAGAATGGTGAGAGGGTGTAAAGTACCACTCGCATTGGTTAAACCTTGCCTGGTAGCTGTCTGGACCCTGATAGGGTGTTCCATGGAAGGATGACCCATCAGAGATCTCAATAGGATGGTTGGGAGTACCTCTGGCAGGTTCGATGGGATCCGTGTCCTCATCCATATCGACCGCATCGTCTTCGGAGAAGTGGTCCTCTGGTCCTAGAGGGTTAAAACCTACTAGTTCTTGGACATAATCTACCGGGTTGAACTGGCCTTGGAAGTAAGGAGTGGGGTCGCCATAGGAACGGTGCGAAACAGAACGCTGGAGAGGTATGAACGAAGGTTGAGGGTTACTGGGCTCGTTTTCCGAGTTCGGCCCAAAAGAGTGACGGTATGAAGGCGTCGAACTGTGTGAGGTAGGCCGTCTGGCTAGCTCAAAGAGGTTCCTCCTACGCCTTTGAGGTTCTTCACTCCTTGTACTGGAAGGAGCTTGCATGTGCGAAGGTCCGGCCTCGTGATCATTGTGAGTAGTGATCGGCCCTTTGCCCTTCCTCCTCTTCTGATTGCTGGTGGCATACTTCCTGCTTAAGCAATCTTAAATCAACAACAAATAATAAAAGACAAACCAGAATAACAATTTGAATTTGTCCTATGTTCTTGTCTAGACTCGAGTATGTGCAATTGTGTCATTGAGATTAAACACATAGGGATAGTGTTTAATTCACTCAACGTTGGCTCTGATACCAACCTGTCACACCCCGATTTCCACACGTTTCACCGATGGGCCTGGTGGGGGATTACCGTGATGTAGTTGGCAACAATATAGTCAAACCACACAATATTTAAATGCACAGCGGAAGCATAAAGATAGATATATTTCAACCATCAAATGTAATATCCAAGTATCACAAGTAGTCGAAATAAATCCACAGGGGATCAAAAATAAAATAGAAATATTGTTCAACAGATAGTGGCATCCCAAGCTTGCGAGACTCTAACGATGCTAAGGAGTGGCTAGCCTATTTCGTGTAGAACCTGCATTTAATCTTTTTGGGGAAAATACATCAGTTTACACTGGTAAATACATTCAACCGACACTTTTTGTAAAAGGTTTAATAAAATTGATTTGAATGCACAAGGCACAAACTCTTTATAACTTGGGATAATTAATCAATTTAATCTTGTAAAAGAATTACATGTTCACTATGCGTTCAGTCGCCCGGGTCGTGCCGGGTTTAAGGTTAATAGACACGCCACAAAGCATAAAGCCGTGGCGGGAAAACCAACGGTTATACCTTTATAAATATAGACACATTGTCGGGTGTACGCCTACACCCGCGTGTCAAGGTCGTGGCCATTTCGTAAAATGATGCCAAGGATATCCGGGACATGGTCATTAAGCTCCCAAAGGCGTAAAGCCAACAAAACCAATTTTTAAACGGGTCACATTGATCGTACCTAACTACTAATGAGTTAGGGTCAATTGCCCGACCAAGCGGTATTTTTATATACCGTAACCCAAGCCCGTATAACGGAAAATAAGTCAAAAGTATTTACCTGAGCAAGTAACAACCTCAATAAACAAATGCAAGTATCTTTTACTGGTCTCCTATTCTGGAACGAAGGTTTATAACAACCTATTAGAATCCTAACGGGCCTTTAATTTAGCCTTAGCTTAGACCGGTCAGTTTCGAAGGATAAATACGGTTTAATCGCGTGAAAGGCGAAAACCGGGAATGGAATGTGGTTTAAACCCAACAATTTTGAAGACTTGTTTCATATGGGGAATATAACCACACTCTGGATTTTGAAGTAAAAACGATAAGGTTTGACCCGTTTCGGCTAGTTTATGTAAACTAGTTACATAAACCGAACCGTACGCGTAAAAGGCGTAACGGGTAACCGTAAGAGTCCTACACATGTTTCCTAAGTTAATATGCTCTAAAGAGGTTGTGGTATCAGTAGGATACCTTCCAATATGCCCATAACGAGTTTAATCCCAATATACGCCCCGTAGGGGTGTTTCGGTCGTTTTAAAGATTATAAAAGAGGTTTCCGAGTTCTACAGGAAACCTGAGTTTTCCGAACAGGTTAAAAAGTTCAAAATACTTTATTTATTCATTAAAATCAGTAGCAACTGGATTCGGGTCAAAATACCTTGTAGAAGTCATTTTACGTCTGAAAAGGGCATATTCGGTATTTACCGAATCAATGCCATAACCGCAGGTTATGAACAGGTTAAAAATAATTAAAAATCTTTAAAAATCCCAAAATATTATTTTATTTCAGTGTATAAAAGGTTTGGTGTCGAAATTTGGGTTTAGATAGGTTTTATGCTAATTGCACCGTTTTATTACTAAAGTTTCCGTAATTGCGCTATTTGGCATAACTCCTATTCTAGACCTCGGATTGACGTGAAATTTTAGGGACATGTTTAGAAATCAGTAACTAAGGTTATTGTTCTTTCACATGTCCAAAATTCTCGTTTTAAAGTTAAAAGGGCGTTATGGTCAACATTTAAGCATATAACGGAAATGTGCAAATGACCCGGACAAACAACGAACCGGTCACAGAGGGTTATACCATCGTGTAACCTGGCCCTAAGAGAGTCCTAAGGCATATCTAAATCATACCATAACAGGTCAGAACTGAAGTCAAAGCAAAAGTCAAAGTTTTGCGACTTTCGGTTCCGAACCGGGTCAAAATAGTAAATGGTCGGATCAAACAAGCTTAGACCAGTTATAATACTTATTATCATGTTATATGAGTGTCAAAACAGGTTACACGCCATCTACATTACTGATTATGCATAAAATCGAAAGTTAGCATTCTGTTGACTTTTTCTAAGCAACTTTGACCCGACATTTGGACTAGTAAGAGTGGGAATCAGAGGGTGCCCTTTTAAGGGTTTAAAGCCCACATGATTAGCAACATATAACTACCTTTATTTCGATTAATCACTAGACCATTTGTGATTAACCGTTAAGTCAATAGTTAATTATGACGGATTGACTCTTAAGCTATAATTATGCAAAAACTAAACCACAAAGGGTTAAACATACTTACAGAAGTTTGGTACACGACCAGAGATGCTAAGAGAGAAAGCTTGAGCTCCAGAAGTGATCAAGAAAGCAGATGAAGGTGTGAAGAACATTGTGGCAACTCATGGCCCTTTTATAGTAAATTTAGGACCTTAGATCATTGCCACACAAGTCTACAAGTGTTCTTAGATCACCAACATGTGTCCCTGAGTGCTAGGGAACGTTTAGGCGCCCATGCTGCTCATTATGGCTCATATGTCGGTTAAAACACCAAACAGTGCTTCTGTCCGACTTTTCTGCATCTGGGAGGCTGACGCTGCCCGCGTAAATGATACATCAACTCTTACGCGGCCCGCCTGAATCCTAATGTCAGAGCCCATATCTTTCCTGTCAGCGCGGCCCGCGTAAAGCCCCTTGATACTTTTACGCAGCCCGCCTGAGACCTAAAAGTAAGATTTTTCAAATGTTTTCAATTATTACTGTTGGCCTTTGGCGATTCGAAGGGGTAACTTTGCGTTTTGGGCCTCTTCTAATTACGTATAAGGGCCCCGTGACTCTTACCCGTGCCGTTAAGTCCTCGGTTAATTTATTACTACCCGAAAAGTCCTAACTTTCATTGTTGACGCTTTTAATCCCTCGCATACGAATTTGATCATAACTTTCTCGTTTTAAAACGGAACTTCGCGAAATTTATATAGTACATTCTAGTGAGCGTATTTTACTGTCACAAAGTCTCGGGTTTGTTAAATGGTTACTCAGAGGTATAACTTAAACATGTTGACACATTTAACCCCTGTAGTTTGTAATCTCTCACTTTCTTCCACATTTCGTTCCGTACGATCCATGATTTATTCGTTTGAAGGTACGAGCATCATTTACGGTTACTGTACAGTATATTTATCCCTTGTGGACATTTTGAACCCTCGGATTCACATACTTTCAATGTTTGTCAACTTTAGTCCTTCTTTAGCATTTATTACCACGTGTAAACTTATGACACGTGTCAATACATTATAGGACGCAAAAATTTTGAGGTGTTACACATAACGTCCATATTGGTCAAGCACGTGCGGAAGAAATAACGAATATGCCCCAGGAATCTCGCCAAGACCAAGTCCAAGCTCATGCTCCTGCAAAACAATAACATATTCAAAGTAGACAATCGTTAGAATAAGGATCCTTACCATAATCCATGATCCTGATCCTGCAACCCTCCTGAGGATCACTATCTGAAGCAGAAATAAGGATCACCAGATCCAATCAGTAAATGAGGATCACTGATCACAGGTGAATCCACCCCTAACACTTGGTGGGAGCATGCATATATCGGCAGACTTTGTTGATTGCGATGGTAAATTCTGGCTTGGATAGAGTAACATACTAAACGCTCCCTACTAACTGACGATATATAATAGGATCAGGTAATAAAGGACTATCCCTAAGGGATAATTGTTGGGACGCGCATATTGGAGAAGAAACTGGTTTGCATTTAGTAAAGGCAATGTAATGAAGAATATCCGAAACATATTTCTTTTGTGATAACATAATATTCTTTCCTTGAGATATCGGTTTAATCCTGAGAAAATAATCAAGGGTGATAAGATATTTGACAACAAAGGCTTTACTGAGTAATGGATGACACGATTGATGGTGGTGATGTCATTGCTAGTGACGATAATATCATCAACATAAACTAGAATGTAGAGAAGTTTGTTACCTCGTTTATGGATGAACAAAGAGGGATTTGTTTTGGAGCCATAAAAGCCGAGTTGTAAAGTGCATCTGATAGATAATGAAACCATGCACGTGGTGGTTGTTAAAGACCTTAGAGGGATTTGTGCAAGCGACATATATGATTCAGATGTTTGGGATCAGCAAAACCTTATGGTTGTCGAATGTAGGTCGTTTCTATGAGGTTACCATGAAGAAAAGCATTATGAATATCAAGTTGCTTAAGAGTCCACTGCTTTATAACAGGAAGAAAGGGGACCACCTGGATAGTGGTAGCCTTGACAACTTGACTAAATGTTTCATTAAAGCCAATGTTTGGTTGTTGTCGAAAAGCTTTAACAACAAGGTGAGCTTTGTATCTCGTGATAACACCATGTTGATCCTTCTTAATCATGTGCACCCACTTACAATCAATTACATTAGTGTTACGGGCAGGTGGAACCAAAGGTCATGTGTTATTCTTGACATGTGCTTTAAATTCCTAGACCATGGCCTGATGCCACTCTGGATGTTGGTTGGCAACGATAACGATCTGTATGTAATGCTTCGTATTTTTGTACTTTCTATTTTTAGCAAGCTTGTGTTCGTATTTCATTTCAAACTTTGTAATCTCGAGACTTTGATCATAATGGAAATTTCATTTTATTCACACTTGTTTATTCCTACTTATGCGATACATAATCAATCACAAATACGCGTTTTAAAAATGAAACCGAACCATACATTATATTTATTTTATGTCATGCATAGTCACGTTATACACATGCTTATACATGCCTTAAAATGCCCTAAAAACACTTAACATATTAAAGATATTGCATAAATGGATAAGTAACCAAACAACAAGGGCTATTTGAGGTCCAACGTGGGTTACAAATTTTGTTTTTATAAAACTTTTATCATATGTTTCATTACTTGTTCATCTTGTGGAAATCTTGTACCAGAATTTGTCCCCAAATAAACTCATATTGTAGGGCCTATGTTATGGTTTATTTCCAGAAGATAGAGGTCTAAAACCTCCCTTATTTATGCTATTTGTTATAAATAAATAAAAAAAATCACTAAAAATGAACCCTAAAACACACCTAGAAGAAGCTACATGATGAATGACATGAAAGTTGGTTGAGGCTAAGGGTTTTGGTTCTGACCAAATCAGTTGGATCGCAAAAATTGACTCCAACGGTGGGTTTTCTTACCAATGGGCTTGCTGGCTCTCTCCTCTTTTGGCATCCAACTAAAAGTCAAGACGGCTAAGTGGAATAAAATCAAATAAGGTAGATTGTTTTTCTTAATTTCATGAGTAAACTGCCATTTTTGTCTCCAAGGTTTGGTCACTTTTGCCACTTTAGTCCAAAACTTAAACCATTTGAATCTAGGCCCATGTGGTTTCAATTTTGTTGTCATTTTGGTCCAAAAGTGAAATCAGCTCCCTTTGTCTAAGAAAATCATAGTATTTTGTCATTTTCCCTTTGTCTAATAAAATCCTAGTATTTTGATCCGTCCTTCTTTTTTACGAACAGTATCGGTGCTCCCCATGGCGATAAGCTTGGCTGTATGAATCCTTTCTTCAATAATTCGTCTAATTGTTTCTTCAGTTCCTGCATTTCGGCGGGTGCCAAATGGTAAGGTGCTTTGGCAATCGGTGCTGTCCCTGGTAGCAGATGGATTCTGAATTCAACTTCTCTGTCTGGTGGTAACCGTGGCTATTCTTCTGGAAATACATCTGAAAATTGGGACACTACTGGAATGTCTTTTAGCTATTTTCCTTTAGTGTTAGTGATTATAGAAATCAAATACACTATAGATCCTTTTCTTATATAACTTGCAGTTTTCATCACAGAGATGAATTTTGTGGATCTAGATGGCTTATCTCCTTTAATTGTGATCTTTTCACCCCTTGGTGAACTTACTTGAATTGACTTTTGATCACATAAAATACTTGTTTTATTGGCTATTAACCAATCCATTCCTAATACAATATCAAATCCTGCCAGATTCATTGGGTAAAGGTTTGCAATAAATTTTTGATTTAAAAATTCTATTCTTGCCCCCTGCAAGATTTCAGAAATCCTAATGGTTTCTCCATTTGCTGTCTCTACTAGACATTCTTGTGGAAGTTTAGTTAATGAGTGATTTAGAAGTTTGCAAAATGAAGTATTCATAAAACTTTGGTTTACACCAGAGTCAAATAATACTTTAGCAAAAATATCATTAACTAAAAACGTACCGGCTATCACGTCTGGAATCATCTTGGCTTCATCTACAGTCAGAACAAATGCTCTAGCATTTTTAGTGTTCTTGTTGTTTGCTGGTGGAGCTAATTTCGGGCAGTTTGGCTTGATATGGCCTTTTTCTCCACAGTTGAAGCACAGTCCATTACTAGATTTCCTCTTGCAATCTTCTTCCTTGTGTCCTGGTGCCTTGCAGAAATTGCAATGAGTGAAGCATTTTCCCGAATGCTTCTTTTTGCAGATCCTGCAGTAGGGTGCAGAGGTAGAACCTGTATTCCTACCACGGTTGGAATTACCATAGCGAAATTCCTAAGTGAGTCTTTGGGCTAGATTCCTTCTCTGGTCTTCTTCTCTACTACGCACTAACTCAGCTGCCAAGGTGTTTGCTAGTTCTACCGCTTCTTCTATGGTTTGAGGCCTAGCTGCCTTGACTACATGCCTAATTTCCCCGATCAGTCCCCAAATGTAACGAGAGATTAACACTGGCTCAGGTGATGCAAGGGTAGGTACTATTCTAGCATATTCAAAAAATGTGGTAGTATAGTCCTTACTATCTACCCCGGTCATCCTAAGGTTCAGAAACTTATTCGCTATCTATTCCTTTTCATTAGGAGGGCAGAATTTCCTTTCTACCATATTTTTGAATTCCTCCCATTCCATGTTGTATACTCTATCACTTCCTTTTGAATGGAGGATGGTGTTCCACCATTCTAAGGCTGAGTTCTTAAACAGATTTGAGGCAAAGATTATCTTATCTTCTTCAGCGCATTTGCTTATTTTTAAAACAGCCTCAGTCTTTTCTATCCAGCGTAGAGTTGCAATGGGTCCTTCATTGCCGAGAATTCTATTGGTTTGCAAGACCAGAATTCTTTGTAAGAACAACCATGAGATATGGTTCTTCTTTTTTTGGGAATGGGCGCTTGAAGTATGGGTCCATTATTCATGTTGTGTTCAGGTTCAGTTGGTCGCTTACTGCTATGTTTACTTTTACTATCAGCTTCCTTTGTCACACCCTGGCTTTTGCGGAAGCATGGGTTAATTTGGTGTGACTTCTTAATACCATATCAACAATCACAACAACACTACATGATTTAAAACATAAGATGTTCATCCATTCATTAAGTCAAATACTATCACAACATCATTGTTGAAAAATGTCAACACTTACAATAAATTACAAACCATACTTGTTTAAAACATGTTTACCAGACACAACAAAAGAGTTGAAATAAAAACATGGTTTAAAGACATGTAACACGTCCAGGCAAGGGATTACACCTCCTAAACCAACTACCCCGGATGACATCTTTATTCAACGCAGCTTAACATGCATGCAGACACCTGCCAGATCCTTTAGTTTCCTGAAATACATGTAGTTTGAAAGATCAACAAAAGTTGAGCGAGTTCATGTGTATGTGAGTCTGTATAAACCTTTGAAAAGCGTCTGTATGTATGAAAACCCTGGTATGTAGCAATTAAGGAAAAAGAGATCACCAATGGGTTGCAAAGCCACTGGTATGTGTGAAATGGTGCAGGAAGTACTCAAACCTAGCAAATTTGTACCGGGCTTCCGGCTGGAAGACATAGTCACCACTATGGGCCGCCCCGGCCTCATGGGTGTGGGCTCGCTACACCCAAATAGATCTATCTCTCATGTCCCTCGGTCCTACGATGAGGATTAATGGCCTTAAGTGTTGTACCCACATTTCACATGATCTAAGCGTCTAAACCCTCCTTAAGCTAACCATACCATTTATAAAAGCGTCTGTAAATTGTAACATGTATTTCACCCCCGAAGTATAAAACTGAAAACAGTTAAAAAGAAAAGGGGGGCATGAACTCACTAAAGTGCGTCTCCTGTAACGTCAATCTCAAACTGGAACTGCTGCGTGACGACCTACACGTACTAATGTCTATTAGACGAATGGGCCGTGCCTTGGCTTAGGGTTTAGTGTTTTGCATCTAGGAAAATAGTTAGGCAACTATTTTGTATCCACACTTCTTGATTATTGTGTATGTATATTTCCTTCCCAGGATGGGGGTATTTATACGTGTATTTTGTGATTTAGAGTATTAACATTATATATTTTTTTGAATATATAATATTTTATCTATCAAAAATAATATGTCCCAAATTACATATTTTTCCAAAAATACAATTAATTACACGAGCGGTTTAGTAATAAATATATATTCTAAATATATATTTATCAAATTTTATTTACAAAAATCATCCTCCGGCACTTTAATACTCTTGTAATAAAACATGGCGAAGTTTATTTCGAAAATGAAGTTAAAAGTATATTTGTAATTACTCGTTAGAAAAATATTTCTAAGTATTGAAATTCTGGAAAAAATTCGCCAGACTTTCCTTTGTAAATGGGGGCGTCCACGCTTACTAGCGTATCATTTTCTTTTCAAAATCAAACAACAAACAATCCTTTTAACAGCTTTATATCACCAAGAGCAAAAATATACTTGTTACATAATGTTCATGAACTTGATATTCCCCGAAAATGCGTAGTAACTTAGTGAAGCTTTTCCTCGGCTTAGTTACTTTCCAAAGTGCATTTATTTTGTTAAAAATCCCTTTCTTAAACGAGTTATGTTTCCACAACTTGTAAATAATATTTACAAAAATTAACTTTTTGAACTCTCCTTGTAGATAAATGTTTTTACATTTATTTTGTTTCTAAAAATAATGTAAGTATATGTTAAGTTATGATTTTTCCCAAAAACCAGTTCTTTTACTTGGTTTGTTTAGAAAAGTTCCTTGTAAGACTTGAACTAACATACTCATCAATCTACTAGTTCATTTATATTTTAGGAAATCATTCTTTTTCAA
This sequence comes from Helianthus annuus, assembly GCF_002127325.2. Taxonomy (NCBI): domain Eukaryota; kingdom Viridiplantae; phylum Streptophyta; class Magnoliopsida; order Asterales; family Asteraceae; genus Helianthus; species Helianthus annuus. The sequence goes on along the minus strand of NC_035441.2, from coordinate 20,364,921 downwards.
GTTCATGAATAACTAGAAAGTGGTTATTTTACTTAACATATAACCACTTCCTACTTTGGTAAAATCACCCTTCTAAATATTATCTAACCATATTCATAGGGTGATTAACCCACATAACCAAGGATCAACATAACATTAACAACATACTCATAATCAACATCAAACTAGTAACTTTTACTTCCATCTTTTATGTTTCAATCATAAGTAAACTTTATGTCTAACTTTGATGTTTATGTTTAGTGTTCTTGTATTTTAGTTGTAACATAAGCATCATACTACAATGTTAACCATAAAAATAAGATGAATGAGGGTTTACAAGAACTTACTACTAGCACTAGGCTAGGGTGGAATCTTAATTTGAAGATGATGAGAAAGAGATGAGGATCAAGCAAGAACAAAGCTTCTTTGAATGCTCCTCAAGATGCAACCTCCATGGATCACCTTCAAAGCTTTGAATGGAACTTGAAGTGGATGAAGATGGTGATGGAATGGTGGTGGTGATGGTTTCGGTTTGGGGGAGCCGAAAATGAGAGAGAGAGTGAGAGAGGTGAAAGTGTGTGATCTTGTGGAATGATATGAGGTATGGTGTAGTAATCTACTACCATACTTATAATCATCTTCATCATTTCTTGTCCACTCCAATAAGCAAGCAATCACATAAAATATTAGGATTAAATCTTGCTAGAAGATGTGAAGTATGGGGGTGGGTCCCTTGGGGGCCGATTTCGGCTGGGGGGGGGGAAGGGGGACATTTTCTAACTAAAGTGTAAATGGTAGTTAAAATCCAAGTGTTGAACTTTTATATGTTTGTTAATTGATTTTTAGTGGGTGTTAGGGTGTTCGGGGATCACGACAAGCCAAGAAATAGTGAAACAATGTGTTTGGCAAAAATTTAGTGTTCCGGGTAATGTCCGGTTATCCAGTTAGGTACTGTCCCGTTAAAGTGCTTAATTAATCCAAAGAATGTCTTTTATATATATTTTTGTAACACAAATTATTCCCAGCACTTAGGAAAATATACAGGACCATTCTGCCATATTTCTGCACTATACTAGCATATTAAAATGCTGAATTTTATTATTAAATGCAGAATTCTGCATTCATAGTGTGTTTTAGGCACTTCTCGGCACTATAATTATCACCTAGTGACGCAGTCTTATGGTCCTCACTTCCCTACACTCCCTACCAGTGTAGTATCCTGTCTCTGGCTCATACTGGCCTCAATATGGTGTCTGTCTATGTGCTGGTATTGTCAGCATGTGTTTGAGTTATCCGCTCACTATGCTAACTGTGCTTTGTGCATCAGGTTTGTCACTAAGAGTCTGTATGAAATAAATGGAGTGACTGTATGTAAAGTGATGCAAATGTATGTATGTAACATAAATCAGTAAGCAGTTTAAAGTGTCAGTTGTTATCAAGCACAGTCATTAAGCACATAATTAAAATTAATTAATTGTACAGTACCTGTAATTGTGAGGGTTGTCACATTCTCCCCCCCCCCTGTTAAGAAAATTTCGTCCCGAAATTTTTGGTTCTACTTCTAGTTGCAGGAGTCTTGGGAAACAAATGGGGCTACTTGGCCTTCATACGATCCTCACGTTCCCACGTGAATTCTGGGCCGTGTCGTCCATTCCATCGAACTTTGACGAGTTTGACACTAGTCCGGCGTGTCTTGTTAACTTTCCAATCCGTAACCTCAACCGGTTCTTCAACAAAGTGGAGTGTGTCATCGATATGAACCTCATCAGCAGGAATGACAACTGTCTCTTGAGTTGGACGCTTTTTTAGGTTCGATACATGGAATGTATCATGAACGCCATTAAGTTCAGCAGGTAAGTCCAATTTGTATGCTACAAGCCCAATCCTTTGCAGGATTCTGAAAGGGCCTATGTAACGCGGATTCAACTTCCCACGCTTCCCAAAGCGTGCCACACCCTTCCAGGGTGAAACCTTTAACAAAACCATATCCCCAACTTGAAACTCCAAAGGTTTCCTCCTTTGGTTTGCATACTCTTTTTGTTGGTCGCGAGCTGCTTTGATGCGCTCTTGAATTTGAAAGATCTTGTCTGTTGTTTCTTGAACTATTTCGGGACCAACCAGCTGTCTATCACCCGCATCAGCCCAGCATAGCGGTGATCGACACTTGCGTCCGTAAAGAGCTTCAAATGGCGGTGCTCCAATGCTTGTGTGGTAGTTGTTGTTGTACGAAAATTCGACCAATGGTAAGTGATTGTCCCAGCTACCACCCAGGTCCATTACACATGCTCTCAGCATATCTTCCAATGTCTGAATTGTTCGTTCACTCTGGCCATCAGTTTATGGGTGAAACGCAGTACTTAGATTCAACTGTGAACGAAAAGCTTCTTGGAAGGACTGCCAAATCCTTGACACGAAGCATCCATCTCTATCAGAGATAATCGAGAGAGGCACTCCATGGCGTGCAACAATCTCCCTCACGTATATTTCAGCAAGTTTACTCGTGTTGTCTTTCTCCTTGATTGGCAAAAAGTGTGCAGACTTTGTTAGACGGTCTACTATTACCCAAATTGTATCATGGCCCTTGGGCGTCCTTGGCAGTTTCGTTATGAAGTCCATGGAAATCTGTTCCCATTTCCATTTGGGTATTTCAGGTTGCTATAGAAGACCTGAAGGCTTCTGGTACTCGGCTTTAACCTTGGTGCAAGTTAAACATTTGCCAACATATACTACAACATCGCCTTTCATCCTAGGCCACCAATAGAAATCCTTAAGATCTTGGTACATTTTATCCGCTCCTGGATGGATCGAGTACCGAGATTTGTGAGCTTCATCAAAAATAACCTTCCTCAAACCACCAAACAAAGGAACCCAAATTCGTTTCATGAAGCACAAGGTTCCTTCCCCGTTTGGTACCAACTGCTTCTCTATCCCACGGAGATACTCGCCCTCAATGTTCCTTTCTTTCAAAGCTTCTCTCTGCGCGGCTCGAATGCGCAAAGGGAGGTCTGTCTAGACAATCATTTCCAAAGCCCTAACCCTTATGAGCTTAATCCTTTCCCTTCAACTCAAGGCATCGGCGACCACATTCGCCTTCCCTGGATGATACTTGATTTCACAATCGTAGTCGTTTAGTAGTTCAACCAAGCGTCATTGTCTCATGTTAAGCTCTTTTTGTTGAAGATATGTTGCAGGCTCTTGTGATCTGTAAAGATAGTGCATCGCGTACCGTATAAGTAATGTCGCCAGATCTTTAAAGCAAACACCACCGCGCCCAATTCTAAATCATGCGTGGTATAATTTTTCTCGTGTACCTTCAGCTGGCGCGAAGCATAGGCTATAACTTTCTGTCGCTGCATCAACACGCAGCCTAAACCCTGATGCGAGGCGTCACAATATACCACGAAGTCGTCCGTGCCTTCGGGTAGAGCTAAAATCGATGCGTCACAAAGCTTATTTTTCAACAACTGAAACGCTTCTTCTTGCTTGTCACCCCAATCAAACTTCTTGTCCTTCTGTGTGAGTGCGGTCAGAGGTTGAGCGATTTTAGAGAAATCCTCAATGAACCTTCGATAACAACCAGCCAACCCTAAGAACTGTCGAATCTCGGTTGGCGTCTTTGGAGTCTCCCAACTCTTCTTCAATCTTGGTAGGATCCACATGGATTCCATTTCCATTAACCACATGTCCAAGAAACTGGACTTCGCGCAGCCAAAACTCACACTTCGAGAACTTAGCGTACAACTTCTCCTTTTTAAGTAGCTCTAGAATAGCTCTTAAGTGTTGTTCGTGCTCATCCTTCGACTTCGAGTAGATCAAAATGTCATCAATGAACACAATCACGAACTTGTCGAGGTACGGCTTACACACTCTGTTCATCAAATCCATGAAAACTGCCGGTGCGTTTGTCAACCCAAACGGCATAACCAGGAACTCGTAGTGCCCATAGCGAGTCCTAAAAGCCGTTTTCGGGATACTTTCCTCTTGTATCCTTAGTTGATGATATCCTGATCGAAGGTCGATCTTTGAATAGAAGCTTGAACCTTGAAGTTGGTCGAACAGGTCATCAATCCTTGGAAAAGGATATCTGTTTTTGATAGTCAACTTATTAAGCTCGCGGTAGTCTATACACATACGAAAACAACCATCCTTCTTCTTAACGAACAGAACTGGAGCTCCCCAAGGTGAGAAGCTTGGTATGATGAATCCCTTGTCTAACAGCTCTTGAAGTTGTGTTGACAGCTCCTGCATCTCTGAAGGTGCAAGTCGATAAGGTGCCTTAGCCACAGGCGCAGCGCCTGGAACTAACTCAATGCGAAATTCGACTTGTCTTGGAGGCGGCAATCCTGGCAAGTCTTCTGGAAAGACTTCGGGATATTCCTTTACGACTGGAATGTCTTCGATCTTTGGTTCAGCGGCTTCCTTATCAATGATATGTGCCAAGAAGGCAACGCATCCTTTCTTCAAACACGTCCTAGCTTTCAAGCAGCTAATGATCCTCAATGGCGTATCGCGCTTTTCTCCATGAACTACAATCGTCTCCCCATCGGCCATTGGGATGCGAATGGTCTTCTCGTGACAAACCACCTCGGCTTTGTTGCTAGACAGCCAATCCATCCCTACTACCACGTCGAAGCTTCCCAATTTGACCGGCAGTAGATCCAAAGTGAACTCGTGTCCTCCCAATTCGATCACGCATCCTCTGAGGACTTCATTTGTTTCAACTAGCTTTCCATTAGCCTGTTCGATCGAGTACGGAACGTCTAACTTACTAGCAGTTAACCCAAGCATATTCTTAAATTATAACGATACAAATCTATAGTCGGCACCAGTATCAAACAGAACAGATGCAAAGTGTTGATTTATAGGGAACGTACCAGTGACAACGTTTGGATCCTAGCGCGCTTCCCTTGCGCCGATGTTAAAGACTCTACCTTGCGCCTGATTCAATTTTGGGCATTCCCTTTTAAAGTGCCCGACGTCTCCACAGTTGAAACATCCTGGTCCTCGGCCATTCCCATTACCACCTTGAGCATTATTTGCTCCCCGATTCCCAGTTTGGTTTCCAACATTTCCCCGATTACCATTTCCACCACTTCTGTTCCCATTTCCGTTCCCACCGCGATTGTTGTTACCAACACCCCTATGACCATTGTTTCCACGACCAGCACCTGTGCCAGCCCAGCAAGTATTCTTCGAATGGCCCTCCTTACCACAAGACTCGCATTTCCTCAACCTGCACTGACCCGAGTGATGGTACATGCATATGTCACATTTGGGCAAAGCGCCCATGTAACCCTTTCCTTTGCCTTCGACACCGGTGTTGGCCCTGGCCGGTGTGTTTGATTCACCCTTCTTGCTCCCACTGCTGGTTCCTTTCTTAAAGTTGGAATATTTCCGCTTGTTCTCACCAGACGACTCCACATGAGTCTCCTTCTTTTTCTGGTCGCCATTTGAAAACTTGTTTAGCCTGATGGCTTCTTCAGTCAGTGATATGCTCAGATCGATGGCTTCAGTAATGGTTGCCGGTTTTGACGTTGTAACCATGCTCATAATTTGAGGTGCTAACCCCCAGATGAAACGTTCCACGCACTTGAATTCGGGCGTGACCATGTACGGCACCACATGGGACAGATCATGGAACCTTTGAACGTACTCAGCGATTTTTGGGCCTTCCATCGTTAAGTTCCAAGATTCTGTTTCCAATTTCTGGATTTCAGCTCTGGAGCAATACTTGCGCATCAGCTCTTTCAGTTCGGCCTAAGTCATGGCGTATGCTGCAGCCTCTCCTAAGGTTTGAACTTGGAGATTCCACCATGACAGGGCACCATCAGTAAAAAGCCCAGAGATGTATGTAACTTGTTGTCCCGACGCACATTTTCTCATTATTATTGTAATTTCAGTCCAACGGGTAAAAGCCACGACACCTCCAGTGCCATCAAAGTTTAGTGGCTTGCAATCTAAGAATTGCTTGAAAGTACACCCTGTACAAGCAATGTCATTTACAGGAATTATTAGCAATTGCACATGAAATGTCCAAATATAGTGTAATGTGTCTCCAGTGACTCATCATTACCATTTGGAGGGTTGTTGTTGTTGTTGTTGTTTTTGTTGTTGTTGTTGTTGGAGGTACTGGTGTCATTTTGGGAGGTTGCGAATTGCGCTATAGCTGCGGCGATTATCCCTTGTAGTTCCGCCTGGGTAGTAGGCATGCGTGCTTCGCATCGTGGGGGCATCTTCTAAAAGATGTTTCATGTTGGTCGGGTCGTAGTAAGTAAATAGTATGCGTATGTAATAACATTCATTAAGCACATAACATCTCATGTTATAAAATTAAAACAAATAATTGAATAAAGCATGTAATGAGAATACTGCGATTGAGCTTTCATATCATCAAGACCATAATACAGTGTTTACAAGTTTTTCCAAATGTATCGTATAACCCAAAAGAGACTAAGGGTCACAATGCCCTTGTCTGACTGTCTAGACAAATACAACAAGCAAAAATCAAATATCCAAAGTCATGCTGTCAAAATGTGGTCTTCAAAATGTTGCATAGTCTGGCTCAATCGCTGTCCTCTCGTCAAAAGTAATCACTACCTGCAATAGATCAAAAGTAGCTATGCTGATGGCAGCGGAGGAGGTGGAAAGTGAGAGAAAAGCAACCGGCGCAAATGCACCAAGTCCTCCTCAAGAGCATAGGCGAAACGCAACAGGTAGGCAACCTGCTGGTCCAGAGGAAGGAAACGAATATCTGAGTCAGGGAGTGATGGAAAACGAGTGTGTGGTGCTGCAAACGGGGTCTGGCAGTGGTATAGAGGGCGTGGAGCTCTCTCCAACTCCTGAATACGCCGACTCAGGGCGTCCTGCTGTAGCTGCAGTAACGTAAGTATATCCTCTGTAGTGTATCCGACGTGAAATGGGTGATAGGGGTCGGATAATGGCATAACATGGGGTGATGACCATAGAAATGGCTCGCCCATCGGAGCTGAAACTGGATAAGTAGTGTGTGGGGCAGATGTAAATGGTAAAGTAGTATGGAGAAACTGAGACATGACAGGTACAGTAGACAACATGGGTGGAACAAAACCAGGATAAGAAATCGGTGGTATAAACTTGCTATCTCCTGACATAAATGGTATGTAACCAAAAGGCTGCCTCGACGATCCCTCCCCAGGTCGTGGCGGAGGAATGTCCTGGAGGAAGGTAATCGGAAAATCGGTACGCTGGACGTCTGTGGTGTGTGGGGGAAGCAACGGAATATCGGGTGGTGCAGTAACATGTACGGTAGGGGGGTGACTGGGATCACATACGGAGGGTAGTCATCCTCCTCGATCCACCCATTATGGGTGTCCGCATAATGAGGGTCTAAGTGAGTAGCAAAAGGTGCATGATCATCATGCACAGGGGCTGAATCGGGAAATAATGGTGCAATGACTGGTAACTCAGCAAAGACGGGTTCAGGCTGAGGTACCATGACTGGAATCTCCATGACTGGTGTTGGTATGGCAGGAGCGTCAATAACTGGTGATACAGAAACGGGAGCATCTGCATGAACAGGGTCAAGAGTAGGAACGGGCTCTGGAACGGCAGGAGCAGGCGGATGATCAGCAGGCATATCGTGAATCTGATCATCAGGGAGAACAGGAGCCTCAGCAGGCTGCTCCTCGGGGACCAACTCGTCCTCCTGGTCTAAATCATGGTCAAATGGAAAGATAGGGTCAAACTCGTCCTCCATCTCTATATCCTTATCATCGTCCATACGAGGGATGAAACCGAATCCCAATGGTGGAATAGAGGAAGCTACCGATTCAAAAGAATCTGGGACTGACGAATCAGAATGAGCCTCCATATCAGGACTCTCAACCAACGGAAGAGCGACATCATCCGTAATCGGGGCCCCGCCCTCATGGGCGTCCTCAGGGGGACCCTCGAAAAGATCGACGTCGTCATCTGACACTACATCAAATGGCAAATCCGCGCCGGGAAATGCAGCGAGTGGAATAGGAGCAGGGATCTCCGCAAGAGGTAGATCCCCGGCTGGAATGCCATCAGCTAGCTGTATGTCGTCACCGAAATCTGGTAGCGCGAATGGCTGAAATCCATCACCGTCCGTACTGTCCGTGTCTGATGTGTATACCTCCAGGTCTGAGTGCATCGGGTCGTCAGAATCTACCGGCACTGGGTCAGAGACCCCACTCGATGAAGACATAGTGTCTATAACAACACAACCACAAAGTGTGCACATACATCAATAATAGTCAAGTAAGCATATAAGTCACAAATAATATATGCAAGTAATCATCCTAGTCTTCCCCAGACTATCCCACCCAGCCTCTCAGACTGAACTCCCTAGTCTCTCAGACTACCCTGGTCTCTAAGACCAACCTCCCAGTCTCTAAGACTAAACCTCCCCAATATCTAAGATTGAACCCTTCAGTCTCTAAGACTGAAACCTCCCTCAGTCTCTAAGACTGAACTCCCTCAGTCTCTAAGTCTGAACTCCCTCAGTCTCTAAGACTGAATTATAAATTTTGAAAAGTGTATTTGTGCCCTTTTGTTTGTAAAAATGTTTTGTATCCTGGATCTGGACATTTAGTGTATGGAATGTAAAAATGTTTTCGTGAGAGCCCTAGTGATCATAGTCTAGTTTCGAGAAGGAATCCTAGTTCGCTATGATCGAGGCTCTGATACCAAGTTGTCACACCCTGGCTTTTGCGGAAGCGTGGGTTAATTTGGTGTGACTTCTTAATACCATAGCAACAATCACAACAACACTACATGATTTAAAACATAAGATGTTCATCCATTCATTAAGTCAAATACTATCACAACATCATTGTTGAAAAATGTCGACACTTACGATAAATTACAAACCATACTTGTTTAAAACATGTTTACCAGACACAACAAAAGACTTGAAATAAAAACATGGTTTAAAGACATGTAACCCGTCCAGGCAAGGGATTACACCTCCTAAACCAACTATCCCAGATGACATCTTTATTCAACGCAGCTTAACATGCATGCAGACACCTGCCAGATCCTTTAGTTTCCTGAAATACATGTAGTTTGAAAGATCAAGTTGAGCGAGTTCATGTGTATGTGAGTCTGTATAAACCTTTGAAAAGCGTCTGTATGTATGAAAACCCTGGTATGTGGCAATTAAGGAAAAAGAGATCACCAATGGGTTGCAAAGCCACTGGTATGTGTGAAATGGTGCAGGAAGTACTCAAACCTAGCAAATTTATACCGGGCTTCCGGCTGGAAGACATAGTCATCATTATGGGTCGCCCCGGCCTCATAGGTGTGGGCTCGCTACACCCAAATAGATCTATCACTCATGTCCCTCGGTCCTACGACGAGGATTAATGGCCTTAAGTGTTGTACCCACCTTTCACATGATCTAAGCGTCTAAACCCTCCTTAAGCTAACCATACCATTTATAAAAGCATTTGTAAATTGTAACATGTATTTCACCCCCGAAGTATAAAACTGAAAACAGTTAAAAAGAAAAGGGGGACATGAACTCACTGAAGTGCGTCTCCTGTAACGTCAATCTCAAACTGGAACTGCTACGTGACGACCTACACGTACTAATGTCTATTAGACGAATGGGCCGTGCCTTGGCTTAGGGTTTAGTGTTTTGAGTTGCGCTACGTTGGTGTTATACTTGTTAAAATAATATTAATTATTTTAACTTAACATTTGCATCTAGGAAAATAGTTAGGCAACTATTTTGTATCCACACTTCTTGATTATTGTGTATGTATATTTCCTTCCCAAGGATGGGGGTATTTATACGTGTATTTTGTGATTTAGAGTATTAACATTATATATTTTTAAGTCCCACTTTAGAATATATAATATTTTATCTATCAAAAATAATATGTCCCAAATTACATATTTTTCCAAAAGTACAATTAATCACACGAGCGGTTTAGTAATAAATATATATTCTAAATATATATTTATCAAATTTTATTTACGAAAATCATCCTCCGGCACTTTAATACTCTTGTAATAAAATTCATGGCGAAGTTTATTTCGAAAATGAAATTAAAAATATATTTGTAATTACTCGTTAGAAAAATATTTCTAAGTATTGAAATTCTGGAAAAATTTCGCCAGAGTTTCCTTTGTAAATGGGGGCGTCCACGCTTACTAGCGTATCATTTTCTTTTCAAAATCAAACAACAAACAATCCTTTTAACAGCTTTATATCACCAAGAGCAAAAATATACTTGTTACATAATGTTCATGAACTTGATATTCCCCGAAAATGCGTAGTAACTTAGTGAAGCTTTTCCTAGGCTTAGTTACCTTCCAAAGTGCATTTATTTTGTTAAAAATCCCTTTCTTAAACGAGTTATGTTTCCACAACTTGTAAATAATATTTAAAAAATTAACATTTTGAACTCTCCTTGTAGATAAATGTTTTTACATTTATTTTGTTTCTAAAAATAATGTAAGTATATGTAAAGTTATGATTTTTCCCAAAAACCAGTTCTTTTACTTGGTTTGTTTAGAAAAGTTCCTTGTAAGACTTGAACTAACATACTCATCAATCTACTAGTTCATTTATATTTTAGGAAATCATTCTTTTTCAAGTTCATGAATAACTAGAAAGTGGTTATTTTACTTAACATATAACCACTTCCTACTTTGGTTAAATCACCCTTCTAAATATTATCTAACCATATTCATAGGGTGATTAACCCACATAACCAAGGATCAACATAACATTAACAACATACTCATAATCAACATCAAACTAGTAACTTTTACTTCCATCTTTTATGTTTCAATCGTAAGTAAACTTTATGTCTAACTTTTATGTTTATGTTTAGTGTTCTTGTATTTTAGTTGTAACATAAGCATCATACTACAATGTTAACCATAAAAATAAGATGAATGAGGGTTTACAAGAACTTACTACTAGCACTAGGCTAGGGTGGAATCTTAGTTTGAAGATGATGAGAAAGAGACGAGGATCAAGCAAGAACAAAGCTTCTTTGAATGCTCTTCAAGATGCAACCTCCATGGATCACCTTCAAAGCTTTGAATGGAACTTGAAGTGGATGAAGATGGTGATGGAATGGTGGTGGTGATGGTTTCGGTTTGGGGGAGCCGAAAATGAGAGAGAGAGTGAGAGAGGTGAAAGTGTGTGATCTTGTGGAATGATATGAGGTATGGTGTAGTAATCTTCTACCATACTTATAATCATCTTCATCATTTCTTTTCCACTCCAATAAGCAAGCAATCACATAAAATATTAGGATTAAATCTTGCTAGAAGATGTGAAGTATGGGGGTGGGTCCCTTGGGGGCTGATTTCGGCTAGGGTGGGGGGGTAAAGGGGAACATTTTCTAACTAAAGTGTAAATGGTAGTTAAAATCCAAGTGTTGAACTTTTATATGTTTGTTAATTGATTTTTAGTTGGTGTTAGGGTGTTCGGGGATCACGACAAGCCAAGAAATAGTGAAACAATGTGTTTGGCAAAAATTTAGTGTTCCGGGTAATGTCCGGTTATCCAGTTAGGTACTGTCCCGTTAAAGTGCTTAATTAATCCAAAGAATGTCTTTTATATATTTTTTGTAACACAAATTATTCCCAGCACTTAGGAAAATATACAGGACCATTCTGCCATATTTCTGCACTATACTAGCATATTAAAATGCTGTATTTTGTTATTAAATGCAGAATTCTGCATTCATAGTGTGTTTTAGGCACTTCCCGGCACTATAATTATCACCTAGTGACGCAGTCTTATGGTCCTCACTTCCCTACACTCCCTACTAGTGTAGTATCCTGTCTCTGGCTCATATTGGCCTCAATATGGTGTCTGTCTATGTGCTGGTATTGTCAGCATGTGTCTGAGTTATCAGCTCACTGTGCTAACTGTGCTTTGTGCATCAGGTTTGTCACTAAGAGTCTATATGAAATAAATGGAGTGACTGTATGTAAAGTGATGCACATGTATGTATGTAACATAAATCAGTAAGCAGATTAAAGTGTCAGTTGTTATCAAGCACAGTCATTAAGCACATAATTAAAATTAATTAATTGTACAGTACCTGTAATTGTGAGGGTTGTCACATCCTTAACAGGTAGTAGGCATCTATTACACACTAGTACTGAAATTAAAATTACAATAACGACTGAAATTTAAAGTTATACTACTAGTAGTAGGCATCCGTAGTTTTTTTTTTTCAAACACACACATTATATATTATTATATTATATTATATTATATTATTATTATAACCTCATCTATCATCACTTTTACGGATACGGATTCATCCAGAAATCCATATTACGCTGGTCGTACTTCCAGACGAGTCGCTTTGCCACCTGCCTCATCCTTTCACAATTCTCTAGGATTTCCTCACCAAATGTCCTAAGCTCTTGTACGTTTTCTGCACTCATTGGAGGTGCAGGTTCTAGGACTGGGTTCGGAATCTGAGGTGCGGGATCCTGGTATGGAGGTATAGGGGCCTGGTATGGGTAAGGATTCTCTAAAATCTCCCTAATGAATGCATCGTTATCGTAATAGGGATCTAGAGGGTCCAAACCTGGGTAGGCTCCTTGAAGAAACACTAGATAATTGACCGGAATCAAATTATCTAGGGGGTTAGGTTCTGCATAAAAAGGGTGGTTCTCTCTCGTTTGATTCGTAGGGACGGATCTTCTTCTCCGGTAAACGCTGCAAAACAGAACACCGTTAGCCTCGTCAAGGGGAGAAGGGAGGTTCTCTCCTTGACCCGACTCCGGCGTGAGAATAAGTATGTGTTTATGAAAAAGAAGAAGTATTGACGAAGTGTGTGTAACTTGAAGTTCATACCTGAATTATTCTCTTATTTATAGTCGGTAATTTGGGCGGGAAAACTCATTGTTGAAATATTAACGGAAGATGCTAACCCCGTAAGCGGTTATTTTTCTTCTGTTAATCATCTAGATCGGATTGTGATAGCACACGGATCACGATCTTAATCGAAGGCTGGGGATCTGCCACGTGGAAAGTGGGCAAGTGGAGGTTTCTCTCCAATTCCATGCCATCACCGTGATTTCTAGGGAGAATAGGGTGATGACACGTGGCCCAGACGGTTATAACCGTCTGGTGGTGCATGATCGAATCTTCTAGAAGATTATTGCCATAATCCAGTATGGCTCCTTACTGTGTGGCATTAGCTTAATAAATAATATCCACGTATGGGTATTATTTAAGCAGAGTACCTACTGGGATTTTTATCCCTTTGTTATAGAGAAATGGCGCGAGGGCCCTTCTACTTCCTTTTGGCGCGCAGGTGCTGTCTGCTGCCTTTGTCTTTGTAGGACCAGTGCGCGGCCGCGCAAGGCCTAAAGAGGGTTGGAAGACGAGGTTGTGGTATGGTCCCAGGTACTTGATACGAGGTTTTTGGGACCTTACCCCTTCAAGTCCCCCCAGTCTAGTGTTGCTCTTATGCAAATAAGTGGAGCACTGGACTATGAGAGAGTTGTGCTTATAGGCTTTTTCAAGCGCGAAAGTAGGGAATCTTTTATGAAGGGTACAGTAATGACTGTGTGACAGGTTGTCACTGTCAGGTGAATATTACTGACCGTGCTTTGTACGCGCACGTGAACTCGCGTTTGTGTCACTTGCTACTCGCCTCTGTCGCTTGGGTAACTGTGCTACCCAGAAAAAGGTGTTGCGATAGTTACCTAGGCTATTTATGGCGGTGAGTATATAAGTGTTTTGGATTTCTTATTTTTCAGTAATCATTCCTTTGTTGAAAATCTTTCTTCCTTTCATCTTCTTCATTTGTCTTTTTAGAAAGAATTGCAATCTCTTCGTCCTATGTCAACCGGAGATCATCACGAAGATTCAACGGAAGAAATGTCTCCTGAACTTCCACCATTGAAGTGGTCTAGGGCGACCTTTGATGGTTTGATTCAGAATCTTAGGTTTTCGGACAACTGGGATGTCCGTTATCCTGAAGAGGGTCAGACAGCGGCGGATGCTCCGACTGGGTATGTGACCCTATTCTGGGATTTTTTTCTGTGCAGGCAACTTCTGTCTGCCTGTGATGAAATTTTTCCTTGAATTTCTTGAGTACTACAAAATCCACATCTCTCAGTTGCATCCAATCGGTATGGTTAGGGTTCGCCACTTTGAGTTTGTTTGTCAGATGATGAATATCGAACCGACGGTTACCCAATTTCGTGTTTTTCACCAAATGCAGTGTTCTCAAGGATTCTATTCCTTTGTGCAAAGAGCTTCGGTGAAGAAGATTTTGTTGAATCCCCCCAAATCTTTTCATGATTGGAAGCAAAAGTTCTTTTTTATCAAGGTGAGAGTTATTCCGATGAGAATGACTTTTAGGGGAAAAGAAGATGTTCCCACTGAGACCATTCAAACCCCTGTTGATGAAAATTGGTACCAAGATCTGAAAGATGTTCCGTCGATTGCTTTGCCGAAGAAAGCCCTTGTTGGTGCTAGCATGAGTTTGAATTGGAGGATGGATCGAGAAGACAAACCGGTGTATACAGAGGATGGGAAAGGTAAGATTGGGGGTTTGCCCCCTTTTGTTGTTTTTTTAACTTGCTCTTCTTCCCCTGCAGTTGTTTCGTTGTATGTCGTTGCTTTTGAGAGAGAAGGCGGAAAGATGGCTACCATTGCTAAGAAGCCTGATGAAGAGCTTTGGTATCATCGTACTGTGAAGAACTTTGTTCTCCCGCGTGAAGCGGATGTGTCGTTCCAACCTCCTGTTGGTGCTGGTAAGCTTTTTTCATATTTGTTTGCTTCTTTTGTGCGTTTGAATAAGTTTTATTCCGCGCTTTATTAGTAGGTGAATTGTCTAACTTGGTGCTGGTATATGAATGTCTTTCACCATGATAATGAAATGTAAATGGTATCAATGGTATGGCCGACTAGGTTTTGATGAGCACATGATCATATGACGAAAGTATGTAGGTAAGCTGATTGACTTTCTGAAAGTCAACAATGTATGAACAGCACGACTAGGTCTTTGGATGCACTTTCGAGAATAGAGACGACAAGTATAGTTAAGAAATACTAACCATGATGCTCGGCTTGTTGGCCATGTTCATTTGAACAAGACATTGTAGAAAAGATACGCATGGCATAAATAACAAAAGTGACCATGGAATTAATGCCTAATTTTCGTGTTAAGTATGGATAAGTGGGTTTAAGAAGGGTGATTATAAGTAAGAATTGGTATATCGAAAGTCTATGATATGCGTATAATGATACGTCGACCTTTTTATGAATATGAATGTAAGTAGAAGAAACGTTAGTGATGATATGTGTTAAGAGCTAGTATTATAAAGTAAAAGACACTAATAAGAGCTCTGGAGCAGAGTCTAACATAAGTATAACTATGAAAGTAATATAAGTAATATGATGGCATAGGAGCGATGTGTACAATTACGTTCATGTATGAATAACACCTTTGCCAAGATCCCGAATGCGTTTAGGTGGTAGTAAGTATTGTGAATGAAGCAACCTGAAAGGGGTAAGAGTAGAATCGGTCTAGTTTGAATGAGAAAGGTTTCGGGGACGAAACCTTCTTTAAGGGGGGTAGACTTGTAACACCCCAAAATTCGAATTATTAAATTCGTTAGCATGTTGCCATGTTTAATAAAACGAGATACAATGACTAGGTTAATAAACCTAGTTAAATGCCTATTAGATAAGCTAAATGGTGAAACTTGTGGCATATATGATAGTAAGTTAAACTTGAGGGACTTGGAGTGCCAAACTTGGAAGTTTGGTTTACTAAAACAAAAATCACACACACACCCACACAAGGGTGCGTGAGATCGAGCAGGAGAAAAGAAAAAGGGGTGAAACCCTAGTTCTCAAGAAAGCTTCAAATTGACAAGGAAATAGGGCTCAAATCCGATGCATGAACTCGTTTTCTTGATGATCTAGCCCTAACAAACATGTGGTAAGTTGTATTTTATGATTTGATGATCTTGCTATGAAGTGGGTTATGGTCAATCCATGAAATTGTATGAAATTGATCATGTAGATGTATGGTTTGGTAAAATTATGCATTAGGAACTTGTACCTTATGTCCCAATGATGTAATGCTCGCCATATACTTTATGCATTTGATTCATGGTGATTGAGAGCAAATGTGTACGAATATGTGATGCGTAGTTTATTGATAAGTGATAATGTTGGAATTATGTCGTGTACATATGTAAGATGATAATTTGATTGTGCGGATGTCGAACAATGCGGTTGTCGAATGTAGAGTTAAGAAAGCATAAGTATGTGTATATTGTGTAAGCGACTAGGCGATCATATAGTTGTATGTGTTATACGACATTATGTATGAAATTAATATGATGTCATTAATATGATCTAAGTGGTTGACAAATCATGTCGTATGCGTGTTAGTGGAAGTCAATGTAGATAAGAGTTGGAAAAATGTATGTTAATATGAATAAGTATAAATACTAACATTATTATGGCATGACGGCATGAAAGAATAGGAACCACACTAGCATGGACCAAGCATGGAATGCTAACGGGTCAAGATGAGGCAAGGAAGCGGTTATGAACACGGATGCACAAGGTAAGTGATTTCCGTAATCACTTCTTAGTTCAAGTAAGTAATAAAGTGTTGAAATTAATTAAACATGATGTTTGAGGTTAAATATGTAGGAAAGTCTTTCGTCGTAAATGACGGGATTAAAGTTGACCAAAATGCCCTTGATGGGTATTTTGGGCAAACGATCTTAATAAGTAGTTTAGAAGCAAGTTATTGATTAGTGTGATGTCTTGGACAAGTATGGAAGCGAAGAGTATGGTCTTGGTATGTCATAAACCATTAACGCGCAAATACCCTTAACGGGTCAAAACTAAGTATATGAACGATAATGTGTTAAGAGGATGCAAAATGTCTAAGAACTTATTATTTTATGATAGATGTCACTGGTATTATTAGGTTTATAAGAGTTTATGGTAAAACAAACAAGTTACGTTGAAGAATGCATGAACGGGTCGAATTGTGGGTAAGAGGGTAATAAGCCGATAGCGTGTAAGTTAAGATTTTCCTTAAGGCGGTTATGGGATTTTAAGTTCATTTGATAGGATGTGAATTTACAAGCATGTAGGAAGAATATGTAGTAATACGGTACCTAAATGTGGGATCCTAAAGAATATGTAGCAATAAGGTACCTAAATGTGGGATCCTAAGGAATATGTAGTAATACGGTACCTAAAGGTGGGATCCTAAAGAATATGTAGTAATATGGTACCTAAAGGTGGGATCCTAAAGAATATGTAGTAATATGGTACCTAAAGGTGGGATCCTAAAGAATATGTAGTAATATGGTACCTAAAGGTGGGATCCTAAAGAATATGTAGTAATATGGTACCTAAATGTGGGATTCTAAGTTAAGAATTTCCTTAAGTAGATACGAATGAAGGTATGTATGTATGTATGTGTGAATATAAGTGGTATGTATGAATGAATGTATGTATGTATGTATGTAGGTGTGTATGTAGGTAGTATGTGTATGTGTATATATATATCCAAGTGAGTATGTACGAATGTGTGCACGTATGTAGGGTTGTGAGAAGGCATGTAATAGGTATGTATGTAGACATGTATGCATGTATGTATGTATGTAGGTATGCACGTATGTAGGAACGTACGTATGAATGTAGGTACGTAGGTTTGTAAGTAGTTATGTATGAACGGATGCACATATGTAAGTATGTATGAAAGTATGTACGCATGTATTCAATGAAATTGAGTATTGACGATAATAATAGTGTGCCTTGTGAACGAAGTGTAACGCAGGTACAATGAGAAAGTCTCACCACGGAATGTACGAACAGATGGAAAGCTGGGATGTAAAGAGTTAACGGAACAAAAAGTAAACGTGAATAAATCTTGTATGTTTATAATGCGTACTAATGTTATGAATTTAATGTGGTGAGCGCAGGTAGTACGAGTCATGAGGATCGACAAGGAACAGAGATCGAGGATCGAGTCACTAGTGGGATTGTACGGGAACGTTGATGTATATAATGTAGTAAACATAAGCTATGATTTCACTTAGTAAATAAGTCGATTGATGGATTTATGTGAAAGAGTTATGTTAAAGTTAATTTTTAAATAAGTTAAGGTGTTTATAATGTAAGAAAGTTTATGGCTTGAACTTCCGCTGCGACTTTTAGTCAAATACGTACTAGGGTCTTACAAGTTGGTATCAGAGCCCTGGTTTGAGGGAATCAAGTACGAGAAGGTAGGTACTTGAACTCAAACCTATGTGCTCTTGTGATAAGGAACCTGTACAATCCTTGACTCGATCAAGATCCAAAGGTAGAAATGGAATGAAAACGTGTATGTATGTATTCATACGAAGAAGCTAACGGTTTGCTATGTGCAAGGTAAGCTTAAAAGTTTGGAGAGGATGATCCGTGAATGCAGTCTAAGGTGGATGCTAAGGCAGGCAAGGATGCGAATGGACAGACGGACCCCAGGTACACGATGTTGACATGTATGGGTACCGTTGTTAAAAGAAAAAGGAAGAAGTCTCCTTGGGAGGGTAAGTACTAAACGGAAGACAACGATATTGTCTTGGTAAAATTGTAAAAATGTAGCACGAACTGAGACCCACTAATGCGGACATAAGGCGATGATTACCTGAAGGCACGGAATTAGTATGTGAATAGCGCACCTGGCCAGTACGCAAGAAGCATATGACGTTCGTGAGACCGTGGTAATTATCGCAGGAATATCTGTAGAATTGGGTAGCAGGTGGGCGTGCGGGTGAAGTGGGTAGTAAGGCTCTCGGGAAATTGAGAGTACTATGTAGGAATGAAATGCAGAAAATGATATGTTTGAATCTGTGAGACGGATTCAGCACATGTAATGAATGAAAGATGTGAATGGGTAATGTAAATGAAATGTTTGAATCCGCGAAAAGGATTCAAAGCACGAAAGGAAGAAAATGTATGAATAGTATGTTTGGAACCGCTAGACGGATTCAAAACATGAAAGCAATGAAAGGCATGAATGTGACGTTTGAGTTCGCGGGACGGATTTAAAATATAAAAAGGGATGAAATTAATCCACATCACAATGTGTCGACAGTTTGACCATGGTTGTGTCAAACGAGTCATACGGGTAAATGTAAAGTAATAAACAAAAGAATGATCGTAATGGGCATGCAAACCTAAATTTTAAGGCGAAAGAAAGAAGTTCGAACAAGTTATGTGTTAAATGTGTTAGTAATGGACTCTTATGAGTCATAATGAATGACGGGCTACGACCCGGACAATGATTTAAGTACGAACAGGTAAGTTTTGTTAAGAATACCGAAATGATGTAATGAATGTCTTTGCAAGTAAGCATGAATGGAAAGAAGTACGAAGAGTACCTCAATACATCTATGGTAAGTAAGAAATGACAGTCTGACCTGGAAAGGTCAAACTGCAAAGGTTGATGAAATGAGGAACTAGAATAAAAGAATTGCAGGTAAGGAATGAAATGCGGAATGTGTTAAAGTTTGTACGCAGGACGTTGAAAAAGGAAATATAGGTGAGTAATCACCTAGTATAATGAATGCTTGAATGAAATGTGCTAACCGCTAAAATTGTAGATTATAATGTTAGGAACTCTTGATGTGATGAAACCAAACGAATTGGTGGAAGGATGTGCACGAGCGAAAGCGCATTACGCGGATGAATGAAATCTAGCCTGGTATGGCTAGTACTCGTGAAGAATGCGGATCGATCTGGGTTGCGGATCGTCGATTGATGATATGAGATGAGGTCAGTAAAAAGTTTAACTTATGTTAGATGAGTATGAATTGGTTAATTGGGTACGACCTACGAAATGAATGATGGGATGGGTATGGTATAATATGGGAAGTTTGATTTTTTTTAGTTGACATAAGAAGAAAACTATGTCATCAATAAGCGAATCCCAAAGGTTTTGAGTGAAAAGTTCGAGTATTGGTTGAACTCTCATGAAATAAATTGCACGACACGTATGCTTATGCAAAATAAGTAAGACCCGAAATAAGAGGTTAGTAATGTGAAACAAATGAGGTAAGTTGAAGGTAAAGTATGAGAAATATGGACTTACTAGTAGAGAATGGTGTTGAGATTATGTCAAATTTCTAGTTTTTGAATATGATTGTCAACTATAGTGTTTCGAATATGTTAGTATGAGTTGAAATGGTGATACATGTGCATATATGTAATTAGTTGATCATGTACTTATGTATATGAATGTCTTTCACCATGATAATGAAATGTAAATGGTATCAATGGTATGGCCGACTAGGTTTTGATGAGCACATGATCATATGACGAAAGTATGTAGGTAAGCTGATTGACTTTCTGAAAGTCAACAATGTATGAACAGCACGACTAGGTCTTTGGATGCACTTTCGAGAATAGAGACGACAAGTATAGTTAAGAAATACTAACCATGATGCTCGGCTTGTTGGCCATGTTCATTTGAACAAGACATTGTAGAAAAGATACGCATGGCATAAATAACAAAAGTGACCATGGAATTAATGCCTAATTTTCGTGTTAAGTATGGATAAGTGGGTTTAAGAAGGGTGATTATAAGTAAGAATTGGTATATCGAAAGTCTATGATATGCGTATAATGATACGTCGACCTTTTTATGAATATGAATGTAAGTAGAAGAAACGTTAGTGATGATATGTGTTAAGAGCTAGTATTATAAAGTAAAAGACACTAATAAGAGCTCTGGAGCAGAGTCTAACATAAGTATAACTATGAAAGTAATATAAGTAATATGAGGGCATAGGAGCGATGTGTACAATTACGTTCATGTATGAATAACACCTTTGCCAAGATCCCGAATGCGTTTAGGTGGTAGTAAGTATTGTGAATGAAGCAACCTGAAAGGGGTAAGAGTAGAATCGGTCTAGTTTGAATGAGAAAGGTTTCGGGGACGAAACCTTCTTTAAGGGGGGTAGACTTGTAACACCCCAAAATTCGAATTATTAAATTCGTTAGCATGTTGCCATGTTTAATAAAACGAGATACAATAACTAGGTTAATAAACCTAGTTAAATGCCTATTAGATAAGCTAAATGGTGAAACTTGTGGCATATATGATAGTAAGTTAAACTTGAGGGACTTGGAGTGCCAAACTTGGAAGTTTGGTTTACTAAAACAAAAATCACACACACACCCACACAAGGGTACGTGAGATCGAGCAGGAGAAAAGAAAAAGGGGTGAAACCCTAGTTCTCAAGAAAGCTTCAAATTGACAAGGAAATAGGGCTCAAATCCGATGCATGAACTCGTTTTCTTGATGATCTAGCCCTAACAAACATGTGGTAAGTTGTATTTTATGATTTGATGATCTTGCTATGAAGTGGGTTATGGTCAATCCATGAAATTGTATGAAATTGATCATGTAGATGTGTTAGAATCACATTATAGAACATGAACTATGCAAGATTCTAAGTAATTTGATGATTTTGAATGAAACCCACTTGTGGTAGTGAAGATGATGATATGGATAATCATGCATGTTCATTAGTTGTGTAAGATTGATGTATGATGTTGTATGTAATGAGTAATGGTCAGTTAATTTGGGTATAGTATGAAAATTACATGATTCTAGTGGAATTTGATGATCTTGATATGAGTTAGTAAGAATTTGCAAAGAATGCTTGTACATAATGTTTTGTTAGTAGTACACCCGCCAAGTGTTCGATAAAATGCCTAAGAGAGCAAAATTTGTGAAATTGTATGAAAGTTATGTAGAAGGTGCTTATGGTGTAGCCGTTAGCAAAATAATAAGTTAAGTATGCTTAAGGTGGGGTCATTATGAGAATTCGGATTTGAATGTATGGTTTGGTAAAATTATGCATTAGGAACTTGTACCTTATGTCCCAATGATGTAATGCTCGCCATATACTTTATGCATTTGATTCATGGTGATTGAGAGCAAATGTGTACGAATATGTGATGCGTAGTTTATTGATAAGTGATAATGTTGGAACTATGTCGTGTACATATGTAAGATGATAATTTGATTGTGCGGATGTCGAACAATGCGGTTGTCGAATGTAGAGTTAAGAAAGCATAAGTATGTGTATATTGTGTAAGCGACTAGGCGATCATATAGTTGTATGTGTTATACGACATTATGTATGAAATTAATATGATGTCATTAATATGATCTAAGTGGTTGACAAATCATGTCGTATGCGTGTTAGTGGAAGTCAATGTAGATAAGAGTTGGAAAAATGTATGTTAATATGAATAAGTATAAATACTAACATTATTATGGCATGACGGCATGAAAGAATAGGAACCACACTAGCATGGACCAAGCATGGAATGCTAACGGGTCAAGATGAGGCAAGGAAGCGGTTATGAACACGGATGCACAAGGTAAGTGATTTCCGTAATCACTTCTTAGTTCAAGTAAGTAATAAAGTGTTGAAATTAATTAAACATGATGTTTGAGGTTAAATATGTAGGAAAGTCTTTCGTCGTAAATGACGGGATTAAAGTTGACCAAAATGCCCTTGATGGGTATTTTGGGCAAACGATCTTAATAAGTAGTTTAGAAGCAAGTTATTGATTAGTGTGATGTCTTGGACAAGTATGGAAGCGAAGAGTATGGTCTTGGTATGTCATAAACCATTAACGCGCAAATACCCTTAACGGGTCAAAACTAAGTATATGAACGATAATGTGTTAAGAGGATGCAAAATGTCTAAGAACTTATTATTTTATGATAGATGTCACTGGTATTATTAGGTTTATAAGAGTTTATGGTAAAACAAACAAGTTACGTTGAAGAATGCATGAACGGGTCGAATTGTGGGTAAGAGGGTAATAAGCCGATAGCGTGTAAGTTAAGATTTTCCTTAAGGCGGTTATGGGATTTTAAGTTCATTTGATAGGATGTGAATTTACAAGCATGTAGGAAGAATATGTAGTAATACGGTACCTAAATGTGGGATCCTAAAGAATATGTAGCAATAAGGTACCTAAATGTGGGATCCTAAGGAATATGTAGTAATACGGTACCTAAAGGTGGGATCCTAAAGAATATGTAGTAATATGGTACCTAAAGGTGGGATCCTAAAGAATATGTAGTAATATGGTACCTAAAGGTGGGATCCTAAAGAATATGTAGTAATATGGTACCTAAAGGTGGGATCCTAAAGAATATGTAGTAATATGGTACCTAAAGGTGGGATCCTAAAGAATATGTAGTAATATGGTACCTAAATGTGGGATTCTAAGTTAAGAATTTCCTTAAGTAGATACGAATGAAGGTATGTATGTATGTATGTGTGAATATAAGTGGTATGTATGAATGAATGTATGTATGTATGTATGTATGTAGGTGTGTATGTAGGTAGTATGTGTATGTGTATATATATATCCAAGTGAGTATGTACGAATGTGTGCACGTATGTAGGGTTGTGAGAAGGCATGTAATAGGTATGTATGTAGACATCTATGCATGTATGTATGTATGTATGTAGGTATGCACGTATGTAGGAACGTACGTATGAATGTAGGTACGTAGGTTTGTAAGTAGTTATGTATGAACGGATGCACATATGTAAGTATGTATGAAAGTATGTACGCATGTATTCAATGAAATTGAGTATTGACGATAATAATAGTGTGCCTTGTGAACGAAGTGTAACGCAGGTACAATGAGAAAGTCTCACCACGGAATGTACGAACAGATGGAAAGCTGGGATGTAAAGAGTTAACGGAACAAAAAGTAAACGTGAATAAATCTTGTATGTTTATAATGCGTACTAATGTTATGAATTTAATGTGGTGAGCGCAGGTAGTACGAGTCATGAGGATCGACAAGGAACAGAGATCGAGGATCGAGTCACTAGTGGGATTGTACGGGAACGTTGATGTATATAATGTAGTAAACATAAGCTATGATTTCACTTAGTAAATAAGTCGATTGATGGATTTATGTGAAAGAGTTATGTTAAAGTTAATTTTTAAATAAGTTAAGGTGTTTATAATGTAAGAAAGTTTATGGCTTGAACTTCCGCTGCGACTTTTAGTCAAATACGTACTAGGGTCTTACATAAGTGTTATCGTTTGCTTTCTTTTTCTTAAGCGCCTTACATATTTTGTGACTCATAGTCTTTTGTTTTTCAGAAAAACCCACTTCTCCTGTTCCCACAGAACCACTACCTGTGGTTAATGAAAAACTTCCACTCTCTCCTCCGTGCGCTTCTGTTGCTGATTTGTTAAAAAATACTGAGGTTCCTGAGGGTGGTGCAGAAAAAGTTGTTGGTCTTGGGGCTGAAGAGCCTATTGATGTTGCTGCGAATGAGGAAAAAGTTACTAGCCCAGAGACTGTGGATGGTGCTGGTAATCCAAAAACTCCTGATCTTGCTGCTCATGATTTGGAGAAGGAAAAAACTACCGAAGAGGTTCCTGTTACAACTTTTCCTTCCAAACCTTCTGGCGTTATGCCTGAGAACATTGAGAAGGTTACTGTTGAGGAGCAGGGCTCATTTTCTGGTGCTGGCAAAGGTTCTCCCATCCGCCTAGAGGAAACTTTGGGAGATTATTACTATCGAACCTATTCGGAGAAAGATGCCTCCGAGATTCACGCCCCTGTTTGGAACCTGAAGTAGGGTGATACTTTCTTTGACTGGCGTGTCTGCCGTGATTGGTTTCAGGGGATATTTCCACCTGGGGAGATCAAGTTGAGCAGACTTATCATGCTTACCTTGAGGAAGCTGCCTCTCACGCATCTACTACGCACCACATAGTGCGCGAGTGGCATAGTACGCATAAAGATTGGGCTGCTTTTAAGGTTTCCAAGAAAAAAGTTGCGGATGATGAGAGCCGTGTTGCTCAATTAAAGGCAAAGCTGGAAGCTGATCAAGCCAAGTTTGAGGCTGATCGAAAGACTGAAGAATGGTCTGTTGCGGGTTGGAAGAGAAAAGCGGAAGCCGAAGCTGCTCTCCTTTCCGAGGGACGTAAAAACTGGAAGAAAATTTGTGAAAAAGATAATGCTGAAAAGGTGAATCTCCGCAATGTCATCAATAATCTTAAGGCTGAGATTGAGAAATTGAAGAGACAGGATGCGGAGGTTGAAAGGTTAAAAAAGGAAAAGGATGATGTGGAAACTGCGCTAGAAGAGGCGCGTTCTCACAGGGAGCGCAGTGAACAACGAGAGGTACATGCTTGCGCCACTCTTGCTCTTAAAGAATAAGAGATTGAGGAACTTACCTCTCTGCTTTCTGACCAGGAACAACTTAAAAAGGATTTGGAGCTCGCGCATTCTGAAAAAGCTGAAACCTCTCGCCGTTTGACTGAAATTGAAGAGAAACTGGAGAATTCTAAAACGGCGCGGGCCACAGCGGAAAGCGAGCTTGAACCTTTGAAAAGTGACATGGCTTGGCTGAAGGAGCGCGGTATTGCCTGTGTAATTGACTTTCTGTTGCTTGTCTTGTGAAAACGTTTCGTGCTTTTTCCTTATTTTGTCTTTTCTTCTTGCTTTTGTAGGTTGCTGAGTCAGTGTTGAATTCTGAAGAGCTGGATAAGACTGTTGCGCACTTGGTGGTTGTTGCGCGAAATGACGGGTATGCCCAAGGTTATGCGGAATGTTCACAGCATGTGAATAGTGCTCTGAAGGTTGACTGGGATACTAGTAAATCCGCCACTTATGGTGCCAATACTGGTGCTGCCCTTGCAGCTTTAAAGATAGAATTCGACAATTTGCAGCTTCCTGTTATGGACCTTATAAATGTTGCCTTGCAATCTAAAGATCATATGGCGCAGTTGAAGGAGATTTTCCCTGATGAAGATGAAAATCTAGCATAGGTTTCTGTAGTTGTATTGAACAATTTCTGTAGTCTTTCTGGGATGTGTTATCCCCTTTTTTGTTAGTGCGCTGCCGCTACACTGCCGTGTAATTTGATAATTTTTGAAGATGTGTTGGTGCGCCATGAATAGTATGATATGCATTTTTTACAATATTTTACATGTGTATAATTACTTTGATCAGGTAAGGCGAATGAAGGTGGTATGAAGCTCATGTGTGAATGTATGGTCTTGTGTGATGTAATCACTGACCGTTCATGAGACTTGTACTATATTTACCATACTGTTTTTGCGCTTATCAAAAGAAATTGCATGCACTTTGTAATAAAAACACAAGAATAATAGAAACTGTTGTTTATTTCGGGATAAGACGCAGAGGCCGTTACAGATTCTATTAAAAATAATTACATGTTTCTTAACTTACACGCTATCTCCTGCTTAGATTCGATAACTGTGGAATCCGCTTTGTTCCGCAGGGAAAGCATAGAGTTGCTTCTTAGTTTTTCGCTTTTTTGCTAGGGCCTTCTTCGCCTCGAGTGATTTTCTTAATCTCTTTGCGCACGTTTTGTAGGAGGGGAGTGAGCTCACCACTCTTAAGTGCCTTTTCTATCTCGGTGCACAAAGAGATGCAGTTATTCGTAGTATGCCCGTTGTCCTTGTGGTATTCACAATACTGACTTAGGTCTTGTCCACGCTTGTTTTTCATGGGTGGCGGAGGTTTAAACTGGTAATCCTCTGTGCTTAGAACTTCCGCAGGGGTTTTGGTTAAGGGAGTCCATTATCTCTCCCTGTTCTCTTGCTTGGCTTCCCTTTGCGCGGTGAGTTTGTTGATTGTGGCTCAGGCATCCTCAGATGTATAGTTCCCTGAGTTTGAATTGCGCCATCCTTTTTTGAATTTTTTTCCCGCCACTGGAGCCTAAATCTGATGGTCGGTTGTGCGGTGGTGGCGGCCTATTGGTGGTGAGGTTCTTTTCTGTTTGTGCGTATACCTTAGTTGCCGCCATCACTTTTTCCCAACTCTTCCGGAGTCCTTCCGTCCCGGACAGGACTTTTATCATATCGTCGCACCTGACTGCATACTTGAATTGGGCGCGAATCAGTTGCTCATGCACGTCCCCGATCTCGAGTACCTCATTATTATAACGAGTGATGAAATCTTCCAGACTTTCATCATTGTGACGCCAAATGTTCATTACATCCGAAGTGTCCCGGATTGATCGCCTTTGCTGGCTGAAATGAACCAGAAACTTGTCGCGCAAATCTTTCCATGACGTAATTTTCCCAATGGGTAAGTTGTCAAACCATATTCTTACAGTGCCAGTAAGGGTCTGAACGAAGAGGTGGCACCACATTGGTAGGGTCCAGCCTCCTACCAGCCCTGCGTTTGTAAAGACTCGCAGATGATCGTCAGGGTCCGTCATTCCGTTGAACTTGCCTACAGTAGACGGAAGCTTTTCTTTCTCTATCGGAGCCAGAGCGATTTCACTTATAAACTTTGAATTTTCCTCCGCTTCAGCAGGACGATAAATCAGATCATGGTTGTGCTCGGCCTCCGGATTTTAAACCGCACGTGGTCTACACTTGTTGTAATTTGGTTGTATTTGAGTAAATACACCAGCACTGTCTCCTTCTCGGTAAGTTCGATCATATTCACTGGTGTGGGTATTTCGCTGAGGACCCAACCTGGTGTGAACAAATGGTCTCCTATGAGGGTGTGACTCGTCTCGATATTCTCTTCTGCGATTTTCCGACTGAGTATACTCGTATCTCGAAGAAGATCTAGAGTAAACCTCCGTGTCTTCGATCTGAACTCGGGATGGACCAGCATGTTGAGAAACATGAGGTGCCGATGGTGTCCTGGCATGGGATACAGGTCTCCGTGGTTGTGTTTGGGGGGCAGTTTGTGCACACAGCTGTGTGTATACAGCGTTTAATGCCCTCTGAGATCTGACGTACCAGGAGATTGGGGTTTCTCCTGGGGGCAGAATTGAGCTTATAGGGACCTCCGGCTGTACCCCTAGGGTGATAGGTTCGTTTTGATTATTATCGGCGAACTGTATTTCGTTGTCATCCGATGCTTCTTCTACAAGACCGTCAACCTGGGTATTGTTAATGAAATTTGGCCGAGGGCCATGCTGCTGATGAGCTGATGTTTCTTCCATTTGCAAATGGAATCAACAAAGTGAATCGAAAACGAGAAAAAACAGATGAAACAGAGAGATCGGTGGGCGCCAATGAAGAAACACTAGATAATTGACCGGAATCAAATTATCTAGGGGGTTAGGTTCTGCATAAAAAGGGTGGTTCTCTCTCGTTTGATCCGTAGGGACGAATCTTCTTCTCCGGTAAACGCTGCAAAACAGAACACCGTTAGCCTCGTCAAGGGGAGAAGGGAGGTTCTCTCCTTTACCCGACTCCGGCGTGAGAATAAGTATGTGTTTATGAAGAAGAAGAAGAAGAAGTATTGACGAAGTGTGTGTAACTTGAAGTTCATACCTGAATTATTCTCTAATTTATAGCCGGTAATTTAGGCGGGAAAACTCATTGTTGAAATATTAACGGAAGATGCTAACCCCGTAAGCGGTTATTTTTCTTACGTTAAACCTCTAGATCGGATTGTGATAGCACACGGATCGCGATCTTGATCGAAGGCTGGGGATCTACCACGTGGAAAGTGGGCCAGTGGAGGTTTCTCTCCAATTCCATGCCATCACCGTGATTTCTAGGGAGAATAGGGTGATGACACGTGGCCCAGACGGTTATAACCGTCTAGTGGTGCATGATCGAGTTTTCTAGAAGATTATTGCCATAATCCAGTGTGACTCCTTACTGTGTGGCATTAGCTTAATAAATAATTGTAACAACTGCCACTAAAATCAATAGTTAGGACAATACTTAGTCAATAAGAAAACCCTAATTGAGACACCCAATTAATTCTGCACTAGCCCTAAAATTTTCAGGACAATCAGAATTAGGATCAGGACCCCTAAAACTCGAGGGGGGCAAACCCTAGTTGATAATTATCTAAATAAAACGATGTTTAGTTCTGATTGGCTAATTTTATTGATTCGCCCAAGCTATACCCGGGCTAGGCAGCCTATGAATTAGACTGCTTAGCTTACGGACCGTAAGGGGTCAGGCATACGGTCCGTAAGGGAGTCCCAAAAATTAGTATAAATAGCCGACCTTGGGACTTAAACATAGAACTTGAAACGACGTAAATTGTCTCTGTGTACGTCGAGTTAAGGCTTTTATATTACAATAAACACACACACGATCACGAGGTGCTGCCGCAATCAGGGTAATAACTAGATCGCTATTACGATTCAACGTCCGATCGATTATAACTATCCAACGATTGTCCGAGTGCTGCTCAAATTGAGCTTGTACTTTGTTATTCATTGTGATTTCAACTTGAATGTTTGAGTGTTGTTCGAATTCGGACTATGCTCTGTCATTCGTTGTGAATCCATTGAATTGTTAAGTATCGCACTAGATAATAGTTGTGAGGGTTTAATCTCGTGAATTGACGTAACTGCTGAATTAGTTACTAATCCCGTTTGTGTGTGCATTGTTATTTAAATTAGGTTAGCAGGCTAATCAGTAAAGCTTATACTCTTCTCGTAAATCTGCAATGTGAGTCATTCCTCTTGTATAAACTCTTTTCTCACAGTTTGTGAGTCATTCTCTTTTTATCAACTGTTTTATAAAACTCCAAATTATTTTCAAAGTTATAGTTACAGTGATTAAGTCTATGTAATCACCAAGTTACAGCCGGTATGTGGGGTTTTGTATACATTACTTGTTTCCCGTCACACTTGGACAAACGGGTGGCCAAGGGGTGATCTGACCACAGTCACAGACACCATTGGACAAATGGGCTAGCCAATGGATGGTCGAGTGACAAATACTGTGGGTAGTTGGTTTGATATCAGAAACATTGTAATTCCCCTTAATACTGTAGATTATAACAAATGTGTCGTTTTCAGTAAAATGAATGATTCACTCAGTATTTCCCCGCTGACAAAACCTTTTTCAAACATGTTTCAGGTGATCTGGTATGAGCAAAGAAAAGTGTCGTGAAGCACTCCCAGCTTAGAAAAGTGGCTCAATGTAAATAAATAAATGAACATGTTTTGAAAATAAAGATTTCCCTGAGAAATCACATTATTGTAAATTTCGGGAATTTATCCCTAAGTTATGAAACGAGCAGTTTAAATTATTGAAAGATCCTGTTTTTTTAAAAGACTTCCGCTGTCGCCTAAATTAAATACCACGGGATTCCTATCCCGCGGCTCCTGAAACGGGTCAAACCGGGTCGGGGGCCGTGACAGGAAAAGGTGGTATCAGAGCCACTGTTTTAAGCTTACTGATTAAGCTCACTATTTTAAGTAATTAGGAAAATTCTATTTGTCATTCTGTGAATATATGCTTATTAACTGATTAGTTGTTAAAGTTACAGTATGGGTAAACAAAAGATTTCTGTTATCTACCGCAAATTAGATAGTACACCTAAAGAACAGGGAACCTCTTCCTCCAAATCTTCCGTCAAGTTAGAGGAAGGAATCTTTGTCCGTAAGGCAAATTATGAAAACCCACTTACACCGGAAAAAAGGAATTTGATTATTAGGAAAGGTCAAGAGAAAAAGAAACCCCAAACCAAGAGAGTGAGGTTTAACCCGGAAATTCAGGAAATTAACAGTAATCCACCAGGGGAAAATAACTTAGAAGAAAAATGGGCAAATCTGTATCTGCTCGCTACTGTAGCAGAAAATGCAAATCTTTAAATTCTAAATCTAGAAATAAGTACTTCCCAGTAAATAAATAAATAAATCTGAGTGTGTTCTGTTTGCTGTTATGTTGTACAAATTGGTGTGCAATAAAAATGTTTATTTGTTAAACTTTGTTCCAAAGTTTTAACTTAGCATTTTGTGCATTTTGCATATATGTCGTACAGCATGAATGAGATGTCAGAAGCATTTCAGAACCTCAACCTCTATCCTGTGCCAATTGAAGTCTCCCACAACTTCACTGGTTACATTGCTGACATAGAGGAACCGCTAGAATTCCAAGCTCCACCGCTGGAAAAAGCAAAACCTAAAAAGAGGAGAAGATATGTAGGGTGGCGAAAAGTGCGCAGAAGGAAACCTAGGAGAATCCCTAAAATAGAAAATCCTGTGAGTGTGAGCAAGGGAAAAGAAATAGAAATGGGAGA
Source organism: Helianthus annuus (assembly GCF_002127325.2). NCBI lineage: Eukaryota > Viridiplantae > Streptophyta > Magnoliopsida > Asterales > Asteraceae > Helianthus > Helianthus annuus. The sequence continues at coordinate 20,333,875 of NC_035441.2, read as the reverse complement.
AAGTTCCAAACCAGCAGAAATAGGGATAGACCTAAAACAAAAAGGAATAGAAATCGGAGAAAGCTCTAAATAGCCTGAAGAAATCACATTCCAAGACGAAATAGATCGCCTACTGGATAATTGTGATGTACTAGAGCCTATCAACGATAATCTCTTTTCTTATCCTGCTACAGCCCAATTCCCAATAAACCTAGGACCAGCTATTCCAGACCCACTAGTTCACACCCGACCATTAGGACAAATGGAGGAATGGTGGACCAATTACTGGCAATTCCAAAATATAGTCAATAGTCCCTATAGTTTTCTCCCACAGTTTGATCCAGAACCTATCCCTAATCCGCCAATGAGCTATGAAAATTTAGCTGAACTACGTCAGTTTGGTGAAGAACTGATAGGCACCGGGAATAGGATCCGGGAAATGGGGGAGCAGATCTCTTGGAAGTACGACGAGAGGGAGCGTCGTTACTAAAACTGCCAGTGAACCAAAAGATAGGAGGGGTTTGGAGAAGTTTGTTTGTATTATAACTAATATAGTAAAACTAACTTTGTAAAATGGGCAATAAAAGAATGTAAGATAAAAAGTGTGTATTGAAGCAGGTATAATATATAAAACAAAACAGAAGTCGAGGTATCGACAATTTTTGGCTATGCTTGCATGTTATAATGATCTGTGTATCTATCTGTGATTTTGTTATCAATAATTAGACACTAATAATTTTTATTAATACTAATTAGCAGATGGAAAACGCTAATAGTGAACCAGTTAATGAAATAAATCAGTCTGAGCAAAATCAGGAAGATCAATATCTAACTAGACAAGATATTGAGCACTTTATTGCTCAAGGGATAGCCAATGCTATTCCAGAAATTGTGGCTGCTGTTCAGAAACCTGCCGAACCACAATTAATTCCTAGTAAACGTACTCCGGAAAATAACGGCAGTAACAGCATAAATGGAGGCGGCAATCATAACGATCATGATCCGCAACAGGCCCCATTCCCTAAGAAAATGAAAGCTGCAACGCCTGGTTGCACTTACAAAGAATTTCTTGCCTGTAAACCCGCAGAATTTGCAGATAATGAAGGGGCAACTGCAACACTGCGTTGGTTAGAGAAAACCGAAGCAGTAATTGCAATAAGTAAATGTGTTGAAGAAGATCAAGTGATGTATGCATCAAACTTGTTCAAAGAAGGGGCGTTAGAATGGTGGAACACGATGCTACAAGCAAAAGGAAGAAGGATGGCCTATGCGATGAATTGGGAAGAATTTAAGAGTCTTGTAGAAAGAAAATTCTGTCCCGAATACGAGAAGGAACAAATGGCAAACAAGTTCCCGAGCCATCGTATGATAGGTGTAGACTGTCGAGGATATACTTCGACATTCTTCGAATATGCGAGAGTGGTACCTTCCCTGGCTTCGCCAGAACCGGTACTCATGGATGGGTTGCACTTACGAGGGTGTCGGTTTAGGGTTGTTATAGCTTTAGTCCTTTTGATCTTCCAACCCTTCGTCCCCATGGATGGGTTGGAGGGGGTTGTGGTTGCGGTGGTGGATGGGTTGCAGGGGGTGGTGGTTGCAGTGGGTGGTGGTTGAAGGGGGTTGTTGGTTGCGGTGGTGGATGGGTTGCAGGGGGTGGTGGTTGCAGGGGACGGTGGTTGAAGGGGGTTGTTGGTTGCGGTGGTGGATGGGTTGCAGGGGGGTGGTAGTTGCAGGGGGAGTTGGTTGAAAGGGGTTGTTGGTTGCGGTGGTGGCTGGGTTGCAGGGGGTGGTGGTTGTAGAGGGATCGTGGTTGCGGTGGTAGATTAGTTGTAGGGAGATGTTGGTTGAGGCAGTGATGTATGGTGGGAAGGAGAAAGAAAGAAAGAGAGAGAGTTGTTTGCTTTTATAAGGTGAAACATCGAATTTAATTTAATTATTTTAATTAATAATTTGTTATAATAAACATATAATGACCATTTTGCTCTTCATTAAATTAAGGAAAAGGAAAAAAAAACCAGGATTTTTTGTTTTTTGAGAAATCTGAGTTGACTTCAATTTTGAAACCATAGGGACCCAGATTCAAAATGTTTGAGTTTTGGACTAAAGTGGTAAAAGTGTCTAAACCTTAGGGACCAAAATGACAGTTTACTCTAATTTCATGTTTTTCTTAATCTATCTACTATAATAGAAGAAAACCAACTTTTAGACACGTGTCATTCATTGAATGTATCTTCAAATCTATACTTATCTTATATTAACTAAATAAATAATAAATTAATATTAAATGGGTTGTGTTAAATATACCCTAAAGTCAACTTTTTTTAAACTTTTTACCCACAAGTCAACTCTTTTCAAGTAATAAATAGACACACAAGTCAATTTGTTGGCCATGTGATAAATGCAGACAACATAGCCACATAGGTATAGGTATAGGTATAGGTAGTAGAGTAGTATTATATATTATCTCCCCTCATAATCTTTTTTTAAACAACCTCTTCATAATCCTTTTATTTCTACAATACTTCATACCAAAAAAAGTTTTAAAATTTTTAAAGCTTGTTTAAATGATATTTTTTAAATTTTCTTTTAGTTTCTAATATTGATGATACACTAAGTCTCATTCATAAGATTTTTGCATCTGTGATTTATTTTAAATTATATTATTGTTTAGATAACTATAAAAAAATTTATCTGACAATATGATTTCAAATGTTAAATTTCATGTCTTAAATACTTGTTAATAAAATAATAGGTTTTCATTATAGATATGACATAACTGGTTTTCTATTTATTTTTTTTACTAACATTAATATTTGTATTTTTGTTCCGGTTAGTCTCTAGAATACCCTTTTGTTTTAACTCTACTAATAAGTTTTTGATTTAAACTTTAAATGCCATAAATTTCAATCCAATATATAATTATTTAAAATAATGTTTCCGTTTATTGTATGCTAGTATAGAAATTTCTTTACACTATTAGACAACATAGCCAATAAAGTACATTTAATTTTGTCATGTTTCCCCCCTAGATTTTTTTAGGTAAAGAAAACTAAATACGTTTTTTATTTATAAATAAAAACATGTTCCAAAAAAATAAGAAATAAACTTTTCTGAATAAAAATACACTTTTAAGTTTTTTTTTTTATAAAATACGTATGATGAAAAAGTTATATATATATATATATACACACATAAAACATGCTATCTAAATGCAAGATTCAAATTTAATAATAATAATAAAGTTAGAGACTCGATATTTATTTATGATTAACTTTTTCACTTTCGTATTTATAATAAAGTGTCTTGATTATTTATTTATTACTATTGATATTAATACTAATAATAGTATAACAAAATATAAAAAAAGTAACAAAAGTATTATAAAATAAATAAGATAAAAAACATAATTATTAGTTTTGACTTTATAATAAAATATAATTATTAGTTTTAACTTTATAATAAAATAATATAATAAAGTAGTTAATCATTACTAAATCATTACTAAATTTGACTTTTGGGTATATTAATTTTTATCTTGGGTATATTTATTACACCCTTAGGGCATACGGGGTGGTGATCGGCAACATGCGGCAAACACGTTTACCGACGCGGTAAACCACCGCCAACAACATGTTTGCCGATTTTGATGGGTTTGTGCGGTGAAGGTTAGCCGAATCGGGGAAGTGAGGAATGAGAGAGAGGGGGTATTGTGGGTGGGGTCCATTCCTATCTCAACCAATCACATTTTTTTCCTTTTTTTTATTTAAAAAGTTTACCACTTCACCAAATGTCTAAACCATTGCCAACACTTTTCACCAAAGTTTAAACACTTTTTACTGATTGACATGGCGCACTCTGATTGGTCAGTTTTTTGGTTTACCACTCTAAAGTGTTTAACCACTCCTTACACCCTTATTAAATCGTATCATACTTTAATAAAATATTATCCTCAAATCTAAATTGTTAATTTAATATATTCTTAAAACAAATACCTTTCTTTCCTACTTATCTTATATTAATATATATAAATAATAAATTAATATTAAATGTTATCATAGTTTATAAAAAATATAACTTTTTTATTATTTGGTGTACAAAATTATATTTATCCAACTCGTGTAAAACGCGAGATTTTTAAAAATATACTTTTTTATTATTTAGTATACAAAATTACATTTATATAACCTGTGTAATACACGAAGTTTTTAAAGATATAACTTTTTTTATCATTTGCTATGTAAAATTAGATTTATTCAACACGTGTAATCACGGGGTTTTTTAAGGATATTTTTTTTATTTGGTAGATCTTTCAACCCGACTATACACGAGTTTTTTTAAGATACGACGTTTTTAGTATTTAATATACAAAATTACATTTATTTAATCTATGTAATACACATGGTTTTTAAAGATATAACTTTTTTTAGATCTATTCAACACGTGTAATATATGGGGTTTTTAAGGATGTAATTTTTTATTATTTGGTAGATTTATTCAACCCAATCATACACGGTGTTTTTTAAAGATATGACGTTTTTAGTATTTAATATACAAAATTACATTTATTTAATCTGTGTAATACACATGGTTTATAAAGATTTAACTTTTTTATTGTTTGATATATAAAATTATATTTATTTAACCCGTACAATATACGGGGTTCATAAAGATATAACTTTTTATTATTTAATATATAAAATTACATTTATTTAACCCGTGTAATACACGGGGTTTTAACCTAGTTTCATTATAAAATAGAATAAAAACATTCAAAAGTGATTTATTTTGTTATTTTCTGATTTTTAATATCGATATTGAGCTAAATAAACCAAGCAGATAATTTTTTTAAAGTTTAATATTTGCATTTATAATCACTATTTTAATCAAAGAAATTGTGAGTTTTGTTACTACTTCATGACTTGAAAACTAAAAGAAATGTGATTTTATTAGTATCCTCAATTTTTTGTTTATTTGAACAAGTAGTCACACCTATTGAAGGCTTGGGGCAACACATGTCGGTTGTGGAATACCGTGCTATCCTTAGATACCGACTGATGATTCCTTTGTTCCCAGTTGACGAGCCATGTCCGGTATGCCGCAAAGCGTGTTTGGATTCTTTCGGCGAGCACGCAATCCACTGTAAAGAGCTACCAGGGTTTAAATATCGGCATGATTGGGTGAGAGATGTGTTATATGATGTTCTTAAGCGAGCCGGGATCTCTGCCAAAAAGGAGGCTCCAGTAAATTTCCTGACTGACCCCTTAGAGGGGAGGTCTACTTTACGCCCAGCGGACATCCTTGTGTTTGGATGGGAAGGGGGGAAACACGCTTGTGTAGATCTAACTGGAGTCTCCCCCCTTGTCGGGCTCAAGGACAAGGGCTTTGTCGTAGGGCAAGCGGTGCTCAAGGCAGAGGCGAGCAAAGTGGCAAAACATGAGAAAGCCTGCCGGGAGAATCAACATGTGTTTGTCCCGTTTGCGTTTGATACCTTTGGTGGTCTCGCTCCTGACGCTGTACGACTCTTGAATCGGGTTCAAAAAGTCGTTAATAGTAATTCTTCGTCGCTAAAGGTTTCAAACTTTGTATTTAGTAGAATTGGTTTTTCTATTCAAAAGGGGGTGGCGGCGCAACTTGTTGCCCGACTACCTGCCATTGCTTTGTAATTGCCCTTTTCGTAACATAATATAATTGTTGTTAGTGAAAAAAAAATTGTTTTATTTTTACTAAAAAAAAAAAAGTATCCTCATTTTTTTTTGTTTATTTGAACACGTAGTTACATTAAGTTAAGAAGGGAACAAATATATATTTTGTTTTGCTCATTTTTTTTGTTTATTTGAACACGTAATTACATTAAGTTAAGAAGGGAACAAATATATATTTTGTTTTGTAGAATGCAACGCTTGTGGTTGAAAATTACTTCATGACTTGAAAAGAGTAATTGAAGTTCCGGATTATTCGTTCTGATTGCTCTGCTCTGTGCCAACATGATATATTTTTTAGTAAACTTCCGTTTTGCTACCTGTAGTTTAATCATTTTAATGGTTTTAACCCATTCATTTAAAAACAGTCATTTTCCTCCAATAGTTTACTATGTTTTTCCCATTTTGCTCCCAGCCTCTAACTCCATCCAATTTTTTTGTTAATTGAAAGAGTATTTTGGTAACTTCAAGTATAAAACTAAGGGTATTTTAGTAATTTTAAAGTTAAAGATTTAATTATTTATTAGATTTATATACATACATGTATATCAAACATAAAAGAGTTAATTGCCCGGATAGTCCCTGTGGTTTGCCCTTTTTTCATCTTTAGTCTTAACTTTCTAAAATTACAACTATAGTCCCCAACTTTTCAATTTTCATTCCCGGATAGTCCATGTGCCTAACATCAGTTAGTTTTCTTAGTTAAGAATGTGTGAAATGACAAAAATACCCTTTCCTTAAAAAGGCCAAACCACAGGGACTATCCGGGCATATTCTTCATCAAACTAAATCATTACTTCACTTTCCGGCCACTCTGTTTTTCCAACTCTCCGGCGAGTTTTCCCCGATCGCCGAACTCTCGAGGGAGATGTAGTAGAGCGGGTACATCTCCGGGTACATCTCCTTCACTCACATTCTTTCTGGGAATCACACGAAGTAATGAATTTCAGAACTCTCGATGTACCTTTGTTTCTCTCTCATATCTGGTGACAGAAAATGGGGTCTCTTCTCTTGTAATCTTATCGTATATCGAATCAATCCACCCTTTCATATCACTCAATTCCTCATTCCCATCTTCTTCATCATCTTTACTTTCATCAATCTTCGCCATCGCCGCTAATCGTGCGCCTAAATCTTCCAAGATCCTAACCGCTTCATTTGATAACTTCTTGTTAGACTCCAATTCCCGCAGAATCAGCCTCGCAGCAGCTATCAATTTCTCCTCTTCCACTACCCAGTATTAGACCTCAACAAAAAGTCCAAAAAGAGGCTGATATCGAAGAATTCCTAATCTGTTACTGACCCAGAAGAAAAAAAAAAGCAGATCCCATGTAAAAAGTTCCCAACTTTATTAATTAATCTAAAGAAACTTCGTCTCCTAGAACGTGATCAATAATTAAGTGAAGGGGTAAGGTCCCAAAAACCTCATAAAAAGGATTCGAGACCATACCACAAACTGGCCTTTCAACCTTCTAACCTTGCGCGGCCGCGCATTGGTCTTACAAAAGGGAGAAAGTAATCAACAATTTATAGTCGCGCGTCCAAAGGAAAGCATAAAATCCTTGCGCCTTCTTCCATTAGCAAAGGATTGAAATCCTAAAGATCAATACTTCCGCCCAAATATCCAAACTTGGTTATTATTTTGCCCAAACTTGGGATTTACACATATGTGTCCACACAGTAAGGTGTCACACTAGATTACAGCAGTAATCTTCTAGAAAGAATATGATCGTACACCACCCAGACGGTTACAACCGTCTGGACACGTGTCATTACCACAGGCATCCCTGAAACCACAACGAAAGCATGCAATTGGAGAATGATCTCCACTTAATCACTTTCCACGGGGCAATCCCCCAGCCTTAGATCAAACCACGATCCGTGTGCATTCACATCGGATCAAGGCAACTTGACGTGGGATCAAAGAATTTAACGGAAGGAAATATAACCGCTACGGCGTTAGCATCTTCCGTCATCTTTTCAATAACAGATTTTCCCTCCCAAACTCCCGGTTATAAATACGAGAACTGTTCAGGTATAAACTCAGATCACACTCACTTCTCAAATACTATCTCTTCTCCATTACCAATACTTATTCTCACACCGGAGTCGGGTCAAGGAGAGAACCCTCTTCTCCCCTTGGCGAGGCTAACGGTGCTCTTTTTTGCAGAACCACCAGAGAAGAAGTTCGTTAGCAACTGAATCAACCGAGAGAGAGCTAACCCTTTTATGCGGATTCAAACCCCCTAGATATTTCGGTTCCGACCATTTATCTAGTGTTTCTTCATTGGCGCCCACCGTTTTCTCAGTTTTTCTAGTTTCTACCTCGTTTCGATTCAGTTCATTCCATTTTTCTGTTTTTGCACATGGCAGAAAATTCGTCATCTCACCGGCAATCTGGTCCTCGACCAAACATCGGAAACAATTTACCAGTGGAAGGGATTGTAGAAGAGGCCTCAGACGATAATGAGGTTCAATCCAATCGAGCAAATGATCCTGTTACTCCAGGAATGTTACCAGCAAATCCCGCGCAGTCAATTTTACCACCAGGAGAAACTCCGATATCATGGTATGTCCGATCCCAAGGGGCATTAAACGCAGTGTACACACAGTTGTGTGCTCAAACTGCTCCCGTGACCCAATCACGAATGCCGGGATCTAGAATTCATGCTTCCCAGCGAGAAGAATCAACTTATGATGATACAGGCAGTTACCAGAGACAACACCGTGGCGAACCACACCCTCGTCGAAGGCAATCGGTTCATGATAGGTTGGGTTCCCAACGGGACACTCACACTGATGAATCCGATCAAACATATCGTTTGAGTGCAAACACTAGCGTATTCAACAGACTGCAGCCAAACGATAACAAATGCAGGCCTCGAGCGGTTTATAACCCTGAGGCGGAGCATAATTATGACTTAGTTTACCGCCCTGAAGAAGCAGCAGAAAACTCAAAGTTCATACTGGAGATAACTCTGGCTCCATTGGAGAGGGCAAAATTACCATCTAACGTTGGAAAATTCAATGGGTTAACTGACCCCGATGATCATCTGAGAGTATTCACCAGCGCAGGGTTGGTTGGCGGTTGGACTCTTCCGCTATGGTGTCATTTGTTTGTACAAACATTAACCGGCCCAGCGCGAATCTGGTTTGATAACCTACCGACGGGACAGATCGAGTCATGGAAAGATCTGCGTAAAAAGTTTTTAACACACTTCAGCCAACAAAGGCGTTCCATGCGTGATACATCCGACGTCATGAACATCTGGCGCCGCGATGATGAGAATCTGGAGGATTTTATCACCAGATACAATAAAGAAGTGTTGGAGATTGGCGGTGTTAACGAACAACTAATCCGTGCTCAGTTTACGTACGCGGTTAGATGTGACGACATGGTCAAGGTATTATCTGGAACAGAGGGCCTCCCCAAGAGTTGGGAAAAGATAATGGCGGCGGCCAAGGTTTATGCGCAGACTGAGAAAAACCTTACTACAAACAGGCCACCACCACCACACAACAGGCCCGCAGACTTAAGTGCAACCGGTGAGAGAAGGTTCAAAAAATCATGGCGCGAGTCATCAGGAAGTCGTTTCTCTGAAGATGCCCGCACAACAATCAACAAGCTCTCTGCACAAAGAGAAAACAAGCACGAAAATAGGGAGAGGCAGTGGACTCCCCTAACAAAGACCCCGGCGGAGGTTCTGAGTACTGAGGACTACCAGTTCAAACCTCTGATTCCGATGGAGAGTAAACGTGGTCAAGACCCGGCGCAATACTGCGAATATCATAAATACAACGGGCACACCACGAATAACTGCATATCTCTGCGCACAGAAATAGAGAAAGCCCTCAAAAATGGAGAACTTACGCATTTACTCCAGAATATGCGCAAGGAGATTAAGCAGATTACACGGGGAGAAGAAAGCTCAAGCAAACGGGCCAAAACTTAAAGGACTCTATAGGTTTTCCGCAGAAAAGACGTGACTTATCAAATGCGGCGGAACTATCAGGGAGTAAGTTAAGTTCCATTTAATTATCAAAAAAACTTTGTAACGCCTCTGAGCTTTATCCATGAATAAAATTACAAAGTTTCTATTATTTTTGTGTTTACAAAGTGCATGCAATTTCTTTTTAGTAAGCGCAAAAACATTATGGTAGTATAAAACAAGCTCCATGCGCGGTCAGTGATCACGTCACAAACGACCATAAACTCACACATGAGCTTCATACCAACTTCATTCGCCTTACTCAAGTAAAAGCAATTGTACTCATGCAAAATATTGTAAAGTCATTTAACAAAACAAATAGAAACATACTATCTTCAGCGTACAAATACGCCCTAAAGAGCTTCAAACACAGCAGTGTTTCGAATTCTTGCGCAACAGCAAAACAAGGATCTACATCCCACAAAAAACAAATTGTTCAAAACAATTACATCCTACTCTAAATCTTCACCCTCATCCGGAAAGATTTCTTTAAGTTGCGCCACGTGATCATCCGATTGCAGCGCCACATTTATCAACTCCATAACTGGAAGTTGCAAAATTATTAAACTCTGTCTTCAGGGAAGCAAGCGCAGCGGCAGTATCTACGCCAAAGGTAGCAGACTTGCTATCATCCCAGTTAACCTTCAGCGCGCTATTCACATGTTGGGAGCATTCTGCGTAACCTTGCGCGTACCCATCTCGCCGTGCAGCAACCATCAAATTAGCAACAGTTTTATCCAGTTCTTCAGAGTTTAACACAGATTCAGCAACCTATGAAATCAAGCGAAAATAAGCATCAAAAAAAAAAGAAGAAGCGCATATATGATTTCGCAACAAAAAAGGGAAAAAGGAACTTACACAAGCAATCCCGCGATCCTTCAACCAGGCCATATCATTCTTTAAAGGGTCAAGCTCGCTTTCCGCTGTGACCCGCGCCGTTTCTGAATTTTCCAGTTTCTCTTCAACCTCAGTCAAATGGCGGGAGGTTTCAGTATTTTCGGAATGCACAAGTTCCAGATCCTTCTTCAGTTGTTCCTGGTCAGAAACCAAAGCAGTAAGTTCCTCTAATTCTTTATCTCTAACGGCAAGAGTGATTAAATCTTGTACCTCCCGTTGCTCACTTCGTTCCCTATGAGAACGCGCCTCCACCAGCGCAGCTTCCATATCCGCTTTTTCTTTCTTCAATCTTTCTACCTCCGCATCTTGGTTCTTCAGATTTTCAACTTCAGCCTTGAGGTTATTAATGATATTACGAAGGTTTGCCTTCTCAGCATTATCCTTTTCGCAAATTTTTCTCCAATTTTTACGCTCCTCGGAAAGGAGAGCAGCTTCAGCCTCCGCTTTTCTTCTCCAACCAACAACGGACCATTCCTCAGTCTTACGCTCAGTTTCAAACTTGGCTTGATCAGCTTCTAATTTAGCCATTAACTGAGCTAGACGTCTCTCATCTTTGGCGAATTTCTTCTGAGCCGCCATAAAGGATTTCTACTCCTTATGCATGCTGTACCACTCACGAACAATACGGTGGGTGGTAGAGACATGAGAAGCAGTTTTCAGCAAAATAAGACTGGTAGGTCTGCTCATAAGACCGATCTTCCTGAAACTTGACCTCCCCAGGTGGAAGTATCCCCTGCAACCAATCTTGGCACACATGCCAATCCGCGAAAGTATCACCTTTCTTCAAATTCCAAACGGGGGCATGAGGGTCAGCAGCATCCTTCTCCGTATAGGTCCGATAGTAATAATCTCCCAAGGTTTCCTCTGGGCGGATGGGAGATTGTTTACTAACACCAGCAGACGAATCTTGCTCTTCAACTGTCACCTTCTCAACATGCTCCGGCGTAGTGTCTGAAGGTTTAGGGGAAGGAGTAGAAGTTTTTTCAGTTGCCCCTTCCCCCAGGTCTTCAACAACAACCTCAGGGGTTGGGGGATTATCAGCATCACCCATCACACTTGGGTCAGCTTCAACAGGCTCCTCAGCTTCAACGGTCTTCTCCACACCATCAACCTCTGTAGGTTCCAGCTGATCAGCAACAGAAATGTGTGGAGGGGTAGAGGGAAGTTCTTTATTCACCACAGATGGCAAGTTTGTGGGAATTGGAGCAACAGGAACTTCTGGAAAAGTAAAAATCCATAAGGATCTAGTCCGCATAAAAAAACAAGGAAAGATGCTACTTACCAGGAACAGATTCCGTAACAAAGGCATCAAGATTCCCTCTTCGGGTAATTTTCTTCCTCTGAACTTTTTTAGGAGGTTGACTCTCCGCGTCAGTGTCAGCTTGCTTCCTTTTACCAGCCTTCCTATGCACCAAATGCTCGGGACTAGAATCCAAATCGATAGGCTCGTTTGGATTAGAAGGGGGAACGTCAGCAGAGTCCCTCGGCTCAGGTTTCGGTTCTCGAACAGTCACTACAGGAGCAAGACCCTCCAAAGAATCAGAAACCACCACATAATCACACCTGGAGTCAGGAGAACGGCGCGTACCTTTCTTCTCTCCAACACTCTTTATCTTCAACGGTTGAACTTTAACAGCTTCACCCCTCTTCGACGAAGAAGCAGAAGTTGTCGCGCGCTTTTTCTTTTCAGGGCCTGTGCCCAAATTCAAAAACTCACCTGCAAAGGCGCAGAATAAAGAATTTACCCACAACGCGCAAGAACAGGAAACAGAAACAAATGTAACTTACCCGCACCAGTAGCCGGGTGAACAGATAAATCCGCATCCCGCGGAAGAACAAAATTTCCCACAATGCGGTGGTACCAAAGCTCTTCTTCTGGTTTTTTCTTGATTGTACCCATTCGACCGCCTTCCCTCTTGAAGGCAACGACATACAGAGAAACAACTACATTCGAAGAAAGCAGCGGGTCAAAAAAAAAGAGAGAGAGAGAGGGGAAGAATCCCAAACTTACTATGACCATCCTCCGTATATACAGGTTTGTCGTCACGCTCCATCTTCCAGTTTAAACTCATGCCGGCTCCAACAAGAGCTTTCTCCGGCAACACAATATTAGGCACATCTTTCAAATCTTGATACCAGTTCTCACTAACGGGGGTCTGAAGGGTTTCAATCGGAACATCATCCTTCCCCCTTAGAACCATCTTCATCGGAATCACTCCAGCCTTGATAAAGAAAAATTTTTGCTTCCAATCATGGAAAGATTTCGGGGGATGCAGTAAATTTTTCTTAGCAGAAACCCTCTGAACGAACGAATAGAACCCTTGGGTACAATGCATCTGATGAAAAACCCTAAATCGGGGGACGGTTGGTTCAACATACATCGTCCAACACACGAATTCAAAATGTCGAACCCTAACCATACCAATAGGGTGAAGTTGGGAGATATGCAGGTTGTAAAACTCAAGGATTTCAAGAAAAAATCTAGTGACAGGCAAGCGAAAATTACCATCACAGAAAAAATCTCAAAAGAGGGTAATATACCCAGCCGGAGCATCTGCCGCCGTCTGCCCCTCTTCAGGGTACAGAGCACCCCAGCTTTCTGGAAACTTGAAATTCTGAACTAAACCATCAAAAGACGCTCTAGACCACTTCAACGGTGGAAGTTCAGTCGACATCTCTTCAGCAAGACCTTCTTGATGTTCTCCGGTTGACATAAGAAGGGGAACAGTGGATTTTCTTTTAAACAAAGAAGGGGGAAATTTTTTCAACAAAACAATAATTACACAAGAGAGGTTACCCAAACGTTATATATACTTATCGCAATAAATAGCATCGGTAACCGTCACAGCAACTGTTCCGGGTATCACAGTTCCCCAAACAGCAGAAAAAAGAAATGTCAGAACACACACGCGTTTACACGCGCGCGTAAGACACAGACAGTAAAAAACAACTGACAATGACAGGTTGTCAAATCAATTTACTACACCAGCCTCGTTGAAAGTCAAAGATTTTCCATAAAAAATCTTTAGAAAAAATTCAATCTTCTCACAGAAGATTTCTTATTTTTTCGCGCCCAAAAACATTTCTCTCTCTTAAGTCCAGTGCTCCACTTATTTGCATAAGTACAACACTAGACTGGGGGGACTTGAAGGGGTAAGGTCCCAAAAACCTCATAAAAAGGATTCGAGACCATACCACAAACTGGCCTTTCAACCTTTTAACCTTGCGCGGCCGCGCATTGGTCTTACAAAAGGGAGAAAGTAATCAACAATTTATAGTCGCGCGCCCAAAGGAAAGCATAAAATCCTTGCGCCTTCTTCCATTAGCAAAGGATTGAAATCCTAAAGATCAATACTTCGCCCAAATATCCAAACTTGGTTATTATTTTGCCCAAACTTGGGATTTACACATCTGTGTCCACACAGTAAGGTGTCACACTAGATTACAGCAGTAATCTTCTAGAAAGAATATGATCGTACACCACCCAGACGGTTACAACCGTCTGGACACGTGTCATTACCACAGGCATCCCTGAAACCACAACGAAAGCATGCAATTGGAGAATGATCTCCACTTAATCACTTTCCACGTGGCAATCCCCCAGCCTTAGATCAAACCACGATCCGTGTGCATTCACATCGGATCAAGGCAACTTGACGTGGGATCAAAGAATTTAACGGAAGGAAATATAACCGCTACGGCGTTAGCATCTTCCGTCATCTTTTCAATAACAGATTTTCCCTCCCAAACTCCCGGTTATAAATACGAGAACTGTTCAGGTATAAACTCAGATCACACTCACTTCTCAAATACTATCTCTTCTCCATTACCAATACTTATTCTCACACCGGAGTCGGGTCAAGGAGAGAACCCTCTTCTTGTCACACCCCCAAAATCCACACGCGGAGTATCACCGCTTGGGAGCGTGACTGACCAGGATCAAGCCACCAATCATACAGAACATTGTATAAAGTAAAAGTAAATGCAATATAAACCAACCCAATTCCATATGAAAGGTGTTTCCAAAACATAAGTAAGTTGTCATTGTTTAGCGGAAGCGTATTATTGTAAAACTCATAGCAAATAAATGTCAAATATCAAAAGTGTTCAATAAGATGATCAAGATCCAAGCCCCACAACGACCTGCTCCTTCCTTGTGCAAGCTCCAATATGTACCTAAGGTCCTGCAAGGCATGCAGCAGATAATCAACAAACTAGTTGAGCGAGTTCACAGTTTATAGTTTAGTTTGGGTAATAGTGCGTTCGTTCAGTTAAGTTTCATATCGTATCAGTTCCATCGCGGCCTCCCAGGCATGTGTGCGAAGATTAGGTTCGTTAGTTCGCGACCATAGTCTTTACCGACCAGGGTGTGTGCGAAGGCAATTTATCAGTTCGTTCGCGACCATAGTCTTTACCGACCAGGGTGGGTGCGAAGGCAGTTGAGTAGTTCGTAAGCATCAACAGTTTAATCGTTCGTTACAGTATCAAAGTATGCACAAGTAATCATCCAACCCATTCCCACCCTGGGAACCCATGCCTTGGCTGTGTGAACTCACCTTGGTTTGCTCGGTATGCTAGGTTATGCACTCACAAGTGATTAATCACGTCCTATTGTATGCACGTATAACAAATCAGTTCATGTTCACAATGATACGCATGCAATTTAATGTTCACATAACAGTCAGTTTGCATATCGGCACATCACGTATCATTTCGCATTTAATCATTAACTATCATTCGATTCACATTTACCCATCCTTCGATATATTGCTCATCCTTCGGTCTAACAATTATCACAACCATCACAAATATGTTTCGACACATCTATCGATACACAGTTAGCATCTTACGATTCATGGTTATCTTTCGACACATCAGCTATGTTTCGACATAGTTATCCTTCGGCACACAGATTATGTTTCGGTCAACACACTATCTTTCGGTCAAAGCTATCCTTCGGTCAACACTACTATGGTTCGGTCAATGCTATCCTTCGGTCAACACCTATGTTTCGAAGGACAGGTATCTTTCGGTCACAGCTATGTTTCGATTACTAATATCTTTCGATGAACATCAGTTACGGAATGTCAGTTACGTTTTTTTTTCTCAAAGTTTCCAAGTTTTTCCTAACTGATTATCAATTAACACCAATTTCACAAATCAATTAGCATCAACAAGATCAAACAAGCATGATTCCCATGTTTATCAAGAACCCTAATCTGAATAACAAAATCATTCAAACTATCCGATTTACACATAGGTGCCGATTACATAAACATATCCGATTACAATATGATCAATTCGATTAACCTACATCCGATTAACATACATATTCCGGTTAACACGCAAACGACATATTGCAATACCAACATACATATCCGGTTATCATGGCCAATCCACAAGACATCATCATTGAACATCATCAAAACAGATCCGATTAACATACTAACAATATATTGCAAGACAATTTATAAATCATGAAATCAAAGCATCATAAACAACATCACACTAACCGGAAATCTGGATTACGGTATGGAATCCTTCGAACAGAGAGTAGGTTTGCTATATGCCGTCACACACACACAATAGCACTAGGGTTTTGAAAAATAACTGCCGGTTTGCATGTATCACGTATATAAACGTATCACAGAAATGGGCCAAGCCCATCAGAAAGGCTGGGCCGAAAGATGTCGAAGGATAGGGTCCTTGGTCGAAGGATATGTTTCGAGATCCTTCGAACCGAAAGCTGATCCTTCGAATCGAAGGATATCTTTCGTGGTCCTTCGAATCCTTCGAACAGTATGCCATGTTTCGTGATCTAGACTAAGTGTAATAAATAATAATTCCAATATTATCTTTTACAACCACAAGTAGTTACATGTATGCACAATGACAACACGTTTCATTAAAACACAACGCGTACAATTACAAATCCAACAAGTCAACTACTAAACAGTCAAAGTCAGCGCGCATTTAATGCGAAAGTGAAAGTCAGAAACTCGAGTTGTCACACTTCTCCCCTTGGCGAGGCTAACGGTGCTCTTTTTTGCAGAACCACCAGAGAAGAAGTTCGGTAGCAACTGAATCAACCGAGAGAGAGCTAACCCTTTTATGCGGATTCAAACCCCCTAGATATTTCGGTTCCGACCATTTGTCTAGTGTTTCTTCATTAAGTGATGACAAAAGTACAAAACTTACACTTATGGGTGCATGTGTTAGGTATCAAGATGTTTAATAACCTGACAAAAGAAACACAACCATCCAACCAACCAACTAACGAACCCTAATTGAAGCTTTAAAAATCAAGAAAAAGGGTAGATCTTCCAAAGAGACAACCTGTTCCTCTTTTTTTCAGAAGTTTCAAAGTATGAAGGAGGTCAGCTGGGGAAACTTCTCTTGTAATGATTTAGTTTGATAAAGAAGATGCGCAGATAGTCCATGTGGTTTGGCCTTTTTAAGGAAAGGATATTTTTGTCATTTCACACACTCTTAACTGAGAAAACTAACTGATGTTAGGCACAGGGACTATCCGAGAACGAAAATTGAAAAGTTGGGTACTGTAGCTGTAATTTTAGAAAGTTAGGGACTAAAGGTGAAAAAAGAGCAAACCACAGGTAATATCTGGGCATTTAACTCAATATAAAAGAAAGAGTCTCTCCATCTCTCTCATCCCTTTCACTCTGTACATATTCTCTACCAGACAGTTAGACACCACCACCTCTAACTGCCACTTGACCACCGCCACCAGCCCACCACCACCATCTGGTCACTAAAACTCGTCGGCAACCTGGAAACACCCAACCCAAATTGAAACACCCACCACCCGACATCACCACCATCAGCTACTGCCGCATCACCACTCGTTATCACCACCATTAGTCATCACCTCACCACCATGTGACATCACAACCATCAGAAACTGCCTCACCCACCACCTGAAATCACCACCAGCCCACCACCACCATCTGGTCACTAAAACTCGTCGGCAACCTGGAAACACCCAACCCCAAATTGAAACACCCACCACCCGACATCACCACCATCAGCTACCGCCGCATCACCACTCGTTATCACCACCATTAGTCATCGCCTCGCCACCATGTGACATCACAACCATTAGAAACTGCCTTACCCACCACCCGAAATCACCACCATCAGTCATCGCCTCACTAACACCCGAAATCCCCAAAACAACCAGATCCGAAAATTGATTTCTTCCCAAAACAGGGCGTCGTCTCATCTTGTCGCCAATTCGCACACCGCCGCCGGTAGATCTAGGGTTTTCTGGAGTGGAGCTGACGGAAAAACGAAGGGGTTTGGGACGGTAAAACTAAGCGTTCAAACCCTAACCGGAAAATCTAGGGTTTACGAACACTAACCATTCAAACCCGAACTAGAAAAAATGAACACGATGCCAGATCTTATGGAGTTAAGGTTCGATTTAGATTCAAACTTCTGGATCTAAGTGTTCATTCCATAACCTTTCGGGTGAGGGTTTCAAACGGCGGCTATATGAGGGTTTATTTCGAGATTGGGGTGGTTTGTTTGAAAAAGACAAGGGTTTCAAAACCGAATGTTCAACATCAGGTGGTTGTGGTTGGTAGTAGTTCACGGAATGTGGCGGTGGTGGTGGTAGGTGGTGGTGGTTGGTGATGGAAAAGAAAGAGAGAGGATAGAAGAGAGATAGTGATTGTATGTGTTGTGTGTGTACATTGAAATATATAATATAATGTAAATTATCAAAATACCCTTACTTTTATCCTTAAAATTACGAAAATACCCTTCTAGTTAACTTACAATATGGATGGAGTAAAGGCCCGGGAGCGAACTGACGACAAGATCGAAAATTCAAGGAGGAAATTGGCCGTTTTTAAATGATTGAGACAAAACAGTTAAAGTGACCAAATCAAAGGAGCAAAACGAAAGTTTACTCGATATTTTTTAAATGGGGCTCTATGCCCCAAACACTAGCTTTACATGTTTTTTTCAGTTGGGTCGGTCTTGCTAGTATCATATATGTAGCTAGTGATTCACTATTGCATTAATGAGATGTAATAGTTTGCTTAGGTGCAAACTAGCGACAATAAGGTTATTGTCATGTGATATGGAGGTCATGGGTTTGAGTTGTGGATAAGGCCTCTTACACATATGTAGAGTAAAATGTGTGTATCAGGCCCAAGTTAGCTCGACACTTGCGTGCATAGGGTTTCTTTTAATTGTAATAGTTGGTTTACCATATATACGAATCCTAGGTGTCCTAAATCATGTAAATTAATGGTCTTAATTTGTTCTCAACAATATGTAATCAATAACAAAGAAAGGCCTACCAAAGGGCTTTTGGGCTAGTTGTTTCAAGGTGTTGCATAAGGTTTTATCTTTTCAAATGGTGAGGGTTCAATCCTTGTGGTGGACAAAATGATGAAGTAAAAGTTCAATCCTTCAGCCTATTTTACTTAGGCTTCGTCTAAGTAAATTAGACAAAGTTACTTTTCCATTAGAGAGAGACTCCCTTGCCTCCTTGGCCACGAAACTAAAATTTAGTAGTGTTACTGGTCATTGCTAGTATAGATTATTATCCGCCGATAATAGTTTGGATTGTTAGAAATCCAATTTAACTATATTCTATAACATAAAAACTACTTGTAAGTCAGTATGTAAAGGCGTTTTCATTATCAAACATTTTTTGTTGTTTTTGGTATAAAAGCAAAACCAAAATGCATATTTGGCAAACATATAGAGTAGCAGCAATATATGAGTGACGACAGACGTTAATGTAAGAAAAAACTACTTCCATGATAATTTCAACTTCTGGGGTGTTATTATTGCACTTCTACAAGAATTTCTCTAACAAATTGGACTATATCATATTGAAACCGAAGACGCCAGCGAATTCTCTCTCCTTAGAGCATCCACAATAGGGCGTTTATTAGGAGAGAGTGGACGATGTGGAAGGATGGACTTTCGTGTGCAAAATCCTCAAAAAAAACAAGTCATGTAAAAGGGGAGGAGAGAGAGAACATGTCTTCTGAGAGTCATTTGAGTCGGTTTTGGGTATGATAGGCTGGGGTGACATGGAGTTTGAAGCCTCGTGTTATATATGCTCTTACAACGAGGACACGCTAATCGACATGGAGCCAAAATCTTTTGGCTCCATTGCAACTCTTAATAATACAGTAAGGTAGTCCCCTTGTTAAAATGGGTCGGGTCAGAGCCATGTTTTGGATGACCTTTAACCCACACATGGAATCCATATAGGTAGACCCCATTTGTCAACTTCTCATTGGGTCAATGTTTTAGCTAAATGGTTGAAATCGGACCCATTGAATATCAATATACAACCATTTTTACTAGTCCAAATGTACTTCTACATATTTGGGTCGGATTATACTTGAACCCATCATTTTTAGCAATGTAACAACCTTTTAATACTCGAAATTACACTGAAATGAGACGATAAAATAATTATTAACCCTTTCATAAATCAAATTATAAGATTTATTTACATAAACAATGTTGCAAGATTCAAAACTACAATCACTCATGCAACCCAACCAATGATCAATGACAAAAGTAACACAACCACCATAGAGCAACCGAAATTCGGCGATAGCCACCCTGCCGCAGCCGAATACTTCGGCGGACTCCGCGCCTTCTCGTGTTTCCCAACGTCAATCATAATCTCAAATTTACAGTTCGCTTTCCCCGTTGTCGGTAGAATTTTCGTGATCACCGACAAATTATTAAAATTACACGCGCCTTTTTGTTGATTCATTGCTTGAAAATACTTATTAAACGCATATGATGCGTTAGTTCGAGCGTCTAAACCATTGCAAGACGACCCGTACCCTAAACTTGTACAATCTGCAAATGTACAAGCGTAGTTAATACTGTCGACCAACTTAGGGTCTGTTTCACTAGCGCCTGGTGCCAGCACGCACCATTGTCTTTCTAAGTACCGGACACCTTTAGCTGGGACCAGGGTCCGGTTACTTCCAAAGTCGAGTCTATACTTAACCGTCCCGTCATAATTAAATATGCCCCAATGTCGTTCAAAATTCCCGGGATCAATACTTTTTGCATCCTCGTCGATAAGTCCGAACACATAAACGTCTGGTGGCGTTTTTCGTTTAGGTGTACCTGATAACGCAAAATAACGTAATTAATATTTGAATATTTGATTACGCGTTTATTATAAAAAAAAATATTTTATTTCAAAGACACCTAACTCATACACTCACTAATATTATTTTTTAATACCTTGTCCTTGAATTATCCGACTAAGTAACCCTTGGTTAAACTTTCTAGCATATTGAATATTCGCATTGATGTCGCCGTCAGTGGGCCACCCAATCTCCCCGACAATGATTGGCATCGATGAAAACCCATTTTTCTCGAGGGCCCACACGAGGGTATCGTAATTGGCGTCAAACACATTGGTGTAAGAAACCGAGCCGTCTACGACCGGAGCATTGGTTCCTGCGAAGAAAGCAAAGTCGACGGGGAAATGTGGGTCCGCGTAGAGGCTAAGGAACGGGTAGATGTTGATGGTGAGAGGGGCTCCGTTGTCGCTTAAAAATTTGACGATGGAGATCATTAGATCGTGGATGTCCGAGCGGAAATTTCCCTCGGACGGGACGCCGGAAGCGCTTTCGTAGACGTCGGCGTTTAACGGAACCGTTACTTTTACTTGTCGGCCTAGACCGGCTTTGATCAATGCGGCTTGAATGTTGTCAAGGGCTGGGAGAGTTGTGTTTGTGAACATGTTTTTGTATGTTTTGAGAAATGGTTCATTTCCAACAGCCACATACCTAACATTTAAAAATATATATTTTTTTTAATTATTATATTCAATAAATAGTAAAATGTAACAAGACATATACATAAACTAACCTTATATCGACTCCACGTGAAACATACGCAGAAACATTTTTCGTGACCCAATTTTCAGCAACGCTGACACCACTTGCCAACGGAGCTAAGAAATCATTAGGAATCCCGAGCATAACTTGGATTCCTGAGTTTCTAAGTGCATCCAGCACCCAAGGTTCAGCTTCAAACAGTTTAACTTTATTGAACCCGTTATCCTTTAACAACTTCACCACGATATTGGGTGACAATGGGTGTATCGCACGGGTACCCCAGTTAACGCCAAGTCCTTGGACCGATGAAATTTTTATATTTAACATGAAAATAAAAAATAATACATACAAAAATGATGAATTTCGAGATTCCATGTTTGTGGGAAGGGAGATGTGAATGGTTAGGGTGAGAGCAAGAATTGTGGTTATAAGGGGTTGGAGGAACTTTGTGTAAAGGCAAGGAATTGCACAAAAGTTGAAAAAGGGATTGGGTGCCATGTGGGGTACCTTATTGAATCAATCTTGGGGTTAACTTGTTCTAGAGATTATTTGTTCGAGATAATTTGGAATATGGGTTGGGTTGTAACTATTTTATTAAAGCAGTAAATACTTAAATTTAATATTGTTAAACGTGTATTTTATTGTATTTTTTTATAGTGTACATATTAAACTAGATTTTCACCATTGTTGGTTGGACATTAGAAAATAATTGATTAGTTTATTGTGATATATTTATCAGATTTTTTAAGCGAGAATTTAGCTAGAATTGACGTGCGTAAACCTATTGTATTTGAAAAGGTTTATGCAAGGCCATGTAGCCGTTAACATTCCCCACATAATATTTGGATGTAGCCGTTAACACCACATAACCTCACCAACACATTCTCCAGCCCACCTTCACCCACATTCCTTCAACATCACCGGTTATCACCATCGCGCCCACGAAATTCACATTCCATAACGTCGGGGGGGGGGGGGGGAGGGGGTGTTCTCGGCGCTATGGAGGTGCCATAAGGTGCATCACGGCTAGATGGCGCTCAACTACGTATAGACTAATAAATTAAAAGGATAAAATTTAGAATTAGCCAATATAAATTTAAGAATATTTTATTGGTTATATTTTGGTAGAATGAGAAGAATTAAAGGTGAATTGGGTTAAACGTTAATCCACCATTTTTTTCATCTCTTTTTGTTAAGAGATTGCTATATTGTATGCTATTACAAGAAATTGACTAGTTATAAGTATTAAACAAACTGATAATTACTTTTATTATGATAATGTAGAAAGGGGCAGCCCGACCATTTTGTGGACCTTAGGCGGATTCTAAGAATGAGACACTTTTGAGGAAAAAAAATATATTATTTTCTTATGATCATAGTAATAACTTATTAATATACTAGATTAACGGGTTAATAAGTTGATTAGAAGATTAATGAAATACCTTTTTAATGGGATCTCTATTTGGCCTAACTTGGGTTGTTAGACCACCCGTAGTGGAAGTAAAATTGGGCTTTTTTTTTGCCCCAATCACGCCCAAAAACGCTTGCGCACCGCCCTCTTGAGCGTTTTTTTGAATTTTTTTGGTTGGGCGTCTAGATTAAAATGCCGGATGAAAATTTGATTGACCAATCACCTCTTTCCAACTCATTTATGATAATATTTTATGCTTTATTTTTCTAAAAAAACTAATAATTAGGTAATCATTGTTG
This sequence comes from Helianthus annuus, assembly GCF_002127325.2. Taxonomy (NCBI): domain Eukaryota; kingdom Viridiplantae; phylum Streptophyta; class Magnoliopsida; order Asterales; family Asteraceae; genus Helianthus; species Helianthus annuus. The sequence continues at coordinate 20,310,742 of NC_035441.2, read as the reverse complement.
GGGCATTATACCACTACATCATTTTAGAAAAACGCCACATAATACACCATTGCCGACTAGACCACTGTCCAAAGGTCTTCCTATACCACTACACATGATCTTAACATTGTTAGGTCACCCCTGTTATGTAGAACATTTTATAAACTTAGTGTATAGTAAAACAATTTTTAATTTATTTTTATCTTTTTAACTTTAAATGAAAACTATGTGTTTACCCTCCAACTAAAATACCTCAATAAAATAATATAATTATACCCTCTTAATTAAAAGTGAAGTATGTATGGCTCAACCAAGTCTTCGTCCACCCTTTCACGAACCAGTTCCATGCCTTGGACTTGAATCCCAGCTTCGGTAGGAGTCCAAACAACATTATCCATTTCTAATTCCGAATTTTCATCCATAGGTGGAAATTCTTTTATAACGACATTAATTGGTTGTTTTGCTTATTCAACGACCCTTTCTCCTGAGCCGATTTTAGCTCTGGCAAACAGCCCTGATAGCTTAAATATAATACAGGTTCTAGGTTGAAAGAATCAATGGAATCAAGCATTCTGCTCAGGTTCAATGTGACTCTAAGGCATTTGTTGATGCGCTACTACTATCAGTTCAACTTTAGCATTAGCAGTTAGGATTTATTTGACTTAGCCGTGCCTGCCTGACCTCATTAGTGAATAAATTGAATATGATAGGACCCTTTCTCACTCATTCTCTTCACTTGGCTTCTCTGACCACCTAAATGACTACTCAAAATAACATACTTTCTTGGTTGAGCTGATGAAGACAATTCAAGAATCCTAGCTTATCCCCCGGATCTTACTAATAAAGAAAGCGCCAAGACAAAACTTAAAGTGTGGAATCCCCTCCTACTGTAGGGATTGGAAATTGCGGATTATCCGGATTTAGGCTATCACAAAGAAGGCAATTCATTCGTAGTAGGATATTGAAACCTCAAACCCTCTCTGTCAACAACATCTAAAAGATTAGGAGGAAGGAGCTTTCGCTCTCTTCCATATTAAATTCTCAGAAGAAAATTATCATAAGCGGATTCTACGCATCAGACTAACTGGAGTTCATGCTTTCATGCGTGAGACAAAGGAAGCATAAATTTACTTACTCGGCGGGAAGGGAAATGAAAGACTAGTCCTCCCTCTCAAAAGAATGTTTTTTCAACTATAAAAAAATAAAAAGATTTATAAAATACATAATGATATATCGGCTTTTTCCTTGTTCGTCAAGCTTTCGAGCAGCTCTTTCAACTGCTGCCTAATCCCCCTCAAGAACTGAGAGCCGCCCAGGGACTGGACTCCACCAAGAGGTTCTTTCTCTTATGTCATTTCGCCTGCCGGTTTTATTATGATTAATTTTGTTGAAAATAATAGCATAACCCAAATGATTCAAGTATCTGACTCATAACAAAAAGATTAAAGGTTAAACATGTCAAATGCATGTAGGTTGTAGTGTATTTATCATATAAAATCTAAAAATTGCCATAAAAATGTTTATTTCACACAAATTGCCGTCTCTATAGATTTGCATTTGTTTAATTCACACAAGTTATCTGCCCATGGCTTTATAGCCTAGTGGCATCTTGATGGTGGGATAAGGTTTTGGGACCAATAGGTCCTGGGTTCGATTCCCGCAAGAGGGGTTTTCCCATGTTTATTGGGTTTCCTCCTGAGTGAAGATGGATATGATCGGGTGGTTCCTCTGCTGGCACGATGATACTCCAGTGGTCTGTCAGTGATCCAAATTTGCCGTTCAAAAAAAAAAATCACACAAGTTATCATCTCTATTTAATAAACAAAATAATAAGATCAAAAGGTACAATGAATATTGAAAATTAAAACAAGTTAATTAAAACTGCATACAAGACTAAAATCCCACAAATACATGAGCATCTGGATGACCAAATTCAAACACAAATGGTTTCTTTGACTTTGACACCAACCAAAAGTCAACCATCAACAATCTAAGCATCTAACCATTGCCCAAAAAGCCAGAACCACCCTCCTTCACTCCATACAAAACCGAACCAGTGGACACACATGGTTGAACCTCATACACGATGGTCCGAACCACACCCTCACCCTGCAAACTAACCCCCAAAACAGAAACTCTCAAAGAACCATGGTCAACAAAAGTCCAAACAGTGTCTCTCAGTTTTACACAAAGATTCACAAACAGACCACTCAAGCCTGCAAAAACCGGACCATTATGCCAACCAGGTTCACCAAGATTCACCGTCCGCAAGTGCGGTTAGGAACAACTTAGGACCGTTTATTTTTCAAGTAAGTATATCGCATCTCCATAGGTTAACCACAAGCGACTCGATCACACTACTACTAATCGAGTTGCAGCCTTGGAGATTTAATCCCACAAGGGTCTTTCCCAATTTCTCAAACGAACACAAACTCTCGTTAGAGACCCTAGAACAACCCGATAACGAAAGAACCTGCAGGTTCATTCGACCGCTACTAGACAAACAAGCAACACCAGAATCCGTAACGCAGCTCTTTGAAACATCGAGATCTTTGAGAAATAAGCAGTTTTCCGCGATTGCCGCCAAGGTTTTGTCACCGATTTTCTTGCATCCGTCAAGATTAAGCACTTCTAGGGTTTCGCCGTGGATCTTAACCAAAGCTTTCACTACGTTATCGGTCAAGTGTATGCAATCGGTAAGGTTGACTTTTAAAAGTCCAACTTTGCAGACTTTGAGAAGTTCGAAAAGACCTGTATCGTCTATCTTGTCGAGCCCGGTTAGATCGAGATTATGCAAACGTGGACATAACTTCCCAATCATCGCCAAATTAGTGTTTCCGAATCCAACGCAGTTCTTAATTGTTAACGATCGTAAAGATTGACTTTCGGAGAAGTCAACCGGTTCGTGGGCTAATTCTTTGATTCCCATACACTTTACAAGCGAGAAAGATTTCAACTTCGAGTTTTGATTCGATAAAGTTCCCAAAATCCCATGTTGTGTGATCCGATTACACTCTTCTAGCTGCAAACTTTCAAGAAAACGAGCGGCTTTAGCGAAAGAAACCAACCCGTTATCGGATACAAAACAACACTTTTTAAGCGCCATATTCTTCAACACTCGACACCCATATCCGATAGCTTCGAGGCATAGATCCGTAACACCATTACACGAAACTACCGTTAACGACGTTAAAGATTCAAGACCTCTCGCATTACCCATTGCCCAAAACCCTTTTTGGGTCACATTCCGGAGACTCGTGAGGGCAAGATTGGTAATCGACTTCCCGTAACACCCAATAACCGCAAGCGATGAGTCGGTTATGTTTAACGATTGAAGCTTAACCTTCGTAAGAACCGAAGATGACGATAAAAGAGTAGTGATTCCTTGATCGGTAATAAGCGGGCAGTCTTTTATCGAGATAGATTGTAGATTCGGGCAGCGGGCAACGGCTTGAAGACTCTCGTTACCTATGTTTTTACACGACTCGATCGTTAATGAACTTAAGTTCGGGCAGTTTTCCGCGATTGAAGCCAAACCCGCGTTGGTGATTAACGGGCATTGCGAAAGATCAAGACTTTCTAACACGTGACATTCATTGGAGATATTTACCAACAACTCGTCTTTAATCAAAGGAACGTTCCATAACGAAAGAACCTTTAAAGACGGGCAGCTAGTTGCGATCGAGAGGAACCCAACACTTGTAACTTTACTACTCCCCCTGACCGAAAGCTTGCCCAATCCACCTCGGGCAGACGTACCAACAGCGATTGCAGCGAGTCTTGTATCGGTCGCTTTCTTACCTTCTAACGACCTCGTGAGATACCCATCGTTCTCTTGTTCATTGTCGTTCAACAACTGGTCGTTGACTTCAGCTTTGACTTTGACTTTGTTTGACTTGAGTTCTGAGTTTCGGATATTGCTTATGATTGTAAGCCAATGCTTTGATACACAAGCGGATATGCTTCTTGTTTGGGGACCCGATAAACGAATAAAGATCTCGTAAAGACATTCGTCAGGGAGGATTTCAATTGATGGGTTGTTTTCTTTATACGGGTCAGTGATTCGGGCCCGTTTGTAAGGTCGGATGTAAAGATCATGAACAGATAACAAACGGGTCGGATCCATGGAGCATATTGATCTACCCTTATGACGTTCATCATCACCTACAATTATACGAAAAAAATGTATGAAAAACAGATAATACAAAAATTCAAGAAACACCCAGAAATCACAACTATCTTAATTGAAAAACCCAAAAAGATCCAACACAAAAGCTGAATTTTGACCTAGAAATCAAGAAGAAGAAGAAGAAGAAACCCTAATTTGAAAACTTACCACTGTACTTAACCAATGTAGGCATCTTTGTAAACTCTTGAGAAGAACCCAACAAAAAGATCAAATTTTTAACCAAATTCAGCAGTTGTTGATTCAAACCCTTTGAAGATTTATTTGCATTTAAGCTAAAGTTTTGTTATTTAGGCTGAAAGACTCTGTGTTTTTGTTGAGGAAGGGTTTTAGGATTATATATATACATGGGTGTATGATATATAGATATATAGAGGGGATACATGTATGTATGTATAGGTGAGGTTTAGTCATCAGATTCATTTAACCCACCGTACCCAAAACCAGTCACCAAATTGGTTCGTTGCTTGTTGAATAAGTTCATTGAATCTTTTATGAAACCATGTTGTTTGAGTTGCTTATGTGGTAATACCATTGGACCAACAGTAGGAGCCCATGCTTTTGATTTTTTATAATGTCATGATTAGGATGAGGTATTATTGAAACTTGTAAGTTGGAAATATAATAAGCAAAACAAGAGACAAAAAAAGGGTTGGTTGCCAATTTGTGTATACTAAATTAAATCAAGCACAAGGAAAGGGAAACACTTCAAGCTTTTGTTAGTTTTTGTTTTTTTTTTTTTTTTCAAAAACAATAGGAACGTATATCACAACAAAATTGAAGGTTATGTAGGGTGTTTATTGAATCGATTTTTGTATTTTTTTTCGGGTTATAATTTTCGTAAACTAGGATTTTTTTTTTTTATGTAAACTCAAATTTAAACTACACAATTTGAATTCGAGTAAAATTGCACAAACTGAATTGTGAAAAAAAAAACAAAAAAGAACTTAAATTGTAGCAACAAGACTTGAGAATAGAGACTAGAGGCGACTTAAAGAGGTAAGGTATCATAAGAAATTCGTAAAAAGCTATATATATATATCATTCGGGTTTGGATTTTTGGATCTTTAGTTCGAAAATCACAAACGCATAGCTCGGTTCAATTAACAAAACTTGAATTCGAATATGAGTAGGAAACTAATCCAAAACAGAAGGTAAAACAAACAAAAGTTGAATTCAAATTGGTTCGGTTCGAATTTCAATTACTTTTACTTTGATTCAGTTATTGAACATCGTCTTAGAGTTAGATTTGTTGTCGCAAGTTGTATGCATCACCTACAATGTTGTGTTGTATAATATAGCTAGGATTTTCTCACCGTGTGTTGCAGCGGGGAATCCGTGTATGAACCAAACGGTAAAGACCAGTATGAAGCTGTAAAATATAAATGTGTTAAACAACCAAAAACAAAGCAACGCACGGAATTCGCGTATGAACCAAACGATAAAGACCAGTATGAAGCTGTAAAATATAAATGTGTTAAGACAACCAAAAACAAAATAAATGTAACAATTCGAAAAAAAATGGTGACGTGGTGTTGGGACCCGAACGAACGAAAAAATGGTAGTGGTGACATGGTGTTGGGCCGTTTAAAAAAATTATATCACGTATTTAGTTTTTGTAGAAAAAGACTAACGAACAAAAGTTCTAAAAGGAAAATAAACTATGGGATTACAGAAGTATATAATGTATAGTGTAAGAAGTTAATTTAAAACTTCAAAAAGCAGTTGTAGTGTTTTTGTGATGTAATTAATATAATTTATTATTATTATAACTAGTGGCTTTTCTACCGGCGTGTTATGCCGGGATCATCATCTGTAAAACTGAGTGATAACAAAGACAAACAAATATCGAATATCATATAAAAGAACGTATTGTCACACCCTGACCTAAAAATAAATAATAATAAGTCGTGCAACGCCCATTATTGTTTCGTATTCCTTGCCCTAAAAATTACTGTTTTCAATAGGAATATTGGATTTTAATAATCCCAACTATTCGTCGTTGGCCGTCAACAGTCTCAAAACTTCAAAAATAATCACTAGCAATCCCAACTATTGACATATTGGGCACCAATGGACCCTGACTAACAGAACTCTAATGTAATTAGTCTTCGGTCAGGGAAAACCGTTTTTGGCCAGAAAAAAGTTTCTAAAGGTCCGATCTAAGGTTATAAAGAGGGTTGGAACGAAAATGTTGAGTTTTCCGGCCAAAAAGAAGTTTTCCGACGAAAAAGGAGTTTTCCAACGACTTTAATAATGGACTTTTATTAGAAAAATGTTCCTAAAGGTCCATAACAAGGTTACAAAATGGTTTGGGACGGAAATGTTGAGTTTTCTGGCCAAAAATGAGTTTTCCGGTCAAAAACGTTTTTTCGGAGACCAGAGACTAACAGTGTTAGGCTTCTGTTAGTCTGAGTCTATTAGAGGCCAATATGTTAATAACTGAGACTGTCAGTCATTATTTTTTAAGTTATGACTGTTGGTAACAAACGATGAATAATTAGGATTATTAAAATTCAATATTCATTTCCAATAAAAAGGGTGTGTAATGTGCATCAAATATCTTAGAGAGCGTAAGGTAGTTTGAAATAGTAAATAGTAGGGCTCGGAAAAAGCTCGCTCGATATGGCTCGGTTTGAAAGTGAGCCGAGTCGGCTCGGCTCGGTTAGAAAGTGAGCCAAGCTCGGCTCGGCTCGTGACGAGCCAAATTGGCTCGGTTTGGCTCGCTTGGTAGCTCGGCTCGGCTCGGCTTAGCGCAAATTATTTTACTTATAATATATTTTATTTTATATACATATACTATATTACAAAAAAGTGATTATTATTTACATGTATTTAGAGTTATAATTTGATATCTATGATATATTTAAAGGTTGATTGTCGTGCTAATGAACAAATATTGTAATTACTTGAAATATAAAACTTATTTTGCGTTGGTGAACATGATTTTAGCTTGTAATGTATTAGGTTGAAATTATTTTGAATATGTTCTTTTGAAGTATTGAATAATATTTTAGAATACTGAATTTTAAGAGCTATGTATTAATTTTTATTTTTAAAAACGAGCCAAACCAAGCCGAGCCGAGCCCGAACTTAGATTTTCAGCTCGGTTTCAAATCCGAGCCGAGCCGAGCCAGCTTGGTTTATAATCGAGCTGAGCCCGAGCTTGCCCTAGCTCGGCTCGACTCGGCTCATGAACAACCCTAGTAAATAGATAATATCTACTATAATAAAAGAAACCATGTTTGGGACACTTGTCATCATATTAGGCCATGTACTCTATGGATAATTATCATTTCGTTTAATATCTTCTAATTAATTATAGATAATCTTCTACGAAATATGATTTAGTTTAATCTCTTCTACCAATTATAGATAATTATTATTTATATCTATTCAAATAATAATTAAAATAAAATAGATATTAATGGTAGCAATTATAACTAGAACATAATAATACAAGTAACACTCCTAATAATGATATTAATAAAAAACAATATTTTTTTCCATATGTATATTAATAGTTATAATTAAAAAAATATTATATTTACTTATAACAACATTTATAAATACAAATTAAAGAAACACTAATAAAATATAATCGATTACAAATATAAATATACTTTAGTCTCAAAATATTTCTCATGAACCATTAAATTTTACAGAGCATATAAGTGATGACAATGTACCTGCCATTTACATGTGCTCAATCTTTTTAGAAATTTTAAAAGCTAAACATTAATCAATATATGTGTTTTATTGTATATTTACTTTTAGTCATTTAGATTTTAAAATCTTGATATCAGATTATCAAAGAATTTAATAACTAATACAATTAAACTTCCTAAAAGAATGATGATAAACGTGGATTATGTTATTCCATTTATATCTTAAATCAAACAGATTATATGTTTATTTAAAAATATTTTTTTGGATAAAGAGAAGTTTGATAAATCAAATTGGGATAGATAGGAAAATACATGGTTTTAAAGATATAAGATTTTTATTATTTGGTATATAAAATTACATTTATTCAAACCGTGTAATACACGGGGTTATAACCTACTATATTATACAATAAAATCTTAGAATACAGGTGAAATATTGAAATAGTAAATCCGAACTAATAAAAGATGATTTTAATATATAATTTTTTAAATATTGAGGTTAAAAGAAAATTTTGGATCGTGTAAGGTAATTTGCTTTCCTCGTTCTTTAAAGAGTATTAACGACTACGATATAGGATGATCCTCCCTTGAAGGATGATTCGTCATGTAGGCGTCACATCATAGTCCCTTGAAGGATACCTATCCAAGGTAGAATCACTGGAAATGGAGGATAATCCTACCCACCATATTATTTTTTTAAATTATATATTATATTTATTAAATATAAACATAAGGGTTAGGATCAAATACAAAGGATAAAATAAATAAGAAGGGTAAGAAGGATTCTAGTCCATTGATCTTAGATTTGGAGGGTTGAGATTAGTTGTAGGGAAAAGAAGATAATGGAAGGGCATAAAGGGAATCATGTATTTATGAATTTTCTCTCTCCACATGCAAGACACATATCAATTCCCCCATCGATTTAAAACGTACATAACTTTTTCATACGACATTTTTTTTTAAATTTCACCATAATAACGAGTGTTTTTTTATCTTTAATATGAGTATCATATTATCATATAAAAATAAAATAAAAAATTTCATTTTTACTGGGTTTTTTTGCATTGTGTTAAAGGTTCAGGTCATTGTGTCTTTTAACTGGGTTTTGGTAAGGAGAGTTTCTATACATTGTGTTATTATCAAAACCTATAACACAATGTTAATTTGGGTTCTATCCATTGCGTTTTTATAAGAACCTATAACACAATAAATGACACAATGAAGATGGTGTTATATTTGGGTTTTCTATAAATTGTGTTATTAGTTCAGGTCATTGTGTTTAATATGTTATTCATTGTGTTTTAATATGTTGTCCATTGTATTTTAATAATTTGTTCAATTCTTTTTTATTATCTTTGTTCACAGTGGCGGACCTAGGATTTTTTTCCTGGGGGTGCGGAAATTTTTTAAAGATTTTAGACCCCTAACTATATAAAAAAATCGGTTCATAGCGGGTCGGATCGGGTCGGGTGATGTAAAACAAGTAAAAATAAACAAACAAAGTTTAATGGCGGGTCGAATCAGATCAAGTCGGGTCCATTTCAATTCTCAAACAATCAAACCCTAGTTCCTCACTTCCTATCACATTAACAAACAAAAAAACATCAAAGTTCAAACCATCCCTACTTTTATTTCTCTTAATCATTCAATAAAAGAACAAAAAAACTTATCTATAACATACCTTGGTCTTTAATTAGAATAATCCGGCGAAAAAAAGTGGTTCAACCCCTTTCCTCTTGAGAAATCGCGGCATAACTTCCCTACTCATTGTTCATTCCTAATCATATCACATATAAAATAAACAAGGATCTTCAAGTGTTCAACCATAGCCCATGTTCCGTAATTTTCAATTTAAAATTTTGAATTTCAAGCCCTAGTAATTATTATTTGCCAACCAACAATCATATAATCAACAAACATGTTTGCCAAGTGAGGCAGAGGGAGGGTGGGAGTCGCTGGCAAGTGGCAGCGATTTGGGTTTTTTTTAATTACGTGGACTGGTTTGTTTAACAAAACTAGTAGTTGGGTTGGGCTTGAATGGGTATTAAGTTATTGGGCTTGATCGATTGAATTTAAGTTTTATTAAAGGGGTTAGTAGGCTAACTCGTTTACATAATTTGATCGGGTTTCAATCTGTGTTCACAATTTTTTTACATAAATTCCTAACATTTTTTTCCAAGGGGTGCAGTCGGAATTTTTCAAGGGGTGCGGACGAAAATTTCCAAGGGGTGCGGTCTGGATTTTTCGCGAAAAATACCACTAAAGTTTTTTTTTTCAAGGGGTGCGGCCGCCCACCCACCCCATAACTTGAGTCCGCCCCTGTTTATTCATTGTGTTTTAGTTTGTTGTGTATTGTGTTTTTAGTTTGTTTTCCATTGTGTCTTCATCTGCTCTCCATTGTGTCTTTTATCTGTTGTCATTAATTGTGTCTTTTATCTGTTGTCATCAATTGTGTTTTTATTTAGTCTGATACTTATTGTGTTATATGTTATCGCCATTGTGTTATACGTTATGGTCATTGTGTTTTAGTATGTTGTCCATTGTGTCTTTGTCTGTTGCCATTGATTGTGTTTTTGATCTACTTTGCATTGTGTTTTACATCATGTCCATTGTGTTATTATCAAAACCTATAACACAATGTTAATTTGGGTTCTATCCAAATGCGTTTTTATAAGAACCTATAACACAATATATGACACAATGAAGATGGTGTTATATCTGGGTTTTCTATAAATTGTGTTATTAGTTCAAGTCATTGTGTTTAATATGTTATTCATTGTGTTTTAATATGTTGTCCATTGTGTTTTAATAATTTGTTAAATTTTTTTATTATCTTTGTTCATTGTGTTTTAGTTTGTTGTGTATTGTGTTTTTAGTTTGTTTTCCATTGTGTCTTCATCTGCTCTCCATTGTGTCTTTTATCTGCTGTCATTAATTGTGTCTTTTTTCTGTTGTCATCAATTGTGTTTTTCTTTAGTCTGATACTTATTGTGTTATATGTTATCACCATTGTGTTATACGTTATAGTCGTTGTGTTTTATGTTGTCCATTGTGTCTTTATCTGTTGTCATTGATTGTGTTTTTGATTCACTTTACATTGTGTTTTACATCATGTCCATTGTGTAATATGCAACTGGGTTTTTGAATTTTGTTTTGAAAAATATAACAATATGGTACTCATATTAAAGACAAAAAAACACTTGATTTTATGGTATAATTTTTTAAAAAACAAATGATGTTAAAAAAGTTACGGACGTTTAAAAATTGGGGGGGGGGGGGGAATAACATGTGACTTGCATGTGTGTATTCTCTTTCCTCTTGTAGACAAAAGAGTTAAATGCTTGGTTGGTCCCTGTGGTTTGCGAAAATTGCAGACTTGGTCCCAGTGGTTCACTAATTACATACGTGGTCCTAATAGTTGTAATTTTTGCACTCGGGTGGTCCTTGACACTAACCTAAGTTAAATATCTCAGTTAAGTGTGTGAGAAATGTCTGTTTTACCCTTCTTCTTCCCCACTCCACCCTTTAAAACCACCCACCACCACCAACTCCCCAAACCACCATTACCCCGGTCAGTCACACGCACACACCCTCCCTAGCCCATCACACACACCGATCACCCTACTCTCTCGGTTCCCTTTCTCTCTCGTGTTCACAGCAAGAAGCACGGCCGGTCACCGGTGAAACACCGGCGACGGCTGCCGGTGGCGGGTCCGCTTACAGGCGACACACAAACACCCCTAGCCCTTCCTTCTCCGACAAACACCCGTATTACCTTTCTATCTCTCTCGTCTGCGGCGGCAGTGACGATTCAGGCAGGGTGAAGATGATGATAACGATACGATGATGATGAAGATATTTCCGGTAAACCACATCTTCATCTTCTCGATTTACAACTGTTTGTTCTTCTTGTGCATCTGAATCAACGATCTGTTCAACAGATCGTCACAGATTTCATAGTTTACTCAAAAAGGTTAAATCGAATCATGTTGTTTTAGTATGTGATTGCAGACGACCTATGTTCGGACTCGTGGATCTTGTTTTCTTTCTCAGTCATGAAGATGTGGTTTACCGAAATGGCTGGTAATGGTGGTTTGGGGAGTTAGTGGTGGTGGGTGGTTTTAAAAGGTGGAGTGGGGAAGAAGAAGGGTAAAACAGACATTTCACACACACTTAACTGAAATATTTAACTTAGGTTAGTGTCAAGGACCACCCGAGTGCAAAAATTACAACTATTAGGACCACGTGTGTAATTAGTGAACCACTGGGACCAAGTCTGCAATTTTCGCAAACCACAGGGACCAACCAAGCATTTAACTCTAGACAAAATTACCCTTTCCATTTAATTTCTCCTAGGACACTTCTCACTCTCTGGTGGCTTCTTACCCTTCTTATTTTTAAATACTTTGTATTATAACTCAACCCCATAAACATAAAACATATAAGATAATCCGGCCCTAGAATCCTCAATTCCTCATTTCCTCATAACCTTTCTTCAGATCAAAAAAGAAAAGAAAAAGAAAGCCTAGTCTCTCTCAACTCTCAACACATCCAGTCCAGCCGACATCATCCAGTTCCACCGTCCGTCGTACGCCGCCACTCCACTGGCATCACTGTCTGTCGTACAGCCGCTCCACCGTAGTGCCGTACAGCCGCTCCACCGGTTAGTTTATAATCTGCATTTCATATGAATCATATACTACCAGTATCTCCAAAAATTGGGGGTTATATTTAATTTTTTTTCTTTTCAAACGGTCATAAGCTCAAACAGTCGGATTGGTTTTCGTCTTTTAGTGGACGTCTCAAACGTCCTGGGGAGACGGAGAGGACGACGCGGGAGGGGGGGGCGAAATGGTGTACATGGGGCGCCGATCCGGAACGGGGATGGGACGAAGCCCACCGGATAGCCTAATGTGAATCATATGTGGTTGTTAGAATGTAGTATTTAGATGTTTTTAAATTCCTTATGAACTTGTTATGCTCATATAATAAAATATCTATGCATGTTGTCAAGTTTTAATTGTTTAATTATTTAATAAATAAATAAATAGGGGGCTACTAGAATGAGAACCACCCCGAGTTGTAAGAACCGCGAGAACTACACCCCACGGAGCGCCGTTCGCCGCGATTTTTTTTTACAAGTAGATGTGTGCATTATAAACACGGCCGTAAAAAATCACGGCGAACGGCGCTCCGTGGGGTGTACTTTTTTACACCTCAAGTTTGGTGTTTTTTAATTTTTTTTCTTTTTTCTTTTTTTTTTCACCAAACTTAAGGTGTAAAAAAGTACACCCCACGGAGCGCCGTTCGCCGTGATTTTTTACGGCCGTGTTTATAATGTACACATCTACTTGTAAAAAAAAATCGCGGCGAACGGCGCTCCGTGGGGTGTAGTTCTCGCGGTTCTTACAACTCGGGGTGGTTCTCATTCTAGCGGCTCCCTAAATAGGTAATAAACATATGTTTGGTACGTTAATCAAGTATAAAAACAAAGCATAACAATCATAAATCATATTAAAAACGATGTATCTATTACAACTATTTGGATTTTTAACACCAAGATGAATCTTTCAAATTATCCTAATTAAACTTATGTATAATATTAGGTTGATATCAATATTTTGATACTATTGGTTCATTGTTCACACTGATCGAACTAAACTAAAAAAACCATATGATATCATAATTAATTTAGAAATGTATTTAAATATTAGATAAAACCTAAGTTATATTGTTTTGTTGGTGAAAAAGTAAAAGTAATTTATCATTTTTCAAAAAGTATCATAAAGATATATTTTTAGTAAAGATATTTTGATTTGGCTATAGAATTATACATCAATATTTTTCTAAATTAGTTGAGTGACACTTTAATATATATGTGTATAACAGTTCTTAAGTTCAAATCTTATTATAAAAAAATAAATTCAATAAAAAAGTTAGAAGAGTATTTTATGTACAAATGGTACAAATAACTTTAGTACTTATTATATTTGAACTATAGTAGTTATCGTTATGCTATTTAAGCAACGTAGTGATAATTACTCTAGTTCATTTCGTTACACTGCAATAGAATAAACTAAGCAATCATTATCGCATTAAATCAAAATTGTAGCGTAATAATAATTACTTTAGATCAAGCATAATTACTCTATTATTTAAACTATTCATACTCTAATCTCTATTTGTACCAGATCTCACTATTTCACCAGTGTGTGTGAAATGTTTTTGATATCATAATCCATAGACATTTCCCAAAGTCGGCCCAACCCCTAAATTGAGTTACCGGTTCAAACAACCATGACTCGCCCTTTGTTTTTCACTTGTGTTGATCTCTTGGGTATACTTTTTTGTATCTTTTTTCTCACAATAATCATTTTTATATATGCCAAACTTCATAAATTATGCTACTATAAATAAATATTGTAATGCATACTTTACATAGTGATTTTTTCTTAAAATTTAACTACATGAAAAACAAACTATGATTTTGTTCACACTAAAAAGGGTTTGTTTGATCGGGTAATTATTTTTATATTAAAAAAGTCATTTTGTCAAATCGGATATAAACTTTACGCCACAAATATTTTTTTCATAACTTAATAAATGTGAATTGTTTGATTGTACCATTACAGATGGTCTAAAAAGATAATGGAAACACGTAATAAATGTGAATTGTGAGAGGACTCCGTGTTGGACATTTGGTTAAATTAGATGTACAATGAATTTGAGAAATTTTATTTCAAAATAAAAATATATTATGTTTTGTTAATAAATGTGACCAAAGACATTGGATCAGGCCCTCCTTTAAAAATAAACTCAATTTGGACACTCTCTTTACAATTAGGATCATGCCTTTTTCTTAATTTAAACTTAATTTGTACACTCTAATCATCATATTACGGAGTACGGACGCCTTCAATATTATTTTAATAATAAAAAAAATACTTATACGTGTACTTTAAATAAGTCATTCCTATATTATATAAGTCAAATAGATATAAAGATAATCATATGATCATAAATTAATTGTGCTTCAAAATATCTTAGATTCAAAGTATGGTTTATCAAAACAGTCTTATGAGATTGTTGAAACGAAAAACGGAACCTTTTGAACAGTGGCGGAGCTAGACTTTAACACCAGGGGTATCCCAAAACAAAAAATTACGGTGTATTCATATAAAATCCTTTATAGGGGTATCCTCGTATTTTTTAGGGGTATCCTTTATATAAAATCGAAAAAGAAACAAAAAATTAACACTGCGAACACGACTTCGAGCCGTAGCCCGTGCTACGGCTGCTAACAAGCTGTCTCCGCCCCTCCTTTTGAAGTCGTTTGTCATACTCAAGGAATGTTTAGTAGTTTTCGGCTTCTCGTACTCTTCTTTCTAATAGGGTTGTTTACAAGGTACGGTGTAAAGGTGTCTTTGTTCAACCCTGTCTAACTATTCGGAATCAACTAAAGGCGGTTAACCTCGGCTAGAGTCGGATTTAGTCGATCAATTTGGGATGAGTTTACCTTAAAAATAATAAAACAGTACTTCTATTGTCTATAATATTAATAAATAAATATCAATTTTTGAAATACTTTAGTATCTAAACATGCCTTTTTTTTATTTATACTGATATTCACATATCTTGTTATAAATATGAGTAAAATTATGATATTTGATGTTTATATAATTCTCTAAAAATTAATTTCTATATAATTTAGCATGCCCGAGATCTCTTCGCCAAAGTCGAGTACTCGCAACTCTCCAATCGACTAATTTGGGAGCGCGTAAGAACTTTTGCAACCTTGGTTGTAGCTAGCGTAACCTGTGAAATGGAATATCTTCCAAATGCTTACTTTAGCAACAAAATGAAATCGAGAATCAAACGAGACGTTTATATTACAAACTGAAAATAACATCTAACAATGAAAACACATAATGTTGGCTATGGGGTGTGGATAGTGGTTTGGGTCATGCGTTGTCATATGAAACATGATTCGCGTGGTACGGTACTACCTAAGGGTGTTCAAGATCGGATTATACGGTTTTCGGATATCCGAAAATTTCGGATAGTGAATATTAATATCCGAATCCGTATCTGAAATTTCCCAAATCCGTATCTGAAATTTTGGATATCCGAATATCCAAAATTTCGGATACGGATTCAGATATCCCAACGGATATCTAAATTTATATAAAAAAATCGCTTCGTGCATAGAATAAAAGTAAAAATATTCATAAATCCACATCTGAATCCGTTTATTTACTATATTTTAAACTAAATATAATACTCTTATACTATATATATTTATAAAAAAAATAATTTCGGATATCAGATAATCGGATTATCCGAAATTTTGAAATTCATATCTGAACCGAATCCGAAAATTCGGATTATCCAGTTTTCGGATATTCGAATTTTCGAATACCTGAAATTTTCGGATATTTCGGATACGGATATTTCAGATTCGTTTCGAATCCGAAATTTTGTAAACACCCCTAGTACTACCCCCTTCTCAATCCATGCATGGTGAGCATGGATATTTCCATGCCGACCATGAGCCTCCTTTAATTAATTGGAAGAATTTGATTGGTGGTGAAGGATGGTGGATGATGGTAGGGGTCATCAACCATACAATATAGGGTGGTGGATGAGGATAAAGTGATGTAGCGCTAACATGAAATGTAGCGGTGGTGATTAGGAACATCACCACACCACATAGTCTAATATGATTTAAATTTGTATTGGTTTATATCATGCGTCTTCAAGTCCATAGTTATCATACTAGGGCTATGTGGTGTGGTTATGACCCAAATGACCACCACCCTCCACGTCAGGTCATGTCATCCCACCCTCATCCACTAACCAAATCCATCACGCTATATGGTGTGGACCATAACCCACACTATCATCCACTATCCTCCCCCACAAATCAAAATCCCCTAATTAATTGAAGAGTAAATTACTTTTTGAGTCCCGGTGTTTTAGTGGTTTTAACCACTTGAGTCCAAAATCAAAAAGTTTAACGTCCTGAGTCCCTAACCATTTATTTTAGGGTAAATTACACTTTTCGTCCTTTATGTTTGTAGCAGGTTGCAATGGATGACCTTTATCTTTAATAATTACAGTCACAGTCCTTTATTTGCAAAACCTATTACACCTTAGGTCCTTTAACCCTAACCTGGTTAAAACTTTTAGTTAAGTGAGGTCATGTGCAACCCATGTGAGGGCAAAATCGTCATTTAACGAAAAAAAGTCAAATTTTAAAAATTATAAATCTAAACCATTATCATCATCATCTCCCCTTTACTCTCTCTCTCTCTCTCCCCCTGTATTCTCTCTCTCTACATACTATCATCATCAGGCCACCACCACCTACACCACCGCCCACCAACACTGTCGACCACCGACATCATCACCATCACCATTGACCTCTATAGTCCCGCCACCATCAAAAGAACCTTGTCTACTTTAATAAGACAGCACGAGGCACTATATTTCTCCATCGTTCTTCTTAAAGACTGTGCTTCTCTTGAAAGTTTATCAACCTCGTTGAGCACAGTACTAAAAAAAGAAATAAAAAGAACAAACTAAGTCCTGTTAAGGGCATAAATCGATTAAAGTAGATTTTAAAAAGCCAACCTTTGAAACCCTTCTTTCCTTTGGTGTCAATCGGTTTTTTCTTTTTTGCCATTTCTTTAATAATTTCTTGGACAATCGACCGATCTTGAAACCCGGCATCACTGGGGTTCAGCTCCACATGGTGGGTGCTTGATAGAGTTGTAAGTTCCAAATCAATAGTCCTACTTCCAGCATACAAAAGAACCATATTGAACTTTTTAATTCACAACATATTAAATAAAAAAATTTTGTAAATGCTTAAACACAGAGGTATAACATTTAAACACCTGAAGTAAAACCTAGCATCAAAGAATGGATACAGCAATACAGGTATTTCTAATATCAGAAGTACTTCAAATACATGTTTGGCATTTTTAAGAACTTTTGAATAATTAACTGATTAAGTATAAGAATTAATTAAAAAAGGGAACACTTACATCAACTTTCCAGTTTTTGTTCTCTACTTTCACCTGCAAATTAATCAAATTCAGAAAGATAATATAGAATCATTGTGAATATAATATCCCAGAAATAAAAGAAAGAAGGAAATTGGAGATTAAAAAGAAATACCTTGTCAGCACTGGCCCCAAACATCTGCCAGAGAAGGGCCATAATTAGGGTTTTCTTGCCGGAACCTGGAGGCACATAGAATAATAAATGGGGGCAATCTTGCTCAGTGACCTTGAACAAACATGATGAAAAGTGAAATGTTGTTAATAAAAAACCCTAACTTTGTGATGTAAAAAATTGAAATTTGAGAAAATAATAGAAGTAGTAAAGAAGAGAGTACCAATTTCTTAAAATTTTGAGCGATGACTTGGTGAACAAGAACCTTCTCTAGGGTTTTAGGTTGTACTTGTCGACCCAAAGCACGATTCAAGTGAAGAACTGGCGGGTAAGAATTGGAAGAAGTGAGCATCTGCTGCATTAGGGATCTTGTTGGTGGCGAGACTATGGAGGTTAACGAAGATGGTGATGGTATGTAGAGAGAGAGAGAACACAGGGGAAAGAGAGAGAGAGAGAGAGAGAGAGTACAGGGGAGGAGTTGATAATGATAATAGTTTAGATTTATAATTTTTAAATTTTGATATTTTTCTTGTATAATGACTGTTTTGCCCCCACATGTATTGCACATGACCTTATTTAACTGGAAGTTTTAACCAGGTTAGGGTCAAAGGACCTAAGGTGTAACATGTTTTGCAAATAAAGGACTATGACTGTAATTATTAATGTTAAAGGTCATCCATTGCAACACGCTACAAACATAAAGGACGAAAAGTGTAATTTATCCTTTATTTTATAACATTTTGAGTCCAATTTTGTTCATTTTATAACGATTTGAGTTCAAAAAATTGGACTCAAAAGGTTAAAATGTGGACTCATAAGGACTCAAATGGTTAATGAAAATGCTTATAGGGACTCAGGTCGTTAAACATTTTATTTTTTGACTCAACTAGTTAAAACCACTAAAACACAGGGATTCAAAAAGTAATTTACCCTTAATTGAAAGAAGATTATGACTATCATGGATTAAACCATTCGAACCACCATGATTTGAGAAGGTAGCGGTGTACCACGAGAACCATGTTTCCCGTGACAATATTAATTGAATTATTTTCGTGTTGTCCTTGTTGAAAAAGAAAAAAAGAACTCGCGTCTAGCGTAGCAACCAATCCAACCTAACTAATACGTTGAATCCATGCAAAAAGGACTCATGATATCAATCAAAATTTGTCCTACACAATTAGTATACATGATGCATCAATGACTTTTTTCTGGACTAATCTAACAAAAATAGGAAACCACACAAGACAAGGGACACGACATAACCATTCCATCATAATGATTGATGCACTTTTTGTCTTCAAATTTGTAAAAGTTATGAATACAACAAACTTTATATAAGTTATTATTATTATTTAGAAAAAAAAATATTTTTTAATGTATCTCACATTTAGTTTTTACCATTAACTAGGTTTAAAAAAGTTTGTTGCGTTGCGACGAATTTCTTTTGTTATTTAGTCTGTGTTTACATGTGTTTTGAAATCACTACGAGCGTGTTGCGAACGAAACTGCTGACAAGAACAAAAAGAAAATGTAGAAAAAAACACTAAAAGATAACCGGAAGAAAACCAACCAAAAAAGTTGTATGGTAATGATGTTGTTCGTATGAAACCGTGGTCAGAGATGAGCAAATTGTTCTGGGTACCGATACCAAATTTGCCGAACCGAAAGATCTTAAGTACCAATTCGGTACCGACTTTTGGCGTTCCTGGTACCGGTTCACTACCGTTTTTTACCTTCATATACCGGTACCGTAACCGGTATTTTCGGTATCAGTACCGATTCTGTATCGGTTGGCAGCGAGCTCATCCATACCCCTAAAACTAAAAAAATAAAAAAATAGAAGTTGAAGAAAATCAACAAAAAAAGTTGTACGATACCGTTGTTCGTACGGTAACCGTGATCAGGGATGAGCAAATGGTATCGGGTAGCAGCACTAAATTTCCCGAAACAAAAGATTTCCAATATCAATTCGGCACCAACTTTTGGCGTTTTCTGTATTAGTGTCGGTTTTTACCTTCATGTACTGATATCGAACAGGACCGTACCGGTGTTTTCGAAACCAGTACTGGTTCGATACCGGTTAACACCAAGGTTATCCGAACCCCTGATATTAAAAAAAATTTATTAAAGTTAAAAAGTAAAGAAAATAACTATTATTATAATATCAGTATTTATTTTGATTCGTTTATTAATATATAGTAAAGTAATATAGAGTAGTAATATATATCATATCAAGTAGCGTAAAAATACAAAATTGGTTACTTCCGTTTTTCAATTTTTAGTGGATGACAGTTATATAAGTTATCAGTCACAAAATCTATATTCGTTGTGTGGATAACCCATTTGATAGAGATTTATATTTTTTTGGAGGAGAGTACTTAGGTTCAAACCCTTGGCAAAAGAGTAAGTTAGAATTTTGATGTAAAATAGAGTAGAATTAGTTTAAAAAATAAAAGTTATTATTGATCGGTAATATTGTCGTTTCTAATATCATTAGTTTTATGAAAAACGTCAAATTGTTTTCTTGCACCACCATTCAAAATCACCACCAGCCATCGTTCCACCTTCTCACATTCAACATCACCACCACCGTTAGTAAAAACTAGCATCACCTCCATCCACGTGGTACGCCCCTCCGCATTCCCTACACTCATTGATGTTCATAAATACACACAAGCGTATAATTCGAAACATGTAAATCGAATTGAACTCGTTTGAGTCGTAGACATCTCACTGATCTCGTATAATCAATATCGAGTGCAATAGAAAAGTTAAAGTTGTTATCTATGTTTAATTTTTCTAACCAAAGTTAGAAATATATTCGAGCACTGAAGAGGTATGGTCCCAATTCCTTGACCACATGGCAAAGACCATACCACTTTTTCATCCTACATGGCGCCTACATCAGCAAGATAATCCAGAAGCTTCTAGAAGCTTCTGGAAGACATCAAGGTGGCACCAAAGATGCTCCGTCAGACAAGAAGGACAACACGTGTCACCAGTCATCGAACGCCATGTAGGCCTGCAACAAATCAAGGAGCAGACCGACAACGCCAGTACGGCGTCTCCAAAATGAGCAAATGTAAGCGCGCCACGTGTCCCACTACACTGGCCATGGCAGAGGAGACCAAAAGGATATTCCCCTTGGTCGGACAGCTGGCGCGCAATCACAGCTGGCACAACTGCTCCTCCCTCTTTCACCCTCCGGCTATAAATAGGACCCTTCATCATTCAGGTTGAATCAGCTTACTCTCCATACTCACACACTCAACACACACTGTTTATTTTCCCTCGGAACAGTACTTATTCTCACGCCGGAGCCTGGTTAAGAGGGAAACCCCCATATTCCCCTCTTAACGAGACTAACGGTGTTGCGGTTTTGCAGGATCCAGGTCATTTTCACGAGTAAGAAAGGAGATTGAACCCACAGAAGAAACAACCCCACAGATTAACTTCAGCGTTATCCTGTGTTTCATCATTGGCGCCATCCGCTTTTTGCAAAAAACCACACTCATCTCTTTTCTCTTCGAAAAACACTCGTCAAAATGGCTGAAACAAACCCTTCACACCAGGTGGACGGAGAAGTTTCTTCCTTTGAGCTCATTTCGGACACAGCACACGTCCAAAGGGGCCAAAGGAACAAAATCATCCAAGAAGGGCAGATAAACAACGATTTTCCTAGTATCTTTGGAAGTGCATCCAGGGTTGTTAGCCAAACCACAACTGGACCCACTATCCAACCTCCAACTAGGATCATCACCCAAACTACAAATGGAGCCACTATTCAATCTTCATCTGGGGTAGTCCAACAAACTCCCCCACCAGTGCAAACACCAAGCCATGGACCTGGCCCTTCAGCTCCATCGGAACAAGCACAACTGAACTTCTCTGCACTTCTAGGGCTACCCGAAAGAAAAACTCTGGCTTCCTGGTATGCCGAACAGATAGCGTCTATAAATCTCGTTTATACACAACTTAGCGCACAGCAAGCTTTGCTTCAAGCGCAAGCCAACCAGTCCGCATTTGTTACTCCACCACAAAGATCTCTGAGTACGCACACAACTCAGCAGATCAATGCATGGAACTTGCGCCCAGAGAAGGGACCTGTGCCAAACATCAGAAAACCAAGTGCGCATGAACGTGCGACACTTACGGCGAAACAGAAAGCAATTACATACAGCATCCTCAAAGAAGGCCAATTCAAAGCCGTTTGGGCGCGCGCAACATGAACGCTGAATGGGATGATGAAGAAGAAGACCCGACGTACAAGGGGGAAAACACAGTATTCAGCAGATTGCACCCAGATCATGAAGCATAAAAACCGCCCAAGCGCGTAGGGTACAACCCAAAAGCAGAACATGACTACACCTTGAGCTATCATCCAGACGACATGGCTGAAAATTCAAAATTCATCAAGGAAATCGAAACAGCCGCTATTGACAAAACGAAATTGCCACACAACGTGGGCAAATACAACGGCTTGACAGACCCGGATGATCATCTCCAAGTCTTTAATGGCGCGGGAGCAACAGGAGGATGGAATTTACCAACTTGGTGCCATCTCTTCGCTCAAACATTTGTCGGCGCAGCGCGCATTTGGTTCGACAGCCTGCCAGCAGGAAGGATCAAATCATGGATCGACTTTCGAGAAAAGTTCCTCGCGCACTTCTCTCAGCAGCGCAGACACACCAGAGATCCAGCTGATTGTGTGAACATATGGCGCAAGGACCACGAAAACGTGGAAGATTTCATCACCAGATACAACAAAGAATGTCTAGAAATCGGGGATGTAGGCGAAAAGATGATGCGCGCACACTTCATGAGGGCAGTCAAAGCGACGATCTAATCAAGCGAGTAAAGGGAAGAGACTGAGGACCCAAAGATTGGGAAACCTTCATTGAAGCAGCCAAGACCATTGCGCAAACAGACAAACAGTTGACCGGTGATGATCACCGTCAGCGCGGATATAACCATAATGACCGGCACAACAAAAAGGGCAGAAGCCAACCATGGAAAGCGTCCGGTCATGGAGAAAGAAGCCCAGCAAGGGAGGATGAGCGCCACACAATCAATCAGATAGCCCACCGGAAAGAGGTAAAAAGAGAAAACAGGGAGAAACAGTGGACACCACTAACAAAGACCCCTTCCGAGGTTTTGGCCACCGAGAATCACCAGTTCAAACAACCCCTACAAATGCGAAACAAGAGGGGTCAAGATCCCAATCTTTTCTGTGAATTTCACAAAGACACAGGCCACTTAACTGACGACTGCTTCAGCTTAAAGCAAGAAATAGAAAGGGCCTTGAGAGATGGAAAGCTCACTCATTTGGTAAAAAGGTGGAAAGCGCGACTACCGCCAAATTCAAAGAAGAGAAGAAGGGCCAGACAACAAAAAACTCCGGAAATTAGAAACCCACATGGTTCAAGGGGGTCTGCGAAGGCCAAGAAAAAATTATAACAAGCGCGCACAAGACGACTCGTGGCGCGAAAGGCAAGTTGTTTTCCCTATTGTAAGAGGAGGCCCAAGAGAAAGAAGACCCATAGTCATCTTGGGCGTAATCGGTCACTACCAAACCGACTACATTTTCATTGATCCAGGGAGCACCGCAGACATCATATACGAACAATGTTTCAATCAATTCGATCAAGAGGACAAGGCGCGCTTAGAGACAGTTGATTACCCACTCACTGGTTTCTGCAATGAAGCCGTCTTTCCTCTCAGGCAAATATCGTTCCCGGTGTTACTCTCGGATGGAAGAAATTCAAGAACAAAAGAAGTCACGTTTATGGTATTGCCCGCGCATTCAAGACACGATATCCTCCTGGGAAGAGAGTCTCAAGGAGATTTCAGTATGATTTGCTCCTGTCCGCATTCAGCAGTGGGATTCCCAACAGAAACGAGGATAGCAATAATATACGCAAGCAAGGAGGTCTTAACAACAGATGAAGTCAGACCTGCAAAGGCAAGCAAACCAGCACCACGCGTGGAAGCAGAAAAATGGGTATTGAACAACGCGTACCCAGAACAGACAGTTACCTTAGGACCTACAATGTCCGATCTAACGCGCGCGGCGCTAAAAAAGTTGTTGTTCGAAAACATGGATGTGTTCGCCTGGACACCAGCTGACATGGTGGGTGTTCCACGGCACATAGCAGAACATCGACTAAATGTTTCAGAAGAAGCAAAACCGGTGGTACATGCCAAGCGCCACTTAGGAGACATAAAACATGATGTTATGAAAGAGCAGGTGGTGGAGCTGTTGAATGCGGGAATCATCAGGGAAGTCAGATACCAAACATGGGTGGCAAGCCCAGTAATGGTACAGAAACCAAACGGTAGTTGGAGAATGTGTGTAGACTACAAGGATCTAAACAAGGCATGTCCGCACGACTGTTACGCCTTACCAGATATCGATGAAAAGATTGACTCGCTAGCAACGTTCAGATGGAAGTGCTTCCGTGACTGCTACAAGGGGTACCACCAAGTCCAAATGGCTGTCCAAGATGAAGACAAAACCGCATTCCGCACGCCGACAGGGCTATACTGCTACCCCAAAATGCCCTTCGGCCTAAAGAATGCAGGGGCGACCTACCAGAGATTGATGAATGAAACGTTCAAAGATGCCATCGGCAAGTATATTGAAGTGTATATGGAAGACTTGGTGATTATGAGTAAAGTGGAAAGTATGATGCTGGTGAATATTCAAAAGACATTTGACACCTTGCGCGGTGTAAGTATCAAGCTAAACCCAGCGAAGTGTTCTTTCGGCATGGAAGAAGGAAAGTTCATGGGTTTTATTGTTACGAAAGATGGTTTCAAAGTGAATCCTGAGGAAGTTCAAGCAATCGAAAGAATGCCTTCCCCATCAACCATCAAAGAGATGCAAAAATTGGCAGGACGATTGGCAGCACTCAACCGTTTCCTAGCCAATCACGCAGCCAAATCTTTCCCGTTCATCAAGACACTCTGCAACTGCATGAAGAAAAGCCAATTCCATTGGACTCCGGAAGCCGAGGGCGCATTCCGCGAGATGAAAGATTGCCTTATCAGATTGCCAACATTAACCGAACCAGTCAAGGGAGAACCTTTGGTATTGTATTTGTCAGCCTCCAACAGAGCAGTCGGAGCAGTTTTACTCGTTGATCGACAAGGGGTCCAAACACCAGTTTACTATGTGTCACGAACCTTGACCGATCCAGAAACCCGATACGCCATAATGGAAAAACTAGTGCTCACGCTAATCCATGCTTCAAGACGGTGATGTGCGTGAAGTGTGTTATATTTTTAATGAGTATTTAAGCCCCTTTTCTTTTACACTTTTAGCCAAGTTTTAAATTTATAAAACACGATATTCACTAACACTAAACACACATATGGGCAAGTGCACCCATCGTGGACGTAGTATAGTGTTGGTAAGATACCGAGGTCGTCCAAGGACACAAGAGCTTTTAATACCGGTTTATCCTCAACGTCTAATCAAATCAAAAAGTTGGAAAAATGTTTTAAACTAAGAAAAATAAAAACTAACTAAATGCTGAAAATAAAAATAAAATAAAAACAGATAGACAAGATGAATCACTTGGATCCGACACGTGTATTAGTATAACCTTTGATTATTTTTGCACTTTTGCACTTGTTTAAGAGATTATCTTAGTTATTGTAGTAGACCCCTCTTTTGAAGGCGACGTTACCCTCAACCCAGTAGTTTGAGTCAGCAAGGATACAATCCTAAAGGGTCGGATTATTGAAAGATAATGAATTAAGTTATTAATGCAAATTGTGGTAGGCCCCGCTTTTGGCGGTGACGTTACCCTCGGCTAAGTAGTCTGAGTCAGTAGGGATACAGTCCTAAATAGCCGGGTTATAGTATTAATAGTAGTTAACTTATGAGGGGGTCAAAGAGTTTGGATCCCCGCCATCCAATACCTATGGGCATTGAAGGAGATCCTACTAAATTTGACCCAGATCGACAAGGGGTCCAAACACCAGTTTACTATGTGTCACGAACCTTGACCGATCCAGAAACCCGATACGCCATAATGGAAAAACTAGTGCTCACGCTAATCCATGCTTCAAGACGGTGATGTGCGTGAAGTGTGTTATATTTTTAATGAGTATTTAAGCCCCTTTTCTTTTACACTTTTAGCCAAGTTTTAAATTTATAAAACACGATATTCACTAACACTAAACACACATATGGGCAAGTGCACCCATCGTGGACGTAGTATAGTGTTGGTAAGATACCGAGGTCGTCCAAGGACACAAGAGCTTTTAATACCGGTTTATCCTCAACGTCTAATCAAATCAAAAAGTTGGAAAAATGTTTTAAACTAAGAAAAATAAAAACTAACTAAATGCTGAAAATAAAAATAAAATAAAAACAGATAGACAAGATGAATCACTTGGATCCGACACGTGTATTAGTATAACCTTTGATTATTTTTGCACTTTTGCACTTGTTTAAGAGATTATCTTAGTTATTGTAGTAGACCCCTCTTTTGAAGGCGACGTTACCCTCAACCCAGTAGTTTGAGTCAGCAAGGATACAATCCTAAAGGGTCGGATTATTGAAAGATAATGAATTAAGTTATTAATGCAAATTGTGGTAGGCCCCGCTTTTGGCGGTGACGTTACCCTCGGCTAAGTAGTCTGAGTCAGTAGGGATACAGTCCTAAATAGCCGGGTTATAGTATTAATAGTAGTTAACTTATGAGGGGGTCAAAGAGTTTGGATCCCCGCCATCCAATACCTATGGGCATTGAAGGAGATCCTACTAAATTTGACCCAGGTCCCAAGCAGGACCTCTAAACGCTGAACAAGGGCAAGACCCTTACCAAACCGTTCCCTTAACCCCCGACCAGGTAGCCAACATACCTCCATATAGACCGTGGAGATATGAATGGTGAAAATCTTTTATTTTATATAGACAGTAAAATAATGCCAAGACACCACGGACAAACGATAAGGAAAGATCACCTTCAACATAAGTAACTAGTTATTAAAGTCATTAATACAAAACCAAATAAAAAGTGCAAAAGATTAAAAATAAAAAGTATTATACTAAACACTTGTCTTCACCAAGTGATGTAAGAGACTTAGGCAAACATGGCCTTGATTGTCAAGAACTCTTACGATCAATCTTGGATCCCGAGACGACTCACACACTCTACGATGGACAATGGATGATGGTGGTGGATGATGGTGTTATGGTGGTGGTGGGTGGTGGATGAAGTGTGAGAGAGGTGGTGTGCCAAGGGATGAGAGAGAATGAAACCAAGATCCTCTATTTATAGGCTGAACAGAAGGCTGGACACGGCCCCGTGTCCGCTGGACACGGCCCCGTGCCCGTCTGACATTCTCTCTCTTCATTAATTGTAATTGCGAATTACAATTAATGCGCCTGCTGTACTTTCACCACGCCCCCGTGCCCGCTGGACACGGCCCCGTGGTGGGCAATGGAAGCTTCTACTGGTTTGTCTTTTCTGCTGCTTCCTGGGCACGCCCCCGTGTTCGCTGGACACGGGGCGTGTTCAGACTCTGTTTCTTCTCCTTTGCTTTGGGAGGTGCCGTTGAGGGTCCGGGCAGTCTACTTTTGTTCCTTTTCTTGTATTAATGGTAGAATTAGTTGTCTTTTTGCTTCTTTTGTGATTTTGAGCTCATTTAATCCTGAAAATACAAAAGGAAGACAAAAACACTATTTTTCCAACATTAGTACTCAAAAAGGGTTAGTTTTATGCCTTAATTGATGTGATTTATATGTTGCATTTTACACACATCAAATACCCCCACACTTGAACTTTTGCTTGTCCTCAAGCAAAACTCTTTAAATGTGGCTTACACTCCAAAATGGAATAGGTAGAAGAGAAGTTTTTAGCTTGTCCTAGAGTGTCGGGAATCCAAGGACTTTGTAAGTTTTATTTTTATTTATTTACAATCCTATTCGTTATGATTTATTTTGAACGTTTCATAAGATAAATTACTTATTTGGGCGTAGCATGCCTTATTAAAATTCCATTTATATACAAGTTCACATACCTCACGGGAGATCACTCAACACTCGGCCGAAGGTGTATATTATAGTGAATCACTCGAGAGCGGCATGGAACTTACGCCTTCCATAGGCTTGCCAAGCAATCAATCCTCCTCCTTTTTAACTTTTTACCTTTGTAAATATCAAGAGGACTTTTTGGGGTAAAGGGTTAGGCTTGGGTTAAAGGTGGGTGGTTGGTTAGTGGTTAGTAAAAAGGGCGAAAATCGTAACAAGCGTCGGTTTTCGTGAAATACCTTGTTTTTAGTGACTTTTTATTTTTTTGAAGTATTTCTCCAAACAAGCTTTTATATAGCTTTTGTTTGTTTTTTGACTTCATCACTATTTTTTTTTTTTTTGATCGTCACATAAAAAGGTGAAAAAGCGAGCTTGTTACTAAAATAAAGGGTGAAAAATAAAAAGGTTTTTGGTGGGTAAAAAGGGTTTTGGGGTAATGAAATGAAAGGTTTAGGCTCAAAGGGGCTATCTAGGGGGATTTTGGGTAGGTAATAAAAAAAATGAAAAATAATGGTTTTGAAAGAAAATGGTTAGTCCTAATGCCTCCATCATTTACTTACTTGGGTTTAAGTTGGTAAGGACCGGGAATGTATCGTCGTGGCAAGTTCTAGATTTGTAAGAACCAAGCGGCTATTCACACAAGAAACGAAAAATGAGCATTTAATCTAAATATGTATATTTTTGTGCTCAATAAAGGCTCAAAACTCACTTTTGTGGGAATGGGTTTTTAATGTGATCAAGTATATATAATCGAATTTTTAACTAGACTTGTTATGCCCTTTCATAATTTTCTTATTTTGGTTCTTTTTTTTATCACGACGCTATCGGTTGTAAACTTGTAAAAATATAACCTTTTTAGAACTTGTTATTCCCAACTTAAACTAAGACAAGTAAATAAAAAAAATGAAAAAGTTTTTGAAAAAATTTGGGGTGTTTAGCGGTTCCAATAGAGTTTTGTGTAAGGCTTGTGTTTAGGATTTTGCAAAATTTCAAGGTTTTAGCATCCCCCCCCACACTTAAATTACACATTGTCCTCAATGTGTCCAAAAATAAAGTTTTTGGTTGATTAGAATGTGTAAAAGTGTGTTTAAAAGCAAAGTTTTGTGTTACTGGCATCCTGGACACGGCCCCGTGTTGACCGGGCACGGCCCCGTGGTCAAGTGCCAGTAACAAAAATTAGAGAATTGAAACAGAAGTCTGGACACGGGGGCGTGTCCGCTGAACACGGCCCGTGTCCAGTTACCTGAACTGGGTGATTTTTTGCAGGGGGTTCAGCACGGGGCCGTGTTGGTTGGGCACGGCCCGTGTTGAGCCTTCTGTGATGGAGATTTTTGTCGGGTTGCTCTGTTCTTCTTGCATAGTTCCATTTTTTTTTCGTTCCCTTTTTCATCCATTACCACCATGAGTGTGTTTTATTCTGCAAAAACTAAAAGATTAAACTAAACTAAGGATAGTTCCGCGGAATGCCTCCGTGGTGCGCCACGTTTATAAGGGTCCTTGGCTAGACCCGAGTCGAGGTTATATATCTTCTGAGTGGGATGCCTGGCTTCCCATGTTACACCGTCGGAGAGCGGCATCCAGGCT
Source organism: Helianthus annuus (assembly GCF_002127325.2). Taxonomy (NCBI): domain Eukaryota; kingdom Viridiplantae; phylum Streptophyta; class Magnoliopsida; order Asterales; family Asteraceae; genus Helianthus; species Helianthus annuus. The sequence continues at coordinate 20,281,101 of NC_035441.2, read as the reverse complement.
CGAATCAATAACCTTCATGTAATTGGCTGGGTCGTCGTCCTCTATTCTTCTCCCAACTCCGAACTTCACCTCATCACCCCCATACCTCAAAGTGATTGTCCCGTTATTCATGTCTACCACTGCTTGTGCCGTGGCAAGGAAGGGTCTCCCTAGTATAAGGGGGACCTCGGTGTCTTCTTCCATATCGAGTATGACAAAGTCAACTGGATAAACGAATCTGCTTACCCTTACCAAGACATTCTCCATGACACCTTGTGGGAACTTGACGGATCGATCAGCGAGTTGTATGCTTATTTTTGTAGGGCTCGTGGTTCCCAAGCCAAGCCTTTTGAATATTGATGAGGGCATGAGGTTAATGCTAGCCCCTAGGTCAGCCAAGGCATTGCGAACGGGTGATTCCCCTATTGAGCATGGAATCGTTAAACTTCCGGGATCGATTTTCTTTTGGGGTAGTTTATTGAGTACGAGGGCAGGGCATTCTTCGCCTAAATTAACTAATTGCAAATTTTCAACTTTCTTTTTATGGGTAAGGAAGTCCCTCATAAATTTAGAGTATTTGGGCATTTGGGTTAGGACTTCGATAAAAGGAATATTGACATGCAACTGTTTTAACAGACTTTCGAATTTTGCGAATTGCTCATTGGTCTTTTGACGAATTAACCTACCGGGGTACGGAACTCGAGGAGCCTTGGTAGGCTCTGGTGATGGAGGAGAGTTCTTTTCCTGCAGAGGTGTTGGCATCGTTTCTTCCGTAGGTGGCGGTACTTCTGCAGGCCCTACGGTGCGGTTTCGTAGTGTGATGAGGTGAACTTGCGCCTTTGGGTTTGTTTCGGTATTGCTAGGTAATACGCCTTGCGGTCTCTCGGAAAAGTTTTGAGCTATTTGATTTATTTGTTTTTCTATGTTTTGAATGCTAGCTTGTTGATTCCTAAAATTAGACTCTAATTGTAGAAATCTTTCCGAGTTTTTCTTATCAGTGTCAGAGACGAGGCGAGATATAGTATCTTCGAGCCTTTCTCGTCCACCTTGTTGTTGAGTGAAATTTTGTGACTCATTTCTTGATTGCTGAAAGTTTGTTCGTTGGGTTTGTTGGTTACTACTATTGCCGGGTTCCCTCCAACCAAGGTTTGGGTGGTTTCGCCATCCTTGGTTGTAAGTTCCCGTTGGAGGACCTGACGGCCTAGGTCTATTATCAATGTAGTTTACCATTTCTTGTTGATCGTCCGTTTCTTTCATGCAACTCCAATTTTCATGTGACCCACCACACCCTTCACAAGCCATAACCGAGACGGTTTTTGTCATTTCTAATTTTTTTATTTTTGAAGAAAGGGCCTCGATTTGGGCTTGTAAAGAAGTGCTTTCGTCGACCTTATGGGCGCCCGGGGCGATAGACTTATTTCCCCGGGGGGTGTGCCATTGAAAATTGGTTTGAGCAATTTCCTCAATCTGATTATATATTTCATGTGGGCGTCGGTTACCTAAAAGTCCCCCGGAGCTAGAATCAAGTGTCTGCCTAGTGTGTGGCAACAATCCATTGTAGAAAGTGGATACTTGTTGCCATATTGCGAGGCCGTGATGGGGACACTTGCGTAATAGCTCCTTGAACCTTTCCCAAGTTTCATATAAGGATTCCCCCTCCTCTTGTGAGTATGTATTAATTTCAGTCATTAATTTAGCAGTTTTAGTAGGAGGGAAATACTTATATAGAAATTTTTGGGCTAGTTCATCCCAGGTGTTTACCGAACCAGCTGGGAGGGCGTTGAGCCAAGCTTTCGCTCGGTCTTTTAGTGAGAATGGAAACATACGGAGGCGGATGGCCTCGTTTGATGCTCCATTGATCCGAAAGGTATCACATATTTCTAAGAAATTAGTTATATGTAGATGGGGATCCTCGTCCGCAAGCCCGTGGAAGGTTGCGGAGTTTTGGAGCATTTGTATCAAATGCGGTCGAAGCTCGAAGTTATTGGCTTCGACATTCGGAGCATTGATAGCGGCGCCTAGATTACCTACGGTGGGCCGTAGATAATCCAAAAGGGTACGTTGGTCCGCCATTGGAGGTGGATCACCCGAAACCTTCTCTTGGTTTTTGGCTTTTAACCTTTTTCTGAGAAAGCGTTCGGGTTCTTCTAATGGTTCTTTTATGTCTTTATTGGAACTGGAGTTCATGCACTACGTGAGGTTGGCGTCGGGTTCCAAGTCCTGCAATAAAAACAGAAAAGAATGTTGGTCAGAATGTTCACCACGGCCCCGTGTTGAGCGAACACGGCCCCGTGGTCGGAATTACAGTGATTGTTTTTCAGATCCCAGTTACTGGAAGTTGGACACGGCCCCGTGTTGCACCGGCACGGCCCCGTGGTCAGCCTTCTGTAACTTGAAAAACAAAAACTGCCAGTAACGATGCTGAGCACGGCCCGTGTCCAACCAGGCACAGCCCCGTGCTGAGCTCTGCAGAAGCTGAAAAACTAAAAAAAAACCTAAAAAATTAAAGAAAAATAAAAATATGATTAGGCCGCTGATTCCTAACTTTCTTAAAATCCTTGTGTCCCCGGCAACGGCGCCAAAAACTTGATGTGCGTGAAGTGTGTTATATTTTTAATGAGTATTTAAGCCCCTTTTCTTTTACACTTTTAGCCAAGTTTTAAATTTATAAAACACGATATTCACTAACACTAAACACACATATGGGCAAGTGCACCCATCGTGGACGTAGTATAGTGTTGGTAAGATACCGAGGTCGTCCAAGGACACAAGAGCTTTTAATACCGGTTTATCCTCAATGTCTAATCAAATCAAAAAGTTGGAAAAATGTTTTAAACTAAGAAAAATAAAAACTAACTAAATGCTGAAAATAAAAATAAAATAAAAACAGATAGACAAGATGAATCACTTGGATCCGACACGTGTATTAGTATAACCTTTGATTATTTTTGCACTTTTGCACTTGTTTAAGAGATTATCTTAGTTATTGTAGTAGGCCCCTCTTTTGAAGGCGACGTTACCCTCAACCCAGTAGTTTGAGTCAGCAAGGATACAATCCTAAAGGGTCGGATTATTGAAAGATAATGAATTAAGTTATTAATGCAAATTGTGGTAGGCCCCGCTTTTGGCGGTGACGTTACCCTCGGCTAAGTAGTCTGAGTCAGCAGGGATACAGTCCTAAATAGCCGGGTTATAGTATTAATAGTAGTTAACTTATGAGGGGGTCAAAGAGTTTGGATCCCCGCCATCCAATACCTATGGGCATTGAAGGAGATCCTACTAAATTTGACCCAGGTCCCAAGCAGGACCTCTAAACGCTGAACAAGGGCAAGACCCTTACCAAACCGTTCCCTTAACCCCCGACCAGGTAGCCAACATACCTCCATATAGACCGTGGAGATATGAATGGTGAAAATCTTTTATTTTATATAGACAGTAAAATAATGCCAAGACACCACGGACAAACGATAAGGAAAGATCACCTTCAACATAAGTAACTAGTTATTAAAGTCATTAAACAAAACCAAATAAAAAGTGCAAAAGATTAAAAATAAAAAGTATTATACTAAACACTTGTCTTCACCAAGTGATGTAAGAGACTTAGGCAAACATGGCCTTGATTGTCAAGAACTCTTACGATCAATCTTGGATCCCGAGACGACTCACACACTCTACGATGGACAATGGATGATGGTGGTGGATGATGGTGTTATGGTGGTGGTGGGTGGTGGATGAAGTGTGAGAGAGGTGGTGTGCCAAGGGATGAGAGAGAATGAAACCAAGCTCCTCTATTTATAGGCTGAACAGAAGGCTGGACACGGCCCCGTGTCCGCTGGACACGGCCCCGTGCCCGTCTGACATTCTCTCTCTTCATTAATTGTAATTGCGAATTACAATTAATGCGCCTGCTGTACTTTCACCACGCCCCCGTGCCCGTTGGACACGGCCCCGTGGTGGGCAATGGAAGCTTCTACTGGTTTGTCTTTTCTGCTGCTTCCTGGGCACGCCCCCGTGTTCGCTGGACACGGGGCGTGTTCAGACTCTGTTTCTTCTCCTTTGCTTTGGGAGGTGCCGTTGAGGGTCCGGGCAGTCTACTTTTGTTCCTTTTCTTGTATTTATGGTAGAATTAGTTGTCTTTTTGCTTCTTTTGTGATTTTGAGCTCATTTAATCCTGAAAATACAAAAGGAAGACAAAAACACTATTTTTCCAACATTAGTACTCAAAAAGGGTTAGTTTTATGCCTTAATTGATGTGATTTATATGTTGCATTTTACACACATCAACGGCTACGCAGGTACTTTGCCAACCACGTCATTCACGTATTAACAAACTACAATATTGGCAATATCCTCGGAAGGCCAGAGATTTCGGAAAGGCTAGCAAAGTGGGCGATAGAACTCGGGGGCCATAATGTGGTTTTTAGGCCAAGACCAGCAATCAAGGGCCAAGTGCTAGCAGATTTCATGACAGAAGTACCCGATGACAAGGATCGGGAATGTAAAGCAATGGAGAAAGCCGAAAAACAACAAGTAGAAGAACCGTGGTTATTATACACAGACGGCGCGTCTAACGAAGACGGCGCAGGTGCAGGGCTTTGGTTGGTGAGCCCTGACAAACATGAATTTACGTACGCCATACGGTTAGAGCTCAAAAGCACAAATAACGAGGCCGAATATGAAGATTTCCTTGCTGGTTTAAGATTGGCAATCAAGATGGGAGTTAGACACATTGAAGCGCACGTAGACTCCATGTTAGTAGCCAGACAAATTAATGGGCAATATGAGGCCAAAGGAGACGTAATGGCACTCTACCTGAATCAAGCAAAGACATTGCTGCAAACTTTCTATTCCTACAAGGTGCACCACATCAACAGGAGCGAGAATAAACCAGCAGATGCGCTGAGCAAGCTCACATCTACAAGTTTTCAACACCTGGCAAAGGATGTACGCATAGAAGTTTTGAGCAACCCATCAATACCACTAAGGGAAGTAAGCGTCATTCAAGTAGGAACAACGTCATGGATGACTCCAATAATCGCGTACCTTCAATCTGGGATACTCCCGGAGAACAAAGCTGAAGCAAGAAAAATCCAATACAAGGCCGAACATTATCAGATGGTTGATGGAATCTTATACCGAAAGTCATACCTCGGGCCGTTGTTGAGATGCGTCGACCCAGAAGACGCAAACTATTTGATAAGAGAAGTACATGAAGGAATCTGTGGCATACATGCTGGACCGAGAATGGTGGTAGCAAAGGTGATGAATGATGGGTACTATTGGCCAGGAATGCACTTAGACGCAGTAAAAGCTTTAAGGAAGTGCAGTGGGTGCCAGAGACATGCTCCCAAGACAATGCGCCCCAAGAACGAATTGGTAGCAGTTACAACGGCGTGGCCTTTTCAGCAGTGGGGAATAGATATGGTTGCCCCTTCCCAGAAGCCCCAGGCGCTGTCAAATTTATAATAGTCGCAGTTGACTATTTTACAAAATGGGTAGAGGCAAAAGCACTTGCATCAACCACATCCACTGTCGTCAAAAGATTCATATAGGAACAGATCATATGCCGTTTCGGACTACCGCTCAGAATCATCACCGACAACGGGACGAACTTCGCCGCAGACGACCTTAAACAGTGGTTCAAAGAATTACACATTAAGCATACCTTCTCCTCGGTTGCGCACCCGCAGGGGAACGGTCAAGTGGAAGCCGTCAACAAGAGCATCGTCGACAGAATCAAGGCAAGATTGGGAGAAAAAAGAAGAGGCTGGGTCGACGAACTGCCCAGCATATTATGGGCCCACAGGACAATGCCGAAAACAAGCAACGGAGAGACACCGTTTAGCTTAGTTTATAGGTCCGAGGCAGTATTACCGGCGAAGATAGGATTGTCGTCACCACGAATGCTCTCCATGAATCTGATCAATAACGAAGAAGAAAGGAGGATCGACCTGGACCTCCTAGAAGAAAGGAGAGAGATGGCGGCAATCAATGAAGCAAAATACAAAACAAAGCTAGAGAATTACTACAACTCCAAAGTCCGAATCTGCACCTTCAACCCAGGAGATTACGTCCTGAGAGACAATGAGGCTTCCAATGCCGAAAAACCTGTAAAAGCTAGCGCCCAAGTGGGAAGGTCCGTATATTGTGGATGCAGTTCTAGGAAAGGGAGCCTATAAGTTGCGCACCATTGACAACAAGGAGGTTCCACGAACTTGGAACGCTCAACAATTGAGAAAATGCTATATGTAAACAATCACAAGGTTATGTAACTACAACGGCTGAATTGCCAACACATTTATAGTAATACAAGAAGTGTTTGGCTATCTCTATCTCATGCAAATTTCTTGTCACAACTGCATATATTACTTTGGGCATACACGAAAACATCAATGGCTCGACCGTAGGAAACGTTGTAGACCTCCATGGCTCGTCACAACCAAGTGCACAGCCGGGTCAGAAACACAACCAAAGCCTACAAAACGCCAAAACAAAACTTCTTGCCCACATAAACACGAAAATGTCGATAGCATGGTAAATAAACATTGTAAGGCCCCCAAAGCTGAACACAGCTGGGTCCACACAATGACCTGCAACTCGATCACTTCGTATTCACGAACCAACCTGCGCACATAAACGACAGAATAAACGTTGTAGCTAACACAACACAACCTGTCAGCGCCATCATTCATTCGTGACACCTAATCAAAGTAATTATACATGCACATATTATGACGATAACAAAATTCGCATGCAAAAAGCCAAAAGTGAATATTAACATAACACACGCCATGCATAGTTAAATGTTCACAAGCAAGTAAAAGTAACGAATACACAAAAGAAAGTTGAAATTGTTCATAAGGTTTTCAGATGATTACAGGGCCATATAAGGCCATACGCGGCACTGTAACACCTCGAAATTTTGTGTCCAATAATGTGTTAACACGTGTCATGAGTTTACACGTGGCATTAAATATTAAATAAAGGACTAAAGTTGACAAACCTTGGAAGTATGTAAATTCGAGGGTTATAAATGTCAACGAAGGGTAAATATACTGTATAGTAACCCTAAAAGATGCAACGAATAAATCATGGATCGTACGGAGCGAAACACGGAAGAAAGTGAGAGATTACGAGATGCAGGGGTTAATCGTGTCAACATGTTTAATTTATACCTCTGAGTGACCCTTTGACGAACCCGAGGCTTTGTAACAGTAAAATACGCTCACTAGAAAATAATATATAAATTTCGCGAAGTTCCGTTTTAAAAGGAGAAAGTTATGATCAAATTCGTATGAGAGGGGTTAAAAGCGTCAACAATAAAAGTTAAGGCTTTTCGGATAGTAATTAAACTAGCCGGTGGCTTAACAATGCGGGTAAAAGTCACGAGGCCCTTAATCGTAAATAATCGAGGGCCAAATCGCAAAGTTACCCCTTCGGAACCGAAAGGTCAGGTTAATCATGACAAAAGATTTGAAAATCTTGAAATTCAGGCCTCAGGCGGCCCGCTTGGGTAAACCAAGCAAGTCAATGCGGGCCGCGAGCCACCTGTGGATACGTTTCCTGACATGAAGATTCAGGCGGCCCGCGTGCAAGTAGCCTGAATCTAATGCGGGCCGCGTACAAGTCCCAGATGCAGAAACTTTGGACAGATTTGTTGTTTGAAGTTGTGAACGATCATTTGAGCAATAAATGAAGCATGGGCGCCCTCTACATGACCCCTAGCACCCAGGGCCACCTGCTGAACATCCATGATCCCTTGTAGGTTGATGTGTAATGATCTTAAGTCCATTTTTTCACTATAAAAGGCACCACATTGTGCATAAGTGAAACACACCTCAAACCTGCATTCTAAACCATCTCTGGAGCTCTCAAGCACTCTTCTAACATTCTAAGTTGTGCACCAAGCTTCTGTAAGTTGCCTAACCCTTTGTGGTTTTGTTTTTCCATAGTTTTAGCCTAAAAGTCAATCCGTCGTAATTAACGATTGACTTTGCGATAAATCACGAATGGTCCAGTGATTTGTCGAATCAAAGATAGTTATATGATGGTAATCATGTGGGCATTAAATCCCTAAAAGGGCACCCTCTGATTCCCACTCTAACTAGTTCAAATATCGAGTCAAACATGCTTAGAAAAAGTCAACAGAAATGTTATTTTGCGATTTCTTGCATAATCTGTAATGTAGATGATATGTAACCTGTTTGAACACTCATAAAACATGGTAATAAGTATATAAACTAGTCTAAGCTTGTTTGATCCGACCATTTTCTGTTTTGACCCGGTTCGGAGCCGAAAGTCGCAAAAGTTTGACTTTTGCATTGACTTCAGTTCTGACCCGTTAAAGTTTGATTTAGATATGCCTTAGGACTCTCTTAGGACCAGGTTACATGATGGTATAACCCTCTGTGGCCGGATCGTTGTTTGTCCGAGTCTTTTACACATTTCCGTTAAATGCTTAACAGTTGACAGTAACGCCCTTTTTAATTTAGAACGAGAATTTCGGACATGTGAAAGGATCATAACCTTGGTTACTGATTTCCAAGCATGTCCCTAATATTTCATGTCAATCCGAGGTCCAGAATAGGAGTTATGCTAAATAGCGCAAATTGCGAAACTTTAGTAATTAAATAGTGCAATTAGCATAACGCCTATCTAATCCCGGATTTCGACACCAAGCCTTTTACTCACTGATGTAAAATAATATTTTGAGATTTTTAAAGATTTTTAATTATTTTTAACCTGCTCATAACCTGCGGTTATGGCAACGGTTCAGTAAATAACGAATATACCCTTTTCGGCCATAACTTGAGTTCTACAAGGTCTTTTGACCCGATTCCAGTTGCTACTGATTTTAATTAATAAATAAAGTATTTTAGACTTTATAAACTGTTCGGGAAACTCAGATTTCCTGTAGAACTCATAAACCTCTTTTATAATCTTTAAAAAGACCGAAATACCCCTACGGGGCATAATATTAACTTAAACTCGTTACGGGCATTATGGAAGGTATCCTACTGATACCACAACCTCTTTAAAGCATATTGACTTAGGAAAACAGTGTAGGACTCTAACGGTTACCCGTTGCGCCTTTTGCGCGCACGGTTCGGCTTATGTAACTAGTTTACATAAATTAGCCGAAACGGGTCAAACCATATTGTTTTGACCACAAAATCCAGAGTATGATTACTATACCCATATAAAACAAGTCTTCAAACTTGTTGGGTCAAAATCACAATCCATTCACAGTTTTCGCCTTTCACGCGATTAAACCATAACTATCCATTGAAACTGACCGGTCTAAGCTACGGCTAAAGTAAAGACCCGTTAGGATTCTAATAGGTTAATTTAAACCTTCATTCCAGAATAGGGGACCAGTAAAAGCTATCTGCAATTTATTTCAATTAAGGAATTATACTTGCAAAGGTAAATACTTTTAACTTATTTTCCGTTATACGGGCTTGGGTTACGGTATTTAAAATACCGCTTGGTCGGGCAATTGACCCCAACTCAATAGTAGTTGGATATTATCAATGTGACCCGTTTAAAAACTTGTTTTGTTGACTTTACGCCTTTGGGGGCTTAATGACCATGTCCCGGATATCCTTGGCAGCATTTACGAATGGCCACGACCTCGACATCCGGGTGTAGGCGTACACCCGGCATTATGTCCATGACTATAAAAGTGTAGCCGTTGGTTACCCGCCACGGTTTATGCTATGTGGTGTGTCTATTAAACTTTAACCCGGCACGACCCGGGCAACCGAACGCATAGTAACATGTAATTCTTTACAAGATTTGATTATAAATTATCCCAAGTTATAAAGAGTTTGTGCCTTGAGCATTTAAACCAATTTTATTAAACATTTTACAAAAGTGTCAGTTGAATGTATTTACCAGTGTAAATTGACGTATTTTCCCAAAAAGACTAAATGCAGGTACTATGCGTAATTGGCTGGGATTTCTCCTTAGCATCACTAGAAGTCTCGCAAGCTTAAGATACCTGAAGTATGTTGAACAATACTTTTATTATTAACATTGATTCCCTGTGGATTTTATTTCAACATTTGGTGATACTTTGATATTACACTTAACGTTGAAATATATTATCTTTATGCTTCCGCTGTGCATTCATTTATGTTGTGTGGTTTGACTATATTGTTGCCAACTACGTCACGGTAATCCCCCACCGGGCCCACCGGTGAGACACGTGGAAATCGGGGTGTGACAGGTTGGTATCAGAGCCAACATTGAGTGAATTAAACACCATCCTAAAGTGTTTAATCTCAATGACACAATTGCACATACTTGAGTCTAGACAAGAACATAGGACAAGTTCGAATTGTTATTCCAGTTTGTCTTTTTATTGTTTATTGTTATTTAAAGTTGTGAAAGCAGGAATATGCCACCTGCAATCAGACGAGGAAGAGAAGGAAGAGGCAAAGGAACGATCATTACTCACAATGATCACGAAGCTGGACCTTCGAACATGCGAGCTCCTTTCAGTACAAAGAGTGAAGAACTACAGAGACGAAGAAGAAACCTTTTTGAACCTGCGAGACATTCTACCTCGCATAGCTCAACACCCTCATACCGCCATTCATTTGGACCAGATTCGGAAAACAATCCCAATAACCCTCAACCATCCTTTATACCTCTTCAGCGATCTGCTTCGCACCGTTCTTACGGCGATCCTTCGCCTTTCTTCATAGGACAGTTTTACCCGGCGGATTATGTCCAAGAGCCAATAGGGTATAACCCTTTAGGACCAGAGGATCACTTTTCTGAAGACAATGCAGTGGATATGGACGAGGATACAGATCCCGTCGAGCCTGCACGGGGTACTCCCAACCATCCGATCGAGATTTCTGATGGGTCATCCTTCCATGGAACACCCTATCAAGGTCCCGATAGTTACTAGGCGAGGTTTGACCAATGTAATTGGTACTTTACACCTTCACATCATTACTCGCCTCATGATCAACAGCAACAACAGGATCCTTCTGAGGATTCGCGGTTCGTGGCCGTTACGCCACCGCCACCGCCACCGGTTCAACCAGTAATTCCAGATCCGCCAAGGCGTAGAAGATCAGGAGCACGGATGTCTACCCGAGGAGGGGAATTTCATTTCAGCACCCCTCGCCACTCGAGTGCTAATCACTTTCCGTCAGTACCTGAAGAAGAACCACAATTAGGGGAACCTTCTGGTCACCCTGTAGAGGTGAATTCTGCACCAGTTGCACCACCTCCGCCACCATTCGGGATATGACAATCCGATACCAGCGTACGGCACTTCCACGGCGTACAATCCGTTTGAGCAGCCAACTCACACACACTACAACTATAACTATGATTCCGATCCATATGTAGTAGCGGCAAATTATAATGCCCTCCATGGAACCTCTTGGAGACCAGATTACTCAGCTCATGGGTATCCAATACCTCCGGTTCAGCAACCGTCGCAACAGCCACGTTTTTCTCCACCGGAGCAAGAAGAAATACTCCACCGTTTAAACCGTGTGGAACGAGACTTCGAACAAGAACGTAAGAGTAATCGTGGATTTCTCAAAGGCTTAGCAAACCTACTGAAAGGAAGGAAGAAACGAGACCATTAGTCTCCTTATGTAATGTTGTATTTGCAATTTAGTCCCTGCGTGGATATTTATCGTATTTCAGTCCCTACGTGGACTTATCTTTATAGTCCCTGTGCGGACATATATCTTATGTTGGTCCCTGCGTGGACTTGTTTTTCTATAAACCTCTGCGTAGGTAGTTATTTATTTAAAAGTCCCGTTTAGGGCAGCGTGTAATCGTATTTGAAGTTTATGGAATGTTATGTTATAAGTTTCATTTTTGTTATTATTATATCTGAAATAAATCAAAAATCATTCCTTTTAAATTTAAATCTGCCTAAATAAAGAATCTTAAGAGTGAAACCTAGCCAGGTGTCTTTATAAGATCCGGCCAAGATGGTAAGACCTGATTAAAAGATTCAGATTCCAAGTTAACCTCTGTAATCATGTTAACGTTCATGGCAGATGTGATACGTTAAAATCGCACGCGTCATTCCTATATAAGAATCTTTTTAAGGATTCCAAAGCCCAAATTAATGATTTGTAAATCATGGGTTAAATCATCAATAAGGATGGTCATTTATTAAACATCCATTAGCGATGTAGTGCCTACAGGCCAAATTATAAAACATCCATTAGTGATGTCGTGCCTACGGGCCATAATTAGTGTCATATAAGACAAAAGACAGTGGTGGTCTATGACTCCCTGTCAGGAAAGGTAAAAGGACTATGGTTCAAACCTTCATGCCTTGATTCTCTGTAATCCCGGCTAATATTATAAAAACGTCCTCGTAACTAGACTTTTATGCCAATAACAATATTGTTTGTAATTAGGATAAGTATGTTCAAATCATAAATGAAAGTGAGTAACAAATTAACCAAATAGGGTCTCTGTTACCATGGTTAATGAATTGCCATAAAAGACAATTCCATAATAAACTCCTAAATAAATTTTTCGTTATCTTCTGTAGCAGATTCAAGTTACCATGGCTGATCCTAGTGGGGAGAATAGCCACTCGAAGGAAGACGAGTATGATAACGCCCAGATTCATTTGACGGGCGCAGAATTGAAAGCTCTTGTCGATAATGCTGTCAAGGCAGCTCTGGATCGACAATACGAGGAATATACTGAATCTCGGAGCAGAACCATATCCAAACCACCCTCAAAGCCGAAAACCCACTCAAAATCTCACAGCAAACCGCCGTCCAAGCCTAAAAAGGACGATGATAATCACTCATCCAATGAAAACAGTGTCCGTCAAGAGAGAGTGTATACTGATGCATCCCGCGCCAGGGGCTGTACCTACAAGTATTTTGTATCTTGTAAACCCCGAGATTTCACCGGGGAGAAGGGCGCGGTTGACTGTATGACGTGGCTAGACGAGATGGACACCGTGGTGGACATCAGTGGGTGTGCAGAGAAGGATGTGGAAAAGTATGTGTCACAATCATTCAAGGGCGAGGCCCTGGCTTGGTGGAGGGCTTTGGTTCAGGCCTCGGGAAAGGCTGTTCTATACAGCATGACATGGGAGGAATTCATTTCTCTCATCAAAGAGAATTACTGCCCTCAACATGAGGTTGAAAAGGTAAAGCCTGACTTCCTGTCATTGGTGATGACGAACCTTGACTGTCAAGCTTACCTCACGAGCTTCAACACGATGTCCCGGTTGGTTCCGTATCTGGTAACCCCGGAGCCAAAGAGGATCGCTCGTTTTATCGGTGGGTTAGCCCCCGAAATAAAGGCAAGCGTAAAGGCCTCTCGGCCAGGACCTTTAGATCTGTAGCCGACATATCTTTGTCCCTTACTCTTGATGCGGTCCGACAAAGATCGCTGAGGAACAAAGAGGCTGAGAAGAGAAAGCGTGAAGATGATACTTCACGGAGGTCGGGCAAGAAGCACCATGGGAACGGTGATAACAAGAGAGGGCCGGAGTCAAGGAAGGATGGGCAACAGTCTGGTGAGAAGCCCAAGTGCAAGAATTGCAAGAGACATCACTTTGGAAAGTGTAGACTCGAATCAAACTCACAGACTCAGTCGAAGTCGTATGCTTGAGGGTTATGCAAGTACAAGGACCACAAGACAGTGGATTGCAAAAAGATAAAAGATGCAACTTGCTATAACTGCAACGAGAAGGGGCACATTAAAAGCAACTGCCCTAAATATGCCAAGAAGCCTGAAGAAGCCAAGAAGAACAATGCAAGAGTCTTCAGGATGGAGGTAAAAGAAGCAGTGCTAGATGATAATGTGATCACAGGTACTTTTCTCGTAAATGATATCTTTGCAAGAGTACTTTTTGATTCGGGCGCAGATAAGTCTTTCATAGATCATAAATTTTGCAAATTGCTGAATATGCCTGTCAAAACCTTAAATGTGAAATATGAGGTAGAGCTAGCAGATGGCACCATAGAAACCGTCTCCACTGTGTTAGATGGATGTGTGATATCCATTAAGAACCACTCTTTTCCTCTATCTCTACTTCCCTTTAAATTGGCCGGTTTTGACCTGGTATTGGGTATGGACTGGTTATCTCACAACCAGGCCCAAATCGTCTGCAACAGAAAGCAAGTGGTGATAAAGACTTCGTCTGGTGAATCGCTTACCATTCGGGGAGATACCCAGTACGGATTGCCTGAGCAAGTGACTATGCTCAAGGCATCAGAATGTCTAAAGAAGGGTTGTGTCATCTACATGGCACAGGTGATCATTGAAGAGCCTAAACCGAAGATAGAAGACATTCCCGTCATTTCGGAATATCCAGAAGACACTCCATTCACGGTTTTCGCCTTTCACGCGATTAAACCATAACTATCCATTGAAACTGACCGGTCTAAGCTACGGCTAAATTAAAGACCCGTTAGGATTCTAATAGGTTAATTTAAACCTTCGTTCCAGAATAGGGGGCCAGTAAAAGCTATCTGCAATTTATTTCAATTAAGGAATTATACTTGCAAAGGTAAATACTTTTAACTTATTTTCCGTTATACGGGCTTGGGTTACGGTATTTAAAATACCGCTTGGTCGGGCAATTGACCCCAACTCAATAGTAGTTGGGTATTATCAATGTGACCCGTTTAAAAACTTGTTCTGTTGACTTTACGCCTTTGGGGGCTTAATGACCATGTCCCGGATATCCTTGGCAGCATTTACGAATGGCCACGACCTCGACATCCGGGTGTAGGCGTACACCCGGCATTATGTCCATGACTATAAAAGTGTAGCCGTTGGTTACCCGCCATGGTTTTATGCTATGTGGTGTGTCTATTAAACTTTAACCCGGCACGACCCGGGCAACCGAACGCATAGTAACATGTAATTCTTTACAAGATTTGATTATAAATTATCCCAAGTTATAAAGAGTTTGTGCCTTGAGCATTTAAACCAATTTTATTAAACATTTTACAAAAGTGTCAGTTGAATGTATTTACCAGTGTAAACTGACGTATTTTCCCAAAAAGACTAAATGCAGGTACTATGCGTAATTGGCTGGGATTTCTCCTTAGCATCACTAGAAGTCTCGCAAGCTTAAGATGCCTGAAGTCTGTTAAACAATACTTTTATTATTAACATTGATTCCCTGTGGATTTTATTTCAACATTTGGTGATACTTTGATATTACACTTAACGTTGAAATATATTATCTTTATGCTTCCGCTGTGCATTCATTTATGTTGTGTGGTTTGACTATATTGTTGCCAACTACGTCACGGTAATCCCCCACCGAGCCCACCGGTGAGACACGTGGAAATCGGGGTGTGACAGGCACGCAGGCCGGAATCCTTCATTCTGGATGACTGGTCCCAGCACCTCCAGCCGCGTGATCTTCATCACCAAGCGCTTTCTTCAATAAGGCGACACCATCGGGCTTCCGGGATAGCTTCTGAGCAGCTTTAACAACAACAAACTCCAGAGACGTGAACTCCTTGCGCTTCGCAACATATATACCACCACAATCCTCCTTGTAGAACTCGAAGTGGTAGTCCTTTTCATTGTTAACAGCTGCAGCCCTACCCTCACTATACCCATCTTTCCGCCCGCTGTTGTATCCCGCCTGACCCAACTCGAACATGTAGCGAGCAAGCTCACGAGAATTAACTATACGATCAGCAATCTGCAACGACAAGTTCAGCAATGTAAGAAGAGAATTCACAAAAAACCGAAAACAAAATAAACAAAGTAAGTTACCAAAGGCACCGCGCGAGAAAGCAACCACTTGCAATTAGCAGAAACCTCCTCAACCAGGAGTTCAGAGGCGTTGCACTCGGAAGCTTTCTCTTCAAGAAGACGTTCAGCAGCTTCACATTCAGCAACCTTCTGCTTAGCAAGTTGTTCCAACTTAGCTATACGCTCGACATACTCTTTCTCCTTTTTCTCAAACGCGGCGCGCGCTTGTTGGGCTTTCTCAGCAATTTCTTTCTTTTCACCGGATAACTGGACAATAGCTTCACGCTGGGATTGCATTTCAGCATTGGTGCGTTCACAGGCAAACTCCCAGTCCTTTTGCTTCTGAACGTTGACCTGTTTCTCTTGCTCCAACTTCTGCTCAGCATCTGAAACCCTCCATTGCAAACCCTTTTTCTCAGCATTGAATTTTTCTTTCTCTTCAGTAAAGGCCCTCTTTTCATCTTCAAACTCAACTGTCTCCTCCCCCATCAATCTCCACTCGCGGACAATCTCTTGAGAAGTGGCGAAATAATTAACTCCAGCACGAACATGATCATCCAACAACTCAAACCGATTGCGTTTTTTCTGGAACATCCTCTCAGCTGGAGGGAGAGACAAAGAGAAGAAATCATGACAGTTACCCAGATTATTCATCCTGGAACCCCGAGTTAGATTCCAATGAGGGGTATGTGGCAGATCATCACAAGCCGGGTTATGCGTATCCCAAGAATCAGCACGAATGTTCTCAAACTGGGGGCTACGAGAAACACCTGAAGTAGCACCTCCACCATCACCCGGAGGGCGCTTGGTATAAATGGTTTGGCGCGGGGTGGTTTCACTAGACTCCACCACGGTGTCAGCACCCTTACCTCTAGCATCACCACCCGCATTATCGCCACCTGCAACATTACCACCACCTTCACCCACATGCTCAGCGGTCACATCATATTCTTTCTTCTTTTTACCAGGATCATCACGAGGAGGAGATAGATCAATCGTCCTAGATGGAGGAGAAGTAGGAGGAGTGATTTTTGAAATATCAACCATGCGCGGCACTTTACCTGACTTGACTCCTGTCATAAAACAACCATAACAATCAAAGATAACTCGAGGAGCATATAACAAAACATACAACTGTAAAAGCCTTTACCTGTAGGAGCAGAAGCAGCATATATCTCCTCCAAGAGATTACCACGATCTCCACTAAATATGCCCATATCAATGTCAGATTCCGAGGGTGCAGGAGGAGCTTCCTTCCGGAGTTTAGCCTTTTTTGAGGCAAGAAGAGCAGCAGCCTGCTCATCAAGTTTTCGTTTTTTGTCCTCAAGGGCCTTCTTCCTTATCATTTCCGTCAGGGTAGCACGGTCATCCGGATCAGACCCGCGAGGTTTCTCTACGGTCCCTAAACCAGACAATGTATCAGAAACGACTACGTAATCTAGGACAGGAAGAGTAGAGGGTCGCTTACGAGGAATACCAGCAGCTTTTCCCTCAACCCTCTTCTCCTTTTTCTCCGGCTTATCAGCTTTCGTTTTCCTTCTTGTCTCTAACTGATCAGCAGTCTCAGTAGGAACTTCCACGTCATCATCAGCAGGTTCATTGGCAGGTTCATTAACAGCCCCCTGAAAGGACCTACACGCGCGGAACGAGAAGTTAGATCTTCAAAGGATCCGCCAGAACTTCCACTCGAGAGAACAACAACTTCCTCCTGAGTGGGATCAATAGAGTCATCCTCATCAGCTTCACCTAACACAACATTGGCGTAGGCAGCAAAACTATTGTTTGTAGGATGCAAAAAACGAGGACGAATCTGATCCAACCATGTCGGTTTTCCATCTTCTTGGATCGCTTCAACCATGGCACCCACCGCCTTAGGATCCAAGACATTCAACAAGCTATACCCTACTGCGAAAAACAAGGAGATAAGGAAAAACACACACAAAAAGAAAATAACAAATATATATATATATATATATATATATATATATATATATAGGGGAAGGTTCATTTGAGAAGAAATTTTTATTGAGAAGAAAAAGAATAAAAGGGTACAATTGTAAAACATTAAATAGTTTTTTTCTCATATCATTTATTATTATGTTTGACTAATTAATTAGTCATTAAGACTATAATCCTCCACACTAAATATTTTTGCCTACACACATCAAAAGTTATCCTACACATTTCGAATTTTATCCTACACATATTGAAATTTATCCTACACAACTCGTAATTTATCCTACACGCCTCGTATTTATCCTACACTATAAATGAATTTTTATTTTTATTTTTTGTGAAAAATATATATCTTAAAAATAAGTTACAAATTTAATATAGTTAGTTATTAAAGATGAAACTACCAATTAATGATCTATGTAAGTTTACTAATATACCCTTATAGTTACATTAAGTACAAATATTAAATGAAGTCTAATGAAGCATTCCTATTGGTTGAAGTTTCTTCTTTTTTCTTCTTACAAAGAATTTCTTCTCATTTGAACCCTCCACTATATATATATATATATATATATATATAGGGGAGGGTTTAAATGAGAACGCTAAATATTTGTGAGAACCGTGAGAACAAATGAAAAAACCATGAGAACTTGGTCAAAAACAATTCAAATTCAAAATTTTTTTCTACACTTATAATTATTATTCGAATACAATGTTAGAAATTCAATTTACACGTTTAAATTTACGTGAATTCATAAATAAAGAAAATTTACACATGTGTAAGTTTGCCATTTACACATGTGTAAATCTGCTATATTTACACATGTGTAAAAAATCTAAAAAGAATGATCTTGAAATGAGAAATGAATTATTTGATGTTATAAATTCTTGTTTTGATGTTGTATCTTAATTACAATGAGGTTTGTATAAAAAAAATTAGTTTTGATTGGTTTTTTCATTCGTTCTCACGGTTCTCGCAATATTTAGCGTTCTCAAGATAACCCTCCCCTATATATATATATATATATATATATATATATATATATATATATATATAACATTACATACGTTTGCCCTGGTAACCATAAACAGGAATACCCAGAGGGTTCTTTGGAAACCACCGCAGACTCATTCCAGCGCCAACTAAAGCCATCTCCTCCAACTGAGAAATGGCAGTAGCTTTATGTGTTACCTTCTTGTACCAGTCCTGTTCAGCAAAACCCACCAAAACGTCTATCTTTGGGATCCCTTCACCCACCGATCGGTAATGCATATCCACAGGGATAACATCGCGACGAATATAGAAGAACCTTTGCTTCCAATCATGCAAACTCTTCAAAGGAACAGAACAAACATGAGTAACACTCGTCTGAGAGTTAAAGGAATAGAAACAACTGGTGTAAGAAACAGAGTAGAAAACGTTGAACATTTCGAACGTCGGCTCAACACGGTTAGCCCGGCAAACAAACTCAAAATGAGTAATACGGGGAAGCCCAATAGCATTGATTTGGGAGAGATGGAGCCCGTAGTTGTTCAACACACTAGTAGTAAACCTAGTCATCGGAAGCCTAAAGTTGCCCTCCCAGAAAAAACCAGCGTATAAAGTCATGTAACCCGGAGGTGCATCCATGGCAGTAGAGCCAGGAGTCGGAAACTGGGCTCCCCATTCGGGTAGAAAACCCATCTACCTCACCAAATTGTGGAACTCTTCCTCCTTCCACCCTATTACCGCCTGGACAGGACCGGGTGGAGTCTTCCCTTTATTCCTTCTCCTCTTCTGTGAAGGATTCGTTCCAGACATGATGAAAAGAAAATCAGAAGTATAAGAGGAAAATACTTGAGAAAAAGAAGGGGAAAGACGAAGGAGGGAGAGAGAAAAACAAACTTCAAATTTTGAAAAGTGAAGAAAGAAGAGGAAACCGCCATGTATTTATACCCATCGCATTTAATGCGATGGGTAGTGGGCCGTCAGGAAGCCAGAAAGGTATCCAACGGGGAGGAGACACGTCAGGAGAGAGAGAAGCCGTCACCTCTTTTTTCGGGAGCGTGGATAACAAACGCCTGACACCGTGACAGAAAGTAACTGACATAACTGAAAAGGCGCCTGTTCACCTCCGATAAGACAGGGACACCAGACAGTCACATCAGTTGTTTCCCCCTAAGACAACAAAACTTCCTTCAGAAGAAAACAACAAATGCCATACGCCATGCGCCGTGCGTCCATTTGGCTCAACCTTTCTAAGTTACCAATACGCCATGCGCCATGCGTCCATTTGGCTCAACTTGTCCAAGTCACCAGTACGCCATGCGCCGTGCGTCCTTTTGGCTCAACTTTACAAGTTACCAAAACCCATGCGCCATGCGTCCATTTGGCTCAACTTTTACAAGTTACCAAAACCATGCGCCATGCGTCCATTTGGCTCAACTTTTCCAAGTTACCAATACGCCATACGCCATGCGTCGTGCGTCCATTTGGCTCAACTTTTACAAATTACCAAAAACCATGCGCCACGCACCCTGTTGACTCAACTTCGCATACTACCAACAAGCCGCGCGCCGCACAACCATTGTCACAAAAACTCGAATAGCAATCATACACCATAAGAACCACTACCCTTATAGGTCCAGAATCCCTCCTAGACGATCAACTCAACTAGAAGGCACACTGGACTGGGGGGACTTGAAGAGGTATGGTCCCAATTCCTTGACCACATGGCAAGGACCATACCACTTTTTCATCCTACATGGCGCCTACATCAGCAAGGTAATCCAAAAGCTTCTAGAAGCTTCTGGAAGACATCAAGGTGGCACCAAAGATGCTCCGTCCAACAAGAAGGACAACACGTGTCACCAGTCATCGAACGCCATGTAGGCCTGCAACAAATCAAGGAGCAAACCGACAATGCCAGTACGACGTCTCCAAAATGAGCAAATGTAAGCGCGCCACGTGTACCACTACACTGGCCATGGCAGATGAGACCAAGAGGATATTCCCCTTGGTCGGAAAGCTGGCGCGCAACCACAGCTGCTCCTCCCTCCTTCACCCTCCGGCTATAAATAGGACCCTTCATCATTCATGTTGAATCAGCTTACTCTCCATACTCACACACTCAACACACACTGTTTATTTTCCCTCGGAACAGTACTTATTCTCACGCCGGAGCCTGGTTAGGAGGGAAACCCCCATATTCCCCTCTTAACGAGACTAACAGTGTTGCTGTTTTGCAGGATCCAGGTCATTTTCACGAGTAAGAAAGGAGATTGAACCCACAAAAGAAACAACCCCACAGATTAACCTCAGCGTTATTCTGTGTTTCATCAAGCACAATAAAAGAAAGCCCACAATAAAATTAAATATAACTGGTGTAAACTCTAATATAAGCTTAATATATTTTAAACATACATAATAATTGTACTGATATAACCACCATATAAAATGAAATAATTTATTTATAAAAATGATATCTAAATGATGGATAGAAGAAAGGGTATTTGGACTCCATGAATGATACATGAAAATGAACGTAGTTTTAAGTTTAACCGTAAATATTATAAGGATAAAGATCAAATACAAATAAAGTTAATGTATAAAACGTACGAACTGAATGAAAAGATAAAAAAGTATGGTGGTATTTTTGTAATTAACAGTAACTATCAAAATTACTCTACAAATGAACCTGTAGAGTAATTATAATCTTTTGTAGAGTAATTTTGTAAAATATTCTTGTAGAGTAATTTTGTTTTTGTAGAGTAATTATCAAAATTATCCTATAAGTGTATCAAAATTACTTTACAAGTAAATCAAAATTACCCTGCAAGTTTATCAAACAACATACAATTCAGAATTACTCTACAAATGATCTTGTAGAGTAATTTTGTAAAATGATCCTGTAGAGAATTTTGATCTTGTAGAGTAATTTTGTAAAATGCTCCTGTAGAGTAATTTTAATCTTGTAGAGTAATTTTGTTAGCATTTAGTTATGGGGTTTAGTTTTATGGTTTAGTTTTTAGCTTTTAGTTTGGATGTTTTGATAATTACCCTATAAGCAGATAATTACAAAAATGTCACCGTATGCTTTTTGCTTTTTCATGCTATTCGTACGTTTAGTACGTTAACTTTATTTGTATAGTAACTTTCCCCAATATTATAAATTGGGTCTTTTACTTCAAGTTTGCATCTTCCATTTTATTATTATTCTATTTAAATTTAACTAATGAGATTTAGCCTAATTTCACATTTTCACCTAATAAACTATTATAACTAATATTGAGTTAAGGGGCCAATGGTTTAGCCATATCTGGTTCTTGATAGATTTATTAGGTGTTATAACTAAAATTAAATGCCAATGGTTTTGCCAATGGTTATCCTTAAAAACAAGGTTTGTGACGAAATGGTCACGAGTTCGCTATGCTAACAAATAAAAGTTGTTTTATGAAATTTTTTAGATATATGTGGCATGCAAGTTCATATCTAAACAATTTTTTAGATTATTTGATGTGGCCTGTGGGTGCTTTGTGTTGGACAATTGGTTAGATAAATGTACATTGTATTTGGTAATTTGGGTCCAATGATAATATTTTATATATACTGCCATGCCCATTGCCTTTAAATGTAAACTTAATTTGGACATTCTCTTTTGCAATTAGGATCCACTGGATTCATAATTTTTAATCTACTTTTTTCACCAAATGCCGCCTGCTTTTATGTTTGATTTGATAAAAGTTGTTGATGATTTTCTAAAAACTAATCAAATACTTAAAACATTCATGAGAGTTATAATTTTCATGATTTAAGTAATATTTATAATATTTTGAATTTTTTTCATCACATTTTTCATGATTTAAGTAATATTTATAATATTGTGATATAGGTGGTCTGATAATGATATATTTTATCATCTATTGCATAAATTATTTTGCAGAAAACAATAAGAATATATAAAAGTTGATGACTCAATCGCATAGATGTCGATTGGAGTTTGTTGTTATTCAAGAAATGTATTTACGGGTTGTTTGTTTATCTCTTAATGATGTCCTTTAAAGTTTGTTGTTATTAAAAAAAAAAACATTTAGGGGTTGTTTGTTTATCTCTTAGTGAGTCTCTTATTGGTTCATACATCTTACTTGTTACTGGTTCAAGATTTAATGGTTAAAACTGTTTGTTTCGCAAGCAAATGTCTGAATGATTCAGACATTTACCTCTAAATAGTTAAGCATTATGCTGAGTTTGAATGGTTAAGACCTCTTGTCTGAATTGGTCAGACATTTGCCTCTAAAAGATTAAACAGTATACTAGTTCTTAATGTTTCAGATATTTTACAAATTCAAACCTCTAACGAATTCAACACTTACCATTTAGAAGTTGCCAAACATCCAGCGATAAAGCTTAAATCTTTGATTTTTAAGTCAACTTCTCAACGTCATGTTATTATTTTTCTCTATTAGTAATATCAATAATTTATTTATTTTTGTTATATGTTGTTTTAGTGATGCACGAGTGTCGAAGACACTCAAATCACCAGTGAAGGTCAGGAGGTTTTGAAGCAAATAAGTTCAAGTATTTAGGATCTTTTGTATAATGGGATAGAGAATTAGATAGTGATATAGCTCACTGTATTCAGGTTGGTTGGTGTAGGTAGAGAGCAGCCACTGGGATATTGTGCGACTCTATGTTCCCAACTAAAATTCTATCGAGTTGCAGTAAGACCTGTCATGCTATATGGGACAGACTGCTTGGCCATTAAGAAATCACAAAAACGCAAGACGGATGTAGTAGAGATGAGGATGTTGAGGTGGATGTGTGATCACACAAGGTTAGACCGGATAAGAAATAAGGTTTTTAGAGAAAGATTAGGGGTGTCTAAGATTAAGGAGAGTAGATTGAGATGGTTTGGGCATGTGAAAAGGAGCCAAGCAACAACCCCGGTTAGATTAGTGGAAAGCCTCACTAGTCACTAAAGATGGCAGGAGGGGTAGAGGTAGAGGTAGGCCCAAATTGACTTGGGATGAGCGGATTAGGTAGAATTTGGTAGAAATGCACCTCTCTAAGGACATGGTTCAAGATAGGTAAGATGTGGTTGGGTGTTTTCAAGGAGTTCGAAGAGAGGTAGGATTAAAGTTAAGGAGTTTTAGGGGTTTGGTAAGATGTGGTTGGGTGTTTTCAAAGGGGGCATAGATTTACCTACAGTTTAGGTGGTCTTGGAGGGTGATTGTCTTACGATATGTATATGGATATGAGTATGTTTCTCTATGATGCTATTTTTACCTTCACTCTACTGGTTTTTGCTTTCACCACTTCTGTTGTCTCGGGTAGTTTATGGTACTCTTTTAGTGTTTGTTGATATAGAGTTGGGGGTCTCTCTCTGGAAGCAACCTTTCTATCATCAATGATAGGGGTAAGCTTTGTCTATATCTCCACCCTCTCTAGACCTTACCATTAATTTTGCTATTTACGGGATTTATTGAGTATGATTGTTGTTGTCGTCGTTGTCGTTGTTGTTGCACTTGTTTTAGTGCGACACGGCTGAAATCTTTGATTTTTGAGGTTAACTTCTCAGGGTTATTAATTTTCTCTATTAGTAATATCAATAATTTCTTTATTTTTGTTTTATGCTGTTTGTAGTTATATAATTTAGTAAATTTGATTAAGAAATATATTATTTCTAACATATTAGGATATTAGATTTTTTTTTTTTGAATGGTGACTTTATTTTTGAGTGACCCAATATCACACCGTCGAAACGACGGCCCTAGCCAAGATTTGCCCAGACTACGTTGTCTTAACCGTGCCCGAGTTGGGTTGGTCAGATTTGCTTACGGTGTTCCCCGGAAACCGTACTGCCTCCACACGATATGCCTCGCTAAAGTAACAGCTGGATGAAAACCGGGGTGCGGCTCAGGATCGAACCACCCTCGATTTGATTAAGAAAGATATTATTTCTTATATATAGGATGTTAAATAGTAGTCGGTAAAATCCCATGTATACACTATGCACGAATTTTGGTTTACATATTGTAGTAGACTTCTCCTACTATACATCATATTTATGATGGAAAGTATTGAAGTCTATGGGGTTCCACTCTAAAACCAATTGGTGATAGAGGGAGTAACCCAAGATCTTATTAATACAACCGGAAGGTCTTATTCTTTCGATGTGGGATAGGGCTCCTCCAATACCCTCCCGCACGTGTAACCCGGTCTATCAAGAGGTGTACACGTGGCCTTAACCGGAGCTGACATAGAGCCGTGGCTCTGATACCATATTGAAGTCTATGGGGTTCCACTCTAAAACCAATTGGTTTTAGAGTGGAACCCCATAGACTTCAATAGAAAGATGTGTTTTAGAGGCATCGTAGACTTACGGTACCATCATCGTAAGCATAAAATGCTCACGTAAATCATATACTAAGGGTATAAGGAGTGGTTAAACACTTTAAAGTGGCAAACCAAAAAACCGACCAATGAGAGCGCGCCATGTCAATTAGGCAAAAGTGTTTAAACTTTGGTGAAAAATGTTGGCAATGGTTTAAACACTTGGTGAAGTGGTAAACTATTTAAAAAAAAAAGGAAAAAAGATGTGATTGGTTGAGATTGGAATGGACCCCACCCCATACCCCCTCTCTCTCTCTCCTTCTTCCCTTTGCCGCATCGGTGTTGGCTCACCGATTTCTCAACATTTTCGTCAAACATGGAAGTGGCAAATGGGTTGGCATTGGTTTGCCACCCATTGCCGCATCGGTGATTTCGTTTTGCCGCCCCCACTCCTTATCCCCTAACTTGTTTTATAAACATTATTGTTTTCGAAATTGTTTCTATGTATTCATTCAAGTTTTTCAATGTGTGTTGTAAATCACCCATGAAGGTGAAGAAGCAATGATTGAGCCACCGGATGGATTGATTTACTTTATGTGTTTCATGCATCTTGTTAGGCATGGAGCTTCTTTTGGACCACATTTATGGTCAGTTGGTCACAACTTGTACGTCAATTTTGGGTTGTAAATTGTTATTTTTTGAACGAGGAATAGTTATTTTGTTACCCATGAACTAGTGGTATGATGTTTATGATTTATCCCTTATAAAAGTAGTATGAGTTTAAATCTTTTTCAATTGCAAGTCTAGCCGTTTAGATGATATTTAGGTGTAAAAATTGTTAATTAAAAAAAAAAAACTAGTAAGTTGGTTGTAAATGATAAATCCTTTTTAACGACTTCTATAACATCATTATTTTACAAATTTTAAAATGAATTAGAATAAGGTTTACAAAATATGGTTGTTCACTTTATTTCATAGCGGAGTGTTAAAACAAGAAGAACATATCTTGTAAGAATAGAAAAAAAATAAATTTAAATCAATAAAAATATTTCATTTAATATGTGTATTTAATCTATACTATATAATAAAAGAAACCATTTTTGGGACACTTGTCATCATATTAGAGCATCTCTTATAGATAATTATTATTTTAATTTAATCTTTTTTAATTAATTATAGATAACTATCCTATTAAATATTATTTAATTTAATATTTTATGGATAATTATTATTTAGTTTAATCTTCTTCTCATTTATAATATTATTTAGAGAAAATCATGATTTTGGCCCCTGTAGTTATATCACTTTTATCCTTTTAGCCCAAAAAAGAATTTTTTAACATCTGAGCCCCCAACGTTTTCTTTTCTAACCCTTTTGGCCCCTAACACTAACTCCATCCATTAAATGTTAGGGGCACAAGGGTTAAAAAAAGACGTTAGTGGCCAAAAAGGTTAGAAAAAAAAGACGTTGGGGGCTTAGATGTTATAAAAATTTTTAGAGAAAATTACGATTTTGCCCTGTAGTTATATCACTTTTACCCTTTTAGCCCAAAAAATAATTTTTTAACATCTGAGCCCCCAACGTCTTCTTTTCTAACCCTTTTGGCCCCTAACACTAACCTCATCCATTAAATGTTAGGGGCCAAAAGGGTTAAAAAAAGACGTTAGGGGCCAAAAAGGTTAGAAAAAAAGACGTTGGGGCTTAGATGTTTAAAAATTCTTTAAAGAAAATTACGATTTTGGCCACTGTAGTTATATCACTTTTACCCTTTTAACCCATTTTTTTTAATATCTAATCCCCCAACGTCTTCTTTTCTAACCCTTTTGGCCCCTAACACTAACCACATCCATTAAATGCTAGGGGCCAAAAAGGTTAAAAAAGACGTTAGAGGCCAAAAAGGTTAGAAAAAAATTCATACAATACACGAGGTTTTTTAAGGATATATATTTTTTATTATTTAGTACAGAAAATTACATTTATTCAAACCATGTAATACGCATATTTTTAAAGATGTAATCTTTTTTATTATTTGGTATATAAAATTACATTTATTCAACCCGTGTAATAAATGAGGTTTTTTAAAGATGTATTATTTTATTATTTGGTAAACAATATTACATTTATTCAACTCGTGTAATACACGTGCTTTTAAAATATAACTTTTTTATTCAACCTGTACAATATTGTTCTTATAGATATAACTTTTTTATTATTTAATATATAAAATTATATTTATTCAACTTGTGCAATAAAAAAGGTTTTTAAAAATATATTGTTTTATTATTTAGAATATAAAATTTATTTATTCAACCCGTGTAATACACGGGGTTATAATCTAGTGGTATTATAAGGGGAATACGAGTAAATCGTAAAATTAATTAATTTATTGAATTCATCTATATTTGCTAATTAAATTAAACTAATACTCATTTATAAAATAGAGTAATTATAAAAATCGTTCTTTGTGTTGACACCAAATTGCAAACAATATCCTTTACCTTTAAAAAGTACAAAAAGCGTACTCGATGTTTGCAAACTCTTGCACGTTACGTCATTTGACCATAACTCAGTTAGTTTTCATGGTTAAATATGAACAAGTGGACCCCACGTAAGGGGGTGTTAGTCATTTTACCCCAAAATACTATAATAAATACTCTCCTTCTCTTCTCCATCTCTCTCCCACCACCACCACCCACCATCATCTCCCACCACCACCAACCCACAAAGAAGAACAACTAATCTTTGAAGAAAATTACTTTCAATAAAACCCACCTTCAATTTCAAAGCTTACATGTTGGGAAAGGGTGATTCTATCCACAAACCTCTTAATGATCCCCAAATCGACTTTGTTGTTAATTTTCATTCCACTCCACACAAATCTTTCATTTACATTTCACCATGGCCACTACCACTAAACAACCACCACGCCTCGCTGGACTTCTCCTACGACAACCCGACTCCGCTTCCGTATTGCCTCTTCTCTGTCCCTCCAACACATTAACAAAGTCATCCCTAGTTTGTTTGACACCACAACCTCGTCCTACAACACAAACAATTACACTAATCACCAGACCTCTCCCACCATAGCCATCCCCTTCTTCCCCATCTCCGGCGACCATAACACTGAACCCACAGTTAACGCCGCCATGTCACCACCCCACACTGTCAACCCACAATCAAACCTCCTAAACCACATCCGCTTCTTCCCTATCTTCGATGATTAAAACCCCAAACCCAACGTCACCACCGTCCTGTCACCACCCAATCTGACAATCCCACTACCCCATCCGACAACCGAACCCCCTAAACCACAAGAAACCCAAAGCCCTAATCAATAATCAACAAATTCAACAGAACTATCTTAAATGTCAGTTAGGTTATACAGGGTTTTAGAGCATTCACATCCAAGGCATCATATTCTCAGTGTGGTGTTTTTAAAATATAAAAAGTATAAAAAGTGGTTGTGAGTGGAGGAGAGAGAAAATGTTACTGTTCATCTGTATATTTGGGGGGACACTGTTCACCCACTATAATTTTTTTAATATATATTGAAAGTGGTTGTGAGTGAAGGAGAGAGAAAAATGTAACGATAAAGATATAAAAATATTATTTAATTGAAAAGGAGAGAGAAAAAGTATTTGTTTTTAGTGAAAATATATTGATATAGGAGTTGTTTTTTAGTGGAATGTATGTATAATTTTAGGGGGTTGGATGTGAATGCTCTTAGAGAGAGAGATGAGAAAGCATTTTTAGAGAGAAAGAGAAGAGTGTGTGTGTATGTGTGTTTTAGAGAGAGCATGGGTTTCTAGAGAGTGTTTATTTTAGTATTTATGATAAAATGACCAAAATACCCTTATCTGGGGTCCATTTGGTCATATTTAACCATGAAAACTAACTAAGTTAGGGTTAAAGGACGTAACATGCAAAGGTTTGCAAATATCTGGGGTCGAACGTTCAAGTGGCTCTGCTTTGCACAATGAAACGTAAGCACACATGTTTCGGTGGAAGCGCAAAACTGTGACAAAAATTAAGCTGGGGACCACACATTGTTAAACATATGTAACTTTATATACAAGAAAAATGAAACCTTGATGTTGTTGATTACATTCAAAACCCTATATACAAAATTAAACAAATCCGTAGCCAACCCGTGCGTTAGATTATTAAAAAAATAACGTAAGTACGTCGATAAACATAATTACATAGCAACGGAGAAAATAACTAATTACAAAGCAGCAAAAGACTCGACATTGAATGTAAACGTCTCCAAATTTATTTTGTTGGAATGGTCAACTAACATTTTGGTAAGGAATGAAATGTTTTTAAAAATAATTGTAACTTAAATGAACTTTTTCTGAAATTAAGAAAAACTTCATGTGTTTAGATATTTTAAAATCACAATTAAATAAGTTTTAAAATTATGCATTACATCTTAAAGGCAATCAAAAATAGGAGATAAAATGAGCAGCTATATGTTTTTAGAAAATAAAAATAAGGAAAAAAGTGTTTTAAGTTAGATGTTCATTTACTCCTAACCACATGATAGGTTATAGTTAAGGTTTTGAGTAACTACAAATCAAGTTATCAAGCACTATAGCTAATAAGTTGTGTGTGTATATATATAACCTAAAAAACAAATGATAACTCATAACCAAAAGCGTGACACATATACAAATATAGATTAACTAAAAAATACATCCCACGTATATTATTATATTTAAATATACTTTAAAATCAACCTAAAAAACTAACTCATAACCAAAAGTCTGACACATGAGAAGCATATAGAACCCTATGCGTAATTTCTTAAATATTTGAATTATACAAAGTTTGACACATGAAAAACATATGTAACACTATGCATAATTTCTTCAATATTTGAATCATACATTAAATTTAAACTAAATAATAATTATCTATAATCAAGCAGAAGAGATTAAACTAATTAATAATCATCTATAATTTAGTAATTTAGTAGGAGTGTTATCTATAATTAAGTAGAAGATATTCAATTAAATAATACTTATTTATAATTAAGTAGGAGAGATTGACGGAAAAACCAAAAGATAGATGGTCTAATATGATGAAAAGTGTCACCGAATAATTTCTCTTATTATATAGGATAGATATAGATTTTTCTTTTAGACTATACGGAGTAACGGAGTGGGATGGCATGAAAGGGCGTGAAGCGCCATGTGGCAGCTACGTCATCACCCGTCAGAAAAGGGGCGTGGTGCAAAAAAGGGCAGAGTGGAACGAGACATGAAGGGATCGCGATATGTGACACGTGGCATACACTTTTTATATTTCTTTTATATTAAAAAAAAAAAGAAAAGCAAATAAAAACCCATCACGCAATCAAAACAATACACCCATCACCATCTTCTTCATCACGCTGGTGAAGAGTCCAGCGCCCAAACCACCACGACAAGCATGGGCCGGTGTACAGGCATGGTTAAGACCTCCACGCCAAAAACCACGCTCCACTCCGTGTCTTCTTATTGCAATTTGGTTACTCTTTATCAATCACCAATTCTACCTGCTAAGTTTAGTCCCTTTTTAATAGAATTTGAACTTTTATTTAAAAGAGAAATCAAGATTTATTTTCTTTATTATTTAACTTTTAGTTATTTAAAAATAGAAAAAACAATCATAGATAACAAGTTAATTTATTTGAAGAAAAAAACATGTCTATAATAAACATCAAAAGCCATGAAGATTTCACCACAATAAACACTTATTTACACATTACATTTAAACCAAAAACCATAAAGATCATATCAAGTACACAAATTCAAGTCTACATCTTTTTTTAGCTTCCATTTTCTTGAATTTGAGTTGCTACAACATTCAAGAAACTTATGTACAGGAAGCGAAAAAAAGATTGATGAAAGTAGCAGCTTATGAACCTCATACATCAAATTAACATAAACCCGATACACGAATATGCACGATAAACATTCTTGGAAATGCTATATACGCGAAGTGATTTGAGATTTTCAGAGAATTCGACATGTTTGTAGCGTAAAATGTTGTTTTACTCGTACAATCCTTCTTGCTCCCATATGTTTACCAAGAATCCAACCATTTCCTGACGAACGATTTGCCACAATTTATTGCAAGAACGGAAAGTTGAAAATAGAGGTGGTGATTTCTACCCATATACTTATGAATGTCGATTTTGGTTATGTTTTTCCACATATGGATACTTTTTTAATAATAAAATCAAACCCATATAGAGGGAAATTTACAGTAGAATGACAGGTAAACAGACAACAAGCTGCTCCGCAACCAGGGGCGGACCTACCTCTTGACAAGGGGTAACCGCCGTTGCCCCTTGACGCTCCGACAGTAGTGCAAATTTTGAAAAAAAAATGACGTTTTTTCGATTTCGTTTCCATTTTTTTTTTGAAATGTTGCCCCTATAAGGATTTTCTAGATCCTCCACTGTCCGCAACCCTCTTTTTTACTAATAAAATCAAACAAACTTTTTTTGTTTCAAGTCAACCCAACCTGGCCCTTACAAAAATTACCCATTTTGAGTCGTTTCCCAACTCGCCCGGCCTACCCAACATGCCACCTCTAGTAGAGAATCTTAAAGAAAATGGAACGGCAACTTACCGAGAGAGGGATTGAATGAGGAAATGTTTCGGCGGTACCAAGTAAACTTTCGTATGTAGTGTCCCTATAACAACACAGTAGATTAAACACAATGGCATTACCGATATCACCTTTTTCCAATGTATGTAACACTTTTTCCACTATATCCGAATTTAAAAGCTATCTTTTTTAAACGTAATTGTTCCGAGAGCATGCCATATTTGTAAACATTCAATAAAGAACGCTTACTCTCCCTCCATTTTTTATATCTCAAAACAATTATAAAAACATAGTAAGTAAAGTAAACAAATAGTAGAAATCTTGGAACCTTAAAATGTGTTCTTGAGTTTTTGCACTAATCTTTGACTTTTTATGGTCAACCCACTGTAGCCTCGATTGATTCCACTGCAGCAGACCTACTTTCAACAATGCCATACAAAACTAAGAACAGGAATGTCGTATATAAAAGAACGATTAATGTGAACAAATTCAATGCTTAGTTCCAAAATCCAAAATATATACTTCGTTTGACTTTTCTGGTCAAACGAGCACATTTTCGATTCACTATACGTTTAAAACAAAGGTGGCAATTTCAACGCAGTTATATGAAAAAGGGTCAATTGGGTTATAGATTTGTTTGACAAAACGGGTCAAGTAATAAGATGTATCTCAGACTGTAACGGTTCACTCAAACGTGTATTTAAATACTTACAACATCCTAAATTATCTAAAAAATATGATTATTTAAATAATTTGTGCCGAACCAGACCTAGAGGTGCACAAAATAACTAGTTAAATAACCAAAACCGTAACTGGTTAATAACCGATTGAAAAGTAACCGGTTAGTAGTTTTTTAACTGTAGGTTTATAAGCGGTGATGGATTTTTTAGAAGGAAACGGTTTTTAACTGGTTTTTAACCGATTTTACCGGTTAAACCAAAAAACCCAAAAATATAGATAAAATCGGTTAATAAACCGGGAAAAAGCGGTTATCAACCGAACCGGTTAAAGTGAATAACTGGAAAAAATGAGAAAAAAAACTTGTTATTAACCAAACCGGTTAAAGCAGCAACCGTTTTTTTTTTGTTTTTTTCTTTTTTTGAAAACCGGTTCGGTTAACCGAACCGGTTTCTCATAATAACCGATTTGTGCACCTCTAGCCAGACCCAGTTCAACACACTAATATAAATTTCATGTGTTGAACCGAACGCATCTCGACCCATTACCCAGCCTGCCTGACCCACCCGTTTTGAAATAGCTTATAACATATCTTTTCGAAATAATATGAGTGGGATAAATGTAAAACTTGCCACGGTTTACAAACTCTGGCTGGATGTTGGTGCTGCTGCCACCGATAGACGATACGCTTTTTTGCGACTGAATTGCAGCAAGATCGACGTCGCATGTGGTTGTGCTCCAAAAATCATCTGAAAGACTAGATTTTGTCACCGCTCGGCCTTGAATTCTAAGGCCCTTTGATGGTTCATCAACAGCAATAACTGGCATCGATTTAGAACAGCAGCCAAAACAACCACTGCTCTGTTACAAACGACTACTCTTAATAAAAGTACAGGAGATGATTTTGACCCAGTTTTAGTTGTATTCGTTTCAAATGAGTGAAATTTAATGAATCGGATAAAATGGAAGCGGGTCAAACGGGTCAACATTCACCCGAAGTGTATTTACGAAATTATTTTATAACACATACACGACATGCACGCACACAAACACACACGTGATACCCAAGCGCGAAAGTGCACCGCTTTCGTACCCGAGGCGTAAATAATTATATAACTTTTTAGAGTTAATTACTGTTTTCGTCCCTGTGGTTTGTCAAAAATCACTATTTCAGTCCATTAGTATAAAAATTGCGATTTCAGTCCCTGTGGTTTCACTTTTGTAACCATTTTAGTCCACCTCGTAACCATTTCAGTCCCTGTACTAACAGAATAAATGGATTGAAATGGTTACGAAAGTGAAACCACAGGGACTGAAATCGCAATTTTTAAACTAGTGGACTGAAATAGTGATTTTGACCTAGTTTTAGTTGTATTTGTTTCAAATGAGTCAAATGGGTGAAACTTAATGAATCAAATAAAATGGAATCGGGTCAAATGGGTCAACATTCACCGGAAGTGTATTCATGAAATCATTTTATAATACATACACGGCACGCGCGCACACAAACACACACGTGATACCCAAGCGCGAAAGTGCACCGCTTTCGTACCCGAGGCGTAAATAACTATATAGCTTTTTAGAGTTAATTACTGTTTTCGTCCCTGTGGTTTGTCAAAAATCACTATTTCAGACCATTAGTATAAAAATTGCGATTTCAGTCCCTGTGGTTTCACTTTTGTAACCATTTTAGTCCACCTCGTAACCATTTCAGTCCCTGTACTAACAGAATAAATGGATTGAAATGGTTACGAAAGTGAAACCACAGGGACTGAAATCGCAATTTTTAAACTAATGGACTGAAATAGTGATTTTTGACAAACCACAGGGACGAAAACAGTAATTAACTCTTACTTTTTATATATTTCCTATAGGTTTCTATCATCATTTACCCAATGTTTAGACACAAATAAGCTTTATATATGTTTTAATATTGAAATTACATACATGTACGACCTGAAAAGCATGTTGTACAACAATCTACTGCACAACAATGTTGGAAAAACATGAGGCGCGCGCCTCAGGCTCAACTTTTTGCCAAAATAATGTGCCTCGGGTGCGCTTCTTGTAAGATGTGTGCCTTGTGTAGGCTTAAGTGCTGGGGTGCGGCTCAGTCACGTTTTTTTAAACCAAGTAATCTCAAGTTGTTTGTGGTTCTAAAGTGAACGTGCCCATACATATATATGTATATATACATAGAGGGTGGTTCGCCTGCAGAGTGAAAAAATGGGGCGCCACTTCTTATTTGATCTGACTTATACACACACACATATTATCTATGACACGTGTTTGTAATCCTATTTAGCACATTAATTACTTATAAGATTATAAAAATAAGAAAGATTAAAAAGTGTTTGTGTGTCAACGCGAGCAACTTAACTTGCTCTACAAACGTTAAGCATTTTGACACCTTACTCAACCAGCCCGACCCCACTTTTTGCCATTTGGCCACCTGAACCTCCAAAGTAAACCAGCAAAATAGACATCACTAATTATGTATACTCGTACGCATGTATGATTTGAACTTTTGACCACGGTACTACACAAATTATTTTCTTTAAACATTATACCTCATTGTTTAATTACCGAAAGTGAGCTGACCAACTGTAATGTAAAATTGATGCCATTTTTATCATTCATGAAGAGTAAATGAGTAGCAAAAAAAAGAGTCAAGTGCCATTTACGTCCCTGTGGTTTGTTCACTTTTGCCATTTCAGGTCAAATTTCAAAATTGCACCATTTTCCTCCCTGACATTTTGAAAACGTGCCATTTCAGTCCAAAAAAATAACCACAGTTAAAAATTTCAGTTAGCTTAGGGGTAAAATTTGTTTGTTTCTAAGCAGCTGGTCACGGGTTCGATCCCGGCCAGCTGCAATTTTGACTGTGGTTACCCCTAAGTTAACTGAAATTTTTTAACTGTGGTTATTTTTTTTGGACTGAAATGGCATGTTTCCAAAATGTTAGGGAGAAAAACGGTGCAATTTTAAAATTTGGCCTGGAATAGCAAAAGTGAACAAACCACAGGGATGTAAATGGCACTTAACTAAAAAAAAAGTCAGAATCGACCCAAAATCATGACTAGTGGCAGAAAAACAATTAGATCATGAAGTATGGAGACAATGTTTTCCTCGGTATACAGTTATACAAGCGTATGTAGACAAACGTACATACATGTATGTATATGTGTGTGCATGAATATAAACATATATACACACGCATAGGGATGCGTTCGTTTCGGAACCAGTATAATGTTAAGAGCTACGGGAACCGCTTAATACACTTGTACATTGTGCGTGAGAGATAGTTAGAGGTAGTGGTATCTAAGGCAATTGGTACAAATGCATTATGCGGTTCTCACAGTTCTCAACATATTTCTTGGTTCCGATTCACATATATATAAATATATGTCATCATCATCATCATCATACTCAGTATATCCCACCAATAGCAAAGCTAAGGTAGGGTCTGAGGAGGGTAAGATGTAGACAGCCTTACCTCGTAGGAATAGAGAGGCTGCTTCCAGTGAGACCCCCCGACTCGATAGTAGTTTTGTATCAAGCCTTGGACATAAGGCACATAACACTCAGCAATTGAGACAAACGCCGATTAGTGCATGTACCCCTTGTCTTTCGGCTATCAACGTCACCACATGATGCATGATTAACCATCCCCTCTTTTAACGTTATTTTCACGAAATTAGTAAAATAACGTTAAAATTAGAGCACTTTCACTTTTGCCCTCGAGCGCCCACACATATATACATTATATGAACATACCACAAGCGGGGCGTATATATATAAATATATGTGGTAATGCATGTATTGATAAAATATTAAAACCAAATTGTTGGGTTAAAAGTTAAAACCTATATGCTTCCCACATTATGCATAAACTTGAGGTTCCATTTTACATATTGTCCGCTTTGCCTTTGCCCCAATAGGAACTTACGGATTTATATTTGGTTGCACTGATGGACACTTCCCACGAGGTCACCCATCTTGGTACTACTCCCACCTAGGCTCGCTTAACTGTGGGGCTTTCATCCGCTCCACAGCTAATGCGCCCAAGTATCTCGTAGGCCACACGACCAATGTGGGATTTACTAGGGTGCTACAATGGCTAATGTTACACTAATACAAAATCCAAACTTCCATATAAAAATTCAATATTTGAAACAAACCCATTTCAAAAACATATCGAAACACATTTGGGGAAAAGAAATCGAGTACTTACCCCATGTAATCCATTGACTGATTAACCCAACAAGTGAAACAATTCCTTGAAATCATCCTTCAAATGCTTAACAAATCCAACCCGTGTGGCAAAACCGATGAACCCATTTTGCAAAATCAGTGAAGCTACAAGATTGTGTGAATTATTGAGCAAAATGTGGAGTTTGTATGTATGTATATAGATGTGTATGTGTATGTATACCTGTTGATATGCAGAGTGGTGAGATCGGTGATGATTTTGATGGAATTTGGGATTTGATGTGTTTTGGGGAAAGGAGATAAAGGAGCGACAGTCACAGCCTCAAGCCACTACTTCTGGTTATTTATTTTTTGTTTTTAGTAAAATGTTGTGTCATTTTCGGTTTTCTATTTATGGGGAATAATGCAAAATGAATTATTGGTTTTTAACTAAACTATTGAGATTTTATGGGCTTTGCACTGAGTTTTCGGTCGATGTCGGTTTGGTTTGGTTCGTTATGTTAGGCTCGTTTTGTTATTGTACCATTATGATACCGGCGTTCACTCACAATGGTATATTCGAAATTTATAAGATGTTGTATTTTATTATTAAAATAATGAAAATGTAAAGACGTCACTTCCATATAAAAGAAATTGGGACGTAGTTTTGATGACATGTACGTTTATGCAGTGGCGGATCTAGAATTCCGACCAAGGGGTAACGTGTTATAAATAAGCCGTAACGAAATCGGAGAAACGTCAAATTTTTCCAAAATTTACACTAATTTTTGCAAATTTTTTCCGACCAAGGGGTAGCGGGGGTTACCCCTACCAAAGAGGTAGGTCCGCCCCTGCGTTTATGTTTTGATTACCTATACATTACTATTCACAACTTCGTTTTGAGTAAAATAATTATCTAGATGTAGATGGAAATAAGCACGTCATAACGCTATACTTGAAATTTTATAAAGCATTGTATTTTAAAAACTATAAGGTGATAAATTTAATTAGTATCAATGTCTAGCCAAGTACTTAACACAATCAGTTTTTCGATTTGAAGTTTTTTTTTCCATAAAGCTAAACTAATTTGAACTCATGTGGTTCAAAACAACTGAACCGAAAACAGAATTCAAACTCGGTTTGGTTTTCGATTTTGACTGAAAAAAAAACATCATTTTTATCTAAGATAGGTCGTCACATGGGAAGGGCAAATTGGGCGACAACGCAGGGCCCATTTTCTTGGGTGTATTGATTTTTGTTATTTTTTTAATTTGTGTACCTGAATTAAAGGATGATAATGATTATTAGCTGCTTGAGTAATTAATAGCAAGCCAGCCTAACTGGTTACGCTCGTACACATCCATAGAGGAGGTCCCAAGTTCAAAACTAATATCTGGTAACTAAACCCTTGTTTTTCCGGCCATTAAATTATCAATAAATAAACCACTTTTTAAAGTGGTTACGCAAGGATGGTGAAGAATGCGTGGAACATATCTTTTGCATGGTAACTAAACCCTTGTTTTGTCGGCAATTAAATTATCAATAACTAAACCCCGACGCAATTAGTCGATTTATCGAAGAGGAATATTGGGATTTAAGACTCGACATGTGTGTTATGCAACGATGGTGACGAATGTGTGGAACATATCTTTTGCTCATGTGTGATCTCCTCTATTCTTAGGTCTCGTATTAGTGTTTGGTGCAAAATCCCAAACCTTTTTTTTTTTCGTTTAGGGATCTCTTGAATGTCACACCCTGCTAGTTGTGGAAGCGTGTTGCGTGTGACGTAAGAAAGGTAATCATTGCATCCAATCATGTATCACCGGCTCAAGACTTGTTTCCTGAAATACATGTAGTTTTAAAAAAGTCAATAAAAGTTGAGCGAGTTCATGCCGTTTTTGTTATCATATGTAATCGTAGTATTCATGAAAATGAAATCCTGTAATCGTAGTATTCATGAAAATGAGATCTTGTAGTCGTAGTATTCATGAAAATGAAACCTTGTAATCGTAGTATTCATGAAAATGAAATCATGTAATCGTAGTATTCATGAAAATGAAATCTTGTAATCGTAGTATTCATGAAAATGAAATCTTGTAATCGTAGTATTCACGAAAATGAAATCTTATAATCATGGTATGTTCTGATTCATTCATGGAGTCTGTTAGGGATCTATCAGTGGGTAGCGAGCCCCTGACATAATGTACCATAAGTAAATAACTCAACTGAGAACACTTTGTTATCATTTGGGATCACAAAAGCACTCCACGGTTAACAACTAGGAGTGGGGCGTGCCTCAAGCCCAATAGATCTACACCTTTTGCACCTTGGTCACTAAGTGATTAATGGTTACTAATGTTATCATCCTAC
Source organism: Helianthus annuus (assembly GCF_002127325.2). NCBI lineage: Eukaryota > Viridiplantae > Streptophyta > Magnoliopsida > Asterales > Asteraceae > Helianthus > Helianthus annuus. The sequence continues at coordinate 20,242,280 of NC_035441.2, read as the reverse complement.
TTATACACATTGATCATGTTATCTACTACTCCGTAACTAACATACCAATAGTTTTAGCATGTATTTTCCCTCGATGTTTTTGAAAACAAAACATTGAAATCAGTGAAAGGAGGGACATGAACTCACAAATTTGCGTTTCGTGTATTATGAAATCTAAGTGAGCGTCCGTACGTGTCAATAACCTACATGTGTACTAATCTCGTTAGACACTAGGTCTTTCGGACCTCGTACAAGTTGTTCATCTTGAATTCTTTATTATGTTCTCGTTTGTCATCTTTGGAACAACTTTGTATTTTAGAGCGTTGATAGTTTACTCGCTCGATTGTTATGTATACACATGTATTCTATATGTATTGAATTATAGGTGAACGGGCTTCACCCTTCATATGTCTTCGTGCCGCGCGCGCGTGTAATTGAGCCCTTGCTCATGTCATTGGGCCGTGCCCATGTCATCTATGTTATCGTATCTAAACCATGTTTTAATGTTATTGGGCCGAGCCCATGTCATTGGGCCGAGCCCATGTTATCTATGTTATTGGGCCTAACCCATGTTTTATTGTTATTGGGCCGAGCCCATGTTATATTGTCATTGGGCCCTAGCCCATGTATTAAGGAATTTGGGTCTAGCCCAATACTAGCTTTGATAGGCCCAATTCTAACTTTATGAGTCCACTAACATAATCTTGCAATTTTTTTTTACCAAAATGTTACCAAGTAGTATACTTTAAATAAGTTCATTTTTCCTATGGAAAATACTTGGTAATTTGTATAGTTTTCGACTTTCCGGATTCTTGTTATCGATCGTTTAGATATCCGCTCGTTTTAATGTCTAAAATATGTTATTTTAGGCTCGAATTTGTAGTAACTTGTTCACGATGTCGATACGCCCAATTTGTTCTCGTAAAGTGTTATGTATTTCCATTTTGGCCATTTTATTTAATTGTCCGGTTACTAGCATTTCTTGGACCATGTAGGAACATGTATGTGTATTTATTTTGATCACCCTATAGGTATCTAATACATACACATATAGCATTACATGCACTTGACAAGTTTCCAATAAAAATATATAATTTTTACCAAAAATTATATATACATATATGGTTACATTTTTAACCATTTATTTTTGTAAAAGAATAAGTTTAAGTCCATAAAACTTACTGAGTATTTAAGACTTAAATATTCTCATTAGGGTTTCCAAAATGACGTTTATGACCACTAATCGCGTTTAACATTGTTAATCACCCTTTAATCCCATTTTTAATCGCGATTAGATTTTTAGAAAAATTCGCAAGAGTTTCCCCTAAACTACGACGTTTCCCACGTTTTCAAAACGCATTTAAATCACCAAATCAATTTCCAAATCACCATTAATTCATCAAGTTTTTCAAAAATCATTTTCAAGCATTAATCACATAATTTTACCTTCAAATTCTTATAAGCATATTATTTGCACAAATCTATCCAAGACCTTAAAACAACCATTTTTCAAGTTCATCTTTTATATAAACTTGATTCTAATTATTTCTCATTCTTAAAATTTCCCAATTTTTGAGAAAAATTCTCAAGACCTTTTTGTGCTACACTTTGTAAAGTAAAAATTTCTATAAGCTTGCTTTATGTGAAAATCAAGTTCAATAGAGTTTTTAAGACTTTGTCACATGGTTATTCTTGGTTTAAAATTTACTTAAACATGTTTACATACACATGCTCATAATATTTGAAGTTGATGATCTTGTGTGATTTAAACATTTATATGTTTAAATCACCTTTTTAAGTATAACATGGCTAGATTAACACTAATCTAAAATACTACATGAAACTAATCACAAGATCATCATAAGCATAAACTTTAAATCACTAATCTTTACAAAATCAACATAATCATCAAGATTACACCAACTACTACACTAATCTACACAAATAATCACATAATAAGTTATGATTAGTAGATTATTAAGTTTGAGATTAGGGTTTTTGATTATATTTTTCTTGATTTTCAAGATAACCAACTTGTACTTTTGTAATCTACTATAAACAAGGAGCTTAAAAATGAGTAGAAGATTTCTTACAACTTTGCACAAGATGATTAAGAAGATTAAGAGAAGATTAGGCCTCCATGAAAGTCCTTAATGAAGCTCCATGCTTAACCCTTGCATTAATGACCTTAAAGTGCCTTAAATATGAGTAATTTATGGTGTTTAATGGTTATTTATGGTGGTGTTTATGGTGTGTTCTTGGAGCCATGAATATGGGAGCAAGAATGAGGGTTTTGCAACTTCAAAAAGATGGGTAAAATTGAGTGTAATGAATGATGATGATGGTGTATAAATGCTATAATTTTCCAAGATCTTTTCAAGACTTACCACCACATGTTCCATACTTTGAATCTTAATTTTTCAACATGAAATCTAGTGGGTGGGACCCACTTTGACCATTTTATTAAAGGGGGGGGGGGTAAAGTGTAACTTTTTATAAAAGTTATTAAAAATCTAGATGTTTTGGTAGTTAAGCAAAGTATGGTGATTAGGGGTTTAATTACACCATTAAGAGGTAATTAGTGTTTCGGAACCAAAATTATTTTTAACTAGATCCTTAAACTAGTAAAAATCATGTTTTGATGCCTTGGATGCCTTTCGTTCGGTCGTCGGTGGATTTACGACACTTTTGTGGCGTACCGACGGATTTTGTCGCGAGTTGTTATTTCACATCCGAACGATGTAGGAAGTGGTTCCGAGTTCCAAATTAGGCTTAACTAGTTCACCAGAGTTTTCATTTGGTTGTTACGATGACAGAAATACTGCTTACTAGCTCATCGGTCCGCTAACGGACTAGTTTAATGCATAGCGATATAATATCGGAAGCTTATGATTCTGGTCATCTCATTGATATCCTTAAAATGTTGTAGTGTGTTTTTCATCAAGTGACATAATTCCGGAGTCCCGGAAATGCTTTGTTATAGGTTCAGACAAGTTAAAAGTGCTATATTTTTAGCCGAAATAGACATTTTTGAGATTAGGGCGTTATACTGGAAAGTCTTGTTTCTTTGCAAGATGTGTTTTCATAATAATGTTTTCTTATATAAATGGACTCAGTTATGTTATCCGAGTGTCGTTTTTCAGTGTTTCGGTCTGATTTCACGGTTTGCTGGCATGAATAGTGTAACCGTGAATAGTGCACGTGGCACTTTCTACCAACACTTTTAGGACATTGTTTGCCTGATTTCGCAATGTGGCGAAAACCAACATATTTTTAGCATTGTTTCCTTGTCCTAACCTTGTTATCCAATTAACGACACTGTTACGTAATTAAATTATGCTAAATGCATGAGATTATGTAAATAAAATAGTGATTAGTTTGTACGGATTTGCTGGTTTATTGCCATTTGTCACATTGAAGATTCATGAACATGTCGGTTTAAAAGGTCTTCAAAAAGAAACTCTAAAAGGTTTAATAAGGACTGGTTGTTGGAGCATTTGGAGGGTGAGAAACAGAGTCAAGTTCGACAACAAGAATATAAAGATTGAGGAGATTATTTATGAGGTTAAGTCGGTTGGATATTTATGGTGCAAATTTGTAAATATGTAACTTTTGTGTTTGTGGCCGCCTCGATTTAAGGTTGGCATTCATTCTAATGAAATATACTTTAAAAAAAGAGTTTGTTCAACCCATGAAGAAATTCATAAAATAGTAAACTTCTACAGTAGGAAGCTCTACTAATGCTCCTGTATTATTCCCAGATGCTCAATATCCGGATATCACATGTTTTATTAACAAGAAGCTCCCTGAACAGATTTGTGGCGCCTTATTATCCTTTTGAGTGGATTAAGTGGGCGCCAAAAAAAGCAAACATATTCGCGTGGCGTTGGGTACAAGTCCGTCTAGCTACAATGAAAGGCTTGAAAAAAGAGGTATGCTATCAGGAACACCAACTTGCAAGTTAATTCCTATTATTTACATTTCTGTTATTCATGACCAACCGGTTAAGTTAACTTTGTTAACTGACTTGTCCTTTGGTGAACTGTAAATGGGGTTAATACCTCAATCCATGACTACTATGAACTGTATGAACATTCTGGACTATTAGACTATATATTATAATTAAATAACACAATTGGACACCTAAACATAACTGTTTAATGGTTAAAACGTTCGAACGAAGTTCTGTTCACACCAAACAGGTCCCCGTCGCACGAAAGGATCCCTGTCGTGTGAACTATCTAGTCACCCGAACAATTTGTGTTGTTCCATTTCCGTCTATTCTGTTTTCGCGTTCCTCGTTACTGGTTCTAACAGGTAAATCAGGACCCGTGAAATCACAGAAAACTCAGTGTCTTAAACGAGTTCCTGGACAAAATATATTTTCTGTTTAATTATACTTTCATACTTAAAAATGTACTTTAATTCCGAATCCAAATCCTCCGTTCAATCTCCAGTAACTCACGCCTTCGTTTACCCCTTGTAGGGTAACCTTGGCGTTCCTATGCTTGTCAACAACTCAACTCTATCGGGATTAAATAAGGAAGATTTAGCAAAACTGTGGGTATACTCGAACGCCCTTTTTACTTTTCACACTTTGGGTGCTATATGTTTACTATTAAACCTACACAGTTACACTTAGACTTTTATACAGACGCACAAACAATCCAATACATGCATGCTAATACGTTATACTTGTTTCGTGTTTCTAGAATACTCTATGTGATAAACTTGTCATTAACTTCGTACGGGCCTCCCTTTAACATGTATATCGCTATAGGAGTAAGGCACCGCCCGTAGTCTTGTGGTCATGTTAAGTTTAATACTTGTGGTAATCAGAGGATTGACTTGAATATTTGCATGCCAGTTTTACGTTAATCTTGATAACTTATTTTGTCATGTGGATTTGTTTAAACCTTTTTATACTTTTGTTATGTATCAAACTTGTATACTCGTCAATACTTTCGTATTAAACCATGTATTTTAAACATATTGCAGGTTGATAATGTTGAGACGATGAAATCTAGTAGGGATACCTTAGAGACCCATTTTGTTAAACTAGATAGGTTGTTGTACTCGATGAATTATGTTGTATCATTTCAAACAATGTTGTACTTGTTTCTTATTATGTTGTTGAAATTTTTGAAACGATTGTTGTATTTGATTTTGTATTGTACTCGACAAATTTGTTATCAATGAAAGAAATCAGTTTTGAATTAATTATTATCACTTAGCGTTATGAATTCTTGAGCAATCTCGTTCGTCTCACACCGATGTTTCCCCCATCGGTAGGGGTGTGACAGATTGGTATCAGAGCCATAACTATAGGGAATTAGATAGAATTGCCATGTTCGACCTAGTCTATAGTAAGTACCAAACTTTGACCATTCTTGATTCTTGTTTAATATGTTAATATGTTAATTCTTCCTATTTGCTTCTACCTCTCCTTTTGTCTTAATACATATACATATGTCTTTCCTAAGACATTTTACACAATATACACGTTGAAGACTTGAAGACACTCATATTGTACAAACGAGACGACTTCACCAAAATAGGTGTGAAACCCATACTTTGGTGAATGACTCTCAATCCGCTTATTTGATTTTTGCACAAAATTACGCCATCAAGTTAGGGGTGGAATCCACATCTTGATGGTAAATTTCCAATTCAAACTCTAGTGGACCCTCGTCAAAGTGTCGGAATTAACTTTCTTGATCCAACGAGTACCAACCACACTTAGGGTACGATGTTGTCATGTTAGGGGTGAAACCCGCATCTTGTCAACTAGTCCCATTCCTCGATTTTCAATCATGCCAAAGTTTTGATTTTTCAATAGATTAGGGACGTGTTGGCCTTCGACTAACCTTGGAAATTGAATTTACCCTAATATGGGTCGTATAGGCCTATACGACCCCTATTGGTATTAGTGGTATCGACTTAATTTTGCAAAGTGTACCAATAATACGATCCTATTTTAAATACACATGGCAACAAAACTTATTTAATATTAAATTGTAATTGAATTAATTTAATTGGTTTGAAGTAGTCAAACTCAAAATTTGGGAAAATTACCAAAATGTCAGTTGACCAACTCATATTATCAAAATGTCACCTTGGAGCATCCATGGAGTGGCGCCTCAACTATGAGAGGCGTCCGTGTGTCATTTATTGCGTCTGTTTAAGGGGGTACCGACACGTGTCCGACAACCTGATTTGTCGGGCTGACTCCTCCAAGTGGCTTGGCTGACTCCTCCTAGTGGCTGATGCGCCGGGCTGACTCCTTCTAGTGGCTTGGCTGACTCCTTCTAGTGGCTTGACTGACTCCTCTTCTACAAAGATCTTGTTTCTTTCATCCCATGTTCTCACCACTGTTTATGCAAAATCAAATAAAAATAATTGCAGTAACTTGATTTCAATCTTCTTCATCGTTTTTCAATTATCTATATCCATTTTGGAAGAATTCTTTGAATTATGCATTAACGAACCACACCCGCAATGGATACATGGCTTCATAGGGTAATCAATGTATGCATGCAGCTCAACTTGATGACCGGTTCTTTTAGGAATAAAAAAACATAAACAACAAAGTAACACCAGAACAGAAAACAAAAACCCTAAAATTGATGTCAATTAGAGTATTAAAGTTCTTGCCTTGCTTACTTTCCCACCTTTCAGTGTGTCTTTGAAATTCTTGATAATTTTTTGGGTCCAGGGCGAGAAAAAAAATCGGGCCCCTAGAATATAACGCCAATAACTCATGTGTAAAAAGTATATAGACTATAATGCGACAATAATTGTTATGAACCCAAAGACAAAACAAATACTATGTATAGATATGAAAATGTCTCTTATATAGGTTCAACCAGCTCTTTCAGAAAACATCAAATATTAAGAAGTAACATTTTAAAAAAAAATAATAAGTTATAATTTAATCATATCAAGTTCAGAAGAAAATTTGTAATTTATAATATATTTAACGCATATAATAGAATTGCTTTTTGTCATGGATTAAATGATACGATTGTTTATGTGGTTGAGGCCCACAACATGTTAATGTTGGATTTGGGCTGAAGTCATATAAGAAGACTTGTTTTATTCATATCATTTCACTCATTTACGGTATTTTTATTAGTTTATTCATTCATTCAATATATATATAATAAAAATTTAATAAAAATATGTATCCGGGCCCTCGGGATGACTAGGCCCTAGGCCGTCGCCCATCCCGCACTCCCTCAAAGACGGCCCTCCCACCTTTCTTATTGGCGGTGGATGTACCTCCATCTCCCTTAACTTTTTATCCTTGATTTCTTCTTCCTAGGAAGCATCATCAAACTCAACGACAGAAGAGCGATAATGAATTGGGATTTGGAGAGGAAGAAAGAATTGGATGCATAGAAGTGGGGTATTTAGGCAAGACATGAAATAAATAATTGAAAACGGATGAAGAAGATGTTGATTATACCTATAAACATGGGTCAAAATATAGAACCTAATCATGTTTATTCAATCATAACGTAAATATAGATACCAAGTTAGAGACACTTACTTGTGGGAGTGGTCATCTTTGAAGACGAAGATAAGGCCATGATTCCCGTTATGGTACCTTGGGTTGATGGATCACCTTAGAGAGAATTTTAGTGTTGGTGTTCTTAAGGAGTTTTTCATACCTTTTTATCAAATACCAATGATCAATATATAATGATCATAAGTGATGGTAGGTTATGAAAACTCTTTACATTCCCTATTAAAGGTATCTAAAGGGAAATCATAATTGCCCCTTAAACTAATCAATAATTACAATTACTACCATCAAGTAATTGTCAGGGATTAGTTATGTCATATTGGTAATGTTACAAAATGATCCGTAAGGCCACATCAACGGGTTATTTCTAACATTCTCCCACTTGGCCGAGTGATCATTCGTGATATGTATAAGTAAGTTTGGCCAAGTTAAAACATTAATCAATGTTTCAAATTGAAATTGCAAAAGAAAAATACAGTCATTGAGTTATTCTCAACTCAAGACCCCCATTAATCATGTTACAACCCCAAATCAAAACATACATAAATTTAAGACCAAAATGACTAAGGTAAGCCCTTTAAAATTAATTTGTATAATTCTTGTCTATACGTCATTAGGTGCACATACGTATTTATAGACAAACGAATTGTATAATTGAGGAAAAATAATAACTAATCATTCATATGTACGATATGCTATTATGTAAGGCCTTTAGTAAAACCCGTCTTTATTATGAGCTCTTAAAAAGACTTTGGGTGTAGACCTTAGTTATCGGATCCGCAAGCATATCATGAATGTAATGTATTCGATACAAATAATTAGTTTCCTCTTCTTGTTCATAAACGAACAATAATTTTGTATCTAAGTTTAATGCAGCACCTCTCGAACTGTTACTGTTCGAGGAAATAAGGTAGCTGACTTTTCACAGTAAGTCTTCAATATAGTACTTATATGGAGTTAATAAGTTTATGAGTCTACTGATAAAATTTCAACAATATTTAGTGACAATTGCGTTGTTAATTAACAACATATTATGTCATTATAATTTAGGTTGTTGTTAACAGTTTCTTTTGACTCCTCCATAAGATAAATTTGTCTGCAAACATAAGGATTTCCCCAAATTGACTTTTAAGTTCTTTTGAATATTACAAAATCAAGGTAAGAATAATCAACCCCTTCTTTATAGTCTTTCTCGTTTCTTAAAGATATCGTAAGATGTTTCACAATAATCTAGAGTGGTCTAATGTTCATCAATGTGAGCAATATCTACACGAGTATAGACTTGAACCTTCGTAAAGCTTCTAATTAATGAAGCATAAGGAAATAATCTCATTTATTATTTTATCCTCTAAAGGAGAGCTATATTGTTTGTTACACATGTAAGAGCACGCTTTAGAGTAAGGCTTATGGGACGAAACTAATGTCCCATTGGGTCTATCTCGGTATATTTTGATATCTCTCACGTAAGTGGTATTTCCGAGATTCATTATATCAAAATATATGTGAGAAATTATTTGACTTGTGTAACATATACTTATCCAAAAAGTGCTCTCTATATAAGGATAAGTTTACATTAGTTTCTCCCACTCATCTTGAGGTAGGTACATAAATCCACTTAATTCTTGATGAATATAATGCATTAAGATTTCATAACATTTTGATTTTTGCCTTAAACCCATACATGGAATTAATTGACATACAAAGTAAGTGTTCTTGACCTACAGTTTAGAACTTTCAGGTTGTTTTATGAACATGTAAGTCTTTGTTTAAGGAAAGTTGTTTTAATGTTCATATAATGTAGCTCTAAATGATTATGAGCCACTAGAACAACAATGGTCCTCAAAGAAACATCTTGTAAGAAAGATAAGGTGATTCTTTGATAAATAATTCTCTTCTGTGCATAACCTTTAACAATCAATCATATTTTTAGCGTCTTAACGTTTGCATTCAAATTTTGTTTAGTGATGAACACCCTTAGGTAATTCAACCAAATCCCAAACGTTAAAATCAAATTTGCTAATAACAATTCTTATTCCATTTAGAAAATTGATTGATGCTAATGGCTTAATTAGAGGAAGTAGGACCAGTAAACTTTCCAATATCCATTTCAACTTCAACCAAGGAGGATTTAAACCTAGATGACCTCTGTAGTTGATTATTGGGTTGTATTATGAGTTTCAGTTTTATGGATTAACTCTTGATTAAGTTGCTATCACTTTCAAGATTCTAAGTGCGTAAGAGTTGGTGCAGTATGGTGTGCAAGAGGTGTAATCTGAGTAAAATTTAATAGGTCTCTTCCCCCGCCTCTTGCACTTCTGGCAAGTCCTGATAAGGACTTTTATTGCTCCCACTGACTTAGAAATATTTAACAATTTAGCATGATTATGGTCAACATTAGAAGACCAATAAATTCTAGTAGAGAAACAAATTAAAGAAGTTACTCATTGTAGTTTCTCTGTTTGAGGATTACAAGTTTGGCAAGAAATCCGAGTGTGCCCACGTTTAAGCAACAATGAAACTTTTGTTAGAGTAGCAGTATATTCTTAAAGAGAAAAGTTGTGAAGGAGCAATGTCTTGTACAAGAGGTGCAAATTGAGGTAGTAACAAGTTTTCACTCCCCTACCTCTTGCAACTCTCACAAGTTAAGATAAAGGCATTTAATGCTCCCACTAACCTTTTACATCTCTAGAAATGATACAAGATAAGTTTCAATGATTTACGTGCTGTGGAACATGTCATATATGTTAAACTTGATTTCCTTAATGTCCAGATGTTTATAAAAATTTTGAGGGACATATTTAGAAGGAATCATAGTATATATGAATTAATTTCTTTAATGCCTTGATCCATTAGGGACATATTAGACACAAGTAAATATTATGATAAATGAATAATGTCTGAATATTCCATTTTGGGATAAGTTCCAATGAAATATAATTTCTAATGGAACTTAATTTATTCCCTTAGCCATTAAATATTAAGGCTTATACACATGCTCATAAGTCTCTAAGAATGAGATTTGATAATATTTCATCCTTCATTAAACTAGTCATGATTTCTCATGAAATTTGGTCTTAATGGATAGAATTTGTAAGTCTCATTTTTCTTTTGTTAAATTTTCATTTTCATGATAACAAAAGGTTGTGGAAAAGTGTAGCATCATCTAGTTCTATCTTATAAGGTTTCTATCCAGATTGAGATGACCAACAATATGAGAGTTTAAGGTAAGAGTGACTTTGTTTTAACCATGCAAACCTCACAACTGTCATAACGTAGCTTTTATATTGATACTAAATTCTGAATAATCTACAGAATATATAAGGTATCATAAAACCCAATTATAAAACAGTTTATTATGGTTCTTATAGTCTTACCATAAAATTTTGCCACTAACTCTCATATTAATTATTTGTTGATTTCTGGTAAGTAACCGTATAGAACTAGACTTAACCCATCATGTGTTAATTGGAATATTATCATTAGCAGACTTAAATATCATAAATATCTAACTACTTATCTTAGCCAGCTGTCCCATTTAATTATGGGTGGTCGTGATGCTCATGCCTAGTTTAATGACATAAGTCTGCAGTGAGACTTTCCTTTGAAGAAACTTATAGCTGGAAGTAGAACTTGTACACTGTCTCCAAATCTTAAAAGTATCCTCCTTTTAGGTTTAGTGGCGGTGAGATGAACAACATCTAATTTCCAGTTTCATGCATTCCTTTTCCTGTATATATGCTGCTAATCAACACACTCAATTTCCTTTGGTACTCTTGAGTGGTATAGATGATTCTTAAGGCAACTTATGGTATTAGTGGAAAAGTTATATGTAATGCACCGGAAAAGTGTACTGATTTCCATGTGTAAACCTTTAAATTATGGGTCATGGTATTGTACATGATGATGTATTCACATATGCCACTAACTTTATAGTAAGAATCTAGAGTAATGTATGCGTCTTAGGAGTTATTTTGATTCTTCCAAAGAAAATAAATTAGTCTTAGGAAATTTAGAATCTAGAATAGCTCACATGATAGCAATAATTAAGTGGGTTCTTGATTATCATAAGAGATATAATGTTTGACTTATCCCACTAGTCATGCTCTAGTTTTCTTCTGTATAACTTTTATCAGAAAAAAGCAGTAGAATTATCATATCTTAAGAAATAATCAACAATCCAACAAGATGAAATTTTGTAGAAACTCTTTAGTAAGCAAAACATTTTAGGTTTTGAAATTAGAGTGGATAAAACAGATGAGATACAAACTTAGGAAGAAACTTGGAGTGATTTACATTATAGGGTAATCAAGTAAGGCAGACACAAATTATTATATTGAAGATATAGTCTACTATAACACCAAAATAACAGACTAATATAAGGTTCTACCTGAATTTTGGCTTTGCTTTGGCTTTGACCAAAATTCAGACATTATGAACGTACATAAATAACAGATTGTCTTGATGTTCTAAATAAATTTGGCTTCGACTTGGCTTTGACCAAATTTCATGTATTATGAACATAAATAAATAAAACCAACTTAATGTTCTGCCTGAATTTTGGCTTCGCTTTGGCTTTGACCAAAATTCACGCATAATGAACGATATAAAATAATAGATCGTCTTTAGTGTTCTACATGAACTCTGGCTTCGCTTTGGTTTTGACCAAAATTCATATATTATGAACACACATAAATATAGACTGTCTCAATGTTCTACATGAACTTTGGCTTCGCTTTGGCTTTGACCAAAATTCATGTATCATGATAAACATACATACACAATAAGGTAAAGCACATAAATATAACATAACACCTTTGGGCCAGAAATGAAATATTTATGTAAATTATGCTAATACAGATAATTACATAAGATGGCATAACTAAAGCTTCAATGTTTAATCAAATGATATCCCGTTGGTTCAATCAACGATCATTGAAGTTCGCCATTTAACTTGCATACTTAAGTTGGACCATTCACAAGTTTGTCCCATATTAGAGCAAAAATAAGTAAATAAATAAATAAGGCTTGCAAACCGATTTTGACATCTTTGCAAAACGATTTCATAATTTGCAAGATAATTTTGCCAAAATAATTAACTAATTAGCCGATTTCAATACTTTTCATCTATACCAAATTAAATCACCATCAATAGGTTTGTTGGTGTGTGATTGAAATAAGTCACCAACATTTAGAATAAATTGATTTAATCGATCATCAATAGATTTATAAAAAATAATGCTAATTTAGTGATTTGCAAATTATGCCTTTTTAATATTCATGAAAACCGATTGTCATATAAACGATATGCAAAAAAATTAAATCGATTGCAAAATAAAATATCTCAATTGATTAAATCCTTTTTTTTTTTTGCAAAACTAAATCCAATCAAAGAAATAATCCAATTGACGGATTCTTGTTGGCATGGAAATTTACGTAAAGTTAAAAATTAATATACCATTAATATAAAATTAATATACCATTAATTCACTAATTAATCACATTGAATAAAGAATTGCAATAATTAATATACCATTAATATAAAATTAATATACCATTAATTCACTAATTAATCATATTGAATAAAGAATTGCAATAGAGTATTGTAAAACCCAAAAGATGTGGCAATCAATTATCCACCTCTTTAAACATAATACAGTAGGAAACAAATTCCTTACTCTAATACATATCAAATTAATGTCAAAAAGAATTAATTAAATTCCATACTCCAATAAACTGTTCGAAGGTATTTTAATATTTTCAAAGAATGAAAAGCCTTTTGAATATTTGACTAATATTAAATGACATATTGATACTGATGAAACGTTAGTTCAACTTTACAATCTTGATTATGAATAACCAAAGTAATCTAAAACAATTCATCAGAATTTAGTTTGTATAAAATTGATTTGCTTTATCTCATTCTGATATAAATTATTAAAACAAAGAAAACAAATCAATTTTATATTTAATATCCATCAAACATATTTATCGAACTCAAAGGAATACATCGATTCATGTGATTGAATTTTGATATAATCAACATTGCTCTGATACCACATGTTGATTATACCTATAAACATGGGTCAAAATATAGAACCTAATCATGTTTATTCAATCATAACGTAAATATAGATACCAAGTTAGAGACACTTACTTGTGGGAGTGGTCATCTTTGAAGACGAAGATAAGGCCATGATTCCCGTTATGGTACCTTGGGTTGATGGATCACCTTAGAGAGAATTTTAGTGTTGGTGTTCTTAAGGAGTTTTTCATACCTTTTTATCAAATACCAATGATCAATATATAATGATCATAAGTGATGGTAGGTTATGAAAACTCTTTACATTCCCTATTAAAGGTATCTAAAGGGAAATCATAATTGCCCCTTAAACTAATCAATAATTACAATTACTACCATCAAGTAATTGTCAGGGATTAGTTATGTCATATTGGTAATGTTACAAAATGATCCGTAAGGCCACATCAACGGGTTATTTCTAACAGAAGATTGAAATCAAGTTAGTGCAATTATTTTTATTTGATTTTGCATAAACAGTGGTGAGAACATGCGATGCAAGAAACAAGATCTTGGTAGAAGAGGAGCCGGCCAAGCCACTAGGAGTCAGCACCCCTTAAACAGGCGTAATAAATAACACACGGAGGCCTCCAATGGTTGAGGCGCCACTCCATGGACGCTTGAAGATCACATTTTGGTAATTTCCCCTTTCATTAATGGAATGAGTTGAAACTGTTCAGAAATACTGTTGAACGCACCAGTAGTAGTACTACTGAAGGTACTGAACTCATCAGCAGCAACGGTACTTAGGGTTCGGAGCAGTGCTAAAGCATAATCAGTACTCAAGGTTCGAACCAGTCCTGAAACATCAGCACTATTGAGGTTTGATCTAGTGTGAACCCATTTGCAGTTTTGAGGGTAGAACTAGCGTGACAGCACTCAAGAGGTGCTATTGCTGAAGGTCCAAGCTGCTACCGAAGAAGCGATGATGGCAGCTGGTGTTATTGCTGACATCATCAGGTGTTCCTGACCCAACTCGCAAGACCCATACCCGTCCTAGAACCATGGTCAGTCAAACCCGATTCGAGCCACTTGAACCAACCCCCAAAAGTACAAAGGGGACTCGAGGCAATGCGTGGTGCAAAGTGCGCCATCAAAATATCACATCACCCGCCACCCACTTTTCTCGTCCGAAACACGTATGTGACGAACGACTTCACCTAATCCTGACACCCACAAAGTTGAGCCACATTCTTGGCAAACTTCACCAAACTTACCACATGGATTCAGACATCCACAAACCCACACGTTGTAGGTGTAAACGTTGAACCTTCACATGTGTAGTTTACACTTTTAAAAATTAGGACCATTATTTCTTTTATTGGGACAATTCCTTCACTGCAGATTTTCATCTTCTGTCTATCACCTTTTCCAAACCTTGAATCTTCAAATGTGGATTCAGAGTTTTATGGAAGCTAGAGTAACACGTATGTAGGTTACCCTTATGAGCTCAACGAGCTCAAAAAATGCAATGATTTCCTTCCTCGTAGATTTTCACCTTTGTGTGTGCCATTAATCATTCTTTATCTAAAGTTGGATGATTTCTTCAACATCTCCCAATATATGAGTTCTAAAAATGAGGCTTTCCCTGCTCACTAGTTATTTTTTATGTCAAACTAAAACAACACATATATTATTCACTTACCTAAGTGTGGGAGAATAGGTAAGTACCCTACATATGTTCTCAATCCATTAATTATAAGTAGGACATTTTAGAGATTACTGTCTTATATGACTGGTATTGTGGGGTGACGCCCATTGTCATGACACCGCGTTCCGGATCGACCCTTTAGCGGCGACAACTTGGATGTCACCGCTAAAGGTGGTCATTTCTTGTAGTGTCACCTAACCGACAATGGGTGTTAAACACCAAAACATGCTAATTAAAGGAGATCATCAACGTAGGGAGCGCCACCCTCATAACGAGCGTTAGGGTGAAGAGAGATGGAACCCATAATCCTTTCAACCAATCACCAATTTTGGATTTTCTTGATTTTTTTCTTTTATTTATCTTTTTAGTTAAACCGTAATAGGACATTATGTACTTTTTCATTAAACCACAACATATAGTCTAACATTATCATTGGAATCGAATCTTCCAATAAGTGAGACTGTTTACTTTCATAAATGAATTCTATGATGAAATTAATTAACATTATCAAGATATAAGATGTTAACCCTCTTTCCAAATTCCCTTACTCTGGTTGCCATCTCTTCACGATCAAAACGCCCAGCCACAGTTATTCTTCCTACTTCTTTACGAGTGGAAATAGATTCAACGCCCATAACACTAGATACTGCTTTCTCAATCTTGCCTATTTCACTTTCACTATTAAAGCTAACTCCCAACACAACTTCAACTTCCTGAAATGTACACATAAATAAAATCGAAGAAAGCAACAAAATAAAAAACACAGGATAACAAGAGCCAAAAAAAACCTTTGGAGAATCATGTGTAATGGAAATTAGTTATATATTAAAAATGACTCAAGTCATCATTAAATGACATTGGGTTACTCAAAAAGAAAGTCACCGTTCAAAAAAATATATTTGCATATGGTCACTGAGCTTAAATGGTAATTAGATTGCGCTCAGTTAACATTTGAAGGAATTCAACGAAAGTCCATAAAATTTCCCATCACTCGTCACTCGACCACCATGGAATTTCCTCATGCATTAACTTCACATATTCCTATATATGGAAAGAACTGGCAAAGGGATATTTGACATAAAAGATTTATTTGTACCAGAGAAAACTAATGGTAATTCATGTTAAGAAAAGTTATATACATACATACATTGGAATTGTGTGGCTGATATAATGACATTGTCTGTCGAGTTTTTCTCCATCCATGCGAATCTGTGAGAATTTGAGACTTTAGAATCTAAAGCAACCATTTTAACTTGCTAAAAACTTACCTGTATAATAAACGTTATCACCAAACAACCGTTCCAACCAAGACGAGGTCTCTGAACCAAATAAATCACGGCGGCAAAGATAGTAGCCTCCTGTGGTCACCTCGAATTCAGACAGGTCTCCTCCAATCACTTCTTTCTCTTTCATCAAGTTATTCTCACAATTATCTTCTTGATCTACTTCACTATCCGCATAAACAAGGCTGGCACCACAACCACTTACTATCATCGTTCCAATCTGCACATGTATATCCACATTGACTTCATCACCAACACCTAACATGTTTCCAATTGGCCAGTAGCTTAACCACACAACATCTTCATCACTTCTGGGTGCGCAATACACCACAGGATTGTATACCCAAGTAAGACCCTTGCTTCTGTTGCTGATTTTCGCCAACAAAGCCAACTCATCATTATCCTTTGATCCTGATAATTTGTATATGCAACTTACATTTAATCCTTGGATCCTGTTTTTCTCATGATTCAAAGGCACACGAAAGGACAAGCATTTGGACGATGACATATACTCATAGGTCGTAGTGTTGTTATCCTTTATGCCTTGCAGATAGGTGCTCATTATGCCATATTCATACAACATCTAGGCCACATAAATTTAGTTAGTAGTCAGGGGCGTACCCATATATACATCAAGGTGGGCGGGCGCACCCCTTGAAAAAAGAAAATTTAGTGTTAAATTCCTGGTAAAATTTCGGCCGCACCCCTTGAAAATATTCGTCCGCACCCCTTGAAAATTTTCGACCGCCCCCTTAGGAAAAAAATCTTATGAATTTATAAATTTTTTTATGTAAAAACTGTTTTTTTTTTAAATACAACCTAATTAACTTTCGACTTAACTAATTAACTGTCTCTTAACCTTTAAGTCTTTAACCCAATAAACACACCATAATCCAAGCCCAGCCCAATCTAATAATCTAATTTGAACTAAAATATAATAACCCAACCCACCGCAATTCCGGCCACCAAACTCATAAAACAACATTTTCATCACTCTTTCCGGTATGGTTCGATTATTTGTTGTTTTCTTGTTTTATTTGGATTTTTAGGAGAAATAAAATTGTTGAAAAAGGTTGAAATTTAAGTTGTTTTGTTGTTTTTTGAAACTTTAGTTGGCTGATTTTGTTGTTTTAGTTAAAGTTTAGTGTGTTTAAATGGTTAGTTAGAAGGAATCAACAATTAAAACTAGGACTTGATTTTAATGTTGAAAATTATGAAGTTTAGTGATTATTGTTTAAGTGTTTAGTGTTGAAAATTAGTTGTATATGTTATATAGAAAAAGACTTGGTTAGAAAAGTAGCTCTAGAAGTTTTGAATAGATTTCAAAAAATGAATACCCGTAGGGCGACATTTTAAATATGCTTGTAACGACGTTTGACATGTTTTTGATGATTATATAAATTTTAGCTTGATGTTCTTTTGTTTTACATGACCCGACCCGAACCGACCCGATATAAACCGAATTTTTTTATATACCTACGGGGCTAAAATCTTTAAGAATATTTCGCACCCCATGAAAAAATTCCTGGGTCCGCCACTGTTAGTAGTATGTTAAACAATATGCAGGTGAGAATGTGGGATACATGTAACTTGTATTTGAGGGAGATAAGAAGAGCTAACCTGCATACGCCAATCTCTTCTTTTGGTAATTTCATCACCGACGAGGTCCACTTTATAATCTTGATATGCTTTGATCCAACGCATGTGACCCAGATCCGCTTCATCAATTTTTTCTATAGGCACTAGTTTAAAAAGGCCTTCGACTTCAGACAGTTGGAAACAACCTTCATAAGAAAACCTCTGCAGACTGAAAAGACCTGACTGGAATGTTACTCGATCCAACGATATACACCAATCTATATTTAACTCTTCTAGCGTTTTTGGGATACATGGGAGAGACTTCAGGTTTTGGCATAAAGACAAGGAGAGTACTCGAAGCATGTTAAGGTTAAAGTTACTAGGAAGACGTTCAAATGGATTACACCTTAATGTCAAGCAAAATAATGATTCAGGATGGAATAGCACATTCAAATCATTGTTATACCCAAGGTCACAGAAATCAAGATGCAAATATTGTAACGACCAGGGCAAGGAAAACAAAGGTTGTGCTTGAAATCTACCAATCTGTAAAGATTTTAGCCTTTGCAATTGATTAACAAATCCGATACAGAAATTTGATGAAGCCTTCCATAGCTTGGTGCACCCTGTTAAATCCAATATCCCAAGACTCTCAAGGTCTCCTATGGATTTACAAAGATGAGTCAGACTGCTACAGTTGTGAAGGTACAAACACGCAAGTTTAGGGAGTTTGTAAAGATTGTAGACGCCGACAAGTTTACAACAACTTTCAAGATTTAGTATCTTGAGTGAGTCGAGAACCTGTTCCAATAATAACAAGTATAAATTATGATTCACATACTAAAACATAGAAGCTAAAAGGTCAAGTGATAAACACAAGAAATAATTCTTTGTACCATGGGTGAGTCAAACTTTTCCAAGTGTCCATTACTCATATCTAAAGCCACCAAGCTGCTCATCAAAAGCCCAGGGGGAATTGTTTTCAAAGGACATCCAAGCCAAGACAACAATCTTAACTCTGGAAAAACATTGTAGGGCCCGGTGAATTTCACATCTTTCAGCCATAGATATTTTAGGTTGTCCATCTTTCCAAGAGAACTTGTTTCAAGGACCAATGCCTGCACATTTGCATGAAGTAAATTTACTATCATGCCTCTTACTTGAGTAGGGATGATAATGGGAGTGTATTCAAGTACAATTCTTTTTCTTATCATTCTATCTTGTGGTTGTAAAACCGTGTCTCATACTCGGCCCAATACTTACCGGGTAATATTCAACTATAATTCTTATTCTTATCATTCTATCTTGTTATATAAATTTATTGGACCGGTTAGTTTGTTAAAGAAAATACTCTTCGGGATTGTCATGCACAGTTGTTTTTTTTTTTTTTTTCTGATGGTTCTATCTTGTTATATAATTTCATATATATACATACCAACATGACGGCATCAACAGAAAAATGTTTGAAATATCTGAAATATCTATGATTGTGATAATATAAATCCATTAAAATAAGTACATACTTCATAGCAGAAAAAATTTAAATAAGATTATCAAATACATATCAGAAAAGAAAACAAAAAGTTATAAAGAAACTACTAAAAAGTAGCATGGACCCATAAAATAAGATTAAGTGCTCAATAGTCCTTCAGCAAAAGCTAGTGAGTTCTAAGTAATTATAATATCGTCAAGATATACCAAGACATACCACATAACCAGGTCATGGCTACAGAAAAATACAGAGGTGTCAAAAAAACTGTTACAAATCGAGAGTCATCAGTACAGAAGATAGCGTGGAAAACCAAGCTTGAGGCCCCTATTTGAGGCCAAAAATTGCATTCTACACAAAAAAACACACACACACTTCATGTATATGGGTTGGGTCAAGAAAGCCAAGAGGTTGTGTCATGTATATAGTTTTGGATAAGCCACCCTTAAGAAAGGCAATGTTGACATCGACCTATCTATATACAAGTGTGAAAAAAAACAATTGACATGCAAGTCGGATAGTAGTATGTGTAACTGTTAGATAATATGTAACTTTAAATATCATTAATTATTGTTGTATTTATTCTATTCTTTAGGGGTCTCTTTGTAAGTATCTTTTCCTTTATATTGTTTCCATGTATTGTATTTCAACTCAATGAAACCAATCGTTGATTCACCACTAATATGGTATCAGCCAATAATTTAAAGTAGTTGAGTTTCCAAGTCTCCTTACTTTCCTCACCCGATCATATTCTTCCCTAACCCTTCGTCCCTTCTTCCCTCTCAATCTATACTTCTGCCTCTTCTGTCTTTTTTTTTTCTTTCAATCCTTCCTTCCATCATCTATGGCTTCCTCTTCCTCAAACCCTCTAATGTCTAGCCTTGCACCCATGATCGCCATCAAACTCTCTCCAACAAACTATATCAATTGGAGAACTCAGATGTTGCCCATCCTCAAGTATCAATTCTTACTACCCCATGTTGATGGCACTCTTTCTCCGCCATCCCCAACTGTTAAATCAAATGACAAAGAAGTGCAGAATCCTGAATATGCCACTTGGGTTCGTGATGAACAACAGGCTATTATTCTCCTAAATGCCTCGTTAACTGAAGAGGCGTTTTCGGTTACTGTTGGCCTTACTTCGGCCCGGGAAATTTGGACAGCCCTTGAAGCGGCTTTTTGCAATGCCTCGGTTGAGAGGATTCAGAATTTACGTGATAATCTACGCGCCCTTAAGAAGGGTGATAAACCGGTTGCTGAATTCGGTCGCGCCTTTAAAGCCATCTGTGATCAGCTTAGTGCCATTGGTCACCCGGTTGATGCTATGGATCAACTTCATTGGTTCCTCTGTGGACTCGGTACGTCTTTTGAAAGTTTCTCCACATCCACTAGATCGGTACGTCCTATTCCCTCTTTTGTTGATCTTCTTGCTAGTGCCGAGAGCCATGAACTATTTATAAAAAATTTACATGGCAATCTTGAACCTACTGTTGTTGCATTCACAGCCCAAAATACCACTCCTAGGCCCAATAACTTTGGTTATTCCTTTCGACCAAATAGGCCATCTTCAGCCCACTACAGGCCCAATTGACATAGTTTTAACAATAACAAGGGTGCACACAGAAATTTCGGGCGCCAAAATCGCCCTCCCATGTGTCAACTGTGCCATAAAACAGGTCATTCTGCTGCTCAATGTTTCCAACTAGCTTCCTTTGCTCAAACCGCCTCTCCCAACCCGGAACAATTGGCTCATGCTTTTCATGCTCAATGCCACGTAAATGCTAACGTTCATGATTGGACATCCGACACCGGTGCTACCACCCATATGCTACCCAACAACACCGCTCTTCAGAACTCCACTCCCACTCAAGGTAACCAAAAAGTTTATTTTGGTAATGGTCAGTCTCTCCCTATTACTCACATCGGGCAAACAAAAATTTTAGGTAACCTTGCTCTTAATTATGTTTTGGTGGTTCCTTCTATAACTAAAAATCTTTTATCTATTGGCAAACTGACCGAAGATAATAATGTTGATGTTCTCTTTTCTAACCCTTACTTTTATATCCAGGATCGCCAAACCAAGCAAACCCTAGCCCGAGGGTGCCGTGAAGACGGCCTTTATGTTCTTCGTCAAACTCATGAAGCCTTGGTCACCTCATCCTCTTGTCCAAAAGCTTCTTTTGAGTTATGGCACTCTAGACTTGGGCATGTCAATTTTGATACTATCTCTATGTTGAAAAATAATGGTTATTTGTCTGTTACTTCCGTATTACCTAAACCGGGCCTTTGTTCCCCGTGTGAACTTGCAAAAGCAAAAAGACAACCTTTTTTGATTAATGATAAACGGGCATCTTTGCCTCTTGAAATAATACATTGTGACTTATGGGGACCTTCTCCAGTAAAGTCGATTGGAAATTTTCAATATTATGTTGCATTTGTTGATGACTACTCACGGTTTACTTGGTTATATCCACTAAAGGCTAAGTCAAATTTTTTTGATGCCTTATTGATTTTTATACCCTTTGTTCAAAATCAATTCTCCACCAAAATCAAAATTTTCCAAAGTGATGGTGGAACTGAATTTACAAGTAACCGTGTTCGAAAATTGTTTGAACAAAATGGTATTTTTCATCGCATGTCTTGCCCTTATACCCCACAACAAAATGGTAGGGTTGAACGAAAGCATCCTCACATTGTCGAGACCGGCTTGACTATGTTGTTCCATGCCCAAATTCCCACTAACTATTGGGTTGATGCTTTCTCGTGGACGGTGTTTATAGTTAATCGCCTTCCTTCTAAAATTTTGCAAGGAAAGTCACCATTTGAACTTTTGTATCATCAACAACCAAACTATAATTTTTTCCGACCTTTTGGATGTCGTGTCTTTCCTTGCCTTCGTGATTATGCCTCTCATAAACTATCCCCTAGAAGCATACCATGTATATTTATTGGTTATTGTGCCAAATATAAAGGCTATAAATGTCTTGATCCTTCTACATCACGTGTCTATGTCACTCGCAATGCCCGCTTTGATGAAAATTATTTTCCACTTGATAATACCGCTACATCTACAACGAACATTGATTTACTTGAAATCACTACCTTTTCTGATGTGTCGTCCCATGTTCCATCCTCTAAAAATATTCCCTCAACACCCGCTGTTACCTCAACAAAACATTCCAGTCCTCTGCCTGTTGCACATCCCATACCTATTCCTTTTCCTACTGGCCCCTTTACATTAAACCCAAATATTATGTCTACTGTTAACCCACCTTCACCTCACAGCCCAACAACCGCTAGCAGCCCACTACCTACTTCGTCTGGCGATGGGCCTGTTTCGTCTCTAGACAGTCCAACTCCCAATGTTCTAGCCCAAACAACCCAACAACCATCTTCAACTGCCATGACTGACCCCACTCAGTCTACTCCTACTGGGTCTAACCCTCACACGGGTTTTCCTGTTAATTCGGCCCAGTCATCGTCTAATGATCTAACCGTTCACGACAGCCACTCGTCTTCATCCTCGTCGGACAGCTCTTCGTCTGATGAATCTTCTTCCCACTCCACTCCTACATCTTCGGTTCCGGCTCCGCCACCGCTTCCTACTCATCCCATGATCACTCGTGCTAAATCCGGAATTTTTAAGCCGCGTCATTGCCTTGACTTGGCTCACACAAACACCTTTCCGTTGCATCATGCCTTATTTGCAGCAAATGATCCTACTACTTTTCATACTGCATCTAAAGATCCCAAATGGATTCATGCCATGGAAGAAGAATTTAATGCCTTGAATAAAAATGCCACTTGGACTCTTGTTCCTCGTCCGACACATGCTAACGTTGTTGGATCCAAATGGATTTTTCGAACAAAATTTCGAGCCAATGGATCCATTGAGAGATACAAAGCTCGCCTTGTTGCTCAAGGTTTCAGTCAAATTCCGGGTCTTGACTACTGTCATACATTTAGCCCTATTGTTAAAGCCACCACTGTCCGTACCATCTTAGCATTGAGCATTATTAATAATTGGCATCTTCATCAACTTGATGTCAATAATGCCTTTTTACATGGCCACCTAACTGAGAATGTTTTTATGGAGCAACCAAAGGGTTTCATCGATCCTCAATTTCCATCTCACGTTTGCAAATTAAAAAAAGCCATTTATGGTTTGAAACAAGCTCCTAGGGCCTAGTTTCATCGGTTGAGCTTGTTTCTTCTAAACAATGGCTTCTCTTGTAGTCGTGCAGATCCATCCTTATTTATCTACAAACGTGATACTCGTATGATGTATCTCCTTGTCTGTGTTGATGATCTCATTCTTACAGGCAACCATCAGCCAACTATCAAATCATTCATTTCATGTCTCAACAAAGAGTTTGCAATCAAGAATCTTGGAAAACTCAACTACTTTTTGGGATTGGAGGTTACCTACACTCAAAATGGCCTTTTCTTAAATCAATCCAAATACACTTTAGACATTCTAACTCGTGCTAAAATGTTGGATGCTAAACCCGCTCCAACACCTTTTAGCACCAATGTTTCTTTTGTCTCTACAGGTACCAAGTTTTCGGATGCTACTTTCTATCGATCGATTGTAGGTGCTCTCCAATATTTGACGATCACAAGACCTGATATTTCTTATGCTGTCAATCAAGTCAGTCAGTTTCTTCATGCTCCAACTACAGATCACTTTCAGGAGGTGAAGCGAATCTTGCGATATCTTAAAGGAACTATTGCATTTGGGTTACATTACAGTCGTCCTACTTCCACTTCGCTTCTTGGTTACTCTGATGCTGATTGGGCACGTTGTTTGGAGACTCGCCGTTCTACCTATGGTTATTCTATATTTCTTGGTGGAAATTTGATTTCTTGGAGTGCTAAGAAGCAACCGACGGTTGCTAGATCTAGTTGTTAATCCGAGTATCGTGCTATGGCTAACACTGCTGCAGAAATTGTTTGGATTACTCATCTACTTCAGGAACTTCATGCTCTTCCCCCCGACAGGCCAACCATCCTTTGTGATAATCAAAGTGCCATCTTTCTCACTCAAAATCAAAATCCTGTTGCTCATAAACGGGCGAAACACATAGATCTTGATTATCACTTTTTGCGGGAATTAGTTAATGCTGGAAAATTGGTTACCAAATTTGTTCCAACCAAGCTTGAGGTGGCTGACATTTTTACTAAAAGCCTTCCTAGTTCTCAGTTCAACTTTCTTCGACATATGCTTCGCATTGGTCCACCACCATTCAGCTTGCAGGGGGATGTTAGATAATATGTAACTTTAAATATCATTAATTATTGTTGTATTTATTCTATTCTTTAGGGGTCTCTTTGTAAGTATCTTTTCCTTTATATTGTTTCCATGTATTGTATTTCAACTCAATGAAACCAATCGTTGATTCACCACTAATAGTAACCATAGGGCTAAACGTCTCAGTTGAATCATCACCATATGTTTGATGAAAGCCCTTAGCAAAATTCCTTTCGGTTTCTCCCGCCTGACGTGTCACCCGGCTATTGGAGGAAAGCTCCCTACTTGTCGATACAATTCCCCATTATATTAAATGCAATGGGTATAAATACCGAAGACCTCCCATACGTGGAGAAAAACTTCCAAGTTTCTCTCTTTGAATTCACCTTTAATCTCTCCAGAGTTTTTCCTTTAAAATCTTGATTTCTCCTCATAAATCTATATCTCTTCATTATGTCTACTTCATCAAAGCCTGAAGGCTCCCGCAAGGGAAGAAGACTAAAGAACCACTGAAGGCAGATCAGGCGGTCATAAACTGGAGGGAGGATGATTTTTTGCAACCATGTTAGAATTTTTAATTCCTGGTAAGTTAAGTTGGGAAGCGACGTTCCCTCCTCCTGGTAGCACGGCGACTGTCCAGTGTTTATAACCTTGTATTATTCGTTTTTTTAAAAAAGGTAACTTCAGGTTACGTATGACAAAATTTGTTGGTAATATCTTGGCCCAATATAGGCTTCATATCTCTCAAATCAGCCGGGTTGTCCTGCCCCGAATTACGCATTTGAATTTATTTGTTGAGCACAAAATTTAATCCTGACGTTCGAGATGTCAGTGTCTTTTATTATGTCTCTGTAACTGTTGAGTTTTACTCTTTCAATTCTTGAACCGGGAATGTGTTACCATGCAGTAAAGACCTTCCAAAGAGTCTTCATGACAGGAAGCATAAGTTCTTCTACATACGCCGTGGTGTGATTCCAATTGAAATGCGCTTCAGACAGGCTGAGGAGAAGGTGCCAAAGGAACCGGTGGTTGCGTTTGCTGAGGAGCAGTGGTATAAAACTTTCAATGCCCAGCCCTCCCCCATGCTTCAACTTGATGAGATGGCATTCGTCGCTGTTGTATGGGCACTAAAGAACCTTAGGCATACCCCAACATATGGTTTTTTGGGCAGATGTAAGATTCGAAGTTTGTGACTTCTTTTCTATGTACTTATGTTGGTATCATCGTCATCGGAAACTCAGGACCAGTCGGAACAGATCGAGTTATGGCCGCATTCACAATCACATTCAAACGAACAACAAACTTGACAATACTTCATCACGAATCAAACGAACAGTAACTATACTGAATGATAATAAAACTAACCGAATAAACTTCTGAATATGTATATATGAAAACAGAATTCAGCATGTACATAAACGAATAACTAACAGCCCTATTTATACTTGATGAAGCGTTGTGTCTCTTTGATCGAACAGGTACGAGTTGTATAACTTCCTTATGAACCGTCGCGTCCTTTTCTTCATAACCGCTGCATCCGGATTGTTAAACACACCGTTTCTTGCTGCTGGGCTTCTACTATTGGACTGATCCAAATTGTTGTCATGCTGGGCTGGGCTGAACGAGTTAATAATGACACGGACTAAACTTGACATAGTTTGTGGCCTACGGCCCAAATTCGAAACTAAACAAACTAGACACTAATTAACATTTTGACCCGTAACATAATAAAAACGAAAAACATAAATGAAAACGCGGTAGATTAATCTTCGGATGATCTTGATTATGATCTTCATTCACCTCCCTAAGCGAGAACATCTGAAGCCCGCATCTTGATCACTCCTTGCAATTTTTGGTGACCTCTATCTTGACCACCACTTCGTCATCACTCGTTTCTTCGAGCCAACCGTTGTTGTTTGATTTTTCAGCCATGACGTTTGCATTCTTCCCACGCTTGCCCTTCATGAATTCGAATACCATTCGACTAGTTCCAAGTAGTAAATGTAGGCAACCTTGACTTCGTGTGCATCGTCCGGCTCATAACCATACTTAGCCGCGATCACGTCCCATAAATTCTTTTCCATTACTTCCTTGAATCCACCGTTAAGCCTCACGATTCGATGTAACAAGATTAGACTAACTTCACGACCATCGATTAATTCGGGTGGCATTGCTTTTTCACATACGATTCCAAGAAAACCTGGAATAAACCAAATTAAAACATCCTCGAATGGTGCATCATAGAACCTTTGATGATTCTCTAGTTCCTCGTGCAACGTGATGAGATCTTTCGCTTCTAGGCAACTTTCAATGATCACGTTATTTTCGATAACATCTTCCTCGAGTTGTGAAAGAATTAACGCTCGTTCCCGAAGCGTTTCTTTTGATTCATACGGATTATCTTTTTCACCTTCGAGGTATATCATGAGCGCCTTCTTTGCTTTCTTGGAATAAACAGTTTCTTTCTTTCCTGCCCTTGAACTTTCACCATACGCCTTTCTCTTTTTCCTTTCCTTTTCGAATTCCTTCTCATAGTAATCTTCCAAACACTCTTGAAACTCCTCCTTTTCTTTCTTGTACCCGTTGTCAACATCAAGATTATCATAAAACGTGTTGAGATAATCTTGTTCTAAGTCCACTTCCGACTTATCTTTATAAATATCAAACCCCTTCGAACAACTTCCGAACATCTTCTATAGTAAACATGTATCCCCCATTGTAACCGTTTCAATTCCTTGAAACAGGAGTTGTTCTAGACTTAACACGTTCTTGTCTAGACTAGGAGCGTAACTCACACATGGGATTGTTTTGTCCCTACCATCCACCGGGACTCTAACTTCTCCAATACCATGCACAAACGAGAATTCCTTCCTATTTTCGTTTGTCACTAACCCAAAGTGCCGCCTTTTGAAATACTTGAACACGTTCCGGTTTCCCGTCACGTGTGTTTTGTATGTAGGATCAACAACCCAAATCGAATCCTATTTACCGCCACACATATCCTTAACCATATAATCACTTTCAACCGGTAATGGCGATAAATTAACATACTTACTTGGACAAATCGATGCGATATGACCAAATTGCTTGCACTTGAAACAACGAATTCCCGGTTTCCATGGTCTTCCAACCGGTGCACTTCCCTTCATTCCGGATTTCTTCACGAACCCTTTTGGAACCATTCTTTTTGGAAACTTCTTTACCGGTGACTTCCCAGTTCGTATGGTTGGCTTCCCCTGCGCGTACTCATTCATCCCTTCCGCTGCCTGGCCGCACTTTCCACTACGAACAATATCTACACCGTAGTCGGTCTCAACCGATTTTCCCTTGTCTCCCCTAGAACGGTTTCCATCATTGTCACAACCCTTTCCTGTTCCTGTCAAACCTTTGGCTCTGATACCAATGTTGGTATCATCGTCATCGGAAACCCAGGACCAGTCGGAACGGATCGAGTTATGACCGCATTCACAATCACATTCAAACGAACAACAAACTTGACAATACTTCATCACGAATCAAACAAACAGTAACTATACTGAATGATAATAAAACTAACCGAATAAACTTCTGAATATGTATATATGAAAACAGAATTCAGCATGTACATAAACGAATAACTAACAGCCCTATTTATACTTGATGAAGCGTTGTGTCTCTTTGATCGAACAGGTACGAGTTGTTTAACTTCCTTATGAACCGTCTTGTCCTTTGCTTCATAACCGCTGCATCCGTATTGTTAAACACACCGTTTCTTGCTGATGGGCTTCTACTATTGGACTGATCCAAATTGTTGTCATGCTGGGCTGGGCTGAACGAGTTAATAATGACACGGACTAAACTTGACACAGTTTGTGGCCTACGGCTCAAATTCGAAACTAGACAAACTATACACTAATTAACGTTTTGACCCGTAACATAATAAAAACGAAAAACATAAATGAAAACGCGGTAGATTAATATTCGGATGATCTTGATTATGATCTTCAGAAGGTGCCAAAGGAACCGGTGGTTGCGTTTGCTGAGGAGCAGTGGTATAAAACTTTCAATGCCCAGCACTCCCCCATGCTTCAACTTGATGAGATGGCATTTGTCGCTGTTGTATGGGCACTAAAGAACCTTAGGCATGCCCCAACATATGGTTTTTTGGGCAGATGTAAGATTCGAAGTTTGTGACTTCTTTTCTATGTACTTATGTTTATTCTTATGTGAATTACTTTGATGTTTTCCGCGTATAGTTTGATGAATGCCTTGGATGTTAAGGTTGGTGGGGACATGAAGGTCAAAATACTCCCCGAAGGGCAGCTTCTGTGGTTGGAGCAAGTAAAATATTACTTCCACCATCCATCTGAAGAAAGTTTAGCAGCGTTTATGCCAGCGCACACAGGTGCGAATCCTCCCGTTATTGCAAAACTGAAAACTATGTTGACCCCCGCTGAAAAGGAAACCATCCTCCTCTCAAGTGAGGAATCAATTGCTTCATCTGACGGACTTGTGCATCAGTCTCACTCGACGCGTGTAGGTGCTGGCGATGATCCGACTGGAGAGTCCATTTCCATGGACGTAGAAAGTGTGGCAACTGTGACTGAGCATGTTGCTGATGGTCAGCCTGGGAAAGGGCCAGAGGGTCAAGTCCAATCAGCCCCGTAATCCGGTAAGCGGACACCAAGCAAAAGATATATGGACTATGTTGTCGTTTCTTTCTTTCTGATAGCCTGCCTGGTTTGGACATAGGTGCTAGTCGTTTCTGATAGCCTGAACACACTTTTGAATTGCACAAAACGGATTGTGCCACCCACTTCCTAGATAGGCGTCAAGAGTTCCATAACCTGGAGTTTGGAATTCTCAAGGCTATTGAGAAGTTATCCTTGAAAAGGGTTGTTGTGGATGTGCTCCGTATAGTGTTAGGAGATGGTGGAACGAAAGGTGAGACCGTTGCTGGAGGTGGTGCGGGTCCAAGTGAGCCACTTGTGGAATGAAGACCTTAGCAAACCAGCTTGTATGCCGTGTATTGGCTTATGGCCGTGTAACAGTCTCTTTTGAGCATATTTTACCTGGTTTATTAGTCGTTTGTATTCAAACAATTTAAAATTCTGTCGAACCTGTTTTAATTTATAGCTTATTGAAGCTCTAAACCTTGGTTAAATGCGTTTTGTCAACCTTGGGCAATCATATTAAATGTTACTTGTTACTATGAACTCTATATTTACAATGTGTGCGTGAGTAAACTACTTTCTGCAGGTAACAAAAATAAATATTGGCTAAGACATGTAAGTGGGCCAATCGGATCCGGCTGTGCGTTACTGTGTACGATGAGCCTTGAAAATCCAATGCACTTGTATAGTCGTTGTTTTCCATAATGTTTTTGTGTATACCCAAAGTGGTACACGCATTTGTAAATGAATTTCAACAAAGGAAATAGTGTAGAAGATAATGTAAACAACACTTATTGTATTAGTTAATGTGTTGGGCCCAGGGCCGTAATTACAAGTCGTAGTTGTGTTTTACATGTAGCATCTTCGCAACTGCTGTGAATTCTAGGTCCTTGGGACAATCTTATCACCTAAGGTACGCAGTTTGTATGCGCCCTTTCCTAGGACCTCATCGATGACGTAAGGTCCTTCCCAGCTGGGGGCAAGTTTGTCGGGGTGCTCTACGTTAGAGGCCTCGTTGTCCCAGAAGACGTAATCTCCTGGGTTGAAGGTGCATATGCACACCTTGGTGTTGTAATACGTCTCTTGCTTGGTTTTGTATTAGCTTCATTGATGGCCGCATTCTTGCGCCTTTCTTCTAAGAAATCCAAGTTTAGACAGAGCTCTATCTCGTTATCCACGGCATTAATTGCCAACATGCGTGGTGAGGGGAGGCCAATTTCTGTTGGGATTACCGCCTCCGAGCCGTAAACTAGACTAAAAGGGTTTCTCCATGGATAATTTTAGGCATGATTCGATGAGCCCATAAGATGATCGGGAGCTTGTCGACCCATCCTCTCCTCTGTTTTCCGAGACATGCCTTGATTCCTTCCATAATGCTTTTATTGATGATTTCCACTTGACTATTCCCTTGGGGATATGCCACAGAGGAGAAAACAAGCTCTATGTTCAGCTCTTTGAACCAATCTTGAAGATATTCAGCCGCGAAGTTGGTGCCGTTATCAGTGATGATACGCAAGGGGAGCCCGAAACGGCAGGTGATATGCTCCTAGATAAACTTGTGCACCACCTTGGCTGTTGTTGAGGCCAATGCATTGGCTTCCACCCACTTGGTGAAATAGTCAACCGCAACTATTATGAACTTCACTGCTCCAGGAGCGTCAGGGAATGGGCCAACCATATCAATCCCCCACTGTTGAAAAGGCTAAGAAGTTACCAGAATCAAAGCATTTTTTGGGAGCAAGGTCTTTAGTGCATGGCGTTGGCATGCATTACATTTTCTTAAAATTTGCACTGCATCTAAATGCATCCCAGGCTAATAGCATCCTACAATCATTACCTTCGCAACTACCATGCGCAGCCCAGGGGTTCCGCAAATACCTTCATGAATTTCTCTGATAAGGTAGTTTGCGTTTTTGGGGCCTACACACCGTAACAATGGCCTCAAATAAGATCTTATGTACAAGATGCCATCCGACATTTGATAGTGTAGCTCTTTGTGTTGAATTTTTATGGCCTGTCTTTGTTCACCGGGAGTATACCGGATTGTAGATAAATAATGATAGGTGACATCTAATAAGGTAAACCCATTTGAATTACACTTACTTGACGCAATGGGACCGATGGATTTCTCAAAACTTCGATGCGCACATCTTTAGCCAAATGGTGAAAGCTTGTGCAGGCAAGTTTGCTAAGTGCGTTTGCCGGCTTGTTTTCACTCCTATTAATATGAATGATTGAAATTTTGAATCAAAGACTTGGCTTGTTCACGGTACAACGCCATGTCGTTTCCCTTCGCATCATAAAAACCGTTTATTTCACCTGCCACCAACAGAGAATTGACATGCGTCTCTAAGTTTTTAACCCCCATCTTTACTGCTAAACGTAACCCTGCCAAGAAAGCCTCATATTCTTTATCATTGTCCATGCTTTTGAAGTCTAAGCATATGGCGTACATAAATTCGTGTTTCTCGGGCTTGCTAATCTCAGACCTGCACCTGCTCCATCATCATTTAACGCCCGTTAGTGAAAATGGCCATACTTCATCTGAAGTTGTTTACTCAGGCTTCTGGACTGCTTCGCACTCTTTGGCTTTTTCATTTGGAACCTCAGTTATGAAAGCAGTGAGTACTTCTCCTTTGATTGCCGGTCTCGGCTTATAAACCAAATTATGCCCTCATATCTTCCTTATATCTCTGGCTTCGCTAGGATGTGGCCGATGTGCTAGTTAGTGAGGACGTTGATGACATGACCAGAGAAATATCTGCGCAATCGTCTGGATGTGTATACAAGGGCTAAAACCAACTTCTCCATCATCGAACATCTTGGATCTGGGTCAGTAAGCGTACAACTGACATAATAGATTGGAGTTTGTACTCCCACACGGTCAACGAGAAGTACTGCACCCACTGCTCTGTCGGAAGCAGATAAGTACAAAGTCAACAGTTCTTTTTTTCGTGGAGCAGTGAGGGTTGGAAGTTGTATAAAAATTCTTTCATTTCCTTAAAGGCACTTTCTGCTTCTAGGGTCCACTGAAATTGGTAAATGGGAAAGACTTAGCAGCGTGATTTGCGAGGAACTGGTTTGATGCGACAAGCCTTCTTACCAAAGTTTGCATCTCTTTTATGGTTGATGGTGACGGCGTGCACTCTATTTCTTGTACCTTTTCTGATTTGACCTTAAATCCATCTTTGGTCATATAAAACCCAAAAACTTATCCTCTTCCATGCCATATGAAAACTTTCTCGGATTAAGCTTCATGTTGGACTTGTGCAACATGTTAAAGGTTTTCTCGATGTTCTGCAACATCACATCTTCCTCTTTGCTCATAATTACCAGGTCGTCCATATAAACCTTGAAATGTTTTATGATATTATCACCAAACATACTATCCATCAACCTTTGGTATGTGGCGCCGGCGTTTCGTAAATCGAAAGGCATTTTGGTATAGCAAAAGAGTCCCTCCCATATCGGTCCTAAATGTTGTTTTGTCTTCGTCTTCCAAGGCCATCTGTACTTGATGATAACCTTTATAACAATCTAAGAAGCATTTCAACCGAAACGATGCCAAGGAGTCGATTTTCTTGTCAATTTTAGGTAGAGAATAACAATCTCGTGGGCATGCTTTGTTCAAATCTTTATAATCTACGCACATGCGCAACCCACCATTTGACTTAGGAACCATCACCTGGGTTTGCCACCCATGTTTGATATCAGACTTCTCGTAAAACGCCAGCGTTTAACAACTCAGTTACTTGCTCTCTCGTAGCGCGTTTTTTTGTGGACCCAGATTGTGTTTTGTTTGTACTACTGAGTTGACAGACTCGAAGGTTTGCAAGCAGTGTTCTGCGATGTCGCATGGGACTCCCACCATATCGGCGGGGGTCCAAGCGAAGCGAAGATATCCATGTTTTTTGAACAAGAGCTGCTTTAAGAAGGTGCGAATGTTTTCTGAAATTGCTAGACCTAAAGTGACTGTCTGGTCAGAGTACTTCCTGTTAAGAACCCAATTATCTGCTTCGATGCGTGGCGTAGATCTGCTTATCTTTGATGGGTGCGCATCTTCGGTTACCAATACTTCTTTGCTTGCATATATGATTGCGACGCCTGTCTCAGTCGCGAAGCCAATCGCCGATTGAGATCCAGAGCAGATCATGCTAAATTCACCTTGAGATTCTCGCCCGAGAAGGACATCATGGCGTGATCTAGCAAGTAAAACCATGAATGTGTCCTCTTTAGTCCTTGAGTGTTTACCATTTTAAAGCATAACTGGGAAGGATATCTAACCAAGAGGAAAGACGACCTCATTGCAGAATCCAGTAAGTGGGTAATTAACCGGTTCTAGGCGCTCCTTGTCCTCAGGATCCAACTGGTTAAAACATTGCTCATATATAATATCGGCAGTGCTACCCAGGTCGATGAAAATATAATATGCCTGGGCCGAAGATGCGTTGTATTTGGCGTGTGTCTTTCCTGACGTTCTTTATCAGGTGTGTGAGCTTTTCGCCCTTTAGCGCCTTCTCAATCTCTTGTCACGGGCTTATGCAATCATCTGTCAGGTGCCCCGTATCCTTGTGATATTCACAGAAAAAAGATTTGGGTCTTTCCCTTTCTTATTGTGCATTTGTTGTGCTGCTTTAAATTTTGATTCTCCGTGTTCAATACTTCCAAAGGCGTTTTGTGGAATTGAGTTCACTGCCTTTCTCGATTCTCTTGTTTACTTCTTTCTGGTACCCAATTTTGTTAATAGTGGTGTGAGAAATTGGGTTTCTCATTATAATTGGATGCTCTCCAAGTAGGATTTTTCCCCTTTTTATTGCATCAGTTAGACTCTTGATAATTGCTATGCTGACCGTGTGAAATTGGGTTTCTCATTATAACCGGATGCTCTCCAAGTAGGATTTTTCCTCTTTTTGTTGCGTCAATTAGACTCTTGATAATTGCTATGCTGACCGTGGCTATATTGACAACCTTCGTCACTGGTCAGGTTCTTTTCGGTTTGCGCTATGACCTTTGCCGCAGCTATGAATGTTTCCCAATCTTTTGGACAACCATCTCTTCCCGGAAATCTTCATATCAAGTCATCACACTTCACCGCTCGCATGAAGTGTGCGCGCATGATCTCATCACCTACATTGCCGATCTCTAAACATTCTTTGTTATATCTTGTTATGAATTCCTCAAGACCTTCATTATCTGTACGCCAGATGTTTAAAACATCAGCTGGATCTCTGGTGTATCAGCGTTGTTGATTGAAGTGTGCAAGGAACTTCTCTTTGAAATTTGTCCAAGATTTAATTTTGTTGACAGGTAAGTTGTCGAACCATGCGCGTGTTGCACCAACAAGGGTTTGAACAAACAAGTGACACCATACTGGGAGTAGCCATCCTCCGACTACTCCTGAGCTTGTGAATATATGTATTTGATAGTCGGGGTCTGTAAGACCATTAAATTTTCCAACGTTACGCAGTAACTTGATATTTTCTAATGTGGCCATTGCTATTTCCCTGGCAAATTTGGACTTTTCAGCTACCTCTGTCGGTCTGTAGCTTAAGGTGAAATCATACTCAGCTGCTGAGTTGTATCCCGCACACGCTCGAGGTTTGTACGCCTCGTGTCCCGCGGGGAGTCTGCTGAACACACTTGCAATGTCTCCTTCGCAATACGACAGATCGAACTCATCTGAATGATCTTCCAAATCATCTACAATTCTACGCGGACCAAGACGGGGTCACGCACAGGGGTACGCCCGCCCTCTGGGGAGATTGTAGTAAGTGTCATCATACTGCCCCGTGTTAGTGTTAGTGTATGTGTTGTGTGTGTTACTAACACATTGATAATTATCTCTTGGATACTATTGTTGCTCGCTAGTAGCTCTCGCGGTGGCGCGCGAGGGTGTCTTTTGGTGTGACTCGGTGCAATAATCCAACTCCTGGTGAGTTGAGTGCATACGTTGTGCTGATTGAGGCGAGATATGTTGCACGTTTGTTTGTTGAGCTGGTGTTTGTTGTGTCGTCATCTGGGCTTGTGCACACATCTGCATATATGCCATGTTCAGGACTGCTTGAGATTTCACATACCACGATGCCGGAGTTTCCCCTTCTGGAAGTGAAGGGAAAAGGTTGTTCGTCATACCCAAATTTTGGACAGCATGGGCAGTCTGTTCGTTTATGCGCGTTGGACTACCTAGGACATTAGTAACCCCTGCTTCAGTGAATTCCCCTAAGGTATGCTTGTCCGTCTAGTGGTTCTGGGCGTGCGCGTTATCCATTACCGGTCTACACGGAGAGTGTTCACCAAAGGTGGGAAAAGAAGAGCCCGGATCAGCCATTGATCAAAGTTAGAAAGAAAAACAGATGAAAAGGGGTGTAAGAAGTGCGGTGGGCGCCAATGAAGAAACACTAAGTAAACCCTTGGTTGAGCTTAGCTGGTTCGTCTCCTGAATAAGGGTCAATCTATATTCTTTCCTTGCTAACGGCTTGACCATCTTCTATCGATCCTGCAAAACGAAAGCAACATCAGTAAACTCGTTACAAGGAGGAGAGGTTGGGGGTTCTCCTTGTAATCACCCTTCGGCGTGAAAATAAGTATTCGCTTTGAGGAAACAAGTGTGTGTATAGAGTGAGAGAATAAGAGAAGCGATCCTTGAACCTAGTGGTGAAGTCCTCTATTTATAGTTGAAAGTTTGTGAAGGAGAGAAAGGCCAGATGGTCGTTTGCTAGTTGTCAAATGGTGAGGAATATCCATTCTATCCCCTTTGACAAGACAGAATCGTGGAGATTCTGCGACAAGATCCAACAGCCAATGATTGGTGCCATGTGGTGTCCTTTTCTTTGGTTGTCCTTAGTGGTCTCCCTGTCGTCATCAGTGGTGGCCCGCTTCTGTGTCCAGGTTTGTTCATCGACCTTCTAGATCCTTCTGGACAACGAAGTTCGTGGAGTGGTATGGTCCCTTGTGTGCGCACTTGCGCATACTATTCAAGACCATACCCCTTCAACAATGGTAAGTTTGGATTTGGGTGAGAGTTTATCCTCTCAAGTGTCACTAAGAAACGAATATCACGGACGCCCATATGTACAAAAGATAGAATAATAAAGATGACAGCCATACAAAACCTCAAAGGAGTCGAATGAGAAAGAACTGGCGAGGGCAATCTATTAATGAGCAATGCAACAATAGCATAAGCATCATACTAAGTATTAAATTATTAATAGACCTAACCATAAGGATTATGGATTAACATATAATACCAAACTATAGTTTACTGTAGTGTCTTACCTGTGGTCCCATTTCTTGACAAACCTTTTGCATGTTGAGTGCTAGACCTTCAATTGTATCTGAACCCTAATAGAGAAAGACATAAAATTAGAGAATGCTAGTTGAAGCAAGAGGTTCTGAAAGGAAAATTTAGCTTAACATATACATTAGAAGCATCTTACATATCCTTTTGTCAACATACGATAAGATTCAACATCATGCCAGACTCTACTACGTTTTGTAGGATCTTTGGACTCTTCAAAAACTATCTTTCTTCCCATATCTTGTAGCAGTTGATGCATCATTAGTCGTTTTGTACTCCCATGTGACACAGTTAGAAGGCATTTGTTAAAGAGGGTCATGATCCCAGATTGTGCATACAAGTCATCCTCCAATATCATTGCCACCTCAAATTCAGGTTCACCAACAAAGAAACAAGCAATATGCAAAAACAACTCTTTGTGTCTGGGAAGTGGCAATGAGTCAAAGCTCTTTCGTAGCACACCTTGGATCTTACAATCAAGATCTCCTTTTAATGAGTTTAGTGAATTTATTCTACTTCTCCAAACATCTATGCTGTAATTTCTATTATGTGGGTCATCAGTGCTAACAAATAGAGAGGAACCCAACACTTTTAGAGCTAGAGGGTTTCCAGCACAGTATTGTGCTAATTGTACAGCAAGCTCCTCAAAACCTTCCATAGGCTTTTTGGATCCAAAGGCATGCAAACTTAAAACCTCTAATGACTCATGATGATTCAACAACTCGAGTTTGTGCACCCTACACCTCCATGATATGGACCTAAACCATTTATCTATATCTAGAAGCCTCGTTGTTATTATAATCTTGCAGTTCGTGGGGAACACATTTGTTCCAATCAAAGTGCTTAATTGGTCTGGATCATCAATGTCATCAAGGACAATAAGCGCCCTTTTCATTTGTAAGGCGTTCCCAATCTTACATGTGCCCTCAGAAACACAACCAGGCATCATTATACTCTTTCCCCCATAGACCTCTTGGAGAAGTTGTTTTTGTAGCTGAATCAAACCATAAGGTTGTGTGTAGTGTTTTCCAATCTCTTCAAGAAAACTGCTGCTTTCAAAACTGTGCTTGTTTGAGTTATAAATGTGTTGGGCCATTGTTGTCTTGCCACTACCTCCCATACCACAGATCGCTACAAAGTTAGTATTGGACCGCTCATCTTTTAACCATAAATTGATAACTTCAGCTCGCGTCTCCAATCCAGTTAGATGGGCCGGGGTACTAACCAGCTTCAAATCTAGTTTACAGCTAATTGTGTCAACCACTTTTACAATAAAGTCTGTTTCAGACCTAGAACAAAGGAAGAAGTAGCACAATTAGGGATATCATTTTAACTTCTTAAAGAATTTAGACTGTTGTAGTTAGTAGTGTTGTTTTATTTTTTATACACTAAAAATGCCTAATGGAAGTTTACTAAGAAAATGTAATGTGATCTGTGTTTAACATGAAGAACTTAACAACGAAAAACGAAACTAGGGTCAGACGTCCAGGTTCTTCATGTGGTTCCATTGAAACATGGGCGTGGGATAGTAGGGGCGGGAGGGGGCGGCTGACCCCGAACTTTTCGCTGAGTAGTGGAGAGTATGTAGTTTTCGTATAGAAATTTTTGGGTATATACGTTTTTAACCTCCTGGTTTTATAGAAATATTTTGGTATATACGTTTTCGACCCCCGGTCGGAAATCTCAAGCTTCGCCACTTCATTGAAAGGGGTCAAATTGTATAAGCTATACGCTATTGTTATTGCTTCTTGTTTCAAGTTCTGTTTTACTTCTCGATCATTTTTTCACACTATGCATGCAAACATGAATATCATAAGATAAGCATGTTTAGAAATGTCATAAACCGTAATTCATGCAAATCATTATGATATATCATAAGATATGCATGTTTAGAAAATTGTTTCACAGGTTCTTATAAGACCAATAAGAGCTCAGTACATGCAAATGGTTAACCATAATTCTATCTCTTAAACAAGTGAAAGTTGCAATGTTTATGTGATAACAAAACAAAGTTTAACCATCATGCCAAATGTGTCCAAAAAGAGCAAAGTATTTTCCAGCACTAGAGTTTGTAAACCAAAATTATTTTCCAAAATTAAGATGGAAAACACGAGGAATGTAAACCAAAATTATTTTCCAGCACTAGAGTTTGTAGGATTTATAATTGTTATATAAAATATGTTATTTTCATAAGAAGAAACTTATTGTAACTAGCAGAAAAGAGAACCCAAAGTTCTGGTTCTTTCATTGTCCTCTTTGATTATGTTTAGTTAATGTTCATAATTTGATCTGCTAAACGGTTTGACATGTCCAACCCAACCCAAACTTAAAAATTTTACACGAACCCTAACACAACTTGAACCTGAAAATCATGTAAGACATATGAACCCGAACATGACACGAATTTTCACTGGTTGGCTAGGCAGCGGAGGATTATCATCTCTCGAACGGACATCAGGATTGGATTCACAATACTTGTTAATGGAATCCATAACAAACTTTGAACAAGAGAATAATAACAAACACACTAAGGATGAATATGAGATCGAAAGGGATACAGTATATATTGGTGCCGGTAATGGTTGCCGGCAACTGTCAATATATACATAAGAGGAGACGGTTAATGTGGAGGTTGATTTTGGCGGAATAACCGAACGCTATCAACCAACCGACATTTCCCTTTGCTTATTTCGTTACATACATACATAATATTAGTTTGATTATCCTATGAATACATAATACACAAATATAATTAAGTTTACTATTTAATAGAACACGACCTATTTAACCCACTTTTTTTATTTTATTTTCGTATATTAGTATTTAAAATTAGGGATATTGCATTTAAATAATCCCAACTTTCATCAATTGACCGATAGCACTCCCAACTTTTGATTTGTAACACAACACTCCCAACTTTCAACTTATTTTCCTCTGCCGCTTACAAACTTACTGAACCCTAACCCAATTAGTTGATGTTGTAGGTCCCTGTTTCGCGGAGGATTACGAACCTAAACCTTGTTATACAAACCTACTAGCGAGTGCGGAATCCAAGCTAGCAAGCAAACCGAGTTAGTAGCAAGTAGAGAAACAAACACACAAAGATTCACCGATTAACACTAGTCGTATTAATGCAATGAGGGTTTCGGTTACAAGCTCAATGTTTACAGAAGTGTTCTATAAACTCTCTAAGTGTGTGAGTGAGTTCTGGGCAGAATGCTCTCTAAGCTTCTATCTCTCGGGTGTGTGGGAATGGCAGAACTCTAGAACTCTCAACACATGCATGGGTATATATACCCAGCTCAGCAGGTCTGCTCGAAGGATTCGACAGATGGTCCGAAGGATCATCTGTCGACCACATGTTACACGAAAGATCAGCATGGACCTCGAAGGATCATCCTTCGAGGTCTAATGGTCGAACCATGGTCGAACCATATCTTTCGATCACCTCGAAGGATCAGGTGTATCCTTCGAGGCTATCCTTCGATCAGAACATCTTTCAACTGTTGTCCAAGTCACACCGGAGGATGGTTGACTTGGTCAACTTACAATACAAATCAGGACATCGTTTATATCAGACCGAATACAGACAAAGTACAGACACAAGTGCACCAACAAACTCCCCCTTGGCTGTAGCTTTGTCTTTGATCTCTAATCTTTGTCTTGTTCTTCTAAAAGTGTAGACTCGTCTTGAACTTCGACGGTCTTTGGTCTTCAAGTCTTCAAGACTCTGATGTCCTATCATGTCTTCAATGTCGGAGGATCTTCAAAGTCTTCACGTCTTGAAAGTAGAGAGTGTATCAACAAACTACCCGTATCATGTAGGAAGTGTGTTGACAAACTCCCCCTTAACATAAGCTCCCCCTTGAGTTATGCTCGTGAAAAGACTTTATCTTTATGAAGTGAGATCCTTGTGGTGTTGATGATGGCCAGCGGCAACTCGATCATCTTCATCTTTTGAGCGCCTTCTCGTCGTGTCTTCATTCCAATGCTTGTCATCGACCATGTTCTCCTAGCCTTTAGAATCTGCACATGCAAGAAATCTAAACGCATAATGAGAACAACTGCTTGGAATATAGTATAAACAAATGACACACGAATAACCATGTCACAATCAAACACCGTCCGACAGTTTGAAAGTTTAAGTTTGTCAACTTTAGTTTTTAACTTTCAAACATGCAAATTTTTGACCGTTTATGAAGATTTAGTCAGTTAGGTTTTCGTTCAGGTTTCAGGTAACGAAGACTTGAGCTCCAACATCGTACGATCGAAAATAAAGTAGAAAGAAAATCTTTTTGGTTTTTATAAAGTATAAGACAACAATTTAAAATCCTTTGAGTGTTATCAAACGACATCACCGCTAATGTCGTGCTGATATGCACCAAACGACGAAACTGTTTAAAAGAAAAACAATAAAAGTTAAGCAATAAATAAATATATACAGACATTCTTTTTGCGAGTTTCGAGGGTAAGAGAATCATATCAGTGTACGGTCATGCCAAAACACTCTTGCTGTTCAGTTAGTTAACATTAAAATAAGCATCCTATAACAATTATCGGTATTGTTGTCCACTTAAGCTCAACTTATCAGATGTAATCATGGCGAGGGGATACGTTAAGGTATGATTTATACTTACCGACCGGTGTTCATCCACATCACGACACATTCCCGTATCAAGGTATGCACGAGAGTTCATCTTACCGGTGAGTATACCGATTATCATCTGTTTGACCGTATAAATTGTGAGATACTCACTTATTTTGATTTGAAAACAAGCCCTATGTGACATAATCACTTATTGATGAGGAACTTGATTTTCGTATGCATGAGGGCACAGGTGCAAGTCCGTGAACAGGTCAGTACTTCCGTACAGCAGAGAGACGAACTTGACACCCGGAAAAATGTGATATTTTATCACTTATTTGATATGGACATGTGATTGTTTATCACTTATTGAGATCGAATGCAGTATGCAATATGTACACGTATGTATAGTATCATGGAAGATCTAGACTTGCGTCCCCGTTATTTTTCAGTAAAAGATACAACCATGATACCCAGATGATAAGCAGCATAAAGACCGAATATCTCAGAACCTCGGCAATCTATCAAACGAAATTTCGGTACTAAGACCATATGCCAATGAATGGTTCCCACCTGGTCTTCAGTCGATTAAGATTTATATCACCCTGCACACTTTAAAATGATTGTGAGCCTACCGATACATCTTATATAGAGCTGCTTATCGTTTTTCATTTAAGGTTTAAAGAGGTTTGGATAGACCACTGATGTACTATCACTTTCTCTTTTGCTCGCCAGGAAACTCATTTTTGTTTTTCTATTGTTTTTGTGTTTTTGAATTTTTCGATGTTTTTGGATTTTCAGATTTTTGGATATACTCCCCCT
Source organism: Helianthus annuus (assembly GCF_002127325.2). Taxonomy (NCBI): domain Eukaryota; kingdom Viridiplantae; phylum Streptophyta; class Magnoliopsida; order Asterales; family Asteraceae; genus Helianthus; species Helianthus annuus. The sequence continues at coordinate 20,200,089 of NC_035441.2, read as the reverse complement.
AAAATCAATAAACTAAGATAAATTTAAAACACACAAAGATATTTTCAAAAATGATTTTCCGATGTTGGTTTACTCTTGTGCTTGACCTTAATGCCGTTTACCAAAATTAAGTTTTATCAGAAAAGATTTAACAAATTTTGGAAAAATGAGTTGGCATGTCGGTAAGCGGTGCGAACCATGACAACATTGATGAGTTTCACATTGAAACAATCACGTGTGAGGTGATATCCGAGATCAACGTGTCAGGTCAAAGAGTGCTGTACGAGATAATAACAATTCACAAAGCAGCTAAAATATCGACAAGTATAGGAGAGATTAAGGATTTAAAGGCGTATCCTGCAACTGTTCCGTGCATTGCAAGGAATCTAAGCACTCCCCCAACTTAATATTCACCCGGTGTGAACTTCAAGGTCGAATGTGCAGCTACTGAGAAATCTCTTGACAGCAACAAGCTCATAAAGCTCCGGGTCCGGCTGGTCTTCCACATTTCACCAGCGAAGGTCTTGACTTTCTCTTTCAGAAATGGTGTGCGGATGTTCAATCCATGCAAAGGCATCGGCACACATTTCATTTTATTCGTTCCTGAGGACCCGATCAAAACCAGAATGACCAAGTTTTCGGCACGTTCTTCATATGGTCGAATTTTGCAACTTCATTCAGCCACATTTTCTTTTCATTCCTCTCTCTCCATCAAAGGCAACAATTTCTTCTGTCGCCTGACTTGTGCAAGGACATTCCACTATCAACAATCCTAAGACTATCAATAGTTCCTCCTGGAACTTCCTGCACACTCACTCAGAGATTAGTTGGAGAGGGGGACCCAAGCCATTGTGGTCTTGGGTCTTCCATTTTCATCAATGACAATAACTTCTTGTCTTTGATGGTTTGTAAATTGTGATGGTCCCCCTGATTCAGTAACCGATTTAGGTTTCCATGTCTGTTTTGTTTTATCAGTGTCATTCTTTAAAATTTTAACTTCATTACAGTTTGAAGTTTTTGAATTTGTTGATTTTACAGAAACAGATTGTTTTTGAACCACATCGGTTTTAATTGCTTTTTCAATCCTTTTGACCTGTTGGCGTTTCTGCTTCTTCTCCCTTTCTTTTACAAGTCGGGGATCTTGTTTTGTGGAAGTAGATGGCTTACGGTCAGTCTTGTCACGGGGATCATCAACCTTCCCTTTTTGCTTATGAAGGTAAGGGCAATTTCGAATTATATGCCCAATGGTTCCACACTCAAAACATGATCTTCGTTCAACATACCTCGAAGAATCATGTGTTCTCTTAGCTGATGATGTTGAACCTTGTGAACTCGAGGTACTAGGCTTTGAGCTGTTTTGTTCATTCCTTTTCAAAACAGTAGCTTTCTTGACAAAATCTAAGTTAGATTTATTTTCAAACGTTTCAATTTTGTCCGTTCCCGTCGATTTCACAAAGTTAACATTTTTCTTCTTCTTTTGATTCGGCTTCTTCTGGACTTGAGCCGGTGCTTTACCTTTGGGTTTGGTGTGATTTTGCTGTGTTGGCACTGTTGGCAATTTCTTGTTGCCAAATTGCTTTCGAACTTCAGCCTTTGGGATTGGAGGACACTGTGTAACTGTAACATGTGGTCCTTTCTTCCCCAAAAACTTACTTGTCGAATTTTCAAAGACTTTATCGATTAAGGATTGATTAACGTTCTTAATAGGAAAATCTTTGTCTGAGTAAATTTTATCATCACCAACCAAAGTGTACAGCAAGGTCACACTCTCCGACTCCTTCTCAGACGAGGACTCAGTTGCAACAGTCTTAGCGGGTGTGACAGGGGGATCACATAGAATGTGATTCTCAAGAGGTATGTCCTTATTTTTGACTACCGCATCAGACTTTGCTGGAGCAGCATCATCAGATTCATCATCTGAAGAATCAGCATCCTCAACCTCAACTGGAGGATCCTGTTTCTGTTCAGCAGTTACAGATGTATCTGCTGACACATCCGAATCTGAGGATACTTCTTTCTGGTATCCGAGTCCTGCTGCAAACTCCTTCACATCAAGAGGAACAGATGGTTCGAAGAACACTCTATCCTCCTCATCAGGCATGGCATCATAATTGTGTCTGACTGGTGGTGGACATTTTTTGTATCCTATGCATGTGACATCCCGTTTTTCTTTCTGAACGTCAATGATGTGATCCAACACGTAGCTAGAGCTCAAATAGCTGTCTAGCTTGAGTTGGATTGCCTCACTTTCCGTTTTTACACAGACCATTTCTTTTTGCATTGCCTCAAGACGTGAGATGTACAAATTAATGTCCGTTTGTTTTCTGGAAACCATTTTAGTCAATTCAGTTTTGTCTTTCTTTAATGTCTCAATCATTGACTTAAATTCCTTTTCATGGTTTTCATAAAACATATTGGCTTCTGTGCATTTTGAAAGATCCACAGTCAACTTCTGATTGTGGATGAATGTCACATCATATTTTTCTTGCAAAGCCTCGTGTTTGCTTTGCAATGCACACCACTCAGCATTCAAGGAATCATGTTTGTCTTGCAAGTCAAACAAACTAGCTTGTAAAGCATCATGTTTGGCTTGCAACTCAGACATGTTTGCCTCAAACTCAGCACATTTAGCCTGTAAGCTATCACAATTATCACAGTTTACAGCAATGGGTTCATCGACACATACCTGACTTGAAGAACTGTCGACATTAGCCATAAAGGCTGAATGGAGAGAAGACGAAGTACAAGCAGCTTGATCCATCAGAACAGATCTTCCTTGAGTTTCTGCTACAGCTTCCTCCAACAGTTCATCAAAGTCAACATCATTCGAGACACCAGATGTCTCACCTACATTCTCATCGCCTGACCCAGATGAATCTTCATCAACACTCCTGCTGTACCCAGAAGAGTCTTCATCTTCAGACGATTCACCACCACTGGCGGAAGATTCTCCACCACTGGTGTTAACTATATTCTTCACAACTTGAGCAAAGCAAGCTGTACCATTAGGAGCATCACCACCAAACTGGATTGTCCAGTCGCAACCTTCATCCATCTGAACTACAAGTGCCCGGTTGTCTTGATTGTTGACAGGCACTAATGTACGTTCATTATTCCTGTTCTGGTTCTGCTGGTTGCCCTGGTTTCTGAAGGGGTTCTGGTTTCCATGCTGTGCTGGCTTTGCACATTCCCTCTTGAAGTGACCCCGTTCACCACAGTTGAAGCACCTTACTGCTTGTTTATCGAACCCATACTTGGTGTCTTTCTTACTTTCCAAGCTGGTTCTGCCAGTACTTTCCATCCAATCCTTTGCTCTTCTCACAGCACTAGCAAAGGCCCACTTGATATCCATCAAGTCCATCTCTTCTTTATCTATCTGCCGATAGTCTTCCTGTGTCAGATTAATGTTACCAATCTGACCTTCTATCAACCCACAGTACGCGCTCACTATAGTGTTAAGTAGCTCCATGTGTTCCTTGGCTACTTCTACACTGACTTTGGAGAAGCTTGAAGTGTCGAGCTGTACTGTACTTGGCTTTGATTGTTGACCAGCAGATGATGTTCCTCCATAACATGCACGTTGTTGTTGAGCAGGAGGCGGAGGAGGAGGTGGTTGGATTGGATTTCCAAATATGTCTGTGGTGGGAGGCGGCTTAACAGGAACTTGTATTGGATTGCCAAAACAATCTGTACTTGTGACAAACGCCGTTTGAATTGGAGCATGTGAACCAGTTCTTGCAGACGAAGAGCTGGAAGTTCCATAATACACTTCTGGATTCTGTGGCAATGGAACTCTCTTCGCCTTCAAGGTTTCCTCCTGATCCTTGTTTTCCAAAAGCTGCACGAAGTCGTTAAAAGTTGTAGTTCTCAACGCTCCGTTATACTTAAGAATTTCCAAGAAACTACTCCATTGAGGAGGTAAGGCATCAGCAAACTTCTTCACCACCTCTGCTTGAGTTGTTGTAACTCCAAAATTGTTCAACTCAGTAAGCAGGTGATAGAAACGACTTGTCATGTCTCCCAGAGACTCCTTATCCATGCAAGCGAAGCTGTCAAATTCTTTCTTGAGTAGGTCATGACGCAGCTGACGTGTTGCTTCATTCCCTACTCCTCTTGTTTTCAACCCGTCCCACAACTTCTTAGTTGTCTTGAAGCTGACAAACTGGTGATAAATATCCTTGCTCAAAGCCTGGGTGAGAATGGCGTATGCTTTCTTTTCCAGATCATACGTTTTCTTTTTATCTTCGGGAAGATCAGCAAATGACGCAGTCTCTGAAGCAGCAACCTCTATGGCTTGATCGAAATCTGTGGTGAAACGTATCCACAGTTCCGTATTTTGACCAAGAACATATGTTTTAAACCTCTCAGCCCATCCTGGATATTCATTCAAACTCATCAGTTTTGGGGGTCGATTCAAACTTCCTGTTTCGCTTTCGCTTAATAAGATACTTTGTACACTCGGAGTTTGACCCGTTACTAATGCCCATTGATTTGATGGTAAAGCATTTGCTTGTGAAGATGTAGATACTGGAGATTCGGCCCATGATGGTGATAGACTTGTACACGTGTATTTTCCACTATCAGGAGCCGGTGTACCCCACCATGAAGGAGTAACTCCTGAACTTGTATATTTACCACTATCTGGAGCAGGATTCCACCAACTCGGATTCATCTTTGACAAGAAAAATAAATTCTAAGTGAATAATCCGAGAGATCACACAACCGAAGGTTCCTGGTCGAAAGATCTGCAATCACAGAAAGTTGTTAACAATAAACAGATCACAATCGAAAGATATAATCTTGTTCGAAGGATCAGCAGTACTCGAAGGATTACTGTTGACTCTCGAACAATGATCTCGAAAGATTCAAGAACTCGAAGGATTCCCTTTTGAAAGATCCTTATCTTTCGAGTCAAATCCCTATCTTTCGGACACTTATCTTTCGAATAGCTAACTTCCGAAGGATCACACTTGTTCGAATGATCAACAGTGTTCGAAGGATCACTGTTGACTTTCGAGCACTGGCTTCGAAAGACTCAAAATCTCGAAAGATTCACACTTGAAAGATCCTTATCTTTCGAGATAAAACAACTATCTTTCGAAAAGATTCCCTGATCGAAAGATATGTTTCGAACTTCAAAGGACTACTCGAAAGATGTTTATCTATCGAGCTGTCACTGATCGAAGGATTGTCTTTCGATGTCGAAGGATATCTTTCGATGTCGAAGGATATCTTTCGAATGTGCACTGACACACTGACACAGATGTGACGGGTTGGTGAAAAGGTGATGGGTAGGTAAGTCAACTTTCGGCAGAATGGTATGGCAGGCTGACAACTTTCCCACCAACCAAGATTTTCAAAGGTAATTTACCCAAAAAGGAAAACTTAACCCAGAAACCGGTGACCGGAACCTTAACCGGAATATTTGCCGGAATTCACCAAATCACTCAAAAACAAGTTTTCAAGTTACCCAACCCACTTTAAAACACTCCCGGTTAGTTTAGACACGTTTTTACTCAAAGAATGTGCAGGAAAACAAGTAAAAACAGGTGCAAAACCAAGTGTTTCAACACACCAAAACTTGTAAACAACCCGGTTTTAAACAAGGTAAAGAGCGAGGCTCTGATACCACTTGTAGGTCCCTGTTTCGCGGAGGATTACGAACCTAAACCTTGTTATACAAACCTACTAGCGAGTGCGGAATCCAAGCTAGCAAGCAAACCGAGTTAGTAGCAAGTAGAGAAACAAACACACAAAGATTCACCGATTAACACTAGTCGTATTAATGCAATGAGGGTTTCGGTTACAAGCTCAATGTTTACAGAAGTGTTCTATAAACTCTCTAAGTGTGTGAGTGAGTTCTGGGCAGAATGCTCTCTAAGCTTCTATCTCTCGGGTGTGTGGGAATGGCAGAACTCTAGAACTCTCAACACATGCATGGGTATATATACCCAGCTCAGCAGGTCTGCTCGAAGGATTCGACAGATGGTCCGAAGGATCATCTGTCGACCACATGTTACACGAAAGATCAGCATGGACCTCGAAGGATCATCCTTCGAGGTCTAATGGTCGAACCATGGTCGAACCATATCTTTCGATCACCTCGAAGGATCAGGTGTATCCTTCGAGGCTATCCTTCGATCAGAACATCTTTCAACTGTTGTCCAAGTCACACCGGAGGATGGTTGACTTGGTCAACTTACAATACAAATCAGGACATCGTTTATATCAGACCGAATACAGACAAAGTACAGACACAAGTGCACCAACAGATGTCAGATGCCATATTACAAAAAAGTGTCACATCAGATGCCACATAAAAAAAAAGCCACGTCATATGGCACATCTGATGCCACGTTAGCAAAAGGTGCCATGCCAAATGACATGTCATCAAAAGAATGTCATGTCAAATGGAACGTCAACATAAATGTCATGTCAGATGCCATATCAGAAAAAACTAACTGGGTAGAGATCAGTTATTTTGTGAGTGACAGAGAAAAATAAGTTGAAAGTTGTGAGTGTTCTGTTACAAATCGAAAGTTGGGAATACTATCGGAACCGGTGAAAGTTGAGGTTATTTAAATCCAATATCCCTTGAAGTTAAAAGTTACAACAAAAATACAAATGTTGTTGATACACTTTATGTGGACGCGACTCGATTCAGTTAGGTTCGGTTTGGCTCGTTTAGGTTCTGCTCAAGATCTACGTCGCGACATCCCTTCGCTGTGCGCCCCAAAGATCAACACACGAAGCACGAAGAGCCGCGAACCTTCCCGAAGCGCCACATCACCATGACATCACCATGATGATGTCATGTGATAACCTATTATTCCATGCAAGAATGAAGACAACGTGAATTAAAGATTTCCTCCTGTTAATTGTTGTTGTTTAAGTGTATGACGAAGAACTGCATGTCTGTATTGACAAAGAACCGGGTTTCACTTGAATGACGAAGAACTACATAAGAGTAAACCCACGAAGAACCTCATGGAAAATGACGAAGAACCATTTGATTAAAGATCTTCTTCGTCAAAACAGGTGACGACGAAGAACATCTTTCGTCATGTATAGTCCTTCATGGGTTTAGGTCAGTTCTTCGTCGATCTGCAGAGACACTTGGCTACAAAAACAGAAGTGTTTCACAGAAACAAACAAGCGAGCTTGAATGAGCTTAGAGAGAGTAGTGAGAGAAAGTTCCGACGTGCTTTGTATTTTATCAAATCTTGTACCAAAACTTTGTCTAAATCAATATACATCTTGTTAAACGTTGAATCCTTTTATTGTGTTTACTCTCTTGCTCGGTTTGTGTCTTAACGGGGATTCCGTCAGGTTCACCAAAGATCCATCTTCAGATAAGAACTTCTCCATGTCATTCGATGCAGCAGCAGCTTTCTTGATTTTTGACATTTCATCTCCTTGGCATCATTGGACAAACTATCAGCTTCAGAATCCATTCCCTCCTTCACGTCCGATTCTGAACTGTAATCACTCACACCTGACCCATCTTCAACAGTACTGCCACTATATCCTGAACTGTCATCATTTCCTGAAGATTCACCATCATTGACATTCCTGACAATTTCAGCATAAAACGCAGTTCCTCGATCTCCACCTCCACATTGTACTAACCAGTCACACCCTTCATCAGTTTGATTTGAGTTGGACGTGGATGTATTTGTTGGATTTCTGAAAGGATTGTGGTTGCCTTTTTGAGGTTGGGCTTGAGGTGTAACAAATAGAGGTTGAAGTTGAGTAGCAACCTGTGGTTTAGGAAACCAGACACTTGGATCGAATTTAGGTTTTGGTGTAGCAACTTGTGGTTTAGGAAACCAAGCACTTGGATCGAATTGAGGTTGTGAATGGACTTGAGATTGTGCAACAAGTTATGGTGGTGGGAGATAGGCATTTGGATCGAAAACCTGAGGAGCTGACTGGGGAAAGCGGCTTGTATTGGACACTGGAAACATCTTTGCAAACTGTTAAGTATGTTTTTGAAAGCTTCTGTTTAAATGTGACAAGTATGGGTGACGAAGAACTATCCACGAAGAGTGAGATTCTTCGTCAAAGATGAGGCGACAAAGAACAGAGTTCTTCGTTAAAAATTAATCGACGAAGGTTGGTTGTTCGTCAAACACAAATTGACGAAGAGTGTAGTCTAAAACCTTTTGACGAAGAATAGATTGTTCATCACTATGATTCTTTGTTGACAAAGTGACACAACAGCCTGTTAGATATTTTGAAAATCGACAAATTTGTCAACAATCACCTTGCCTTATCCACTATAGTCAACAACTATCCATCATGATATTAGGACACAAAATTCTAACTTAATATATTTAAATATTAAAACACTTCACATATATATCAAATAAGATCAAACTCAGATCTTATATGAAGAACAATATGAATATATCAAGAACACTTTGAATATCAGATGAACAACTTGATGATTCCGGCCAAAATTTTCACCAGAGAAATTTTCCGAAACACAATTTTTAACGTCGAAACTCAAAACAACTTGTATCGGATAATCTCCAACCTTTTTAAACAAGTTTTAAGCAAAACAACGCCAAACAACATAGATTTTCGAGCTTTAAAGCAGAATTTTTTAGAAACACAATTGGGTTTTGGATTTTTTAACCAAGAAAAACTTAAAAACCCACTCGAAAATCACACCGGAAACTTGGTTTTCAAAGAAATCGAGCCTTACGCTACTTGTAAGTCCCGATACGGATCGTCGGACTACGATGATTTCTTGTTTCGGGTGCCAAAACGAGTGCGGAATCCCGTTAAGACACAAACCGAGCGAGAGAGTAAACACAATAACAGGATTCAACGTTTAACAAGATGTATATTGATTTAGACAAACTTTCGGTACAAGATTTGATAAAATACAAAGAACACCGGAACTTTCTCTCACTACTCTCTCTCTAAGCTCATTCAAGCTCGCTCGTTTGTTTCTGTGAAACACTTCTGTTTTTATAGCCAAGTGTCTCTACAGATCGACGAAGAACTGACCTGAACCCACGAAGGACTACACATGACCAAAGATGTTCTTCGTCGTCACCTATTTTGACGAAGAAGGTCTTTAATCAAATGGTTTTTCGTCATTTGCCATGAGGTTCTTCGTGGGTTTAATCTTATGTAGTTCTTCGTCATTCAAGTTAAACCCGGTTCTTTGTCAATACAGACATGCAGTTCTTCGTCATACACTTAAACAACAACAATTAACAGGAGGAAATCTTTAATTCACGTTGTCTTCATTCTTGCATGGAATAATAGGTTATCACATGACAACATCATGGTGATGTCATGGTGATGTGGCGCTTCGGAAGGTTCGCAGCTCTTCGTGCTTCGTGTGTCGATCTTTGGGGCGCACAACGAAGGGATGTCGCGACGTAGATCTTGAGCAGAACCTAAACTAGCCAAACCGAACCGAATCGAATCGAGTCGCGTCCACATAAAGTGTATCAACAAATGTGTATAAAACAATTACATTTTAATTAAAAGATCTTATACTTTTAAGTTATAATTGTGGCATAAATTACAGAATCAAATTAATCTATGACATAAAACACTTTCTGAAAAAAAAAATATATATAGATGAGTTAAATGGGTTAACCCGTCCCGGTTGACACAAACCCAATCCATATAACGAAACTTAAACGTGTGAATTTCGTGTTAAGTTAGGGTTGTATTTAATTTCCTTACCATGTCAGAAATAACACCTCTACTAAAACTACTTTTTGCATACTTATTCAAATCTAGATTTCTAGGTTTGCAACATCAGAATTATTAAAAAAAATGGATTGATTATTAAGCTCATAAGATGATTTTTATAGTCAAGAAAACTTTTGACAAACACTTTAGAACTCCTACAAGATTCGTGGATATGATATATTCTAGACAACAACTAGAGCATTCACGTTGAAATCCTCATCCCCTATATATTAGTTAAAAATCATTTTGGTTTTATATTACTTGTTTATTTATTTTTATTTATTTTCTTTTTTTTTTTTCACTCACAAAAAATATAGTAAATAGATATGACGAATGAATAGTGGGTCTCTGTATTTTGAAAGTCACTATATACCAATTTAGAGATTCGGATCAAGTGCAAAATTGATAAAAACCGTAACTTTTTCCTTAAATTTAAGGAATATCGATGATATAGAGATTCCAATTTGAATGCTCTATTAGACTAATCCTAGTAGGTTAATAGCATTAATTGATAAAGTAGTTTCCTGAGGCTTGAAATGTAAAACTAATAGAGAGAGAAAGTATGCATACCCTGAAAGAACCATCCCGGTCAAATTAGCAACCTCTATTAGGGCTTCTTTCCACCGTCTCGCATCATAAGCATTAAAGGTCCGTTTTGACCCTTCTTTTGCTTCTATGCCTAAACACTGCCACTGATTCCTGACTTGTGAGGGTTCAACATGATAAAAAACAGGTAATACGATATGATTACACCTCCTTCTTTGTTCCAGGATCAAGCAAAGCTCATTAAGGCACCATCTAGATTTCGCATAGTTCTCGGACAATACCACTATTGAAGCCCTAGAATTGATAATTCCCTTCTCAATTTCCGATTTGAGTACTTCACCTCTTGGGATTGCATTATCGTCTTTGAAAGTACGAACTCCTCCTCGCAATAATGCTTCATAAAGATGAGAACTAAAAGAAAAACGAGTATCTTCACCTCTAAAACTTAGAAAGACGTCATATCTCATAGTATGGTTTGGGCGTAATAAAGTAGGTGTCATAGGTGATGAAATAGGAGTCAAAGGTGTTGAAATTGGCACCACACGTGATGAAGGAGGCGTCACATGTGATGAAGTAGGTGTCACAGATGATGAAATAGGCACCACACGTGATGAAGTTGGTGTTGCACGTAATGTAGTAGGACATGTTGAAGTAGGCACCGCATGTGATGAATGAGGTGCCACGCGTGATGAAGTAGACGTTACACGTGATTTAGTAGGTGCCACACGTGATAAAGCCTGCGCCACACGTGATAAACTAGGTATCATAGGTGATGAAGTAGATGTAATGGGTGTTGAAGTTGCCGCCACACGTGATGAAGGAGGCGTTACACGTGATGAAGTAGGAAATGATGAAGTAGGCATCACAGGTGATGAAATAGGCACCACAGGTGATGAATGAGGCACCACAGGTGATGAAGTACGTGTTGCATGTGATGAAGTAAGCGTCGCAGCAGGTGATGCAGTAGGTATCACACGTGGTGAAGTTTGTATTGTGCGTAATGTAGTAGGACGTGATAAAGTAGGCATCACACATGATGAATGAGGCGCCACACATGATGAAGTAGGCGTCGCACATGATGAAGTAGGCGTCGCACATGATGAAGTAGGCATAGCATATGATGTAGTAGGCGCCACACCCGATAAAGTGGGTGTCATATGTGATGAAGTAGGCTTCATGGGTGTTGAAGTTGGCACCACAAGTGATGATATAGGCACCACACGTGATGAAGTACGTTTTGCATGTGATGAAGTAGGCGTCGCAGCAAGTGATGGAGTAGGTATCACACATGATGAAGTTGGTGTTGCACGTAATTTAGTATGACGTGGTGAAGTACGCACCACACGTGATGGATGAGGCGCCATGCGTGATGAAGTAGGCATCACACATGATGTAGTAGGTGCCACATGTGATGATTTAGGCACCACAGGTGATGAAGCTGGCACCACACATGATGAAGTGGGCATTGTAGGTGTTGAAGTTGGCACCACGCATGATGAAGGAGGCGTCACACATGATGAAGTAGGACGTGATGAAGTTGGCATCACATGTGATGAAAAAGGCACTACACGTGATGAGTGAGGAGCCACATGTGATGAAGTAGGTTTCGTATGTGATGAAGTAGGCGTCACAACAGGTGATGGAGTAGGTATCGCACGTGATGAAATTGGTGTTGCACGTAATGTAGTAGGACGTGATGAAGTAGGCACTACACATGATGAATGAGGTGCCACACGTGACAAAGTAGGTGTCAAACTTGATGAAGTAGGCGTCGCACGTGATGTAGTAGGCACCACACATGATAAGGTTGGTATCCCACATGATGTTGTAGCTGTCATACGTGATGAGGTAGGTGCCACCCATGATGAAGTAGGCGTTCTACGCGATAGTTTCAAATCAAGATTACACCTCACAGTTTCAACCACCTTTACGATAAACTCAGCTTCAGAACTGAAACAAAATGAGTAAAATTAGCACAATATGAAAATTTAACTTCTAAACTCCAAAGAAACACACTCTTTTGTGTCAAGATAATATATATATATACACACACGCACACGCACACATACAAGTGCATTTGAGACGCGGGCAATTAGAAAAACGCCTTAAAGACGACCCTTCATGCATGAAGGGCAAAAAATGTCAATTATAAGATCTATAGGAAGTTGAGAACCGGGCATGGGCAAATTTGTGGGTTTGAAACATTTCTAATTGGGTAGGGCGGTTTGGGCGGTCTAGCTAGAGACATGTTTGGTGTTCGCACCAAGTTCAGGAAAATTGTTTAGTCTTTTTTGTAAGTTATAAGATTCGAAATAAGACCTTATGAGGTCATTCGATTTTTTAGTTACATTCAACTAGTCCAGCAAATGAACCAATAAGTCGGCTGGTTCCATGATTATCGCTTCCACCCCTTACACCCTAAGGATGTTCATCAACTGAATTCGAATTTGAACCTATTTGAATTTGAAATTATAAAAAACCGAATCAAATCCAATTCGAAATCAGATTGATTCGAGTAAAGTAGTAGTATGAGTAAAATTATTATAAGTTATATTTAAATGTAAATAAGCAAAAAAAATTATATGGTTTACTTCGATTTCACCTTTAGTCCCTACATTTTTAAAATTAAAAATATAACCCCCAACTTTGGCAAATTCATTCTCGGATAGTCCCTATCGGGAATGGGGGTTAGTTTCCTCATTTAAGTGTGTGTGAAATTGCCTAAATGCACTTAATATAAAACAAAATAAATTAAGATGGGGCTCACGTTTTTATATAAAATAATGATATTGCTGGTCAAAGTCAACATAGGTACCTTATAAAACCCTAAGAGGTCGCCCACAAACCACCATCACCACCATCATCACCACCACTGCAACAAACCACCATTATCACCACCTACAAACTTGCCGCCACCCACAGACCACCATCATCAATAAACCATTGCCACCCACAAACCACACTCACCCACAAACCTGTCGCCACCCACAAACCACCACATCACCACCCACAAATGAGTATACGGTATACCTAAAGTGCTACGCCGGTTGAAGAAGTGGAAGTGAAGATATGTTTAGCTTTATACGGAACCAGAAACGGATATTGGGGATGAATACAAGTCATGAATGTCATTGTAATCGATGCAGCACCTTCCGCCGCACTCCTTCTTTTGAATCCCAAAAATTCTTGTATGTTCGAATTGTCTTTTTGCAGGCAGGTTCATGTGTGTGTGTGTGCTGTTCTTGGCAACAGAATTAATGTGTGCCACAGATCCACACCACTCCTGACTTTATGGGCCAGAGGAGGATGGAGGCGGTGATTGGAGGAGGTGGAGGCGGTGGTTGAGGGGTGGAGGCGGTGGTTGAGGGGTGAACGTGGAGTTATGGAGAAGATGATGGTGAACTATTTTAGGTTTTTAATCAAAAAAATGTGCCCCACCTTAATTAATTTGTATTAACTCTTTTTGTTTTGTTTGTTATTTTTTTAACAATAAGGGTATTTTTGTAATTTCACATCCAACTGAGAAAACTAACCCCATCCATGCCAGGTACCATCCGAGAACAAATTTACCAAAGTTGAGGACTATAGCTGTAATTTTGAAAATGTAGAGACTAAAGGTGAAATCGAAGCAAACCACATAGACTATCTGGGCACCTTTCTCTTAATAAAAAATAAAAATTATATAATTCTAATCATCTTCATATATTCCAGAATAATTCCTTAAGGGTATGTTTGGTACGAGGTAATGGAATGAACGAATGAATGGAATAGACGAAGGAAAGGAATGAACAAGAGAATGAAATGGATCATTACCATTCCATTGTCCTGTTTGGTTACCCATATAAAAATAGAATGAATCATTACTTTGCAATGTTTGGTAGACGGGAAAAGACGTAAGAATGTGTAGGTCCCTTTTCGTGGAGGATTACGAACCTAAACCTTGTTATACAAACCTACTAGCGAGTGCGGAATCCAAGCTAGCAAGCAAACCGAGTTAGTAGCAAGTAGAGAAACAAACACACAAGTTCACCGATTAACACAACTTGTATTAATGCAATGAGGGTTCGGTTACAAGCTCAATGTTTACAGAAATGTTCTATAAACTCTCTAAGTGTGTGTGTGTGAGTCCTGGACAGAATGCTCTCAAAGCTCTCTATCTCTCGGATGTGCAAATGGCAGAACTAACTCACACATACATTGCATGGGTATATATATACCCAGCCCATGATGCCAGATCGAAGGATCCGAAGGATGGTCCGAAGGATCATCTTTCGGATACAATGCTTTCGAAGGATTAGCAAGGACCTCGAAGGATAGCCTTTCGAGGTCTATCATTCGAAGCATATCTTTCGATGAGATCGAAGGATCCAAATTATCCTTCGATCTCTACATCATCCTTCGATCAGAACATCTTTCAATATACAAACTGTTGTCCAAGTCAAACCGGAGGATGGTTGACTTGGTCAACTTACAACACAAATCAGGACATTGTTACATACAGACCGAATACAGACAAAGTACAGACACAAGTGCACCAACAAACTCCCCCTTGGCTGTAGCTTTGTCTTTATCTTCTATGGTTGTAAACTCATCTTGAACTTCGACGGTCTTTGGTCTTCGAGTTATCAAAACTCTGATGTCCTTTCAAGTCTTCAATGTCGGAGGATCTTCAAAGTCTTCACGTCTTGAAAGCAGAGAGTGTATCAACAAACTACCCGTATCATGTAGGAAGTGTGTTGACAAACTCCCCCTTAACATAAGCTCCCCCTTGAGTTATGCTCGTGAAAAGACTTTATCTTTATGAAGTGAGATCCTTGTGGTGTTGATAATGGCCAACGGCAACTCGATCATTTTCATCACTTGAGCGCCTTCTCGTCGTGTCTTCATTCCAGAGCTTGTCATCGACTATGTTCTCCCAGCCTTTAGAATCTGCACATGCAAGAAATCTAAACGCATAATGAGAACAACTGCTTGGAATATAGTATAAACAAATGACACACGAATGACCATGTCACAATCAAACACCGTCCGACAGTTTGAAAGTTTAATAAATTTATCAATTTCAGATTTTAACTTTCAAAACATGCAAATTTTGACCGTTTATGAAGATTTAGTCAGTTCGGTTTTCAGTCAGGTTTCAGGTAACGAAGACTTGAGCTCCAACATCGTACGATCGAAAATAAAACAGAAATAAAATCTTTTTGGCTTTTATAAAGTTTATATTAAAACACACCTAAAATCTTTTTGGTATTTTTGAAATTAAAAGACAACAAGTTAAAATCCTTTGAGTGTTATCAAACGACATCACCGCTAATGTCGTGCTGATATGCACCAAACGACGAAACTGTTTAAAAGAAATAATAAAGGTTAAGCAGTAAATAAATATATACAGACGTTCTTTTTGCGAGTTTCGAGGGTAAGAGAATCATATCAGTGTACGGTCATGCCAAAACACTCTTGTTGTTCAGTTAGTTAACAATAAGATAAGCATCCTATAACAATTATCGGTATTGTTGTCCACTTAAGCTCAACTTATCAGATGTAATCATGTTTAGAGGATACGTTAAGGTATGATTTATACTTACCGACCGGTGTTCATCCACATCACGACACATTCCCGTATCAAGGTATGCACGAGAGTTCATCTTACCGGTGAGTATACCGATTATCATCTGTTTGACCGTATAAATTGTGAGATACTCACTTATTTTGATTTGAAAACCAAGTCCTATGTGATATAATCACTTATTGATGAGGAACTTGATTTTCGTATGCAGAGGGCACAGGTGCAAGTCCGTGAACAGGTCAGTACTTCCGTACAGCAGAGAGACGAACTTGACACCCGGATAGATGTGATATTTTTATCACTTATTTGATATGGACATGTGATTGTTTATCACTTATTGAGGTCGAATGCAGTATGCAATATGTACACGTATGTATAGTATCATGGAAGATCTAGACTTGCGTCCCCGTTATTTTTCGGTAAAAGATACAACCATGATACCCAGATGATAAGCAGCATAAAGACCGAATATCTCAGAACCTCGGCAATCTATCAAACGAAATTTCGGTACTAAGACCATATGCCAATGAATGGTTCCCACCTGGTCTTCAGTCGATTAAGATTTATATCACCCTGCACACTTTAAAAAGATTGTGAGCCTACCGATACATCTTATATAGAGCTGCTTATCGTTTTGCATTTAATGGTTTAAAGAGGTTTGGATAGACCACTGATGTACTATCATTTTCTCTTTTGCTCGCCAGGAAACTCATTTTTGTTTTTCTATTGTTTGTGTTTTTGAAATTTTTCGATGTTTTTGGATTTTCAGATTTTTGGATTTACTCCCCCTAAAATCAACAAACTAGGATAAATTTAAAAACACACAAAGATATTTACAAAAAATGATTTTCCGATGTTGGTTTACTCTTGCTTGACCTTAATGCCGTTTACCAATAATAAGAAGTCAAATCTAGATTTGTCAAAAGCTTTGGTAAATAAGTCGGCACGTTGGTCATCGGTGTGGACCTTAACAACATCGATTAGCCTTTTCTCAAAGCAATCACGTATGAAGTGATATTTGATTTCGATGTGTTTGGTCTTTGAATGCTGCACAGGATTTTTAGTGATATCTAAAGCAGCAGAATTATCAACGTAAATAGGAGTAGTTAGGAATTCAAAACCGTAGTCCCGCATCTGTTGTTGAATCCAAAGAACTTGGGAGCAACAACTTGAGGCAGCAATGTATTCAGCTTCGCATGTTGATGTAGCTACACACGTCTGCTTCTTGCACTGCCATGTGACTAGGCGATTTCCTAAGAACTGACATCCAGCCGTTGTGGATTTGCCGTCGATTTTGCATCCGCCAAAATCAGAATCACTGAAAGCTACCAATTCAAAGTTATTATCCCTAGGGTACCACAGACCGGTGTCAGGGTACGCCTTCAAATAACGAAAAATCCTTTTAACAGCAGCAAGATGCGAGGCCTTCGGGTTAACTTGATATCTAGCAAGCAGGCACGTAGGGTACATTATGTCTGGCCTTGATGCTGTGAGGTACATGAGAGATCCGATCATGGCGCGATAGATAGAAGGGCTAACAGCTTCTCCCTTCAAGTCTGGAGTAATTCCGTGATTAGTTGGCAATGGGGTACCAATGGGCGTTGCATCAGACATCTGGAACCGGCTCAAGATGTCACCAACATATTTAGTCTGATGGATGAATATCCCAGACTCCGTTTGTTGTACTTGTAGGCCCAAGAAGAAGGTCATTTCCCCCATAGCACTCATCTCGAATTTATCCTGCATAATGCGCTCGAATTCCCTACACAAGACATCATTAGTAGAACCAAAAATAATGTCATCAACATATACCTGTACCAAAAGAAGATCTCCATCTTGTTCTTTGATGAAGAGAGTACAATCGATAAGACCTCTTCGAAAACCGTTCTCCAGCAGATATGTAGATAAGGTTGCATACCAAGCTCGTGGCGCTTGATGAAGACCATAGAGAGCTTTGTTGAGCAACCAAACCCGATCGGGATGGACAGGATCTTCAAAACCTGGAGGCTGTTCGACATATACCTCTTCTTCAACCACACCATGTAGAAATGCACTTTTGACGTCCATCTGGTAAACTTTGAATCCTTTGAAGGACGCATAGGCTAGAAAGATTCGAATTGCTTCGAGACGTGCCACTGGTGCATAGACTTCGTTGTAGTCGATCCCTTCAATCTGACGAAAACCCTGAACGACTAAACGTGCTTTGTTTCGGATAACAACTCCGCGGTCATCCTTTTTGCATTTGAAAACCCAACGGGTACCAATCTTCTTGTATCCAGCAGGTTTCTCTACGAGTTTCCAGACACCCAGCTTCTGGAATTGTTGCAGTTCTTCCTGCATTGCTTCAACCCAAGCGTTATCTTTCAAGGCTTCTTTCCATGTTCTTGGTTCTTCCTGTGAGACATAACACGCGAAGGACCAATCGTTTTGTTGCCCGGATTCTCGAATAGCTGCATACAAGCCTGCATTGTTGTTGTTTCGCAACATGTTTCTTGTTTGTACACCACTTTGCACATTTCCAATGATGTTTTGTTGAGGATGGGTATTATGAATCCTTGTTTCTGGATTATCTGGAACTGGAACATTTATACCCAGATTGTTGAGGTTAAGATCAACAACCAATTCAAGGCCCGGAATTGACGAAGAGGATGATGCAGTAGTCTCAGCTGTTCTATGTGTATCCACTGGAGGAGTACCCTCTGAAGTACCATGAACTGCTGTTGTAGGAGCTTCTTGATCTGCATCTAGAAATTCATCATCCTCTGAAGATTCGTTCAATTCATTTGCATCATGAAAATCCTCATTGTTGAGAGTATTGTTGTTCACCGAAGAAGATGGTTCTTGATTAACAAGAATTGGACGAACCACCGGTGAAACTGTTGCATTGTCACTCTCGAAAAACATCCTAGCCGCAGCATTTTCTTCAACGGCTTCAACATTGATCGAATTGAAAAAGTCATCGTACTCAAACATCCAAGGTTGACCCGGATTTTTGACTGGCAAGGTGTGCCTTTGTACTCTGACCTCAGACCATTCCTCGACCCTTTTAGTCTCTAGATTCCAGACTCGTAAGTTAGGGGTGGCATACCCAAGAAAGTATCCATCAATTGCTCTTGCCCCAAACTTTCCATTAGGATCGATGATTGTGCATGGAGCTCCAAACGGTTCTAGATAAGACAAATCTGGTTTCCGTTTTTGAAGAAGCTCAAAGCAGGTCTTGTTGTGTCTTTTGACTGTAAGGACTCTGTTCAATGTGTAACATGCAGAGGCCACAGCTTCAGTCCAGAATGGAATGGGTAGCTGTGACTCTACCAACATTGTCCTAGCAGTCTCGATCAATGTGCGTTTCTTACGTTCAGCGACACCATTCTGTTGAGGAGTATAAGCTGCACTAAACTCATGAAGAATACCCTTTGAAGTGCAGAACTCCGCCATGGAATGATTCTTAAATTCAGTACCATTGTCGCTACGTATCCGCCTAACCTTCAACTTATACAAATTCTCAATCTGAATGATTAAGTTTTTGATAATACCAAAGGTTTCACTCTTGTGTGCCATGAACGCAACCCAAGAAAATCTTGAATAATCATCAGTAACCACGAGGCAGTATTGATCACCCCGAATACTCTTGTGCTTGACAGGACCGAACAAATCCATGTGCAAACGTTCAAGAGGAACTGCCACTGTGTTGATCTTCTTTGTAGGGTGCCTTTTCTTTGTTTGCTTTCCTTTCTGGCATGAAACACAGACGTCTTGAAGATGGAAATTTTTGAGGGGAACACCATTCACCAATTCATTTGAAACCAAATGATTCATTTTGCGTAAGTGAATGTGACCCATTCGTCTGTGCCAAGAGATAGTGTCTTTTTCTGTGGCTTTTGAAACGAAACAAGTTGCTTGTGCAGACGTAGTAATAGCTTGGCTCATGTCAAGGACGTACAAATCATTTATCCTTGGAGCCGACAAGAGAATCCATTCTTTTGGAATTTTGAAGCCGGGTTTCAGCACATAACATCCATTAGCATCAAAGTGTACTGAGAACTGCTTGTCACAGATTTGAGAAACACTAAGAAGATTGTGATCAAGTTGTTGCACAAAGTTGATCTTGTCAAAGCTGACAATCCCGTTAGATATCATTCCTTCACCCGTTATATATCCACCTTTATCTCCAGCAAAAGCAACATAACCTCCTCTAATAGATTTAACGTCGTAGAGAAGCTTCATGTCGCCTGTCATGTGCCTGGATGCCCCACTATCAACAATCCAGTGACTACTGATAGTTCCTCCTGAAGCACCCTGCACATGAACTCAAATGAATTAGTTGGAGATGGGGACCCAAGCCATTGTGGTCTTGGGTCTTCCATTTTCATCAATGACAATAACTTCTTGTCTTTGATGGTTGGTGAATTGTGATGGTCCCCCTGATTCAACAACCGTTTTTGGTTTCCAAGTCTGTTTGGTTTCACCAGTGTTTTTCTTTAAAAGTTTAACTTCTTGATGATTTGAAGTTTTAGAATTGTCTGGTTTTACAACAACAGATTGTTTTTGAACCGCATCGGTTTTAATCGCTTTTTCTATCTTTTTGACCTGTTGGCGTTTCTGTTTCTTTTCCCTTTCTTTTACAAGGCGGGGATCTTGTTTTGTGGAAACAGTTGGCTTACGGTCAGTTTTGCCACGGGGATCATCAACCTTTCCTTTTTGTTTATGAAGATATGGACAATTTCGAATAATATGTCCAATGGTTCCACACTCAAAACATGATCTTCGTTCTACAAACCCCGAAGTATCATGTGATCGCTTAGCCGATGATGTTGAACTTTGTGAACCCGAGGTACTAGGTTTTGAACTGCTTGGTTCATTTCTTTTCTCGACAATAGCTTTCTTGACAAAATCTAAGTTAGATTGATTTTCAAACTTTTCAATTTTGTCTGTTCCCGTCGATTTCACAAAGTTAACATTTTTCTTCTTCTTTTGATTCGGCTTCTTGTTAGCTTGAGCCGGTGCTTTACCTTTGGGTTTGGTGTGATTCTGCTGTGTTGGCACTGTTGGTAATTTCTTGTTACCAAATTGTTTTCGAATTTCAGCCTTTGGAATAGGAGGACACTGTGTAACTGTAACTTTAGGTCCTGCCTTTCCCAAGAACTTACTCGTCGAATTCTCAAAGACTTTGCAGATTAAGGATTGATTAACATTCTTAATAGGAAAATCTTTGTCTGAGTAAATTTTATCATCACCAACTAGAGTGTACAGCAAATTCACACTCTCCGGCTTTTCTGCAGATGAGGACTCAGTTGCAACAGTCTTAGCGGGTTGAACAGGGGGATCACATAGAATGTGATTCTCAAGAGGTATGTCCTCATTTTTGGCTACCGCATCAGACTTTGCTGGGACAATATCGTCAGATTCATCATCAGACGAATCAGCATCCTCAATCACAACTGGAGGATCTTGATTCTGTTCAGCACTCACAAATGTATCTGCTGACACATCTGAATCTGAGGATACTTCCTTTTGGTATCCGAGTCCTGCAGCAAACTCCTTAACATCTAGAGGCACAGAAGGTTCAAAGAAAACTCTGTCCTCTTCATCAGGCATGGCGTCATAATTATGTCTCACTGGTGGTGGACACTTCTTGTAGCCTATGCATGTGACATCTCTCTTTTCCTTCTGAACGTCAATGATGTGATCTAACACATAGCTAGAACTCAAATAACTGTCTAGCTTGAGTTGGATCGCATCACTTTCGGTTTTCACACAAGCCATTTCTTTTTGCATTGTTTCAAGACGAGAAATATACAAATTAATATCAGTTTGTTTTCTTGAAACCATTTTAGTCAGTTCAGTTTTATCCTTCTTTAATGTTTCAATTACTGACTTAAATTCTTTTTCATGGTTTTCATAAAACATGTTGGCTTCTGTGCATTTAGAGAGGTCCACAGTCAATTTCTGATTGTGGATGAATGTCACATCATATTTCTCTTGCAAAGCCTCATGCTTGCTTTGCAAGTCACACCAATCAGCACTCAAGGAACTATGTTTGTCTTGCAAGTCAAACAAACTAGCTTGTAAAGCATCATGTTTGGCTTGCAACTCAGACATGTTTCCTTCCAAATCAGCACACCTAGCATGCAATCTATCACATTCATCACAGTTAATAGCAGTGGGTTCATCGACACATACCTGACTTGATGAACCGTCGACATTAGCCATAAAGGCTGAATGGAGAGAAGACGAAGAGTAAGCAGCCTGATCCACCAGAATAGATCTTCTTTGAGTTTCTGCTACAGCTTCCCCCAAGAGTTCATCAATGTCAATATCATCCGAAACATTAGATGTCTCACCCACATGATCATCACCAGAGTTGGATGATTCTTCATCAACACTCCTGCTGTATCCAGAGGAGTCTTCATCTTCAGACGATTCATCACCACTGGCAGAAGATTCTCCACCACTGGTGTGAACTAGCTCCTTCACAATCTGAGCAAAACATGCTGTTCCATCAGGAGCATCACCACCCAACTGGATTGACCAGTCACAACCTTCATCCACCTGAACCGCAAGTGCTCGGTTGGTTTGGTTGTTGACAGGCACCAATGTACGATCATTGTTTCTGTTCTGCTGGTTGCCTTGGTTTCTGAAGGGGTTTTGATTCCCGTGCTGGGCTGGCTTTGTGCACTCCCTTTTGAAGTGACCCCGTTCACCACAGTTGAAGCACTTTACAGCTTGCTTATCGAACCCATACTTTGTGTCTCGCTTACTTTCCAAGCTGGTTCTGCCAGTACTTTCCATCCAATCCTTTGCTCTTCTCACTGCACTCGCAAAGGCCCACTTGATGTCCATCAAGTCCATCTCTTCCTTATCAATCTGCCTGTAATCTTCTTGTGTCAGATTAATGTTTCCAATCTGACCTTCTATCAACCCACAGTACGCGCTCACAACAGTGTTAAGCAGCTCCATGTGTTCCTTAGCTACTTCTACACTGATTTTAGAGAAGCTTGACGTGTCGAGCTGTACTGTACTTGACTTTGACTGTTGACCTGCAGCAGATGATGTTCCTCCATAACACGCGTATTGTGGTTGTTGAGCAGGAGGAGGAGGAGGTGGTTGTATTGGATTTCCATACAGATCTGTGGTTGGAGGCGGCTTTACAGGAACTTGCACTGGATTGCCATACATATCCGTGCTTGTGACAAACGTCGTTTGAAGTGGAGCATGTGAACCGCCTTTTGCAGATGAAGTAGTGGAGGTGCCATAATACATCTCTGGATTCTGTGGCACTGCAACTCTCTTTGCCTTCAACGTTTCTTCCTGATCCTTGTTCTCCAGAAGCTGCACGAAATCGTTGATATTTGTAGTTTTCAACGTTCCGTTGTACTTCAAGATTTCCAGGAAGTTATTCCATTGAGGAGGCAATGCATCGGCAAACTTCTTTACCACCTCTGTTGGAGTCGTTGTGACTTCAAAGTTGGTCAGCTCAGTAAGCAGGTGATAGAAACGGCTTGTCATATCTCCCAAGGACTCCTTATCCATACATGTGAAGCCATCGAATTCTTTCTTCAGTAGATCTCGTCGTAGTTGACGTGTGGCTTCATTACCTACTCCTCTTGTCTTCAATGCATCCCACAGCTTCTTCGTAGTCTTGAAACTGACGAACTGATGATAAATATCCTTGCTCAGTGCTTGAGTGAGAATAGCGTATGCTTTCTTTTCTAAGTCATACGTCTTCTTTTGATCATCAGGAAGATCGGCAAATGTAGCTGTCGAAGAAGCAGCAATCTCGATAGATTGATCGAATTCCGTAGTGAACCGCAACCACAACTCTGTATTTTGACCAAGAATGTATGTATGGAAACGATCAACCCATCCCGGATATTCATTAAGATGCATCAACTTTGGAGGCCTGTTCAAACTTCCGGTTTCACTTTCGCTTAGAAGAAGACTTTGAATACTCGGAGTTTGATTTGAAACAAACGCCCATTGACCAGCTGGAGTGGCATTTGTTTGTGAGGATGTAGATACTGGCGATTCGGCCCATGATGGAGATTGACTGGTATTCATGTATTTTCCACTGTCTGGAGCCGGACTTCCCCACCAACTCGGATTCATGATAGATAAGCAAAATAAATGCTAAGTAAGAATGATCCGAAAGATACACAGCCGAAGGATCCTTGTCGAAGGAACTGAAATCACAGAAACTTGTTAACAATAAACAGACCACAATCGAAAGATCAACTACTGTTCGAAGGATCAACAGTACTCGAAAGATTACTGTTGAGTCTTGAACAATAATTTCGAAAGATTCAAGAACTCGAAGGATTCCCTTTTGAAAGATCCTTATCTTTCGAGTCAAATCCCTATCTTTCGGACACTTATCTTTCGAATGGTTAACTTCCGAAGGATCACACTTGTTCGAATGATCAACAGTGTTCGAAGGATCACTGTTGACTTTCGAGCACTGGCTTCGAAAGACTCAAAATCTCGAAGGATTCACACTTGAAAGATCCTTATCTTTCGAGATAAACAACTATCTTTCGAAAAGATTCCCTGATCGAAAGATATGTTTCGAACTTCGAAGGACTACTCGAAAGATGTTTATCTATCGAGCTGTCACTGATCGAAGGATGGTCTTTCGATGTCGAAGGATATCTTTCGAAGTCGAAGGATATCTTTCGATTGTGCACTGACACACTGACACAGATATGACGGGTTGGTGAAAAGGTGATTGGTTGGTAAGTCAACTTTCGGCAAAAGGGTATGGCAGGCTGACAACAATCTTACCAACCAAGATTTGAAATAAACTATGCCAAAAATGGATAACCTTATCTTTAAAGTCCGGTCACCGGAAACACACCGGAAATTGGCCGGAAAACACAAAGTTTCTTAAAAACCAATTTCCAAGTTACCCAACCCAACTTTAAACACTCCCGGTTAGTTTAGACACGTTTTTACTCAAAGAAAATGCAAGAAAACAAGTAAAAACAGGTGCAAAACCAAGTGTTTCAACACACCAAAACTTGTAAAAACCCGGTTTTAAACAAGGTAAAGAGCCATGCTCTGATACCACTTGTAGGTCCCTTTTCGTGGAGGATTACGAACCTAAACCTTGTTATACAAACCTACTAGCGAGTGCGGAATCCAAGCTAGCAAGCAAACCGAGTTAGTAGCAAGTAGAGAAACAAACACACAAGTTCACCGATTAACACAACTTGTATTAATGCAATGAGGGTTCGGTTACAAGCTCAATGTTTACAGAAATGTTCTATAAACTCTCTAAGTGTGTGTGTGTGAGTCCTGGACAGAATGCTCTCAAAGCTCTCTATCTCTCGGATGTGCAAATGGCAGAACTAACTCACACATACATTGCATGGGTATATATATACCCAGCCCATGATGCCAGATCGAAGGATCCGAAGGATGGTCCGAAGGATCATCTTTCGGATACAATGCTTTCGAAGGATTAGCAAGGACCTCGAAGGATAGCCTTTCGAGGTCTATCATTCGAAGCATATCTTTCGATGAGATTGAAGGATCCAAATTATCCTTCGATCTCTACATCATCCTTCGATCAGAACATCTTTCAATATACAAACTGTTGTCCAAGTCAAACCGGAGGATGGTTGACTTGGTCAACTTACAACACAAATCAGGACATTGTTACATACAGACCGAATACAGACAAAGTACAGACACAAGTGCACCAACAGAATGGAATACAATTAATTGAATTGACAAAAATACCCTATACTGGTTGTATTAACATCATTATGGTCCGAATGTTTATAAAACCCTAATTTCATTCATGCTAAAACTTACATTATATTGAATAAAATACATACCCACTAACTAATAATTAGGGCCACTAACCCATTAACCCCACTATTACTTAATCTTGCTAAACACTTCAATGTAAAAAACACATGACTAATTAAAATACTTGACCCATAAAAAACACACTTTTACCAACCCGACCCGACTTGACCCGTCAAGATTAATCTAACATTCACCCCCTTAATCTTGACATTTTGACCCGTTTCTTTCTTGCTTGTTGATTGAACCACATAGGTTCCGATCTTGCTCTTGCCATACGAACCGTTAAGGTTCGATTCTTTCTTTCTTTTGGCTACCGATATTCTTCTTTCTTTCTAATCGACGCCCTTTCTTTCTTTCTTCATTCTGACTGGTGCTTGCTCTTTTTTTCTTATCACACCGGTCTCTTTCTTACTTTCTTGCGAGGCCTTCTTTCTTTCTTGCGAAGCGACGCCGGCCTCTTTCTTCTTTCTTGTGGCGCCTCTTCTTTCTTTCTTTCTTTCTTTCTTTCTTTCTTTCTTTCTTTCTTTCTTAAGGATTCAATGATTTGAATCCGACTTTCTTTCTTGCTGATCTTGCTAGTTAACTTGTTTTAAACATGCTTCTTGCTTGCTATCCATTGCCAAAAATAACCTTGCTACTCGTTCCAAACCGTGCTACTTTCTTTCTAGGTAGTTTGCCTTATTCATGCATTTTCTTGCTATGACCACTTATGGTGGTTTTCATGCTACACTTGTTAACTTTCTTTAGCATCCATATACCAACGCCACTTGATACTCTTTCATTACCGATTCAGCACCGAAAGCAGCCCACAACACCCTTCCTGGATTACTTATTTTGTCTTGCTTTCTTCTCTTTCTTTGACAATAAGTATGGCCTTTAGAGGTGCTAGGCTA
This sequence comes from Helianthus annuus, assembly GCF_002127325.2. Classification (NCBI taxonomy): domain Eukaryota; kingdom Viridiplantae; phylum Streptophyta; class Magnoliopsida; order Asterales; family Asteraceae; genus Helianthus; species Helianthus annuus. Next base: position 20,173,575 of record NC_035441.2, on the reverse strand, counting down.
CCTGGTTCCCCTTTTTTTTTCTTCCACCGTACAACCTTTTTTTTTTAACCCAATATTTAATCTATGACTGCATAGTTCAAATATGGATTCGAAAGTTTATCCACAGACTCCATTAACTTCAAATTTACCTCAAAAGTCAATCCTTGCACAAGTGCACAACCACCCGTATCCAATCCAATTCTGAATATTTAAATCATACTTCAAACAAAACCGAATGAACCTGGTATCTTCTTACTCTAATTCTTGCTATATTCCTTCAACTTACATCATCTTGCTTCAATATCTTGATGCTGATTATCGAGACTTGCTACTTCTCCTTTCTTTTTCTCCTCGTGACCAGCTCTATTTTCCTCATGCTTCTATCACCAATAATCTCCTTCTTGAGTACCTGCTGCGAATTCTTTCTCTCTTCTGCGCCTTCTTCAGCCCCGCAGCCAAGGGCCGCTCTCTTACTCGAAGACGACTCTCAAACCAGTCTTCTCTTTCTTGCTACGAATCAAGTATGAGCCTAGGGCTCTGATACCATGTGTTTATAAAACCCTAATTTCATTCATGCTAAAACTTACATTATATTGAATAAAATACATACCCACTAACTAATAATTAGGGCCACTAACCCATTAACCCCACTATTACTTAATCTTGCTAAACACTTCAATGTAAAAAACACATGACTAATTAAAATACTTGACCCATAAAAAACACACTTTTACCAACCCGACCCGACTTGACCCGTCAAGATTAATCTAACACCGAAGTACCGGATCAAATTCCAAATTCATCATCTTCTTTTCAATCAATCGAAGCTGTTAAACGAAACAATAATCACTTGTACAAAACAAAAAAAAACCTTGTTCTTAAATTATTGAAAAAGTTGATCATGTGTAGACAGTAGTCGTAAAAGAAGAAATGATAAAATGATGATGTATGTTCCCAGTAAATACTTGAATGGAAATTAAACACGAAAGAGAAATGAACAGTTCGATAAACTCCATTAACAACATACACTTCAGTTCTTACAAGATTAAAATGGACAAAAACCATAAAAACTTTATTGAATCGTACATCAATAATAAAACAAAGACGTTTCTCCAACTAGCAACTAACGCCGGTGGCCGGTTATCTTCATAAACAAATGGAGATGGAACGGTGAAATCCACCCGATGCTCGGAAAACTCAACCGACAGAAAAACTTGAAAGCCATCACGACCAACGACTGAAACTGATTTTGAATCCGGTCGATCGTATCCCACCAATCAACTGTCGGAAGTTCGCACCGACTAATTCGGTCGGAGAGTGTATGAGAGAACGAGATCTGTGATTAATGTTGGAGCATTGTGGTGGTCGCGGTGTCTGTCATCGCAGCGTGACAGGTTCAGCAATGGTGATGGTCGTACGGATGGTTATCAGGTGATGAGAGTAGCAGGGCCTTGAAATTTAAATCGTTTTGGTATAATTCAAAATTTTACAGTGACATGTGGTTATACGAAATCATCACTGATCGAAGAAGAGTGAAAATAGCTGAGGAGGGGAGGGTAAAACGGAGAAACAGAAAAGAGATATGGAATGGAATGAAAAAAAAACTGGGGTAAGGGGAGGAATCATTTGGAGGTGTTTAGAGAGATTTTCATTCCGTGTGGAATCATTGATTTCATTCCTGTGTGCAACCAAACATGCTTATTTTCATTACCCATGAATGAAGTATTCTATTCCCTCTTTCATTACCTCATACCAAACACTACCTAAGGGTTAATTGATAAAGTAGTTCCTAAAGGCTTAAAGTATAATCCAGAATAATTCCTTAAGGATTAATTGATAAAGTAGTTCCTAGAAGCTTGAAGTGAATAAAAAGTGAAAACGAGTATACCCTAAAAGCTCCATGCCTTCCAAATTTGCAACCTCTGTTAGTGCTGCTTTCCACCTCCTCACATCATAAACATCATGAGCGGTCCATTTCGACCCCGGTTTTGCTTCAACGGCCAAGCATTGTCACGGGTTCCCCACTTGTGAAGGATCGACGTAACAAAAAACAGGTAAAACAAAATGACCGTGCCTCCTTTGCTCCAGGATAAAGCAAAGTTGATCAAGAAAGCATATGGCATTCCCGTAATTCACGCACAATACAACTACTGAAGCTCTAGATCTCATAATTGCCCTCTCCATTTCCGGCTTGAGTTGTTCACCTCTGTGGATCACATCGTTATCTCTGAAAGTGCGAACTCCTGCTCGCACTAACGCTTCATGAAGATTATCAGTGAAAGTATCTTTATCTCTAAAGCTTAGAAATACGTCATACCTGATGGTATGATTTGTGCTTGATGAAGAGGCCATTAAAATTATTAGTAGATGAAAAAAGGAAATATAAAGGTGTGATATATGTTGGTTTTTCCACCCAATCAACAAACCAGTCTAGTCCTTCCCGCCCTATCAACAAACCAGTTTATATTTTATATCGAGATCACAATAGTAATTGTATTAATATTATAACATTTTAACGGTTTTGGGTATAACATAGTTAACTTAAAATAATTTACTTGTAATTATGCATTTGCATAACCTGGCAATTTGTTAAAAGGTTACGCTGATCCGGGATTTGGTAATTTTGTTAACCGGATTTTACGCAGTTACTCGGAAAACTGTGTTTTGTTGTAGTAGGGGGGGGGGGGGGTGCTTTTGGAAAACTACGTTTGTAACTTTCTAAACGCAAATAATCATTTTTTTTTTATTTTCTTACCCAAACACTCAAAACTGATTATTTACGATTTCAAAACTCAATAATATAAAAATCTTCTTCAAAACTCAAACCCAAACACCCTCTAATTATCGAAGGAAATTGGAATAAAATTGAATGCTCAAATAATTAAATATTTGATAGTCATTATTTAATTTACAAACTCTAACATAAATGCTTAATTTAAAGAAACATATAACTATATAAGCGGGTAAATGAAGACTTTTAGTGATTTACGAACTCTTACATTGTTCTCTGTTTTTTTTATAGTTTCTAGTTAACTCACCCATGCATACATATATATAGGGAGGTTATTACGATGAAAAAGATTTACAAATTGTTCCCTATTTTATATACGTGGTTTTTATAGTAAATGACAATGGCATCATTTTATCACACACAATATTTACAGCGAAACACAAATGAAAATTTGTTTGTTTAGCAAACATTCTGTCATTATATATATATAATTATGCAGAGGTACTGAAGCCGCTGTCCCAATTTATTGGACGTCTTCGACAAGTTTAATTTTTGTTCAAACTAAACCAGGTATGATTTGATTGATTTTTGTACGTGATACATATTTATGTATTAACTTATAAATTGCTATGTAAACACAGGCTCTTAGTAATTAAACTCTGAAAAGTGTGTAATGGTTTAACTAACTGTAGGTCCCTTTTCTCGGAGGATCGAGAACAAACCTAAACCTTGTTACACTAACCCACTAGCGAGTGCGGAATCCAAGCTAGTAGGCAAACCGGGATGAAGCAAGAACAAACACAAGAACACACAAAGTTCACCGATTAACACCACTGTATTAATACGTATGAAGGTTTACGGTTACAAGCACAATGTTTACAATCTGTTTGCAAACTCTCTGAAGTGTGTGTGTGTGTGTGTTTTTCAGCAGAGTTTCTCTAACTCTCTATGTGTGCATCTATCTAACACTAACACACTGCATGAGTATATATACCCATACACAGCAGGTCCTTTCCGAAGGATCCGATAGATGGTCCGAAGGATCATCTATCGATGACAACAAGCTCGAATGATCAACATGTACCTCGAAGGATCATCCTTCGAGGACTAATGGTCGAACCATATCTTTCGAGCACCTCGAAGGATCAACAGTATCCTTCGAGGCTATCCTTCGAGACAGACACTTATCTTTCTAACTGTTTGACCAAGTCAGTCCGGAGGATGGTTGACTTAGTCAACTTACAGACTTAGGACATCGTTTACATACAGACCGAATACAGACAAAGTACAGACACAAGTGCACCAACAAACTCCCCCTTGGCTGTAGCTTTGTCTTTATCTTGTCTTGATCTTCTATAGATGTAGACCCGTCTTGAACATTGACGGTCTTTGGTCTTCGAGTTCCCAAAACCCTGATGTCCTTTCAAGTCTTCATGGTCGGAGGATCTTCAAAGTCTTCACGTCTTGAAAGCAGAGAGTGTATCAACAAACTACCCGTATCATGTAGGAAGTGTGTTGACAAACTCCCCCTTAACATAAGCTCCCCCTTGAGTTATGCTCGTGAAAGGACTTTATCTTTATGAAGTGAGATCCTTGTGGTGTTGATGATGGCCAGCGGCAACTCGATCATCTTCATCTTTTGAGCGCCTTCTCGTCGTGTCTTCATTCCAGAGCTTGTCATCGACCATGTTCTCCTAGCCTTTAGAATCTGCATATACAAGAAATCTAAACGCGTAATGAGAACAACTGCTTGGAATATAGTATAAACAAATGACACACGAATGACCATGTCATAATCAAACACCGTCCGACAGTTTGAAAGTTTAATAAATTTGTCAATTTTAGCCTTTAACTTTCAAAACTTGCAAATTTCGACCGTTTATGAAGATTTAGTCAATTCGGTTTTCGTTCAGGTTTCAGGCAACGAAGACTTGAGCTCCAACATCGTACGATCGAAAATAAAACAGAAATAAAATCTTTTTGGCTTTTATAAAGTTTATATTAAAACAAGCCTAAAATCTTTTTGGTATTTTTGAAATTAAAAGGAAACAATTTTAATATCCTTTGAGTGTTATCAAACGACATCACCGCTAATGTCGTGCTGATATGCACCAAACGACGAAACTGTTTAAAAGAAACATACTAAAAATTGTAGGTCCCTTTTCGCGGAGGATTACGAACCTAAACCTTGTTATACAAACCTACTAGCGAGTGCGGAATCCAAGCTAGCAAGCAAACCGAGTTAGTAGCAAGAAGAGAAACAAACACACAAGTTCACCGATTAACACAACTTGTATTAATGCAATGAGGGTTCGGTTACAAGCTCAATGTTTACAGAAATGTTCTATAAACTCTCTAAGTGTGTGTGTGTGAGTCCTGGACAGAATGCTCTCAAAGCTCTCTATCTCTCGGGTGTTTCTGTCTGTGTTTTTTTCAACTGAACTCAACACATGCATGGGTATATATACCCAGCTCAGCATGTCTGCTCGAAGGATTCGACAGATGGTCCGAAGGATCATCTGTCGACCACATGTTACACGAAAGATCAGCATGGACCTCGAAGGATCATCCTTCGAGGTCTAATGGTCGAACCATGGTCGAACCATATCTTTCGATCACCTCGAAGGATCAGGTGTATCCTTCGAGGCTATCCTTCGATCAGAACATCTTTCAACTGTTGTCCAAGTCAAACCGGAGGATGGTTGACTTGGTCAACTTACAATACAAATCAGGACATCGTTCATATCAGACCGAATACAGACAAAGTACAGACACAAGTGCACCAACAAACTCCCCCTTGGCTGTAGCTTTGTCTTTGATCTCTAATCTTTGTCTTGTTCTTCTAAAAGTGTAGACTCGTCTTGAACTTCGACGGTCTTTGGTCTTCAAGTCTTCAAGACTCTGATGTCCTATCATGTCTTCAATGTCGGAGGGTCTTCAAAGTCTTCACGTCTTGAAAGTAGAAAGTGTATCAACAAACTACCCGTATCATGTAGGAAGTGTGTTGACAAACTCCCCCTTAACATAAGCTCCCCCTTGAGTTATGCTCGTGAAATACTTTAACTTTATGAAGTAAGATCCTTCGAGGTGATGATGATGGCCAGCGGCAACTCGATCATCTTCATTCATTGAGTGCCTTCGTGTCTTCATTCCAAAGCTCGTCAACGACCATGTTCTCCTAGCCTTTAGAATCTGCACATGCAAGAAATCTAAACGCGTAATGAGAACAATTGCTTGGAATATAGTATAAACAAATGACACACGAATGACCATGTCATAATCAAACACCGTCCGACAGTTTGAAAGTTTAATAAAATTTGTCAATTTTAGTTTTTAACTTTCAAAACATGCAAATTTCGACCGTTTATGAAGATTTAGTCAGTTCGGTTTTCAGTCAGGTTTCAGGTAACGAAGACTTGAGCTCCAACATCGTACGATCGAAAATAAAGCAGAAATAAAATCTTTTTGGCTTTTATAAAGTTTATATTAAAACAAGCCTAAAATCTTTTTGGTATTTTTGAAATTAAAAGACAACAATTTAAAATCCTTTGAGTGTTATCAAACGACATCACCGCTAATGTCGTGCTGATATGCACCAAACGATGAAACTGTTTAAAAGAACTAATAAAGGTTAAGCAGTAAATAAATATATACAAACATTCTTTTTGCGAGTTTCGAGGGTAAGAGAATCATATCAGTGTACGGTCATGCCAAAACGCTCTTGTTGTTCAGTTAGTTAACATTAAGATAAGCATCCTATAACAATTATCGGTATTGTTGTCCACTTAAGCTCAACTTATCAGATGTAATCATGTTTAGAGGATACGTTAATGTATGATTTATACTTACCGACCGGTGTTCATCCACATCACGACACATTCCCGTATCAAGGTATGCACGAGAGTTCATCTTACCAGTGAGTATACCGATTATCATCTGTTTGACCGTATAAATTGTGAGATACTCACTTATTTTGATTTGAAAACAAGTCCTATGTGATATAATCACTTATTGATGAGGAACTTGATTTTCGTATGCATGAGGGCACAGGTGCAAGTCCGTGAACAGGTCAGTACTTCCGTACAGCAGAGAGACGAACTTGACACCCGGAAAAATGTGATATTTTATCACTTATTTGATTTGGACATGTGATTGTTTATCACTTATTGAGGTCGAATGCAGTATGCAATATGTACACGTATGTATAGTATCATGGAAGATCTAGACTTGCGTCCCCGTTATTTTTCAGTAAAAGATACAACCATGATACCCAGATGATAAGCAGCATAAAGACCGAATATCTCAGAACCTCGGCAATCTATCAAACGAAATTTCGGTACTAAGACCATATGCCAATGAATGGTTCCCACCTGATCTTCAGTCGATTAAGATTTATATCACCCTGCACACTTTAAAATGATTGTGAGCCTACCGATACATCTTATATAGAGCTGCTTATCGTTTTGCATTTAAGGTTTAAAGAGGTTTGGATAGACCACTGATGTACTATCATTTTCTCTTTTGCTCGCCAGGAAACTCATTTTTGTTTTTCTATTGTTTTTGTGTTTTTGAATTTTTCGATGTTTTTGGATTTTCCGATTTTTGGATTTACTCCCCCTAAAATCAACAAACTAAGATAAATTTAAAAACACAAAGGTATTTACAAAAATGATTTTCCGATGTTGGTTTTACTCTTGCTTGACCTTAATGCCGTTTACCAAAATTAAGTTTTATCAGAAAAGATTTAACAAATTTTGGAAAAGTGAGTTGGCATGTCGGTAAGCGATGCGAACCATGACAACATTGATGAGTTTCACATTGAAACAATCACGTGTGAGGTGATATCCGAGATCAACGTGTCAGGTCAAAGAGTGCTGTTCGAGATAATAATAATTCACAAAGTAGCTCAAATATCGACAAGTATAGGAGAGATTAAGAATTTAGAGGCGTATCCTGCAACTGTTCCGTGCATTGCAAGGAATCTAAGCACTCTCCCAACTGGATATCCATCCGGTGTGGACTTCAAGATCGAATTTGCAACTACTGAAAAATCTCTTGACAGCAATAAGCTCATAAACCTCCGGGTCCGGCTGGTCTTCCACATTTCACCAGCGAAGGTCTTTGACTTTCTCTTTCAGAAATGGTGTGCGGATGTTCAATCCACGCCAAGGCATCGACACACATTTCACTTCATTCGTTCCTGTGGACCCGATCAAAAACCATAATGACCAAATTTTTGGCACGTTCTTCATTTGGTCGAATTTTGCAACTTCATTCATCCACATTTTCCTTTTCTTTCCTCTCTCTCCATCAAAGGCAACAATTTCTTCTGTCGCCTATCTTGTGCAAGGACATTCCACTATCAACAATCCTAAGACTATCAATAGTTCCTCCTGGAACTTCCTGCACACTCACTCAGAGATTAGTTGGAGAGTGGGACCCAAGCCTTCACAGACTTGGGTCGTCCGTCATCATCGAGAATTGTAACATCCATTTCCCGATGATTCGGAATTGATGTAGCTCCCCCTGAAACAGTTACCGGTTTTGGTATCCAAATCTCTTTCTGTTTTTCATGTTTAACATCTGATTTAACAGATTTTGTTTGGATAATCTCCGGTTTTAAAAACTTTTCAACTTCTTTTCTTTGTTTCTTTTTCTGTTTCTTTGCTCGTTGTTTAACAAGACGAGGGTCCTGTTTTGGTGAAACAGATCTTTTATGGTAATTGTTACCATGGGGGGCATCAATTTTTGTCTTTCTTTTGGTGAGATATGGACAATTTTTAATGATGTGTCCATATTCACAACATTCAAAGCATGATCTCCGCTCAACAAACCTCGGAGTATCATAACTGCAATAGCCGGATGATGAACTTCGTGATCTTGAGGTACTTGGTCCTACATCACAACCGTTTGTGTGTTGTGTATAGTTGTTTTGACTGTTTCTTTTCAAAATTTTACTTTGTTTAACAAAATCCTTATTGGATTTGTTTTTGGAAGTATCAATTTTATCAGTCCCTCTAGATTTCACGAAGTTTATCTTCCGATCCTTTTTCTTGTTTTCGCCCTGTTTGCCTTTTCTATTCTCTTGGGCGGCAAGATTTTGTTCACGGGAATCATCAACCTTTGCTTTCAACTTATGAAGATATGGACAATTTCGAATGATATGTCCTATTGTTCCACACTCAAAACAATATCTTCGTTCAACAATCCCCGAAGCATCATGTGCTCGTCTTGACGATGATGATGAACTTTGTGATCCCGAGGTACTAGGTTTTGAACAGTTTGGATCATTTCTTTTCAAAACTGTTGCTTGTTTAACAAAATCTAAGTTAGATTTGTTCTCAAAAGTTTCGATTTTGTCCGTTCCCTTAGATTTCACGAAGTTCACATTCTTGTTTTTCTTTTGGGTCTGTTTCTTCTGACCCTGAGTCGATGCTTTTCCTTTAGGTTTGGCATGATTTGGCTGCCTTTTCTCTGTTGGTAATTTCTTATTCCCAAATTGTTTTCGAATTTCGGCCTTTGGAATAGGAGGACACTGTGTAACTGTAACACGTGGTCCTGTCTTTCCCAAAAACTTACTTGTCGAATCTTCAAAGACTTTACTTATTAAAGATTGATTAACATTCTTAATAGGAAAATCTTTGTCAGAGTAGATTTTATCATCACCAACAAGAGTGTACAGCAAATTCACACCCTTCGACTCTTTTGCAGACGAGGACTCGATTGCAACAGTCTTAGCGGGTTTTGCAGGAGGATCACAAAGAATGTAATTCTCGAGAGGTATGTCCCCATTTTTGACTTCCGCATCAGACTTTGCTGGGATGGTATCATCAGATTCATCATCAGAAGAATCAGCATCCTCAATGATGACTGGAGGATCCTGATTCAGTTCAGCAGAAGACACACATGCATCTGCTGAAGTATCTGAGTCTGGTGATACATCTTTCTTGTATCCGAGTCCTGCTGCAAACTCCTTTACATCTAGAGGAACAGATGGTTCAAAGAACACTCTATCCTCCTCGTCAGGCATCGCATCATAATTGTGTCTCACAGGTGGTGGACATTTCTTATATCCTATGCATGTGACATCCCGTTTTTCTTTCTGAACGTCAATGATGTGATCCAACACATAGCTAGAACTCAAATAGCTATCTAGCTTGAGTTGGATTGCCTCACTTTCCGTTTTTACACAGACCATTTCTTTTTGCATTGTCTCAAGACGTGAGATATACAAATTAATTTCCGTTTGTTTTCTGGAAACCATTTTAGTCAATTCAGTTTTATCTTTCTTTAACGTCTCAATCATTGACTTAAATTCTTTTTCATGGTTTTCATAAAACATATTGGTTTCTGTGCATTTTGAAAGATCCACGGTCAACTTCTGGTTGTGGAGAAATGTCACATCGTATTTCTCTTGCAAAGCTTCGTGTTTGCTTTGCAATTCACACCACCTTGCATTCAATGAAACATGTTTGTCTTGCAAGTCAAACAAACTAGCTTGTACAGCATCATGTTTGCCTTGCAACTCAGACATGTTTGCCTTTAATCTAGCACAATTATCACAATCTACAGCAGTTGGTTCATCAACACATACCTGACTGGAATTACTCTCAGGTGTTGGCCTTTCTGCATCAGAATCAATACCAGATCCATCCTCACTTGAACTTGAAGTTGCATCACCCTCCACTGAAGTTGAGACATCTTCACCTGAACTTCTAACATGTTCAGAACTGTTATCATTCTCCGAGGATCCACCCTTGCTGACATCTTTAACAATTTCAGCATACAACGCCGTTTTTGTCTGACTAATGTCTGTGGTGGGAGGCGGCTTTACAGGAACTTGTATTGGATTGCCAAAACAATCTGTTGTTGTTATTTTCGGTTCACTTTGCCTTTGATTGATAACTGATGCCCACATTTCTGCAGTAATTCGAGGTGGTGTGGGAGGTTCGGCCCATAATGGAGATGACCTTGTATTCGTGTATTTTCCATCGTCTGGAGCCGGTGTACCCCACCATGAGGGAGTGACACCTGTACTTGTATATTCACCATTATCTGGAGCAGGAGTTCCCCACCAACTCGGATTCATCTTTGACAAGAAAAATAAATTCTATGTCAAAGTCTCGAAGGATGATTGCCACCCGAAAGATCACACAGCCGAAGAATCCTGGTCGAAAGATCTGAAATCACAGAAACTTGTTAACAATAAACTGTCCACAATCGAAAGATCAACTATTGTTCGAAGGATCAACAGTACTCGAAAGATTACTGTTGAGTCTTGAACAATAATTTCGAAAGATTCAAGAACTCGAAGGATTCCCTTTTGAAAGATCCTTATCTTTCGAGTCAAATCCCTATCTTTCGGACACTTATCTTTCGAATAGCTAACTTCCGAAGGATCACACTTGTTCGAATGATCAACAGTGTTCGAAGGATCACTGTTGACTTTCGAGCACTGGCTTCAAAAGACTCAAAATCTCGAAAGATTCACACTTGAAAGATCCTTATCTTTCGAGATAAAACAACTATCTTTCGAAAAGATTCCCTGATCGAAAAATATGTTTCGAACTTCGAAGGACTACTCGAAAGATGTTTATCTATCGAGCTGTCACTGATCGAAGGATGGTCTTTCGATGTCGAAGGATATCTTTCGAAGTCGAAGGATATCTTTCGAATGGGCACTGACACACTGACACAGATGTGACGGGTTGGTGAAAAGGTGATGGGTAGGTAAGTCAACTTTCGGCAGAAAGGATGTGCAGGCTGTCCTTTCACCACCAACTTTGAAAGTTTGCCAAAAATGACAACAACACCAGTCACCGGAATTTTGAACCGGAATATAGCCGGAAAATTCAAAATCACTTAAAACAATTTTTCAAGTTACCCAACCCCACTTTAAACACTCCCGGTTAGTTTAGACACGTTTTTACTCAAAGAAAAAGCAAGAAAACAAGTAAAAACAGGTGCAAAACCAAGTGTTTCAACACACCACAACTTGTAAAAACCCGGTTTTAAACAAGGTAAAGAGCCAAGCTCTGATACCACTTGTAGGTCCCTTTTCGCGGAGGATTACGAACCTAAACCTTGTTATACAAACCTACTAGCGAGTGCGGAATCCAAGCTAGCAAGCAAACCGAGTTAGTAGCAAGAAGAGAAACAAACACACAAGTTCACCGATTAACACAACTTGTATTAATGCAATGAGGGTTCGGTTACAAGCTCAATGTTTACAGAAATGTTCTATAAACTCTCTAAGTGTGTGTGTGTGAGTCCTGGACAGAATGCTCTCAAAGCTCTCTATCTCTCGGGTGTTTCTGTCTGTGTTTTTTTTCAACTGAACTCAACACATGCATGGGTATATATACCCAGCTCAGCATGTCTGCTCGAAGGATTCGACAGATGGTCCGAAGGATCATCTGTCGACCACATGTTACACGAAAGATCAGCATGGACCTCGAAGGATCATCCTTCGAGGTCTAATGGTCGAACCATGGTCGAACCATATCTTTCGATCACCTCGAAGGATCAGGTGTATCCTTCGAGGCTATCCTTCGATCAGAACATCTTTCAACTGTTGTCCAAGTCAAACCGGAGGATGGTTGACTTGGTCAACTTACAATACAAATCAGGACATCGTTCATATCAGACCGAATACAGACAAAGTACAGACACAAGTGCACCAACAAAAATTAAGCAGTAAATAAATATATACAGACATTCTTTTTGCGAGTTTCGAGGGTAAGAGAATCATATCAGTGTACGGTCATGCCAAAACACTCTTGTTGTTCAGTTAGTTAATATTAAGATAAGCATCCTATAACAATTATCGGTATTGTTGTCCACTTAAGCTCAACTTATCAGATGTAATCATGGCGAGGGGATACGTTAAGGTATGATTTATACTTACCGACCGGTGTTCATCCACATCACGACACATTCCCGTATCAAGGTATGCACGAGAGTTCATCTTACCGGTGAGTATACCGATTATCATCTGTTTGACCGTATAAATTGTGAGATACTCACTTATTTTGATTTGAAAACAAGTCCTATGTGATATAATCACTTATTGATGAGGAACTTGATTTTCGTATGCATGAGGGCACAGGTGCAAGTCCGTGAACAGGTCAGTACTTTCGTACAGCAGAGAGACGAACTTGACACCCGGATAAATGTGATATTTTTATCACTTATTTGTTTTGGACATGTGATTGTTTATCACTTATTGAGGTCGAATGCAGTATGTAATATGTACACGTATGTATAGTATCATGGAAGATCTAGACTTGCGTCCCCGTTATTTTTCGGTAAAAGATACAACCATGATACCCAGATGATAAGCAGCATAAAGACCGAATATCTCAGAACCTCGGCAATCTATCAAACGAAATTTCGGTACTAAGACCATATGCCAATGAATGGTTCCCACCTGGTCTTCAGTCGATTAAGATTTATATCACCCTGCACACTTTAAAATGATTGTGAGCCTACCGATACATCTTATATAGAGCTGCTTATCGTTTTGCATTTAAGGTTTAAAGAGGTTTGGATAGACCACTGATGTACTATCATTTTCTCTTTTGCTCTCCAGGAAACTCATTTTTGTTTTTCTATTGTTTTTGAGTTTTTGAAATTTTTCGATGTTTTTGGATTTTCAGATTTTTGGATTTACTCCCCCTAAAATCAATAAACTAAGATAAATTTAAAAACACACAAAGATATTTACAAAAATGATTTTCCGATGTTGGTTTACTCTTGCTTGACCTTAATGCCGTTTACCAATAATAAGAAGTCAAATCTAGATTTGTCAAAAGCTTTGGTAAAAAGGTCGGCACGTTGGTCATCGGTGTGGACCTTAACAACATCGATTAGCCTTTTCTCAAAGCAATCACGTATGAAGTGATATTTGATTTCGATGTGTTTGGTCTTTGAATGCTGCACAGGATTTTTAGTGATATCTAAAGCAGCAGAATTATCAACGTAAATAGGAGTAGTTAGGAATTCAAAACCGTAGTCCCGCAATTGTTGTTGGATCCAAAGAACTTGTGAGCAACAACTTGAGGCAGCAATGTATTCAGCTTCGCATGTTGATGTAGCGACACACGTCTGCTTCTTGCACTGCCAGGTGACTAGGCGATTTCCTAAAAACTGACATCCAGCCGTTGTGGATTTGCCGTCGATTTTACATCCGCCAAAATCAGAATCACTGAATGCGACCAAGTCAAAGTTATTATCCCTAGGATACCACAGACCGGTGTCGGGGTAAGCCTTCAAATAACGAAAAATCCTTTTGACAGCTGCAAGATGTGAGGCCTTCGGGTTAACTTGATATCTGGCAAGTAGGCATGTTGGGTACATTATGTCTGGCCTTGATGCTGTGAGGTACATAAGGGATCCGATCATCGCGCGATAGTATGAAGGGCTAACAGGTTCACCCTTCAAGTCAGGAGTTATTCCATGATTAGTTGGCAATGGGGTACCAATGGGCGTTGCATCGGACATCTGGAACCGGCTCAAGATGTCTCCAACATATTTAGTCTGATGGATGAATATCCCAGACTCCGTTTGTTGCACTTGTAGGCCCAAAAAGAAATTCATTTCCCCCATAGCACTCATCTCGAATTTATCCTGCATGATGCGCTCGAAATTCCTACACAAAACATCATTAGTAGAACCAAAAATAATATCATCAACATATACCTGTACCAGAAGAAGATCTCCATCTTGTTCTTTGATGAAGAGAGTACAATCGATAAGACCTCTTCGAAAACCGTTCTCCAGCAGATATGTAGATAAGGTTGCATACCAAGCTCGTGGCGCTTGATGAAGACCATAGAGAGCTTTGTTGAGCAACCAAACCCGATCGGGATGAACATGATCTTCAAAACCTGGAGGCTGTTCGACATATACCTCTTCTTCAACCACACCATGTAGAAATGCACTTTTGACGTCCATCTGGTAAACCTTGAATCCTTTGAATGAGGCATAAGCCAGAAAGATCCGAATAGCTTCCAGACGTGCAACTGGTGCATAGACTTCGTTGTAGTCGATCCCCTCTATTTGACGAAAACCTTGAACGACTAAACGAGCTTTGTTTCTAATAACCACTCCACGGTCGTCTTTCTTGCATTTGAAGACCCATCGAGTGCCAATCTTCTTGTAGTTCTCAGGCTTTTCAACAAGCTTCCAAACTCCAAGCTTGTGAAATTGCTGTAATTCTTCCTGCATGGCTTCAACCCAGGCACTGTCTTTCAAAGCTTCTTTCCACGACTTTGGTTCTTCTTGTGACACGTAACACGCGAAGGACCAGTCATTTTGTTGACCAGATTCTCTTATAGCTGAATACAAACCAGCATTCCGGTTGTTTCTCAGCTGATTACGCGTCTGCACACCGCGATGGACATCTCCTATGATATTCTGCTGGGGATGGGTATCGTGAATCCTCATTTCAGGATTATCCGGTACACGAGCATTGATACCCAAATTATTCAAATTGAGATCAACAACCAGCTCCACACCTGGAATGTGGGTAGAGGTGGATGCATTCCCTTCAGCAGTATCTATATTCTGCGTATGAGGTGTATCTACAGAAGCACCTTGAACAGGAGCAGCTGGAGCTGAAGATCCTTCGGCTGCATCATGATATTCATCATCTTCAGAAGAGTCATTATAGTCAGCAGCATCTTCATAAACCTCATTTTGAACCATATTGTTGACTGACGAAGAAGCTTGAGGGTCAACCACAATAGGTCTAACCAAAGGCGAGACAGCAGCGTTGTCACTTTCCAACAACATCCGAGCCGCTGCTGATTCTTCGTCAAAGGTTGGCAGATTGAAGGAGTCAAATAGCCCATCATAATCGAACATCCACGGATCACCCGGAGCCCTAACAGGACTCGTGTACCTTTGAACCCTAACTTCGCTCCATAGCTCGATCTTCTTGGTAGCTAGATTCCAAACACGAAAATTCGGAGTTGCATATCCAAGGAAGAAACCCTCGATAGCTCTTGCACCAAACTTTCCATCTGGCTCAATCATAGTACAAGGAGCACCAAACGGTTCAAGGTAAGAAAGATCCAGTTTCCTTTTCTGAAGGAGTTCGAAGCAAGTCTTGCCATGTCTCTTAACTGTAAGAACTCTGTTCAACGTGTAGCAAGCAGCCGATACAGCCTCTCCCCAGAATTGAATAGGGAGTTCCGACTCTACTAACATTGTTCTTGCAGTTTCAATAATAGTTCGATTCTTCCTCTCAGCGACACCATTTTGTTGTGGAGTATAACGAGAACTGTACTCATGAAGAATGCCTTTAGAAGTACAAAACTCATCCATAACTTGATTCTTGAATTCAGTTCCATTGTCGCTTCGGATCCTTTTCACTTTCAACGTATAGAGATTCTCCAACATTGTAAGAAGATCCTTGAGGATGCCAGGAGTTTCACTCTTGTGTGCCATAAAGGATACCCAAGAAAATCTAGAGTAGTCATCAGTAACTACTAAACAATAGGCATCACCAAACGTTGTCTTGTGCTTCATAGGTCCAAAAAGGTCCATATGAAGACGTTCGAGAGGCATGCTGACAGTGTTGATTTTCTTCAAAGGGTGAGACTTCTTTGTTTGCTTCCCCTTTTGGCACGAGACACAGATATCTTGTAGATGAAAACTTCTCACAGGCACACCATTCACAAGATTATTTTTCACCAAATGGTTCATCTTTCTCAAGTGAATGTGTCCCATTCTTCTGTGCCAAGATATAGACTCCTTTTCTGTGGCTTTCGAGACAAAGCAAGTGACTTGTGCAGATGTAGTAATCGCTTGGCTCATGTCGAGAATATAAAGATCATTAACTCTCGGAGCCGATAAGAGAATCCATTCTTGTGGAATTTTGAATCCAGGTTTCAGCACATAGCAGCCAGCATCATCAAAAATTACTGAGAACTTTTTATCGCAGATTTGCGACACACTGAGAAGATTGTGATCAATTTGCTTCACATAATTGATCTTATCAAAGCACACGATACCATTGGAGATACTTCCTTCTCCAGTGATGTACCCACCTTTATCACCTGCAAAGGCAACATACCCTCCTCTAATATTTCTCACGTCATACAGGAGCCGTAAGTCGCCAGTCATGTGCCTGGATGCTCCACTATCAACAATCCAATGACTATTAATAGTTCCTCCTAGAACATCCTGCACATGTCATTCGAACACATTAGTTGAGGATGGGGACCCAAGCCTTAGTGGTCTTGGGTCGTCCCTGAGCATCTCGAATAATGAGCTCGATTTGCTGATGGTTTTCAAACACATTTACTCCCCCCGAACTAGCACCCCTTTTAGGTCTCCTAGCTTGTTTTTGTTTACCAGATTGTGTATTATGTACAGTTTCTGATTTTAAAGGTTGTGACAAACTAGGTTTCCTTTTAACTGTTTTGACTTCAGATTTCAAAGCCTTTTCAACAGTTTTAATGTTATGACGTCGTTGTTTTGTTTCTTGTTCCTTAACAGTTCGTTTATCATGTTTTGGAGGAACAGGACGACGTTGTGGGTGAGACTGTTCAGATGGGGCTCGCTCAACGAAATTTGGTTTGGGCAAGTTGGTGCAATCCTTAATGATGTGCCCAACCTTCCCACATTTGAAACAAGTTCTCCTTTCAACAAACTTAGGAGAGCTTGATCGACTGACAGATGTTGAACCTGTAGAACCTGAGGTACTTGCTCGTTCATCACACCCATTTGTATGTTGGGTGTAATTGTTATCACTGTTACGTTTCAAAATTTTGACTTGTTGCACAAAATCATTGTTTGATTTGTTTTCAAAAGTCTCAATTTTATCAGTACCTTTTGATGCTACAAATTTAACATCTTTTCCTTTCTTCATGTAACGAGCTCCTTTTGATTCAACTTTAGCCTTTGACTTTGGAGCTCGTTGAGGTTGTTTACCCTTAGAAGCAGTAGGTTGTTGAGTGGTTGGAGATTTTTGATTACCAAACTGTTTCCTAATCTCAGCCTTAGGAATTGGATCACATTGTGTTACCACAATTCCCGGAAGTGTTTTTCCCAAAAATTTGTTTGTATTGTCTTCAAAGACTTTGTCAATCAAAGATTTATTTACATTTTTAATTGGAAAAACATGATCTGAGTAGATTTTATTATCTCCAACCAAAGTGTACAACACATTACTGCTTTTAACAGTAGACACACCTGTTTTATCAACTTTGACAGGATCAATCACTTGCTCCTTAACAGATGGAACATCAGGAGTATCAGGATCACAAAGGATGTGATTCTCTGGTGGAATGACTACTCCTTTCATCTTGCTAAGTGATTTATCCTGATCACCTACATCCAATTCCGGTTCATCATCCGATGACTCACAGTCCTCGATGATTGGAGGACTTTGTTTCACGGATGTTGAAGCTTCCTGTTGCTTTGTGGATGTATTTTCAGAATTCTCCGGTTTGAACCCTAGGCCAGTAGAAAATTCCTCAAAGTTCAAAGGCACACTGGGTTCATACCGAGGCATTTCTTCTTCATCAGGCATCTTGGTATAGTTGCTCATCAAAGGAGGTGGACATGCCTTATACCCAACTCCTTTCACGTTCCCTTTCAGTTGTTGAACGTCAATTATGTGATCAAGCACAAATTGGGAGTTAGAATAACTATCCAATTTCTGTTTGATCGCATCATGCTTGCATTGGGCAATGGCTAATTGCTTCTTAGTTTCTTCCACAAGGTTAATGTATTCGTTTATACTTACTTGTTTGTGGTAAACTACTTTGTTAACCTCGGACACATTTTTCTTTAATGTTTCTATTACAGATTTAAATTCTTTTTCATTCCGGGTTAAAGCCATGTTTGCCTCTTGGCATTTTGACAGTTCAATAACCAAATTCTGATTATGACTATGAAGCTTTTCTGATTCAAGCTTCATATCTGCACATGATTTACAAATACTAGGAGCAGGAGGTTCAGAAGTTACCTGACTAGTAGAGGCTGAACCATTTGCCATAAAGGCAGTTTGAAAAGAAAAAGCTCCATCTTCAGAAAACAGTTTTTCCATTTCCGTTGATGTAGCAGCAGCCTTCCTAATCAGAATTGATTTCTGACATTTAAGCTCATCAGCTTCATTCAGAAGATCCTGAATATCTTCACCTTCTTCCTCCTCATCAGGCTCTGAGTGATTATCCCCAGAAACAGAGCCTTCTTCATCTGAACTTCCAGAATAACCAGAACTGTCATCACTTCCAGAAGATTCTTCTTTATGAACCTGCTCGATGACTTTAGCGTACAAAGCAGTTCCACTTCCCTGATCACCTTCACCAAACTGCACTGACCAGTCACAGCCTTCATCAGCTTGAACAGCCAAAGCCCGATTGTGATTTGCAGTTCCAGGCTGTCCCTGATTGTTGTTCACTGCCACCATCCTCCGTTCACGGTTTTCTTGTTGGGCATTCACATTCGTCTGGTTTCTGAAAGGGTTGTGATTGCCGTGTTTTGTTGGTCGAGTGCACTCACGTTTAAAGTGCCCTTTCTCGCCACAGTTAAAGCACGTGACGGCATTAATATCAAACCCATACTTCGTGTTTTTCTTTCCTTCCAACGAAGTTCTTCCAGTTCGTGCCATGAAATCTTTTGCCCTTCTAACCGCACTAGGAAAAGCCCATTTAATATCCATCAACTCCATTTCTTCCTTGTCGATCTGATCATAATCTTCATTGGTCATGTTGATGTTTCCAAGCTGACCAGCTACCAAACCACAGTATGCACTGACCATGGTGTTGATAATCTCCATATGTTCTTTAGCAACTTCAATGCTAAGGTGTGAGAGATTTGAGTTGTCGACTCGGATTGTGTGATGACTTTGGGATTGAGGTTGAGGATTGCTTGTATAGTGAGCTTGCTGTTGTTGTTGTTGAGGTTGTGGTTGTGGTTGTGGCTGTGTTGGAACAGGAATGTAAGACCTCGGATCGAATTGAGGTTGTGGTGGAGCAGCTGTTGATTGAGGAAATGGAAATGAACTTGAACTTGTATTGGACACAAATGCAGTCTGCAGCTTAGGTTGCTGTTGCTGAGCTGCAGCGGATCTTGCCAAAGCATCGAATCCTGGAAGATACATTTCTGTATTCTGAGGAGCTGGAGCACGCCTTGCTTTCCTAATTTCTTCATCATTTTTATGTTCCAGCTTCTGAATGAACTCGTAGATGTTGATTTCATCTAGAGCTTTAGTATGCTTCAACAACTCAATAAACGAACTCCATTTTGGGGGTAGGGCGTCAGCAAACCTATTCACCATGTCTTGTTGAGTAGCTGCCACCCCATAAGCACACATTTCACTAATCAAATGATAGAAACGTGTGGTCATATCATTCAGAGTCTCGTTTTCCAAAAACTGAAAAGATTCAAACTCTTTCTTCAACAAATCATGCCGAGATTTTCGAGCAGCTGCATTGCCTTCTCCTCTAGCAACTAAGGCATCCCACAATGCTTTCGTGGTCTTGCAATATGAAAACTGATGGTAGATGTCTTTGTTGAGTGCTTGAGTAAGTGTGGCATAGGCCTTTTTCTCCAATTCATAAGCCTTCTTGTCATTTTCAAGCATGTTGGCGTAACCTTCTGAAGTGGATGCTCTACTTTCAAGGCTTTCATTGAATGCATTGACAAAACACATCCAAAGGTCGGTGCTTTGTCCTTGAACATATGTGTGAAAGCGGCCTTTCCATGACGGAAAGTTGTTCATGTGGTTCAGCTTTGGTGGACGATTGTTACTGCCTGTTTCACTCTCACTAATCAGAAGATTCTGAAGACTTTGACTTTGATTGGATACCAAAGCCCATTGACATGAACTTATTGACTGTTGTTGTTTAGGTATGGCACTCGTCATATATTCAGCCATCGACATCTGTTTCAGATCTGGTTGTGGATCCGTACTCCAATCCCAAGGACTTGTGCAACTCATTTTGATCAAAAATTAACAAATAACCTACACACCACAAACTGTTAACAACAAACAGACAACAATCTAAAAGATACAATCTGATCGAAAGATCAAGACTTGTTCGAAGGATCAACAGTGATCGAAAGATTACTGTTGAGTTTCGAGCAAAGTCTTCGAAAGATTCTTAATGAAAGATCCTTATCTTTCGACTGATTATCACGAAAGATTCACAGTTCGAAAGATCTATATCTTTCGAATACTGATCTCGAAAGATTCACAATGAAAGATCCTTATCTTTCGAGATGAATCCTTATCTTTCGGACAACCAACTTTCGAAAAGATTCCAACTACGAAGGATACTTCTCAGACTTCTCAGACTACTCGAAGGATGCTAATCTTTCGAGCTGTCTCCAATCGAAAGATGATCTTTCGAAATCGAAAGATATCCTTCGAAAGCTTACTGACACACTGACACGAAAGGACAGGTTGGTGAGAAAGGTGATAGGTTGGTGAGGTACTTTCGGCTGAAAGGATGGTCTGCCAACTACTTTTCACCAAACAATTTGACTTTCAAAAATTTTACCAAAATAGGCAACCTTATCCTCAAGTTCAGTCACCGGAGACAAACCGGAAGTATGGCCGGAAAGTTCAAAGTTTCACAAAAAAGATTTTTATGTTACCCAAACCGACCCCGAACACTCCCGATAGGTTTAGTAGCCGTTTTTCAGTTTCAAAATGCAAGGAAACTACCAAAAACGAGTGCTAAACCAAGTGTCCAAACACACCAAAGAACTCGAACAAACCGGTTTTAAACAAGGTAAAGAGCGAGGCTCTGATACCACTTGTAGGTCCCTTTTCTCGGAGGATCGAGAACAAACCTAAACCTTGTTACACTAACCCACTAGCGAGTGCGGAATCCAAGCTAGTAGGCAAACCGGGATGAAGCAAGAACAAACACAAGAACACACAAAGTTCACCGATTAACACCACTGTATTAATACGTATGAAGGTTTACGGTTACAAGCACAATGTTTACAATCTGTTTGCAAACTCTCTGAAGTGTGTGTGTGTGTGTGTTTTTCAGCAGAGTTTCTCTAACTCTCTATGTGTGCATCTATCTAACACTAACACACTGCATGAGTATATATACCCATACACAGCAGGTCCTTTCCGAAGGATCCGATAGATGGTCCGAAGGATCATCTATCGATGACAACAAGCTCGAATGATCAACATGTACCTCGAAGGATCATCCTTCGAGGACTAATGGTCGAACCATATCTTTCGAGCACCTCGAAGGATCAACAGTATCCTTCGAGGCTATCCTTCGAGACAGACACTTATCTTTCTAACTGTTTGACCAAGTCAGTCCGGAGGATGGTTGACTTAGTCAACTTACAGACTTAGGACATCGTTTACATACAGACCGAATACAGACAAAGTACAGACACAAGTGCACCAACACTAACTACTTTATTAAACTAATGTTTAAATTAAATAATCAAATGTATATAAGACAAAAGTGGGTGTTGTGTGAATATTTGATTGGTTTAGACTATACAGTGTGGAGGGCTTGAAAATGCGGCGTTATACGACAGTGAACAACACGTAAGGACGCGTTAGAAAAGTAGCGTAGTGCAAAAACGGGAGGTGTGGGACAGGGCATGGGTGGTGTTATTCGACACGTGGCACACACTTTTTGTTATTATATATAGCTATAATTTGTAACATTTCTGTGTAGGGTTTGTACATTCTACTATTGTGGTTTTCCTTGCATATTTGTTGTATGCCTTTTGGTTCGTGGGTTGTACCATTTTCTTTGCATACCACGTGTACCCGTGACTCAGATAAACAGGTAAGGTTTTAGGGGGAAAACCATTAGACATCAAATCTTTCTTCCTTCGATCAGATTGGTCAGATTAGAGATATATATATATATATATATAGAGAGAGAGAGAGCGATAGAAAGACTGCAGAGAGAGAACGAATCGATTCCACGGTGGTTTATGGTGGTGGGTTGAGGCCGAGCTGCAGAAACGGTGTTCCATGGCGGTGGTTCTGCTGCCGGTGATGGTGGTGGTTTGCTGTAGAAGACGCCATCGCATCTGTCAGGCCGGCTCGCGGCAAACAGCGGAGTGTTCGGGAGTTAACTATTTGTTTGAGTCCGTTCATGCATACGACTCCTAACATCGCACAGCGGAGGGTTTTGCAGGGCCGTCTCCGGAAATCAAAAAAAAAAAAAAACTGGCCTTGTTCGAGATAAAAGATTTGGGTCCTATTCGCAAATCTTCATATAATATAAACTCATCAATCATTCAGTCAAATATATTAATACTAAAAACCCATAATACTACGATAATTGTTATAAAATATATAAAACAAATTAACAAAAATCGTGTAGCAAAAATGATCAAAGTATCAAACCTACTTACTAAGCGAACAATGTGGTTCTCCAAGCGATTTTTGAAGCAAAACTCTCGATCAACTCCTTGTAATCCATAGTATCTAATATTTCACTTTCAATAGATATTGTCGCCAACCCGTTTAGCCTTTCTTGTGACATTGTAGAATGTAAATAGGTCTTCAACAACTTCAATTTTGTTTATTAGTCATTTGAGCTTGTTAATTGGGTTTTAAAATTGGGTTATAAAACTCTTTTAGCAGACTATTTTTTTAAAAGCTTTTAAGCATGCCTTTATTTATAAAAACATCCGGATTATATATATATATATATATATATATATATATATATATATATATATATATATATATATATATATATATATATGTATATTAAAAAATCCCGGGCCCTATATTGATTTGGGCCCTAATTGCGGGCCCATCCTGCACCTCCCTATAGTCGGCCCTGTGTGTACGGGTCCTAACCGGTCTTTGTGTGCGACATTTTTTTATTTGAAATATAGTATTTGAAATGATAACCCATTTACTGTTTTGAGCAGGTTGGATATTTGTTTTTGCTGAACCTTTATCTTGTATGCGAAGCTCAGTGTGGCTTCCCTTAGCGCAATCACCAACCATGCCTCAGTTTTTGAGTTTATGTAAGCAGACAATCAAACTTAATGTTCATGGATACTCAAATTTATCTTTAAATTCCTGTATAAAGAAATTGCATGCTCACTTTATGCTAGTTAACTTAGATTTCTTCTTTACTAACTACAATCTACTTACTATGTATAAAACTAGCTATTACCATTCACAGATGTTAGTCTATTGTGTTAACAGATCATAAGTCCAAAATTCTGCAACTTTTATAATTTCGTCATATTGCACGTATCTTTCTTTGTGATTGATGATATGCATATCGCAACAAAAAAGCGTATAATATAGTATAAAAGATGATGTTGAGAATGGCGGAAACTACCGGATAAGCAGTTGTCTAGAATTTTCTGAATGTAGGCCCTGGACTTGACGATGATAATCGTCGCTAATACCTCGTGAATGAGGATGCTTTGGTCCTACTCGCTACTTCGTTGATAACGTTATTGGATTCGATGAAATTGGTGTTCATCACTCCTGGGTTAAGGTAACTGAATCCCTGCTTATCATGCTTGCAACTTCAAATCTATATGGCGCTATACCCTGTGATTAAAGCCTTAAACGACTAATCAGTGATCCACTTCATATGTTTCAAGCTTAGGCTCATATGCTTGAATACTTCAATACTTTTGTATGGTTTTGTGATATATGATTGATTTATTTATTATGGGTTATTGCACATTCTTATCAACATTTGTATTCTTAGATGCAGCCTCTCATAGTAGCTACTTGTATAGAGGATGAAATGTCAGATGTCATGCAATATCCAAACCGTTTTGCTATGAGTTATAATGGTGAGTGATATTCCTAACACAACTTATTTGATGTTGTGTATCATTTCACGTCCCTTTTAAGTGCTAAAGCTAACCGGGTCTCATTTACATAATGCCTACTTGATGTGAAGAAAACTGTAAATGGACTGTGTATGATGGATAAAATTAAATAGATGAAAAGAAGTTTTATGTATATTAGTAAATTAACATGGTTGGTTCACGTCTTCATGAATAACAAAATTCACAACTATGGCTGGAACTCGAAAGGCATTTACTTGATCTTGTTAGTGTTGTTTATAGAGAAAAAATTTGTGTTGTCATACCTGATACAGCTAACACCTGCTAGAAGGAATCAATCAAGCAATCAAGTTAGAAGATCACCAGGTGGTTGTTCATCAAGAGCTAAGGCCTATACGAAAGCCATATAAGACGTGATACTATATCATTTATTAATGTGCGGGTTTGCTTTTCAAGTGTTATGGATGCTTTATAAATTTTGCAAATTATACATGAGATATGAGCTTCAATTGGTTAATTTGAAACCCATTGTAACACCCCAAAATATATATATATATATATATATATATATATATATATATATATATATATATATATATATATATATATATATATATATATATATATATATATATGTATATATATATTTAGGGGCTGGTTAACATACAATTTCCTTAACATACGATGTGTACGAGATGAAATTATGCACGTTATAACACTAAAAAACCCTAATCACGCATGTTGAAACCCATAATCACACATGAACATAATCATGCATGTATACAATCAGAAATCACGCATGAGGTAAAAACCCTAATCACACACGTTATAAAACTAATCATGCATGTTATATTTTCACAGTGTGCGCAGCGTACGTTAACCCAGATTGTACAATACACACACTCTCTCTCTCTATATATATATATGTGTGTGTGTGTGTGTGTTAAAATAAATATGTGAGTGTAATTTATTGTTTATTCCTAGAATCATGAAGCGGGTTTTTGAGATTTAGTCATAAAATGGAAGATTTGGTTAGAATTGTGATGTTAACTAGTCAACTAGAAGGTAGGATGAATGATTGTGTTAATGTTTATTGTTGTGATGTTTTGAGTTATTGGGAAGTATAATGACATGGAAAAATAATACTTTTAGGCGTTAATATACATTGCACAGCAAGTGCTCGATGAAATGCAATAGATGTTAATATTAGGAAATTGAGAAACTTGTTAACAACGGTTGTGTTTAGAATGTAAGGAATTGTGATATTTGATGAAATGGATTCATGGAAACTAAGAATGAATGTGTTAAGTGTAGGTGTGAAGGAAGAAGGATCAAGTAATAAGAAGTCGCAAGGTTTGCAAGATCGAGGTAAGTGCCTAAAAGCCTTGAGAATTACTCAGAACAAGATTTAAAAAAAATTGAATTAGATGCAAAGGCTTTTAGCATAGTGGCTTCAGCTCTCCCAAATGATATTTATGCTGGACTGTTACATTGTAATAGTGCCAAAGAGCTGTGGGATTCACTGAAAGAGCAGTTTGGCGGAACAGAAGATGTTATCAAAACTAACAGGGAGGTTTTGAATCAATAGTATGAAACCTTTTGTCATGTCAAAGGAGAGTCTCTAACCCAACAGTTTGAAAGATTTAGCTCTCATTAGTGAACCTAAAATGGTTAATGTTGAATTTGCAAAGTCCACTTTAAATAGTAGGTTTCTAAGGTCATCACAAGACAAATGGGACACTATAGCTTTTGTAACAAGAAATTATGTGGGTTTTAAAGAGCTAAGTTGGACCCAACTTTATGGTCGACTCCTCACTTATGAGAGAGAGTTGAACCAGAAAAAGAAGTTACAGGAATCTGGGAAGGTTACTGATGATTACACCTTTGGTAACACAACACTTCTGGGTCAAGAAGAATCTGGTGGTAGTAAGAATCAGAGTTATAATCATTACATTGACATAACTACTGGTGGAGCATTTAACAACTCTGATTCTTACTCTCCTAACTATGCTTTTACAGCAAGTGGGGAAACCCAGAATTCTGACAACTTATCCTTTGAGCTCAATGACCTCCAACACTTTGATTCCACTGATCTGGAGGAAATGGACATTTTGCACCAATTGGCACTGCTGAGTGTAAGAACCATCAAGTTTTATAAGAGAACAGGATGAAAATTTTCAGGGTTACATGGGAATCTAAAACTAGGGTTGGATAAATCGAAAATTAAGTGCTACAAGTGTAACAGGCTAGGACAATTTGCTAGAGAATGTAGAAGTCAAAATAATGGACCAAACATTACCCATCCTAGCCCTAGACCTCAAAACACACAAAACAATGTGCACTATTCCCAATATACCCATGCTGCTCATGTAAACACTACTCATTATGCACACCCTGTAACAACTGTTCCAGTGCAATACGTTCAAACCCCTATTCCATAAATACAGTATGTCCAAGTCCCATTTGTCACACCCCAACCGATTGCAGAAACATCGGGGCGCGACACTAAGCGAGTCAGATTGCTCGAGATAATCAACAACACTAATTGTTTCGATATAGTTTAATCAAAATTTCATAAAATAAGTCTAGAGTGTCCATCATAAACCACAACCACAATAAGTATCAACGTAATATAACATTTCAATATTGTTCAAATTATCTGATTAACTAAGATGTGTTTCTAAACATCATCCTAGCTTGTTTTCTTGATTCCCAGCTACTATCAACCTGCAACATGTATTGAAATACAATCAACAAAATGTTGGCGAGCATACAAGTTTGAATACGTAGCATAATAGTTTAAAAACTCATATCCAACATGTTTCAAGTGTCAATAAGTATCAAGTTTCTCGTTCAATAAGTATCAAGTGTCAAGTTTCTAGCATCACAAGAGTCAAGACTCATACTGTTCATATATAAGCATCACAAAAACACCACAAAGTTTTGCATAGAGTAAAAGTTTCACACAGTTTAACGTGATTAAGATTCAAACAGTTTCATTAGGCATCACAAGAAGGAAGTATGACGAGACTTGCCGAAATGATTAAGGTATCGAAACGCATGGCGTTACACCAGTCTCTCAGGTTCAAGTGCAACAACCTGCACCGCAACATGCTGCATGAAAATCTGCTTCAGCAGAGGCCAGTCAGCAAAGCTTCTTTACCCAAGGCTTTGTTGATTGGAGTAGCATGCCTAGTGAGTTATCTGATGAAAATTTTGCTCTATTTGCTAAGAATGATGCTCCTTGTGATGAATTTTGTTTTGCAGCATTAGAGTCAATTCCAGAAGGGCTGGAAACTGAAGAAGTGGAATCCAGTGCTAAAACAGAGGATGAAGTTGCTGAAGCAGTGGTTACTGTTGTTGTTGGTGAACAGCTGTTAGAGAAGGAACCTGAACCACTGTTAGAACCTCTTGCTGGCCCATGGTGTGTTGATGAAGTGGAGAAGTACACCAGTTCTTATGAAAATGTCTGTAACTGTGCCATGATGGCTGCAACTAAGGCATCACCTCAGGTCATGAAAAACCTATGTTCAGACAAATGCATCATAGCATTTGAAAATGTTAAAGAGGTGAATGAAAACCTTAAGGATAAAATTTTGAAAGATGAAGTACAATTTGAAAAGTCTGTTAAAGAACTGAAAAACAAATTGTATGAAAAAGATAATGAGATCTGCAATCTTAAACATGAACACAACATAACCAAAGACCAACTCCAAGCCATGATAGAGAAATATCAAGCTTGTAAAAAGGAGTTGGAATCCACCCAAATCACTTGTGAAAAATAGGTGGAATCATGAAAAGGTTATGAGTTGATGTTAGAGAATCAGATCAAAAGCAATGTAAAATTTGGAATAGGTTTCATAGTAGCTACTTGTATAGAGGATGAAATGTCAGATGTCATGCAATATCCAAATCGCTTTGCTATGAGTTATAATGGTGAGTGATATTCCTAACACAACTTATTTGATGTTGTGTATCATTTCACGTTCCTTTTAAGTGCTAAAGCTAACCGTGTCTCATTTACATAATGCCTACTTGATGTGAAGAAAACTGTAAATGGACTGTGTATGATGGATAAAATAAAATAGATGAAAAGAAGTTTTAAGTATATTAGTAAATTAACATGGTTGGTTCACGTCTTCATGAATAGCAAAATTCACAACTATGGCTGGAACTCGGAAGGCATTAACTTGATCTTGTTAGTGTTGTTTATAAAGAAAAAATTTGTGTTGTCATACCTGATACAGCTAACACCTGCTAGAAGGAATCAATTAAGCAATCAAGTTAGAAGATCACCAGGTGGTTCTTCATCAAGAGCTAAGTGCCTATACGAAAGCCGTATAAGATGTGATACTATATCATTTATTAATGTACGGGTTTGCTTTTCAAGTATTATGGATGCTTTATAAATTTTGCAAGTTATACATGAGAAATGAGCTTCAATGGTTAATCTGAAACCCATTGTAACACCCCAAAATATATTTAGGGGTTGGTTAACGTACAATTTCCTTAACATACGATGTGTACGAGATGAAATTATGCACGTTATAACACTTAAAAACCCTAATCACGCATCTTGAAAACTATAATCACGCATGTTGAAACCCATAATCACACATGAACATAATCACGCATGTATACAATCAGAAATCACGCATGGTGTAAAAACCCTAATTACACACGTTATAAAATTAATCATGCATGTTATATTTTCACAGTGTGCGCAGCGTACGTTAACCCATATTGTAGAATACACACACACACACTCTCTCTATATATATATGTGTGTGTGTGTGTGTGTGTGTGTGTGTGTGTGTGTGTTAAAATAAATATGTGAGTGTAATTGATTGTTTATTCCTAGAATCATGAAGCGGGTTTTTGAGATTTAGTCATAAAATGGAAGATTTGGTTAGAATTGTGATGTTAACTAGTCAACTAGAAGGTAGGATGAATGATTGTGTTAATGTTTATTTGTTGTGATGTTTTGAGTTATTGGGAGTTCATGTATGTGAAAGATGGTGTATAATGACATGGAAAAATAATAGTTTTAGGCGTTAATATACATTGCACAGCAAGTGCTCGATGAAATGCAATAGATGTTAATATTGGGAAATTGAGATACTTGTTAACAACGGTTGTGTTTAGAATGTAAGGAATTGTGATATTTGATGAAATGGATTCGTGGAAACTAAGAATGAATGTGTTAAGTGTAGGTGTGAAGGAAGAAGGTTCAAGTAATAAGAAGTCGCAAGGTTTGCAAGATCGAGGTATGTTAATTTGTTTACAAATTTAAGTTTTACGTATTGCAATGTTGATTAATCGTGTCTTTGAGAATCGTCATATGTGTGGTAACTTGACTAAGTGAGTTGATCCGTCATGAATGGGTCAAACGAACTAGAATGACGTTGTGAAGAATGGTCATGTGTTGATATGTTATGAATGGGTCAAACGAAACAGAATGATGCTGTGAAGAATGATCATGTGTTGATCCTGTTGGCCATGTAATCAAACCTAGAAGAACAAATGATACTGAAAGCCAAAATTAGTTCAAAAATTGATCATCAATAAGCAATGTATGTCCTAAGTTCCCTTAAATGGCAGTGCTTCTATCAGCTGATGACCCTAAGTATTGATCCCCTCAACAACTGCTCAACAACAACTGCTGATCATAAAGACTGAAGACCTAACAACTGCTGATTGTCAAAGGCCTGATTAACTATTGAAGAAATCACTGATATGCAACATCAGTGCTTAGGCAACAACAGTGAAAAGCAACATCAGTGTTTTATGTATCAGTTGTTTAATGTAACAGTGCTTTGTATATATCAGTGTTTAGAGGTTGTTAGTCTCTTAAGTGTCACTGTCTAGGTGACGTCAGCATTAGATGCTCAGTGGTTATGATTGTACTATAAATAGAACAGTATTTGTACTGTTCTATTACCTCTTTTAGACACACTCATCTTGTACGAACTAACTGTGAGCTCAGGCTGAGGGGGAGTTTACTATTGCATGTATGCATAGTTGACTCTTGTAATTCATAAAATCATTCGATTAATGAAATCGTGTTTGCTGAAAACTATTCTCCTGTGATTGTGTTATAAAGTTTGATTTCTATTTCCGTTGCAATACATCTTTGTTTTTACCTTCTTACATTAATCATTTAATTAAACAACATAATCAAAGAAACTCAGATCCTAACAATTGGTATCAGAACATAGGACTGTCAAATTCGATCTAAAAATCAATTTGACATAAAGGTTTAGCTCAAATCCATTGATATTAAGTTGTTTGTATTTAGTTGAAAAACGGAGCAAAGGGTAATCACATATAAAAGTTAATTATTAAAAAACATCTATAAAACAACCAAGATGATGTCACACTCACAGGACCCTCACAACACCAGAACACTATTCAAGCCACCTATGCTTGTCAGATCCGAGTACAATATCTGGCAACGTAGGATGGGCCATGTGTTAGCTCAGCAAAACACTGGCTGCTGGAAGTCAGTCATCTTTGGACCACATGTTCCAATGGTGCCTAGCACACAAGATCCCAAAGGCCAAGTGCCTAAAAGCCTTGAGAATTACTCAGAACAAGATTTAAAAAAAAATTGAATTAGATGCAAAGGCTTTTAGCATAGTGGCTTCAGCTCTCCCAAATGATATTTATGCTGGACTGTTACATTGTAATAGTTTCAAAGAGCTGTGGGATGCATTGAAAGAGCAGTTGGGTGGAACAGAAGATGTTATAAAAAAAACAGGGAGGTTTTGAATCAATAGTATGAAACCTTTTGTCATGTCAAACGAGAGTCTCTAACCCAACAATTTGAAAGATTTAGCTCTCGTTAGTGAACTTAAAACGGTTAATGTTGAATTTGCAAAGCCCACTTTAAATAGTTGGTTTCTAAGGTCATTACCAGACAAATGGGACACTAAAGCTTTTGTAACAAGAAATTATGTGGGTTTTAAAAAGATAAGTTTGACCCAACTTCATGGACGACTCCTCACTTATGAGAGAGAGTTGAACCAGAAAAAGAAGTTACAGGAATCTGGGAAGGTTACTGATGATTACACCTTTGTAACACAGCACTTCTGGGTCAAGAAGAATCTGGTGGTAGTAAGGATCAGAGTTATGATCATTACATTGACATAACTACTGGTGGAGCATTTAACAACTCTGATTCTTACTCACCCAACTATGCTTTTACAGCAAGTGGGGAAAACCAGAATTTCAATATTGTTCAAATTATCTGATTAACTAAGATGTGTTTCTAAACATCATCCTAGCTTGTTTTCTTGATTCCCAGCTACTATCAACCTGCAACATGTATTGAAATACAATCAACAAAATGTTGGTGAGCATACAAGTTTGAATACGTAGCATAATAGTTTAAAAACTCATATCCAACATGTTTCAAGTGTCAATAAGTATCAAGTTTCTCGTTCAATAAGTATCAAGTGTCAAGTTTCTAGCATCACAAGAGTCAAGATTCATACTGTTCATATATAAAGCATCACAAAACACCACAAAGTTTCGCATAGAGTAAAAGTTTCACACAGTTTAACGTGATGAAGTTTCAAACAGTTTCATTAGGCATCACAAGAAGGAAGTATGACGAGACTTGCCGATATGATTAAGGTATCGAAACGCAGGGCGTTACACCAGTCTCTCAGGTTCAAGTGCAACAACCTGCACCGCAACATGCTGCATAAACATCTGCTCCAGCAGAGGCCAGTCAGCAAAGCTTCTTTACCCAAGGGTTTGTTGATTGGAGTAGTGATGCGTGTGTAGTGTAATATATTTTTAATGTATAATTAAGCCCTTTTTTACACCTTTAGCCAAGTTTTAAATTTATAAAACACGATATTCACTAACAATAAACACACATATGGGCAAGTGCACCCATCGTGGACGTAGTATAGAGTTGGTAAGATACCGAGGTCGTCCAAGGACACAAGAGCTTTTAATACCGGTTTATCCTCAACGTCTAATCAAATCAAAAAATTAGAAAAATGTTTTTAAACTAAGAAAATAAAAACTAACTAAATGCTGAAAAAATAAAAATAAAATAAAAACAGATAGACAAGATGAATCACTTGGATCCGACTCGTGTATTAGTATAACCTTTGATTATTTTTGCACTTTTGCACTTGTTTAAGAGATTATCTTAGTTATTGTAGTAGGCCCTTCTTTTGAAGGCGGCGTTACCCTCAACCCAGTAGTTTGAATCAGCAAGGATACAATCCTAAAGGGTTGGATTATTGGAAGATAATGAATTAAGTTATTAATGCAAATTATGGTAAGCCCCGCTTTTGGCGGTGACGTTACCCTCGGCGAGTAGTCTGAGTCAGCAGGGATACAGTCCTAAATAGCCGGGTTACAGTATTAATAGTAGTTAACTTATGAGGGGGTCAAAGAGTTTGGATCCCCGCCATCCAATACCTATGGGCATTGAAGGAGATCCTACTAAATTTGACCTAGGTCCCTTGCAGGACCTCTAAACGCTGAACAAGGGCAAGACCCTTACCAAACCGTTCCCTTAACCCCCGACCAGGTAGCCAACATACCTCCATATAGACCGTGGAGATATGAATGGTGAAAATCTTTTATTTTATATAGACAGTAAAATAATGCCAAGATACCACGGACAAACGATAAGGAAAGATCACCTTCAACATAAGCAACTAGTTATTAAAGTCATTAATACAAAACCAAATAAAAAGTGCAAAAGATTAAAAATAAAAAGTATTATACTAAACACTTGTCTTCACCAAGTGATGTAAGAGACTTAGGCAAACATGGCCTTGATTGTTGATGTGCTGAAAGTGGTCTAATTATACTAACTAATTTTAACCCTCAACTAGACACTCTAAGTTTTAAATTTATAAGACTAAGACTCTCTAAACCTAGACCACACAACCGGCAAGTGTACCGGTCAATGAAGTATAGCCTAAGTAAGTCCGAGTATCGAACCCACGAGACTCTCTAATTACGTTGACTAGACTCGACTAACTTAACTGACCTAACTGAATTACTTGTTTTTATTGGTTCGGGGGGGGGGGGGGGGTTTCTAACAATCCTAAATTACGACTAAAATAAACTAATTAACTAGACTAACTAAGACGCGACTTAGACGAAGATTGAGACCAGAGATGACGAATAACTACCTAGGCTAGACGCAAGGTAAACTCAGAATGGATTTCTATTCGATGATTTTGTGGTGTGGAACCGGGATCTTTAAATGCTAAACCTATTAAGACACCACTAAGCCCCTCAAACACTCTCAAGGCGATTCTTGTGGCACTACCTAGGCTGTTACGGTCACCGGTTTTCTAGATTTCATCTCAGTCCTCTAGTTTCTTGAAAGTGCCTATATAAGACGCTGTACCTCTCAGCGCGAACGTCTAAAGCAACTACAGGTTTTAATCTTGGTTTAATAGACTATGGAATGTTAAGGACTTATAACCAAACCGAGACCTATTAATAACCTTGAGCCTCTTAGCGACAAGTTTAGCAGCACACTTGATTTTATTAAATTACCGGATATTACTTCTAAGGTTACTTACTAGATTTTCACCCTAAAGGTTTAATGATCTATTACGTGATATAGACAGTCACCTAAATCAAGAACCCTAGCACAACCCTATTATGTGATAAAGACCGTCACCAAGGATTATACGAAACAATAAACAATAATAAAATAATCGTCAAGCACGCATATGCACCAAGTTAAATTCCCGAAGCTTTTACAATACAAGAAAAATCCACAACCACGCCAAAAATCGAATAAAGAACCAAACTTTATTTAAACTATTGTCATTAGCCTAGGTAGTTTATGAAGTTTAGCCAAGAAACATAATCTTAAAGACAATCAAACAAGGTCTAGAACAAAAGTTCATTGAAATCAGACAAGAAAAATAGAAAACTAAAGAAATCGAGTAGCAAAACCCGTAATCCCTTGATCTCTAAGCTTCCCGCTTGATTCCGATGATTTCCACGCTTGATTTCTTGCAAAAGAATCCAAAAATATTCGTCCAAGGCTCTCCTGTGCGTCTCCAGCCGTGTATGTCTACCCTCGTGATGTTCCCCTCCTTTTTAATAATGATGGCAGCCCAATGTCTTTTTTTTCATAAAATCGCTGGGCTTAATGTCACGGGCCAAATGTTTGAAGATCGCAATGATATGGGCTGTGCTTGAACGCTTGGGTTACTGGCTAGTCCTGGACTTTATCGGGGGACGGAGTCAGTGTCAATGAAGAGGTGTACGTGCCTAGTCGTGCAAACGACGAACGCACCACTGGTCGAGAGCTGGCGCCGCTCTCCTGATGAGTCCAAGGCAGGACGAAACCAGTGACCCACACAAAGAAGCGGGATGGATTGGCTTGTCCCCGAGACTTGGGGACGCCACACGGGGGTCGAAAACTAACCCCGTGACAACGTGGTATCAGAGCAGAACGATTCTCGAATACGTTGGAACGTGACTCTTAACCAAATGAGCTTAACATTTAGAGTATGGTTGCGCAATGGTGGTGGGAGAAGACCAAATATGGGTTTGCTTCGGTAAAGGTCTTTGTACTCCGCGAGTATGGGATCGTGAGAGCCGCTCAAGTATAGTTGCAGTGAAGCCCTCCGTGTTATGTTCAAAAATCTACGGTCCAAGCAGCGCCGTAAAAAGGAAGTTTTGTGAAAGCTGCTACAATTATTCAGGTTCCCCATATTCCTGAAACAAGGTGAAACATCGGCACCTAATCCGATGCGGCGGACGTCAGCGCCACTTAAAACCAAAACTGACGTACTATATTGAACATGCACGACAGAAGATCATTGTTGCTGTGCTTTCGGGTGTCCTACCCTCCCAAAGTGAATCATGCTCAACATAAGGGGATCATGCATTGTCAAGTATGCGAGCTGGTATGGGACGGCAAGCATGCACGAGGACGTGCATGAAATGGTGGTGGGAGAGTGTCACGGGCCAAATGTTTGAAGATCGCAATGCTATGGGCTGTGCTTGAACGCTTGGGTTACTGGCTAGTCCTGGACTTTATCGGGGGACGGAGTCAGTGTCAATGAAGAGGTGTACGTGCCTAGTCGTGCAAACGACGAACGCACCACTGGTCGAGAGCTGGCGCCGCTCTCCTGATGAGTCCAAGGCAGGACGAAACCAGTGACCCACACAAAGAAGCGGGATGGATTGGCTTGTCCCCAGGACTTGGGGACGCCACACGGGGGTCGAAAACTAACCCCGTGACATTAAGCCCTCTTGCGGCCCCCCTTCTTTTCGTCCGCTGTCAAAGTATTGTTCCCCCCAAAATTGCCATATGTTGTATTTTTATTATATATAATATCTCTCCATATCCATAAACAACAATTTATAATTTGCAGCTTTTTCCTTTCTTCTTTTCGTTGGCATCTAAAGCATTCCCATTCCATTCCAT
Source organism: Helianthus annuus (assembly GCF_002127325.2). Classification (NCBI taxonomy): domain Eukaryota; kingdom Viridiplantae; phylum Streptophyta; class Magnoliopsida; order Asterales; family Asteraceae; genus Helianthus; species Helianthus annuus. The sequence goes on along the minus strand of NC_035441.2, from coordinate 20,137,648 downwards.
TATAGTATAAAATATATGGCAGCCCACAAACATAAAAATAATATTATAGATGGCAGCCCAATTTAGGTAACATAGAGATAGCGGGCTCGGCTCAATCCTAGAAAATAGCATCAATTTTACACCGGTCACTGGCATCCCACTCTGTCCAACTCGCTGGTCATTTTCATATTACTCGTTTTTTCCCCATTTGCACCAGAACCTGCCAAAACACGATATAATATAATATAATACTAAAACAAAAAATAATAGATAAAAACTATACAAAAATTATACATTTTACACGGGACAAACATGTGTATTTTACCCCACATCAAATATCCCCACACTTAACCTTTTTTCGTCCCCGAAAAAGAATTATGCATAACGGAATCATAGACGGAATAATTATTCGGGACAAAAACTTAATTTACTTTATTAAAATCGAAACTCGTGTTAGCCGCGATTGCAAGTATAATGATCCTCTTAAACTCAACCCGGTTCCAAGCCCTTATCATGCAATTTAGGTTCAAGTGCGGTCAATCTACCTAGGGTCTCACGCAAATAATCGCAAGTCCACCTAATCCCCCCTCAAGCTTATAGAACAAAAGGAACAACCACTGGGCTATTTCCTAACCGCCTTATACCAAGATCAAGAGAGTTTAGAATCAAATCTAATCTTATTTTTTTTCTCATCATTTTTTTCATCCCTTTTTCATCTTTCTTTTTCTTTTTTTTTTCTTTTTTTTTTCCGAGCATAGATGTTGCTTTCCCTAACCAAGAGGCATTCCGGCTGTAGAGTCGCTATCCCCAACTCGGATTACTTAGGCTTCGGTACTTTTTTTTTTCTTTGCAAGGTCGATTTCACACACCCTAGCGGTAATCCGGCTGTAGAGTCGCTATCCCCAACCACAGACTACATAGAAATGGCTACTTTCATTTAGTTTCTAGCTCGTTTATTTCATTTTTTTTAATTTTTTTTCTTTTCAACGAGATAATGACCAAAAACTCTAACGATCTTAGCTTATAACGGCATCCCTTATACTATTATTGGCGGTTTCAATTTCCCCACTTTTCCTAGATGAGAACCCACTAGTAGACCGACAATTAGGTATATTAAGATCAAAGGAACCTAGAACCGACTCAGACCTACCCGCATATCCCAAACTAGACACAAGCTCAATTATTTATTCTCATATTATTATTATTTGAACCCGAACAAAAATCCGACTTTTCTATCATTTTCCGTTTTTAATTTGCAAACTTCTATTTCAAATGACATTTTTTTTATTTTTTTCAATTTTTTGGATTTTTTAATTTTTTTTTATATTTTTCAATTTTTTTTTTACTCAACTAACTATACTAACGACACTAAACGACAGTTTCCCATCCCCACACTTAAACTCTACATTGCCCTCAATGTAGGATGGAAACCGACTCAAAAAACTAAAAATAAATAAGAAATAAAAAACAGAGGGCAAAACTAGAAAGGACTTAGCTGGTTAGGACAAAAGTCAGTGCCAGCTGTACAAGTCTTGAATCCAACGAACGATCGTATAGCATTTCCTTCGCGATCGTTGCCTAGTCTGCTTGGGTTGTATCAATATGGCAGCTCCGAAATCACCCGAATGGAGATTGAGTATGGGTGGTACAATCCAAACCTGCACAAACAAAAACAAAGCAAATCCAAAGCAGTATCAACTCTAAAAAAAATGACTCAAAAACTACTAAGACTCAATATACAAAAACTACAACTCGATACAAAGTCTACAAAACCTCCCCACACTTGAACTTAATCAGGAGGCTTTTCCTTGACTTGAACCCGATCTAACCCATTTAATTCCACCCGTTTCTCATAAACATTTAAAAATTTTGTACTGGAATTATAAAATGATTTTAGAATTTTTAACGGGTTAGAACACAAAAATTTGAACTTACCTGGCAAGAGCCACTGAAACACTATCCCAGGTGTCCTTCTCATAGCCTTCTCCCGTGGTTTTGAACTTTTTCTTGCATTCGCTATTACTACCACTGGCCAGCTGTGGTGTTCTTCCTCTTCCACCACCACTTCTTCTTTTTTGATGTCCGTCATTGGGTTTCCTGCAAGTAAAGCTTCTAAGTATGCAAGGTCCCCCTCCGGATCAAATATACCTACTTCTGCATCTTCCGGCAAACCCTCTAACTCATCCGCAATTTCTCTCTCCCAAAACAGCTCATCTTCACTTTCCTCATCCTCTTCATCTGACAAATCCCATATTGGTTCGGTGGGATAAGACTCGTCATCAGAGATATCTTGGTCAATAGGATCACCTGCCATTAAGAGAGTAGAAAGAGCAGAAAAAAATAGAGAGGAAAAAAAAACTAACAACTATACAAGTAGCACAGATTATGTCAATTAAGTCCAATCGAAGCTAATAAACGCAATCGCCAAGAGTCCCCGGCAACGGCGCCAAAAACTTGATGTGCTGAAAGTGGTCTAATTATACTAACTAATTTTAACCCTAAACTAGACACTCTAAGTTTTAAATTTATAAGACTAAGACTCTCTAAACCTAGACCACACAACCGGCAAGTGTACCGGTCAATGAAGTATAGCCTAAGTAAGTCCGAGTATCGAACCCACGAGACTCTCTAATTACGTTGACAAGACTCGACTAACTTAACTGACCTAACTGAATTACTTGTTTTTATTGGTTCGGGGGGTTTTCTAACAATCCTAAATTACGACTAAAATAAACTAATTAACTAGACTAACTAAGACGCGACTTAGACGAAGATTGAGACCAGAGATGACGAATAACTACCTAGGCTAGACGCAAGGTAAACTCAGAATGGATTTCTATTCGATGATTTTGTGGTGTGGAACCGGGATCTTTAAATGCTAAACCTATTAAGACACCACTAAGCCCCTCAAACACTCTCAAGGCGATTCTTGTGGCACTACCTAGGCTGTTACGGTCACCGGTTTTCTAGATTTCCTCTCAGTCCTCTAGTTTCTTGAAAGTGCCTATATAAGACGCTCTACCTCTCAGCCCGAACGTCTAAAGCAACTACAGGTTTTAATCTTGGTTTAATAGACTATGGAATGTTAAGGACTTATAACCAAACCGAGACCTATTAATAACCTCGAGCCTCTTAGCGACAAGTTTAGCAGCACACTTGATTTTATTAAATTACCGGATATTACTTCTAAGGTTACTTACTAGATTTTCACCCTAAAGGTTTAATGATCTATTACGTGATATAGACAGTCACCTAAATCAAGAACCCTAGCACAACCCTATTATGTGATAAAGACCGTCACCAAGGATTATACGAAACAATAAACAATAATAAAATAATCGTCAAGCACGCATATGCACCAAGTTAAATTCCCGAAGCTTTTACAATACAAGAAAAATCCACAACCACGCCAAAAATCGAATAAAGAACCAAACTTTATTTAAACTATTGTCATTAGCCTAGGTAGTTTATGAAGTTTAGCCAAGACACATAATCTTAAAGACAATCAAACAAGGTCTAGAACAAGAATTCATTGAAATCAGACAAGAAAAATAGAAAACTAAAGAAATCGAGTAGCAAAACCCGTAATCCCTTGATCTCTAAGCTTCCCGCTTGATTCCGACGATTTCCACGCTTGATTTCTTGCAAAAGAATCCAAAAATATTCGTCCAAGGCTCTCCTGTGCGTCTCCAGCCGTGTATGTCTACCCTCGTGATGTTCCCCTCCTTTTTAATAATGATGGCAGCCCAATGTCTTTTTTTTTTTCATAAAATCGCTGGGCTTAAGCCCTCTTGCGGCCCCCCTTCTTTTCGTCCGCTGTCAAAGTATTGTTCCCCCCAAAATTGCCATATGTTGTATTTTTATTATATATAATATCTCTCCATATCCATAAACAACAATTTATAATTTGCAGCTTTTTCCTTTCTTCTTTTCGTTGGCATCTAAAGCATTCCCATTCCATTCCATTATAGTATAAAATATATGGCAGCCCACAAACATAAAAATAATATTATAGATGGCAGCCCAATTTAGGTAACATAGAGATAGCGGGCTCGGCTCAATCCTAGAAAATAGCATCAATTTTACTCCGGTCACTGGCATCCCACTCTGTCCAACTCACTGGTCATTTTCATATTACTCGTTTTTTCCCCATTTGCACCAGAACCTGCCAAAACACGATATAATATAATATAATACTAAAACTAAAAATAATAGATAAAAACTATACAAAAATTATACATTTTACACGGGACAAACATGTGTATTTTACCCCACATCAATTGTCAAGAACTCTTACTATCAATCTTGGATCCCGAGACGACTCACACACTCTACGATGGACAATGGATGATGGTGGTGGATGATGGTGTTATGGTGGTGGTGGGTGGTGGATGAAGTGTGAGAGAGGTGGTGTGCCAAGGGATGAGTTGGAATGAAACCAAGCACTCCTATTTATAGGCTGAACAGAAGGCTGGGCACGGCCCCGTGTCCGCTGGACACGCCCCCGTGCCCGTCTGACACTCTCTCTCTTCATTAATTGTAATTCGCAATTACAATTAATGCGTCTGCTGTACTTTCGCCACGCCCCCGTGCTCACTGGACACGGCCCCGTGGTGGGCAATAGAAGCTTCTACAGGTTTGTGTTTTCTGCTGCTTCTTGGGCACGACCCCGTGCTGGCTGAACACGGGTTCAGTCTTCTGTTTTCTCTTCTTTGCTTGGGAGGATGCCGTTGAGGGTTCGGGCAGTCTACTTTTATTCCTTTTCTTGTATTTATGTTAGAATTAGCTGTCTTTTTGCTTCTTTTGTGAATTTGGGCTCATTTCATCCTGAAAATACAAAAGGAAGACAAAAACACTCTTTTTCCAACATTAGTACTTAAAAAGGGTTAGTTTTATGCCTTATTTGATGTAATTTATATGTTGCATTTTACACACATCAAATACCCCCACACTTGAATTTTTGCTTGTCCTCAAGCAAAACTCTTTAAATGTGGCTTACACTCCCAAATGGAATGGGTAGAAGAGAAGGTTTTTGGCTTGTCATAGAGTGTCGGGAATCCAAGATTTTTTTGGGCTTTATTTTTATTTATTTACAATCGTATTCGTTATGATTTATTTAGAACGTTTCATAGGATAAATTACTTATTTGGGCATAACATGTCTTTTTAAAATTTCATTTATATACAAGTTTACATACCTCAAGGGAGAAATCACTCAACACTCGGCCGAAGGTGTAATTTTTAGTGAATCACTCGAGAGCGGCATGGAACTTACCCCTTCCATAGGTTTGCCAAGCAATTAAACCTCCTCCTTTTTAACTTTATACCTTTGTAAATATCAAGAGGACTTTTTTTTGGTGAAAGGTTAGGCTTGGGCTAAAGGTGGGTGGTTGGGTTAGTGGTTAGTAAAAAGGGCGAAAAGCGTAAAAAGCGTCGGTTTTCGTAACACACTTTGTTTTTAATGACTTTTTATTTTGAAGTATTTCTCCAAACAAGCTTTTGTTTGCATAGCTTTGTTTGTTTTTAACTTCATCATCATTTTTTTTCAGTCGCATAAAAGAACGAGCTTGCGAAAAACCGAGCTTGTTACTAAAATAAAGGGTGAAAAATAAAAAGGGTTTTTGGTGGGTAAAAAGGGTTTAGGGTAAAGAAACGAAAGGTTTAGGCTCAAAGGGGTTAACTAGGGGGATTTTGGGTAGGTGGTAAAAAAAATTGAAAAATAATGGTGTAGAAAGAAAAATGGTTAGTCCTAATGCCTCCATCATTTACTTACTTGGGTTTAAGTTGGTAAGGACCGGGAATGAATTGTCGTGGCAAGTTCTAGAGTTGTAAGAACCAAGCGGCTATTCACACAAGAAACGAAAATGAGCATTTAGTCTAAGGATGTAAATTTGTATGCTCAATAAAGGCTCAAAACTCACTTTTGTGGGAATGGGTTTTTAATGTGATCAAGTATATATAATCAAATTTTAACTAGACTTGTTATGCTGTTTCATAATTTTCTTATGTTGGTTCTTGTTATCACAACGCTCTCGGTTGTAAATTTTATAAAAATATAACCTTATTAATCTTGGGATTCCTAACTTAAACTTTAGACAAGTAAAAATGAAAATTTTTGAAAAAAAATTTGGGGTGTTTAGCGGTTCCAATAGAGTTTTGTGTAAGACTTGTTGTTAGGACTTGCAAAATTTTAAGGTGTTAGCTTCCCCCCACACTTAAATTACACATTGTCCTCAATGTGTCCCAAAAATAATTTTTTAGGTTGATTGGATGTGTAATGTAGTGTTAAAAAGCAAAGATTTATGTTACTGGCAGTCTGGACACGGCCCCGTGTCTGCTGGACACGACCCCGTGGTGAACTGCCAGTAACGAAAACTTACAGAAGGTGAACACGGGGGCGTGTTGGTTAGACACGGCCCCGTGTCTGGCAAATAATTGCAGGTCAGTAACCAAACAGCAGGTCTGGGAGATGAACAAGGGGGCGTGTCGGCTGGACACGTCCCCGTGTGGACAGTCTGTGAGCCTGAAAAACAGGTTTCGTCTCCCGGTTTCTCCATTTTGGGCCTGTAAGTGCTAAGATTTAGCACTCCAACCCTTGATTTGTACCTGTTTCATCACTCAATACCACACCAAGCAAATATAAAACATCCTACATTACCACGGTTAATTGTCTCCAAGCATAAAGTAAAAGAAAAATAAAACGGAAATAAAAGTAGTCAAGGATAGTAAATTGTTCAACAAGTGGCACGCAGGCCATAAATTGTTCGATAGAAAAGGGTACTTAAACCTGTGGGCTCACCATCAACCCGCTCCTCGTTCCTCCTACTCCATGTCTTCATCGCTATCCTCACCTCCACCCCCATGCCCCGCCATATACTCCCGGATGCTACCGATATCATCTTGTATATCGTTGATGTTGCCTCAATAGCTCCGACCCGTTGGTATGTGTTGTTGGCGAGATTGTAGGTGTTCCTGGTACACATGAGGTTTCCTGCAAAAGATCATGTAAACTTTGAAAGTTAGGAAAACCGCCTCCTTGTGAGGAGGATTGTCCCGGATCGCCATGGGGTTGGTACTGGTATTGGGGAGGTGGTGCATGAAGAACTAGGGCCTCCTGTGGGTTCCATGCATAGCCTTGTGTTCTTTGGAAGCTCACCGTCCCGTCTTCCGCCTCATAAGGCAAGTTCATGGCTCGGAAAATGTGGTAGTCAACTCGTCCCGACCACGGACTTCTTTCAAAGGACCTTGGAATGTTCGTGAAGTGCTTGAAAAGACGGTACACCCATCCCCCAAAGAAGATAGGTGTTGGAGCGCGAGCAAGGCGATTGAGATGCATGTTTCGCAACAGGAGATATGGAACATCGAGAGGCTTCCGGTTGTGGATGCAGTGAAGGACAACCAAATCTTTCAACCCTACAACGCCACTACTGTCGTGACGCTGGTTCAGCGAGTAGGTGAGGAGCCTGTGAATGTAGCGGTATACCGGGTCCCTCAGTTTTGGTACTCTTGGTGCTGCTAGGGTTGTAGATTCCTTCACCGATTTGGGCCCATGCGGCTTGACGTTCGGTCTCATCCAAGTCTCGTAATCCCCCAGTGTTTTCCTCATTTCCCGATTCCTCTTCACCGTATAGTCCTATTATAGATCCAAACTGTGCCATGGAGATTGAGTACTTTGTCCCGGCACACCGAAATGCGACCCCTTCATTATCAAACGGGTCACACCTCGAATTGAAAGCAAACGTACTATAAAACTCCATTGTGCATTGATGCACCGACCGAAGCCGAGTGTTCAATGCAACTGCTAGTGGCCCTGTCACGATGTTGTGGAATCGGTCTAGTTGGTTCACCATGGTTAACAAGTCTGTACATGCTCGCCTAGGGTACTCCTCGGGTCTTGTTTGGAATATCTCATATCGCGCCCTAGCATCGAGTTCGCTTGCATTGAACCTCGTGAACTTTGACATCTGAAAGAATACACCAAAAGTTAGTACGAAACAAAGAAATTTTAAAGAAACTGCAAACAGTCACGGCCCCGTGTCTAGGCGTCTATAACCTAAAAACTTCATTTTTCGTCCCGGTTCCGAAAACCTGAAAATTTTTAGCCAAATAGTTGCGGTTTCCCCCGAAAATGAAACCCTAAGTGTCGTTTTTCCCAAAACAAACCGTTTACCCTTTCAATTTCATCTTTTTCGGTTCAAAAATAAGGGTTTGAGGTTTTAGTAGGAAATCGAACGAATCTATCAACAATACATTTTTATTTACTTCCTGCTACACTAATCTAAACTACTACTAACAGATTGCATCAAAAATTTGAAGTTCGATCCGGATGAACACGTAGAACCCTAGATTTTTCCCCAATTTTTGATGTTTTAACTACACGCAAGTAACTAATCTAACTACTAAAGATGATAGAATCATACCTTGATGTTGTTAAACGTGGTAGTGACGTCGAAAATCTGCGGAAAATCGCCTGGAACCGGGGCGTGTGGAATGAGGTAACTGTTATGAAAAGAGGGTTTTATCCCGACAGTTGCCTCGACACGGCCCCGTGTCCAGCGGACACGGCCTCCTGCCGAGCAGAGTTTTTTTTTTTTTTTTTTTTTTTTTTTTTGTGTTCGTGTGCATGCCCCTTTTCTCCGAAAATGGTTAGAAGACTTACCGGTTTTTTATGTACACTTGCCTGTTCGTAACATGTCGGGTATGATGTTGAGTTTATTCCTTAACCGTTTGAAGCGAGATCTCCTCTTCCTCATCCTCAATGGATCCTCGGTAGAGTTTTAGCCGTTGGCCATTGACTTTAAATGGTATCCCATTTCGAGCTTTAATTTCTACTGCACCGTGAGGAAAAACATGGGTGACGGAAAAAGGTCCTGACCACCTAGATTTTAGTTTACAAGGAAATAATCGAAGTCGTGAATTAAACAATAGAACTTGATCTCCTACCCGAAATTCATTAGACTTAATATATTTATCATGTAAATTCTTCATTCTTTCTTTATAAATTTCGGAGTTAGAATATGCATAGTTCCTTATTTCGTCTAATTCATTCATTTGACAAAATCGATTTTTACCGGCAGTTTCTAAGTCTAAGTTTACATTTTTTATTGCCCAGTAGGCTCTGTGAGCTATTTCTACTGGCAAGTGACAACTTTTTCCATAGACGAGCTTATATGGGGTTGTGCCTATAGTGGTTTTATAAGCAGTTCGAAAGGCCCATAAAGCATCGTCTAATTTGTCGGCCCATTCTTTTTTATTTAGTCCTACGGTTTCTTCAAGTATTCGTTTTAAACCTCGATTAGTCACTTCGGCTTGTCCATTTGTTTGAGGGTGATACGCTGTTGAGACCCGGTGATAGACCCCATATCTTGTTAATATTTTTTCGAGTTGATGATTGCAAAAATGAGTACCTCTATCACTTATCAAAGCTTTTGGTGTTCCGAAACGAGAAAATAATTTTTTCAGAAATTTTACCACTACTCTTCCATCATTTGTTGGAAGAGCTTCGACCTCTGCCCATTTAGACAAATAATCGACTGCCACAAGTATATATTTGTTTCCTTTTGACGGTGGGAAAGGTCCCATGAAATCGAGTCCCCACACATCAAAGATTTCACAAACGAGAATGCCATTTTGAGGCATTTCGTTTTTGGAAGAAATATTACCTGATCTTTGGCAAGCATCACATGTCTTTACAAGGTTTTGTGCATCCTTGTAAATGGTTGGCCAATAAAACCCTGAATCAAATACCTTTCGCGCGGTACTTGCGGCACCATGATGTCCTCCGTATGGACCTTCATGACAGTGACGGAGAATTCTTCGTGCTTCATTACCATGGACACACCTTCGGATGAGCTAGTCGGCACACATTTTGAAAAGATAAGGGTCTTCCCAAAAGTAATGTTTTACATCAGCAAAGAATTTTTTTCTTTGATGATGCGGCCATCCTTTGGCGACTATACCGCTAGCTAGATAATTAGCATAATCGGCATACCATGGCTCTTGTCTACTCTCCATCATCTCCAAGGATTCTGTGGGAAATTTCTCGTTCATTTGCTCGTCCCTGGTCGCTTCCAAAGCTGGGTCTTCTAGGCGTGAGAGATGATCTGCAGCAGTGTTTTCTGCTCCTCTTTTGTCCTTGATTTCGATGTCGAATTCTTGGAGGAGTAGAATCCATCTGATCAAACGGGGTTTTGCGTCTTGCTTCTTGTAGAGGTACCAGATAGCTGCATGGTCTGTATAGACTACATTTTTAGAAAGAACAAGGTAAGAACGGAATTTATCAAAAGCAAACACCACTGCTACTAATTCTTTTTCTGTAGTTGTATAATTTTCTTGTGCATCATTAAGCGTTTTACTAGCATAATAGATTGGGTGGAGATGCTTTTCTTTTCTTTGTCCCAAGACTGCTCCAACGGCAAAGTCACTTGCATCACACATGATTTCGAAAGGAAATTTCCAATCGGGCGCTATCATGATAGGTGCATTGACTAGCATTTCTTTGAGGGTTAGAAATGCTTGATTGCATTCCTTGTCAAACATGAAATGTGCATCTTTTTCAAGTAATTTTGTTAGAGGTCTTGAAATTTTCGAAAAGTCCTTGATAAATCTTCTATAAAATCCGGCATGCCCTAAGAAACTTCTGATTGCTCTTACGGAGGATGGTGGAGGTAATCGAGAAATAGTTTCTATTTTTGCTCGATCAACTTCCATTCCTTCGCTTGAGATCTCGTGACCGAGTACTATTCCCTCTGTTACCATGAAATGGCATTTTTCCCAGTTAAGGGCGAGGTTAGTTTCCTCACATCGGGATAGCATTCGTTCAAGATTATCGAGGCATTGGTCATATGAGTCTCCAAAGATGGAAAAGTCGTCCATGAAGACTTCCATTGTCTTTTCTATCATATCATGGAAAATGGCTACCATACAACGTTGGAATGTTGCAGGTGCATTACATAGACCGAATGGCATGCGTCGATATGCGAAAGTCCCGTAGGGGCATGTGAAAGTTGTTTTCTCTTGGTCTTCCGGTGCTATCGGTATTTGAAAGTAAGCTGAAAAACCATCTAAGAAACAATAAAATTTATGACCGGATAGTCGTTCTAACATTTGATCAATGAAAGGCAAAGGAAAGTGGTCTTTCCTTGTTGCTTCATTTAATCGCCTATAGTCTATACAAACTCTCCATCCTGTGACGGTTCTTGTTGGTATTAATTCATTTTTCTCATTAGTTATTACCGTCATACCTCCTTTCTTTGGGACTACTTGGACGGGACTTACCCACGGACTATCGGAGATAGGGTAGATTAGTCCGGCGTCAAGTAGCTTGATGACTTCATTTTTAACCACTTCTTGAACATTAGGATTCACTCTTCGTTGTGGTTGAATTACTGTTTTGTAGTCATCATTCATTAAAATTTTGTGCGTGCACATGGAAGGACTTATTCCTTTAATATCTACAAGCTTCCAAGCGATCACGTTTTTGTGTTTTTTAAGAAGATTAACTAATTTCACTTTTTCTATGTTACTTAATTTAGAAGAAATAATTACAGGTAAACCACCATCTTTGTCTAGAAAAACATATTCCAAACCTTTAGGAAGTTCTTTGAGCTCAATGGGTGGGTCTTTAGAAGACACCTTATTTTGTGGCTCATCTAGAACAAGAACCTTAAAGGTTTGTTCTATGGCGATCTCTTCTTCAACAAAGTGGTCATCTTCTTTAGTTGTATCGGGTGGTTCTGCTTCATCTTCAATTAGGGGGTCATTATTGCCAAAAGGATATTTCATTGAACGCTCAAGATCTATGCTCCTTTTGAATGCCCCTAACTGAAGAGGTAGATTGTTGAATTTCCGTTTTTTCAAGGCTTTATGAGTTTGTACAAAAGGTTTTCCCAAGACTAAAGGAGCGTCATCAAGGATGACAAAGTCTGTTGGGATTACCATTTGATTTGTTTGAACCAAAACATCTTCAACTACACCGATTGATTTTATCACTGTTCGATCGGATAGAAAAATGGGTATTTGAAGTGGAGTAAAGTCACTAATACTTAATTTTTCAAAAATGTAGTTAGGCATTATGTTAACACAAAGATCTTTATCAATGGTGATATTACTAATAAATGAATTTTGAAAGAAACATGGAACCGGTGTAATGTTAATTTCAAAAGGATCTTCTTTTATTAGTGAGGTTTGATCATTAGTTAACTTAACACTTATCATTTCTTCAACTTTAGTATTAGTGTTTAGCTCTTTTAAAAACTTAGCATGAGTGGTTACTAAACAATGGTTTTCGCAAGTAGGTGACAAGAGGTTAATTTCTTCAAAATTAGACTCTTCTTGTAATTTAACGTTATCGGACTCACCTTTTTCGTTGTTTAACTCATGTGTCGGTTTTTCACTTTCTTTTTCTTCCATTTTTACATTTTCAACTATCTCTACGTTATTATTACAATTTAATTCTTCTCTTGCGCGGGATTCCTCTTCCCTTGCGCGAGATTCTTTCATGTAACGTTCGATAGTTTTAATGTGTTCTAATATCCTATTGGTCACTTCGGTGAGAGAAAAAGAATTTGGATCCTCAAGGCTTGAATCCGGTTGTTCGATCCTTGGCTCCTCATAATACTCATATGAAGTAGATGGTTCACACCATTGTTCTTCATTGTAAGTATATGATGGATAAGGGTCGAAACTTTGTTCTTCATAGTACTCATATGAGGTGGGTTGTTCACGCCATGGTTCCTCATAATAAGAGTATGAAGGTGGTGGCTCAAATCTTGAGTCTTCAAAGTATGAGTATGAAGGCTCATACCTTGGTTCATCAAAATATGAGTATGAGAGAGGAGGTTCATACCTTTGGTCTTCATAGGATGTGTATGAAGTTGATGGCTCGTACCTGGGCTCCTCATAATGGTTGTATGAATTGGATGGTTGATATGAGTTATTATATTGAACCGAGCGTGTGTTACGCAAATTAGCGCAATAAGTACCCCTATAATCATCCTCATCATAGGTGTAGTTGTAACCTCCTGAGTATTGATCCATAAGAATCACTCAGCAGACCACAACTGAGTCTCGGGACCAGAAAACAAAAATAATGATGGAAACAGAAGCTGGACACGGCCCCGTGTTCAGTGGACACGGCCCCGTGGTCAGGGTCTGTATCTGGGCGTTTTAATTAAAGTTACTGGTCACGTTGAGCACGGGGGCGTGTTGAGTGAGCACGACCCCGTGTTCAGACTCTGTATCTGGGTATCTAACTAAAAATATGCAGCACGGGGGCGTGTTCAGTGAGCATGGCCCCGTGTTCAGGCTACTGTAAATGCAAACTAAACTAAAATGCAGAAAAATGTGCGCGCGTTTTAAAAAAGGTTTTGAAAAACTGATTAGGCCGTTGATTTTAAGCTTTCTTAAAATCCTTGTGTCCCCGGCAACGGCGCCAAAAACTTGATGCGTGTGTAGTGTAATATATTTTTAATGTATAATTAAGCCCTTTTTTACACCTTTAGCCAAGTTTTAAATTTATAAAACACGATATTCACTAACACTAAACACACATATGGGCAAGTGCACCCATCGTGGACGTAGTATAGTTTTGGTAAGATACCGAGGTCGTCCAAGGACACAAGAGCTTTTAATACCGGTTTAACCTCAACGTCTAATCAAATCAAAAAGTTAGAAAAATGTTTTTAAACTAAGAAAATAAAAACTAACTAAATGCTGAAAAAATAAAAATAAAATAAAAACAGATAGACAAGATGAATCACTTGGATCCGACTCGTGTATTAGTGTAACCTTTGATTATTTTTGCACTTTTGCACTTGTTTAAGAGATTATCTTAGTTATTGTAGTAGGCCCCTCTTTTGAAGGCGACGTTACCCTCAACCCAGTAGTTTGAGTCAGCAAGGATACAATCCTAAAGGGTTGGATTATTGGAAGATAATGAATTAAGTTATTAATGCAAATTATGGTAGGCCCCGCTTTTGGCGGTGACGTTACCCTCGGCTAAGTAGTCCGAGTCAGCAGGGATACAGTCCTAAATAGTCGGGTTATAGTATTAATAGTAGTTAACTTATGAGGGGGTCAAAGAGTTTGGATCCCCGCCATCCAATACCTATGGGCATTGAAGGAGATCCTACTAAATTTGACCCAGGTCCCTTGCAGGACCTCTAAACGCTGAACAAGGGCAAGACCCTTACCAAACCGTTCCCTTAACCCTCGACCAGGTAGCCCTCATACCTCCATATAGACCGTGGAGATATGAATGGTGAAAATCTTTTATTTTATATAGACAGTAAAATAATGCCAAGACACCACGGACAAACGATAAGGAAAGATCACCTTCAACATAAGCAACTAGTTATTAAAGTCATTAATACAAAACCAAATAAAAAGTGCAAAAGATTAAAAATAAAAAGTATTATACTAAACACTTGTCTTCACCAAGTGATGTAAGAGACTTAGGCAAACATGGCCTTGATTGTCAAGAACTCTTACTATCAATCTTGGATCCCGAGACGACTCACACACTCTACGATGGACAATGGATGATGGTGGTGGATGATGGTGTTATGGTGGTGGTGGGTGGTGGATGAAGTGTGAGAGAGGTGGTGTGCCAAGGGATGAGTTGGAATGAAACCAAGCACTCCTATTTATAGGCTGAACATAAGGCTGGGCACGGCCCCGTGTCCGCTGGACACGCCCCCGTGCCCGTCTGACACACTCTCTCTCTTCATTAATTGTAATTCGCAATTACAATTAATGCGCCTGCTGTACTTTCGCCACGCCCCCCGTGCTCACTGGACACGGCCCCGTGGTGGGCAATAGAAGCTTCTACAGGTTTGTCTTTTCTGCTGCTTCTTGGGCACGGCCCCGTGCTGGCTGAGCACGGGGCGTGTTCAGTCTTCTGTTTTCTCTTCTTTGCTTAGGAGGATGCCGTTGAGGGTTCGGGCAGTCTACTTTTATTCCTTTTCTTGTATTTATGTTAGAATTAGCTGTCTTTTTGCTTCTTTTGTGAATTTGGGCTCATTTCATCCTGAAAATACAAAAGGAAGACAAAAACACTCTTTTTCCAACATTAGTACTTAAAAAGGGTTAGTTTTATGCCTTATTTGATGTAATTTATATGTTGCATTTTACACACATCAAGTAGCATGCCTGATGAGTTATCTTATGAAAATTTTGCTCTGTTTGCTAAGAATGATGCTCTTGTGATGAATTTTGTTTTGCAGCATTAGAGTCAATTCCAGAAGGTCTGGAAACTGAAGAAGTGGAATCCAGTGTTGAAACAGTGGATGAAGTTGCTGAAGCAGTGGTTACTCTTGTTGTTGGTGAACAGCTGTTAGAGAAGGAACCTGAACCACTGTTAGAACCTCTTGCTGGCCCTTGGCGTGTTGATGAAGTGAAGAAGTACACCAGTTCTTGTGAAAATGTCTGTAACTGTGCTATGATGGCTGCAGCTAAGGTATCACCTCAGGTCTTGAAAAACCTATGTTCAGACAAATGCATCATAGCAAGAGGTGAATGAAAACCTTAGGGAAAAAATTTTGAAAGATGAAGTACAATTTGAAAAGTCTGTTAAAGAACTGAAAAACAAATTGTATGAAAAAGATAATGAGATCTTCAGTCTTAAACATGAACACAACATAACCAAAGACCAACTCCAAGCCATGATAGAGAAATATCAAGCTTGTAAAAAGGAGTTGGAATCCACCCAAATCACTTGTGAAAAATGGGTGGAATCATGAAAAAGTTATGAGTTGATGTTAGAGAAAAAGATCAAAACCAATGTAAAATTTTGCATAGGTTTCAGGAAAAATGACCAAGTTGAAAACACTGTTATAAATGAGTTTGGTTCTTTTAAGAGGGTGAGAGTTGGCTACAAAGTGTAAAAAGTCATAAAACACCATAACGTCAATCATAAAACACACTCAAAACCCACAAATAACATATTGAAGATTACTAAAACACCATATTTGTGGGTTTTGTGTTATGTTGGATGATTAGGCTTTGATTATCGAATGACTAACATTAGGGTGTTTTATGTTGATTATCATGTTGTGTTTTATATCCATGGTTCTACGATGGTGTGTTTGAAGTCTTTAAGGACTCTAAGGGTTTGGATATTGTGTTTTAGTGACCTTCACTATGTTATTTGTGGGTTTGAGTGTGTTTTATGGCTGAAATTATTGTGTTTTATGACTTTATACACTTTGTAGGAAAAATAGACTTTGTAGCCGAACCCTACCCATGTAAATACCTACAAACAAGGATGGTCAAGAAATTAAAATCACTGATAAAAATGGTAACAAAATCATTTTGGAAAGGCCAGAGGGGTCATCAACCTTTGAGAAGATTGGAAAAATATCAATTCAAACCCACCTAGTCAGATGAGTGTGACATCCTTGAGAATTTCAAACCAATGGGTTTTTCCACAGTTGAGGGTGTGAAAGCACCTAGGGCTAAGATCATTACTCTTAAAGATATCCCAATAGTGGTTCAAAACTCTGTTGCAAAGGAAGTTGAAAAGAGGAAGAAAAGAGAAAAAGTTAAAAATTTGTTTTGTGACTATTGTAAAAATAGAAATCATTTCACAAAGGATTATTTTCATTTAAAAGCTTATGATATTAACAAAACAAGCATAATTAAGCCTGCACAAAGTTGCACCATCTGTGGAAAAACCAACCATCTCACTCATGAGTGTGTGTACCTCAAAAATTTTGAGGTTAAAAGAAAAGAGTACACCTCAAAAACACTTGTGAGTTCTTTAAATTCATCTATCAAGAAACAACAACCATTTGTGTCTGTCCAAACAGCTGTTACAAAACAGTTGAACAAAAAATCTGCCCCAGAGATGTTCAAGTGACAGATGCACCTCCTGCCAACCAATTCCAATGAGGAAAAGGTCAACCTCCATACCAAAGGGTCCCACATGTTTATGAGGCTTACAAAAGGCCTTCTAAACCAAAAGTAAACAGACATCCTTTTGGATTTCAACACATGACAGGAAATGGTTCACAACAGTGGTTAGAGAAAAATGCTTCAAAAAACTGTTCAAACCCCTGAGCTAACCATTGTCCATGTTCCTAGACTTGATACTGACTCTGTTGTGACCCCATCCAAAGCCTTATTGGCTTTGGAGACCCTCCTAAACTAGTTGTTTACTTGATGTGCAGGGAGCTTTTGCATGCTTAGATAGCCTTTGGTATGTAGATAGTGGAGACTTCAGGCACATGACTGGATGTAGAGCCCTACTCAAAGAATTCAAAAATCATGGAGGGGGTGATATGTCTTTTGGTAACAATTCTAAGGGAAAGGTGTTGGGGTCTGGAACAGTTCAGTTAGGAAAAATCAAGTTTGAAAATGTCAAGCTTATTGACAATCTAAAGTTCCACCTCCTTAGTGTCTCACAAATGAGTAACAAAGGCTATGGGTCATTCTTTACTAAGGAGAGTTGCAAGAGTGTTGGACCAGAAATGGTGATAAAGATTGAAGAAATAATAGCCAAAGGAAAAACACAACTTGTTGCTCAAAGGAGTGGCAATGCGTATGTAGTTGATTTGTCAAAAGAGATCCCAATGACTAATGTCTGTCTGTTCTCAGCTGCCTCTAACAAAGAGACAAAAATATGGCACAGAAGACTTGGGCACACAAATCTCAAGACAAAGTCTATTGAAGAGTCCAAAACAAACAAGTGTTTGCAAATGCTGCACATGGATTTGTTTGGCCTAGTGAAAATCATGAGCTTGAAAAAGAAAAGATACTATTTGGTTAATGTAGATGATTTTTCTAGGTTTACATGGACTTACTTTTTACATTCTAAAGATGAGACTGTAATCATTTTGCAAGACTTTGTCAAACAGGTTAAAAAGCAATTTGATCTGCCAGTAAAAATCTTTAGAAGTGACAATGGAACAGAGTTCAGAAATAAGGAATTGGATGAAATATGTGTGTCAAAAGGGATTATAAGACAGTACAGCATCCCAAGAACACCAGAACAAAATGGGGTTGTTGAAAGGAAAAACAGAACTTTGATTGAAGTTGCCAGAACAATGCTTGCAGACTCAGGTTTTCCCCTTAACTTTTTGGGCAGAGGCTATAAACACTGCTTGTTATGTGCAGTAAAGAGTTTTGATCAACCCCAGGCATCAAAAGACTGCCTAAGAAACTCTGTTCAAAATGAAACCACTGATCTCATATTTCAAAGTCTTTGGTTGCCCTTGTTTTATCTTAAACTTGAAAGATTCTATTTCAAAATTTGCAGCCAAAGTAGATTGTGGTTATCATTTGGGATACTCAACCACTGCCAAGGCCTATAAAGTGTTTAACACAAGGACTAGGTGTGTGGAAGAGACTTTTAATGTAAAGTTCAATGAAATTTGTTCCTTGAAAATCCCAGCAAACCCAACTGAATTGTTTGATCTTGAAAAATTTACTTTGGAAAATTTGTCTGTCAAGACTAACCCTGCAGGTATTCAACAACCTCCTTCACAAGATTATGGATATGATGTTGTGATCCCACAATGTAAAATCACATCCACCACCAGAGCAGCAGATGTTCAAAACAACTGTCAAAGCTCATCCACTGCTGCATCAACAATTGTTGACCAAAGTAGCCCTTCAACCTCTGTCACCACATCATCCCCAACCACTGTTCATAAAAATCCTCCAACAATGGATAAAAATGAACTTTGTGACACACCCATTCCTCCTATTGCACCTCCATTTCAAATAGATGTTGGATCATCAAAGTCACCGACAGATGTTAGCTCAAATGATTCACATCTGCATCTCTCACCATTAAATGCCATTGTTCCATATAAGGGAGATCTGATCTTTCTTAAATCTCATCCACCAGACCAAGTGATTGGCAACATTAATGAAGGGGTTCTCACCAGAAGTCAATCCCAAAACATTTATCTTTTTGCTGGCTTTCTATCACTCCATCAACCAGTCAAGTACCAAGAGGCACTGAAAGACAACAGTTGGGTGGAAGCTATGCAAGAAAAGCTCCAACAGTTTAAGAGACAACAAGTATAGGAACTTGTACCACTGCCAGAGGGTGTAAGTCCTATTGGCACAAAGTTGGTCTTCTAAAACAAAACTGATGAAAGGAGCATTGTTGTCAAGAACAAAGCTAGGCTTGTGGTTCAAGGCATTAGACAGGAAGAAGGCATTGACTATGATGAAACTGTTTCCCCTGTATCAAGATTGGAAGCTATCAGACTGTTCTTAGCCTTTGTTGTCAACCACAACATCAAGGTGTTTCAAATGGATATCAAATGTGCATTCCTCTATGGTAAGATTCAAGAAGAGGTATATATTTGTCAACCTCCTGGTTTTGAGGATCCATTTAATCCAAATCATGTCTACAAGATAAACAAAGTTTTGTATGGATTGAAACAAGCATCTAGAGCCTAGTATGAAACTCTTTCCACTTTTCTAATCTTTATTGATTTCACAAGAGGTAAAATTGATAAAACCTTGTTTTTAAAATGGAGAGGAAAAGATTTGATGATTGTCCAAATTTATGTGGATAACATCATTTTTGGAAGCACATGTAATAAAATGTGTGAAGAGTTCAGACAACTCATGACAGCTAAGTTTGAGATGAGTGCAATGGGTAAACTACAGTACTTTCTTGCTCTCCAAGTTAAGCAACTGCAAAAGGGCACTTTCATTCATCAAAGCAAATATGTAAAAGATCTTTTAAATAAATTTGAGATGAATGATTGTAAACCATGTAGTACACCCATGGCAACCACAAAGTTGGTCATGTCTGATGAAGAAGATGATTTGGTTGATCAAACATTATATAGAAGCATGATTGGGTCTTTATTGTACCTAACTACATCTAGGCCAGACATCATGTTTGCAACATGTGTTTGTGCAAGATCCCAATCAGCACCTAGGAAGTCTAAACTCATTGTTGTGAAAAGGATTTTTAGATACATAAAAGGTGCTCCCACACTTGGTATCTAGTACCCTACTGTTGGGAATTTTAAGCTTTCAGGTTTCTCAGATAGTGACTTTGCTGGATGCAACACAACCAGGAAGTCTACATCATGTGGGTGTCAATTCCTAGGCAATTGCTTAGTGTCTTGGCAAAGCAAAAAAGCAAGCAGTTGTTTCTACATCCACTACTGAAGCGGAATACATTGTTGCTGCTAGCTGTACATCCCAACTGTTGTGGCTTCAAAATCAACTTCCGGATTTTGGTATAACTGCCTTAAAGACACCACTTATGTTGGACAATCAAGCAGCTGAAAATATCATCAAAAATCCAGTCTCTCATTCAACAACCAAGCACATTGAAATCAGACATCATTTTGTGAAGGATTGCTATGAAAAAGGTTTGATTTCTCTGCATCATGTTCCAACTAAGGATCAGCTGGCAAATGTGCTAACAAAAGCTTTAGACACATCCACATTTAAAAGCTTGATCTTTAGAATTGGCATGCTTAACATGGACTAACAAGCAAAATCTTGTTTGTACATGAATAAAAAGCATTAAAATGTTTTTAGAAAATAAAAAATCCATCCTTAAAAATAGTTAAAATGAAAATTTTTCATTAATCCTTAAAAGTTTGTCCATATCCACTGTTTGGTTCAAAAATCTGATTGTTGAAAATTCACCCACTGCTGAAAGACAGCCTCTGTTTCTTCATATTCCTTGTTGACCATTGTTAACCAAACATCAGTGTTCCAACCACTGATGTCTATCCACTGATAGTTAAAATCAGACACTATTCTCATTTTTCAGTGCTGTCAACCACTGATATTGTCCATCAGTGGTTCCTAAACAACTGTCTTCCTCTTTTTCATCAGAGATTGCCACATGGGCAGATGTTAACCGTCCGATCTTTAAAACCGCTGCCACATCAGCATTCACTTTTTCTCCTTAATAAAACCCTGATAAAACCCCCCAAACAGAGTTTTCACTGCCGTATCGAATTCAAAAATTCTTCAAAAGCGGTTTCCATCTCACATTCATCCTTTCTCTTTCATTCGCGATTGTCACTATCACCATGGCTCTCATCATCAAACACCCACACAACTACCTCTGTACTCTTGAAAAATCTAGTAAAAATACAGATTTCATTCCATCATCGATGCCCTTTCATCATCAAAGTACAAAACTTTGTTGACTTGCAATGCTCCCATTTACCAAGATACCCTATGAGATTTCTGGGCAAATGCCAAACTTGAAATACAAGATAAAAAGGCTTGGGCAATCTCATTAGGTGGAATTTTGGTCCCAATAACACCACACACCATATCAGAAGTTTTTCAGATGAACGACCAAGCAGGTAAAACCTTTTTCCCTAAGGATGAGTATCAAATTGATTTGATCGAAAGAGGGTATGCAGGACAATTGACAAAAGCTACTATGCAAAAGGGAGAATTTCCACCTCCCATGAAATTCCTGTTTCATACCCTGCTCACCTGTGTTTCTAATAAAACAACTGCTTTTAATGAAATTCCTCTGAAAATCCAATACTTGGGGTATGCTATCATGTCTAAAACTGATTTCAATTACTCCCAATAAATTTTTAATGATTTGGTCAAAATGTGAAAAATATTAAAGAAAAGAAGCCACAAGCTTTCTTATTGTTTCCAAGATTTTTGAGTTATTATTTACAACAGAAAATCCCAAAAGAAAATGCACAAGTACTTATACAAGGTGCACCTTTTCAAATAAACAGCTTGTCTACTAAAAATTTTACTCGCCTCATGGCCAAAGAGTCAAAAAGTTCTAAAACACAAGTAGGGGAGTCTGAGCAAATTTTGGATCAGTCCACATCTGCTCCTCAGACTTCAGCTGCTGAGCCCACTACTCGTGGTGAACACAACAGCACAACCACTGCTATGCAAACCCCACCAAAAACAACCAAAAAGACCAAAAAGAAGCCCACCAAACCCACCAAAAATGGTCTTCTGGAAGATGAGATCCCAGAAGTTAACCCAGTGACAACACAAATGTCACCAACAACCACTGTTGCTACTTCCTCACAACAGTTGGAAAGATCTCCACCTAAAGCCTAAACTCCTCATGCTTCCTCACAAAAGGAACATGTTGCAAGCACAGGGATACCACCATATGAAGCATTACCCTCATTTGAAAGTATGCTTAACAGTCCTCCTCCCGGGGCTAATTCTCTTTCCACACCACTCCCTTCATCTCAAATTCCACCATCCATCATACCCCTGTTTGATGCCATTGAGATTCAGACTCAAAGCAGCCCCTCTCACAAACACGTTAAAGAGAGTACAATTTCCACAATGGCTATGTCTGAACCACCTCAATTGGTTATCCCACAAACAGCTGAGGAGGTTACACCACAAGAATTTCTTGAAATTCCTGTTGGTATTTCAAGTGGAGCAGCTACTACAGATGTTGGATCCACTGGTCTACATTTGGACAGTAGTGTAGGATCGTATATGGACCCGAAACGAGTCGTTCGGAGGCGTTCTACTCAATATGAAAGGCGGAAACAGACATATTGAGTTGGATTCAGCTAGATATTCACTTTAACTGTCGTTCTGATTAACTTGACAAAGTTTTACAGCGAAACGACGCTTCGGCAGCACTTCGGCTCCGGAAACACACATACACCACACCTTCAAACGAAATTACATCACCCCTATTTATAGGCAGCCTAATTCCGCACCAAACTTACTCACACGGAATTACATCTTACGCGGAATTACGACTTCAAACGGAATTACATGCTAATTCCGTACGGACTTATCTGATGGTAATTTCGTGCGGAATTACCTAATTCATGCGAAATTAACTTTTTGACTTGTTTTCTCGAACTTCGTACCCTGAACAATACAAGACTTGATACAAGACGAAGTCGACAGACGTATGCACCAACAGACTCCCCGACGAGTCATAAGTGTCGAGTCTTCAACGTCTTCAGTCTTTATCGGTCTATCTTTTCTCTCTGAAGTATCTAACAGTGTAAAACTTCTTCAATCTTCTCTCTTTTCATCAGCACTAACAGACTCCCCTTGGATGATGATCTTCAACGAATCAGGATCTCAATCTAGTTCTCAAGCTTTCTAATTCTCTTGAACAGATCTCTAGATTCCTTAAGTTCATCAGCATCATCAGCTTGCGTGAACTTTAGCTCCAGGACCGTTACTTGGCTCTTGCTTACATCACAAAGTCCTCAAGTACAAGAACCTTAACATTTGACAATTTATATATCCAGACTCCCCCTCAAATTTAACCAGAATGATTTAACAAAGATAATTCTTGATGAACCACTTGTAAGCAAACATTCAAAAATTATGGTTTAATAACACAGACTCCCCCTCACAAAATGATCATCATGTTTAGCACTTCGGAATTTTGAAAATCAGCTCTTCCACATCAGTTGTCGAAAATCTTTTTATATTTTTCAAAATTTATGCTAAAACACACTAAAATCTTATTGGATTTTTTATTTTAAAGATATGCAGTAAAGAAATATTTATAGAAAATCTTTTTGTGAGTTTGTGTAAGAGGATCATATCAGTTAAAGAGACATATCACTAACACCGTTAAGCTTTAGACATTTTAAGTTCTAAATGATTCACGTAGATTGTCAGTATACTGATCCACTTAAATTTTTACACAAAGTTCAACTGTTTCGAGATACGAATTTAATATTTTAGACACTTAAACTTGTTCGCGTGTCCCACTTCAGAATATACTCCTGTGTCCAGATTTCTATATTCAGTCTTACAGGTGAATGTACACTAGAGATATCTGTAAACAGGTAAATGCGAGACCGTGAGAGCTCAGGCTATTGCTTCCGCAAAATCAGAGAGATGACGGTTCGACTTTCGGTGTGTCCCTTTGGGGATCTTTTATTCAACTGCCATTGATACATATCTTTCGATATTTTTCAATTTTTAGCAGATGGCTGGCTTTAAGATTAAAGCTTTTGCAAAGTATTATATGAGGACTAGGCTATTGCTCCCGCAAAATCAGAAGTCCTGGTATAATACCCCAGATATCACTATGCACAAAGACCTGGTATGTCAGAAATAGAAAATCTTTCAAACAAGATTTCGGGGGTTACCCATATCTCCGAGAGATATTCCCCACGAGATAAGTAAGCATTGATTTTATGTTTATATCTCGAAAATAAATAATTAAATGAGTAAAAATCAACTAACATATCCTCAGTGAGATCGTTTATCACTTTTTGACACTGATGTACTATAATTTCCTCTTTTCACAACCAAACTCATTTTTGAATTTTTTAATGTTTTTATCTTTTTAGATTTTATCATGTTTTTGGATTTTTCAAATTTTAATTTTCAAAATGTCTACTCCCCCTAAAATCAAAATATGTTTCAATTTTGATTTTCTGAGAAAATTTGAAAACAAAACTAAGAAATTTGACAACATGATGTATCAAGCTTCAATTCTCCATCCACATGGCATAAACAATCAGAACTCCCACTTACAACAAACTATTTTCCCATTTATGATTTCCAAACACTTAAGTTTGTTTCAATCAAAATGGTTTTTCCGGAAAATAAGTTTGGTTGATTTTACCACTTGTAGGTTAGGGGTTCAATTCATCACCTTGTTCTTATTTAACCACTTGAAAAATTTAACATTTTTTAAGATCAATCAACAACACCACATGTAGGAAAGATAAATCAAGTACAATTTAATGTCCCTGATTAATCTTGAAAGACGAAATATCACATAAGTGAATTGCTCAAGAAAAATGACGATACCTACTCCTCACTTACCAACCTGGGAGTTCCGGCAAGTCCACAACCTGTAACATTTAACAATTTTAAGTTTTTATCAAAAATAAACTTGTTAAGAAAGATGTCGATTCCTGCTCCGCGATTACAAACTTGGGAGCTCCGGCAAGTCGGGATTTTACTTGTGAAAAACTGTCATCCAAGCCTGACTAAACTTGGATGTTTCCTCATCAACTTCACTTGGGTAAAAAGTTGCTTTCTTTGTTTCATAAAAGTCTTTTACCCCTTTCACCTTACCCTCAACCATTTTTCCAAAAATCTTTTTCACATTTCCATTAAACGCTTTCTCGACATCAAATTCTTTCTTCTCAGAATAGAATTGATTCGAGATCTCATCATTCCCAATTTTTTATTTAAAATTCTCAGCCCTTAATGGTGGATAATTATCATCATCCACTAGAGGCACTGAGTTTTCTTCTTTAACCTCAACCTGTGGCTCATCTGACTTTGTGGAATCAGGTTCATCGCCAGATTTCACACCAAACTTCTTAACAACCACCCACATTTGGTTGTCATGCTTAGCTCTCTTTTTATAAAAATTTGTCTTTGAACACTCACCAACTTCATATGTTGAATTTTCAAAAATTTTAAATTTGTCAGTTGGTGGTTCATTTTTCTCAACAACTTTTTCTTTGAGTTTTTTAGAAACTTCCTGTTTTGTTTTTGTTGCTTGAGAACAGTTCCATGCAATGTGACCAACTTCATTGCATTTGTAACAGGTTCTTGTCTCATTTCTTTGGTAAGCTCCATTATTCATTCCTTCATGTCTTTTCGTAAGAAAATATCTGTTTAATTGTTTCCAGAATGAACTCTTTGCTTCTTCCTCTGAACTTGTTCCTGAAACAAATTTTGTTTTTGGTTTATAAATTTTCTCATTTTTATGATTTTCAGATGGAATAAAACCTAAGCGTTTCTTTTTGAAATTACCGTTATGGTTTGGTTTCTTTTGAAAAACAGAACCAGAACTGTAACCTTTTTTCTTGTTTAACCTTTGTTGAACTCTTGAAGTGTACTTTTTAGGTTTTTCATTAAGGTTTACATCTTTTATTTCAAAAATATTAATTTCTGTTAATTTGAAAACCTTTTTGATCTTTTCAGTTTGAACACTTCTTATTGGAAATTCTTCGTCAGAATATAATTTGTCTGAATCAATCAAGGTATATTCCACTTTGATTGGTTCGTCATTCAAAGTAGATTTTGATAACAAGAATTCTTTATTGTAAACCCGTTTAACCGATGATTTTGGACTGTCAACTGATGATGATCCCGGACTTTCAAACTCAGACTTTGACTCTGACTCCTCATCTGTTTCCAACACTTGATCGACCACCTTTTTTATTAACTCAGACTCATAATCAGTGTCAGACGATGTAAACGTGACGTCAATGTTTTCTAGTAACTCATTAGTTCTTTCGGATTTTAACTTTGACATAATTGAAATCAAACAATAACTTTTCCTTCATCTTATCTTGTTCGATCAACTTCTCATCCTTCTCAGCACACTGATGTGTGTAAAATGCAACATATAAATTACATCAAATAAGGCATAAAACTAACCCTTTTTAAGTACTAATGTTGGAAAAAGAGTGTTTTTGTCTTCCTTTTGTATTTTCAGGATTAAATGAGCTCAAATTAACAAAAGAAGCAAAAAGACAGCTAAATCTAACATAAATACAAGAAAAGGAACATAAGTGGATTGCCCGACCCCTCGACAGCATCCTCCCAAGCAAAACAGAGAAGGCAGAAAACTGAACACGCCCCGTGCTCAGCCAGCACAGGGTCATGCCCAAGAAGCAGCAGATAAGACAAACCTATAGAAGCTTCTATTGCCCACCACGGGGCCGTGGTGAAAGTACTGCAGGCGCATTAATTGTAATTGCGAATTACAATTAATGAGGAGAGAGATTGTCAGACGGGCACGGGGCCGTGTCCAGCGGACACGAGGCCGTGCCCAGGCTTCTGTTCAGCCTATAAATAGGAGTGCTTGGTTTCATTGCAACTCATCCCTTGGCACACCACCTCTCTCACACTTCATCCACCACCCACCACCACCATAATACCATCATCCACCACCATCATCCATTGTCCATCATAGAGTGTGTGAGTCGTCTCGGGATCCAAGATTGATCGTAAGAGTTCTTGACAATCAAGGCCATGTTTGCCTAAGTCTCTTACATCACTTGGTGAAGACAAGTGTTTAGTATAATACTTTTTATTTTTAATCTTTTGCACTTTTTATTTGGTTTTGTATTAATGACTTTAATAACTAGTTGCTTATGTTGAAGGTGACTTTTCCTTATCGTTTGTCCTTGGTGTCTTGGCATTATTTTACTGTCTATATAAAATAAAAGATTTTCACCATTCATATCTCCACGGTCTATATGGAGGTATGTTGGCTACCTGGTCGGGGGTTAAGGGAACGGTTTGGTAAGGGTCTTGCCCTTGTTCAGCGTTTAGAGGTCCTGCAAGGGACCTGGGTCAAATTTAGTAGGATCTCCTTCAATACCCAAAGGTATTGGATGGCGGGGATCCAAACACTTTGACCCCCTCATAAGTTAACTACTATTAATACTATAACCCGGCTATTTAGGACTGTATCCCTGCTGACTCAGACTACTTAGTCGAGGGTAACGTCACCTCCAATAGAGGGGCCTACCATAACTTGCATTAATAACTTAATTCATTATCTTTCAATAATCCGACCCTTTAGAATTGTATCCTTGCTGACTCAAACTACTGGGTTGAGGGTAACGTCGCCTTCAAAAGAGGGGCCTACTACAATAACTAAGATAATCTCTTAAACAAGTGCAAAAGTACGAAAATAATCAAAGGTTATACTAATACACGAGTCGGATCCAAGTGATTCATCTTGTCTATCTGTTTTTATTTTTATTTTATTTTTCAGCATTTAGTTAGTTTTATTTTCTTAGTTTAAACATCTTTTTTCTCACATTTTGATTTGATTAGACGTTGAGGATAAACCGGTACTAAAAGCTCTTGTGTCCTTGGACGACCTCGGTATCTTACCAACACTATACTACGTCCACGATGGGTGCACTTGCCCATATGTGTGTTTAGTGTTAGTAAATATCGTGTTTTATAAATTTAAAACTTGGATAAAAGTGTAAAAAGGGCTTAAAATATACATCTAAAACATATACACACTAGCACGCATCAAGTTTTTGGCACCGTTGCCGGGGACACAAGGATTTTAGGAAAGCTTAAAATCGACGGCCTAATCTATTTTTCAAAATCTTTTTAAAACGCGCGCTCATTTTTCTGCATTTTAGTTTTAGTTTGCATTTACGGTAGCCTGAACACGGGGCCGTGCTCACTGAACACGCCCTCGTGCTGCATATTTTTAGTTAGATACCCAGATACAGAGTCTGAACACGGGGCCGTGCTCACCGAACACGCCCCCGTGCTCAACGAGACCAGTAACTTTAATTAAAACGCCCAGATACAGACCCTGAACACGAGGCCGTGTCCACCGAACACGGGGCCGTGTCCAGCTTCTGTTTCCATCTTTATTTTTGTTTTCTGGTCCCGAGACTCAGTTGTGGTCTGTTGAGTGATTCTTATGGATCAATACTCAGGAGGCTACAACTACACCTATGAGGAGGATGATTATATGAGAGACTATTGCACTAATTGTGGTAACCCGCACTCGGTACAATATTGTAACTTGTTCCAACCATCCACTTCATACAACCATTATAAAGAGCCCAGGTACGAGCCATCAACTTCATACACATCCTATGAATACCAAAGGTATGAACCTCCTCCCTCATACTCGTATTTTGATGAACCAAGGTATGAGCCTTCATACTCATACTTTGAGAACTCAAGGTATGAGCCACCACCTTCATACTCTTATTATGAGGAACCATGGCGTGAACAACCCACCTCATATGAGTACTATGAAGAACAAAGTTTCGACCCTTATCCATCATATACTTATCATGAAGAACAATGGTGTGAACCATCTACTTCATATGGGTACTATGAGGAGCCAAGGATCGAACAACCGGATCAAGCTTTGAGGATCCCGATCCTTACTCTATCACCGACATAGCCGATAGGATAATAGAAAAACTCAAATTTATCAAAAGATGCATAAAAGAATCTCGCGCAAGGGAAGAGGAGTCCCGCATGAGGGAAGAATTAAAAAAAGGAAGAAACGATAATTGAGGAATTAAAAATGGAAAAACAAATAAGTGAAAAACCAACTCATGAGCTAAACAACGAAAAAGGTGAGGTCGATAACGATAAAATTCAAGAAGAGTCTAATTTAGAAGAAATTAATCTCTTGTCACCTTCTTTTGAAAATCATTGTTTAGTCACCCCTCATGCTAAGTTTTTAAAAGAGCTAAACACTAATGCTAAAATTGAAGAAATGGTAAGTGTTAAGTTAACTAATGATCAAACCTCGCTAATAAAAGAAGATCCTTTTGAAATTAACATTACACCGGTTCCATGTTTCTTTAAAAATTCATTTATTAGTAATGTCACCATTGATAAAGATCTTTGTGTTAACATAATGCCTAACTACATTTTTGAAAAGCTAACTATTAGTGATTTTGCCCCACTTCAAATACCCATTTTTCTATCAAATTGGAAGGTAATAAAATCAATCGGTGTAGTTGAGGATGTCTTGGTTCAAACAAATCAAATGGTTATTCCAACCGACTTTGTCATCCTCGATGACGCTCCTCTAGTCTTGGGAAAACCTTTTGTAAAAACTCATGAAGCTTTGAAAAACCGGAAATTTAACTATCTACTTTTTCAATTAGGGGCATTCAAAATGAACATAGATCTTGAGCGTTCAATGAAATATCCTTTTGGCAATAATGACCCCCTAATTGAAGATGAAGATGAGCAACCCGATACAACTGAAGAAGATGACCACTTTGTTGAAGAAGAGGTCGCCATAGAACAAACCTTTAAGGTTCTTGATCTAGATGAGCCACAAAATAAGGTGTCTCCTAAAGACCCACCCATTGAGCTCAAAGAACTTCCTAAAGGTTTTGGAATATGCTTTTCTAGACAAAGATAGTAATTTACCTGTAATTATTTCATCTAAATCAAGTGGCGTAGAAAAAGAAAAATTAGTTAATCTTCTTAAAAACACAAAAATGCGATCGCTTGGAAGCTTGTAGATATTAAAGGAATAAATCCTTCCATGTGCACGCACAAAATTTTAATGAACGATGACTACAAAACAGTAATACAACCACAACGAAGAGTAAATCCCAATGTGCAAGAAGTGGTTAAAAATGAGGTCATCAAGCTACTTGACGCCGGACTAGTCTATCCTATCTCTGATAGTCCATGGGTAAGTCCCGTCCAAGTAGTCCCAAAGAAAGGAGGTATGACGGTAATAACTAATGAAAAAAAAATGAATTAATACCGACAAGAACCGTCACAGGATGGAGAGTTTGTATAGACTATAGACGATTAAATGAAGCAACAAGGAAAGACCACTTTCCTTTGCCCTTCATTGATCAAATGTTAGAACGACTATCCGGTCCTAAATTTTACTGTTTCTTGGATGGTTTTTCAGGTTACTTTCAAATTCCAATAGCACCTGAAGACCAAGAAAAGACAACTTTCACATGCCCCTACGGAACTTTCGCCTATCGATGCATGCCATTTGGTCTATGTAATGCACCTGCAACATTCCAACGTTGTATGGTGGCCATTTTCCATGACATGATAGAAAAGACAATGGAAGTCTTCATGGACGACTTTTCTATCTTTGGAGACTCATATGACCAATGCCTCGATAACCTTGAACGAATGCTATCCCGATGTGAGGAAACTAACCTCGCCCTTAACTGGGAAAAATGCCATTTCATGGTAACAGAGGGAATAGTACCCGGTCACAAAATCTCAAGCGAAGGAATGGAAGTTGATCGAGCAAAAATAGAAACTATTTCTCGATTACCTCCACCATCCTCTGTTAGAGCAATCAGAAGTTTCTTAGGGCATGCCGGATTTTATAGAAGGTTTATCAAGGACTTTTCAAAAATTTCAAGACCTCTAACAAAATTACTTGTAAAAGATGCACCTTTCAGCTTTGACAAGGAATGCAATAAAGCATTTCTAACCCTCAAGGAAATGCTAGTCAATGCACCTATCATGATAGCCCCTGATTGGAAATTTCCTTTCGATATCATGTGTGATGCAAGTGACTTTGCTGTTGGAGCAGTCTTGGGACAAAGGAAAGAAAAGCATTTCCACCCAATTTATTATGCTAGTAAAACACTTAACGATGCACAAGAAAATTACACAACTACTGAAAAAGAGTTACTAGCTGTGGTATTTGCTTTTGATAAATTCCGTTCTTACCTTGTTCTTTCTAAAACTGTAGTCTATACAGATCATGCAACTATCCGATACCTCTTCAAGAAACAAGACGCAAAACCCCGTTTGATCAGATGGATTCTACTCCTCCAAGAATTCGACATCGAAATCAAAGACAAAAGAGGAGCAGAAAACACTGCTGCAGATCATCTTTCACGCCTAGAAGACCCAGCTTTGGAGGCAACCAGGGACGAGCAGATCAACGAAAAATTTCCCACAGAGTCCTTGGAAATGGTGGAAAGCAGACAAGAACCATGGTATGCCGACTATGCTAATTACTTAGCTAGCGGTATAGTCACCAAAGGATGGCCACATCATCAAAGAAAAAAATTCTTTGCCGATGTAAAGCATTACTTTTGGGAAGACCCTTATCTATTCAAAATGTGTGCCGACCAACTCATCCGAAGGTGTGTCCATGGTAGCGAAGAGCGAAGAATTCTCCGCCACTGTCATGAAGGTCCATACGGAGGACATCATGGTGCCACTAGTACCGCACGAAAGGTATTTGATTCAGGATTTTATTGGCCAACCATTTACAAAGATGCACAAGATCTTGTAAAGACATGTGATGCTTGCCAAAGATCAGGTAATATTTCTTCCAAGAACGAAATGCCCTAGAATGGCATTCTCGTTTGTGAAATTTTTGATGTGTGGGGGCTCGATTTCATGGGACCCTTCCCACCGTCAAAAGGAAACAAATATATATTTGTGGCAGTTGATTATTTGTCTAAATGGGCCGAGGCCGAAGCTCTTCCAACAAACGATGGAAGAGTAGTGGTAAAATTTTTGAAAAAATTATTCTCTCGTTTTGGAACACCAAAAGCTTTGATAAGTGATAGGGGTACCCATTTTTGCAATCATCAACTCGAAAAAATCTTAACAAGGTATGGGGTCTATCACCGGGTCTCAACAGCATATCACCCTCAAACGAATGGACAAGCTGAAGTGACTAACAGAGGTTTAAAACAAATACTGGAAAAAACCTTAGGATTAAATAAAAAGGAATGGCTGATAAATTAGATGATGATTTATGGGCTTTTTGAACTGATTATAAAACCACTATAGGCACAACCCCATATAAGCTCGTATATTGAAAAAGTTATCATTTGCCAGTGGAAATAGCTCACAGGGCTTACTGGGCAATAAAAAACGTAAACCTAGACTTAGAAACATCAGGTAAAAATCGATTTTGTCAAATGAATGATTAGACGAATTAAGGAATTATGCATACTCTAACTCCGAAATTTATAAGGAAAGAATGAAAAATTTACACGACAAATATATTAAGCCTAATGAATTTCGAGTAGGAGACCAAGTTCTGTTGTTTAATTCATGACTTCTATTATTTCCTGGTAAACTAAAATCTAGGTGGTCAGGACCTTTTTCCATCACCCATGTTTTTCCTCACGGTGCAGTAGAAATTAAAGCTCGAAATGGGACTCCATTTAAAGTCAATGGCCAACGGCTGAAACTCTACCGAGGATCCATTGAGGATGAGGAGGAAGAGATCTCGCTTCAAACGGTTAACGAATGAAAAGCACCCACATCATACCTGGTATGCTACAAACAAGTGAGTATACATCGAAACTGGTAAGTCTTCTAACCGTGTTTTCAGAAAAATGGGCACTCACACGAGCACACACAAAAATATATTTATATATATAAACTTTGCCCGGCACGGGGCCGTGTCCGCTGGACACGGGGCCGTGTCGGCGCAACTGTCGGGATAAAACCCTCTTTACATAAAAGTTACATCATTCCACACGCCCCGTTTTGCCGAAAACGCTCTGGTTCAAGGCGATTTTCCACAGATTTCCAACGTTACCTCCACGTTTAACAACATCAAAGTATGATTCTATCATCATTAGTAGTTAGATTAGCTACTTGCATGTAGTTAAACATCAAAAATTTGGGGAAAAATCTAGGGTTCTTCAAGTTCATCCGGATCGAACCTCAAATTTTTGATATAATCTGTTAGTATTAGTTTAAATTAGTGTAATGGGAAGTAAAAACACTTAAATTGCTGATAGATTTGCCCGATTTCTCACTAAAAACCTCAAACCCTTGTTTTTGAACCGAAAAAGATAAAATGGAAGGGGTAAACGGGTTGTTTTGGGAAAAACAACACTTGGGGTTTCATTTTCGGGGGCTCCTACTTGGATAAAAATTTTCAGATTTTCGGGACCGGGACGAAAAATGAAGTTTTGGAGTAACAGACG
This sequence comes from Helianthus annuus, assembly GCF_002127325.2. Lineage (NCBI taxonomy): Eukaryota > Viridiplantae > Streptophyta > Magnoliopsida > Asterales > Asteraceae > Helianthus > Helianthus annuus. The sequence goes on along the minus strand of NC_035441.2, from coordinate 20,104,314 downwards.
TCTGGACATGGGGCCGAGCCCGCTGAACACGGGGCCGTGTCCAGCCCACTGTTTGCAGTTTCTTTCGAAAATCTCACTGTTTCGTGCTAACTTTTGGTGTATTCTTTCAGATGTCGAAGTTCACAAGATTTAACGCGAATGAGCTCGACGCTAGGGCAAGATACGAGTTACTTCAAACAAGGCCCGAGGAGTACCCCAGACAAGCGTGCACGGACCTTTTAACCTTGGTAAACCAGCTCGACCGATTCAACAACATCGTTACGGGACCACTAAGAGTTGCATTAACCACTCGGCTTCGGTCGGTGCATCAATGTGTTGGTGCAGTTACGTCTATCGACTATGTCTTTCATCGAGTCTTAGAGTTAGACAGATCAGACATGGCACGAAAACCTAGAAACCCTAGATTGTAATAGGTTCGCCTATATGTTCTAGCCTAGGTTCGCTCATGTGTCAATGTGTAGATCAGGTTCGCTTGAATGGTCTGGTCAGGTTCGCTTATGAGTCTTGATAAGGTTCGCTTATATGGGTTAATGATAGTTCATATGGTTGACCGTATAAGCGAACCCAACTAGTCTATATATAGGGGTATCTTCAAGCGAACCTAATTACACATAGTTACGGTGTATTTGTTCCGATATGCTGCCGAAGTGCTGTCAGACATTGTAATTGATTTCAATATCAATACAACAGCAAGATTAAAGTGAATCTAGCTAGAATAGCACCAAATCATTAGTTTCCGCCTCTTGATTTGGATAGGAATTTTTCTGATCGACTCAAACAGGGCCGAACGCGATCCTACAAGTGGTATCAAAGCTCAGGAGGAGGAGTTCTTGCCATTTTAGCTCGATTTCATTTATTTTTCTACACTTTCTTCACATTCTCAAAATTTTTCACGGTAAAACCGGCTCAAAATCACACATTGCACTCTAAATCATGGACTAGTAAACCCTTGAACTTTTCAGATATAAAATCAACCTAGAACTTAAGATTTTAGGGGGTTTTCTCGTACGTATTTGTGCAAAAGGTGACATCAGCATGACTGGTTCGCTCCAAATCAGATAAGGTCTGCTCCAAAGACATTGTTAGGTCCGCTCCAAATCAGATTGGTCCGCTTCAAATTAGATCCACTCCAAATCACCGAATAGGTTCGCTCGAACGGTTCGCTCATCAGATCCAATTGAAGGTTCGCTCGAACGATTCGCTCATTTGATCAACTTATCTGGTCCGCCTATTTGTCCAATCATTTGGTTCACTTATCTGGACAGTTTACCTGGTTCGCTCCAAGTGTCAATATAGTGGTTCGCTTTTAAGATACTTGATTGGTTCGCTTATTTGGACGGTTGCAGATCCGCTTTTGTGATAGTTCGCTTATTTGAACAGTGTGCCTAAATTTGAAAGTTGTGAACAATGGATACTGAATTCTATAACGCTTTTGCAACCCCAACCTCGATTACTCAGAATGCTTTGATTGACAATGAAACCGGAACGTCTCAAAGACCGCCTAAACTCATGGATATTGATGATTATAATGTGTGGTCTGAACGGTTTTGAAATTGGGGTCGAGGCTTATCACCTAGATGCGTGGGAACACACAGAGGAACAATACGTTAGACCCACAAGAAACAACGTTATAAATGGTGAGCCGTTAACACTTAGAGAAATGAGTTCGACAGATAAAAAGAAATATCGGGATGAGAAACTTATGGTGAGTCTGCTTCAGCAAGCTATAAAAGAGGATATCTTGATACTGCTTCAACACGATGGAACCGCATATTCAATTTGGACAGAATTGGAGGCAAAGTTTATTGGAAGTGATGATATGCTCAAGAATAAGATGTCTCTCATGAAAAAGGAATTTGACTTATTCCGTGGTTTAAAAAATGAAAACACCAAACAGATAATTGATAGATATTGTAATTTGGTGAGAAACATGTCAAAGCTTGGAGTTAAGAAAGATACTGATGAATTGATTGAAAAACTTGCAGATGCACTACCATATGAAACATGGGGAACGTTTCTGATGATGCTACGGTCCAACAGAACAGATTATAAGAAGATGACACTGGGAGATTTCATAAAGCATCTGGAAGCTCAAGAGATGGAGCAAAGGAAGATCGCGAGAATGAAGAATTATGATGGATAACAGGATATTAGCTTGGATTACAAAGGTGGTGTTTCTGGATCAACAAATCATTCTCCAAAAATTGAAACTGCTTACAGTGTTAAAGATTCTTCAGAAAAGAAATCATCCCAGGGATCGAGCAGCACAAGATTTTCATCATTCGATCCAAACGTTTCTGTAACAAAGAATGGGAAAAAGCTTCAGTGCAATATTGTGCTTAGTATTGAAAATGATGAAGATTACACTGAAGAGATTGCAAAAAATCAGATGCCTTTGTTAGGAATGGTATTGGAATCTTACAGTAGTTTTGTTGCTGGAAAGATCGGTAATCCAATGATCACAAAAGAGGATTACGATCAAATTGATGCTGAAGAAATGGAATTAATGGATATTAAATGGTGCATGGCTAGCGTGATGAGACGTGCTGAAAAGTTTAAACAAATTACAGGCCGAGATGATTTTCGTGATGCTAGTGTTTCAAATTTAGGTTTTGATAAATCTAAAGTAACGTGTTTTCGTTGCAGGGAAAATGGGCATTTCAAGAGGGAGTGCAAAAATCGTGAAGCTACTGGAGCCCAAAGTCCTTTTGGAAACAACGATTATCACAAAAAGGCGATTTATCATCAAGTCACGTCACCAGCACAGCATCAGGCACAAACTGCTCATGGGAGAGATGTGGTTGATAATTCAAAAAGAGCATGTGTAGTTAGTCAGGGCAAATATGATAATTTTACCTGGGAAAAGTATCTTCAAAAAGACAGCAAGGTGTACTTTGCTGAACAAGATGATGAGAAGTTGGCTGAAGGTTTCAATTGGGATGATTTTTTGTCCGGATCAAGAATTTATGTCCAAAGAAATGTCCAACAATCTTTTCAATACTCATGCTTTCTATGCTAATGCTTATGATTTGAAATGTGCAGAAAGGTGCAGAAAAGTCATGGAAGCTGCTGAAGCAAGAAGAAGAAAGCTTGAAGAGGAGGAAGAAGAGGAAGAGCGATTAAAAGCTGAAGCTAAAGCCGAGAAAAAGAGAAGAGCCGAGTTTTTGCAACCAAACAGAAATGTTATAGAGGTTCCAAAATTTGAAGTGAAAATTGATGCTGAACCAGTCAAAGTTGCAGAAAAGTGCATGAATTGTGATTCGTTAATCAAACAAAACAACGAGTTGTTGCACAATATTCACAAGTTGAAAGAATCGTATGATACAATGAACAGAGAAATCAACAAGTATACAGATTCGAGTGGTGAACAAGCTGTGGCTATGAACACATTGAAAATAGCGTATCTTAGACAGCTTGATGATGCGAATTTTCACATCAAGAAATGTGCTGATCTCGAGTTAGAGTTAGCAACACAAAAGATAGAAACTGAGAAAGTTAAGAAATTATTAGAGAGTTACTCATGTTCTACTTTTGTTGTTGACAGGATTTATCCAGTTGTGAATGATTTGAAGACGTTTGAAGAAGTGAAGACATCCGAAAAAAAGAAATCCGTGACAAAAGATGAAGAAAAGTTGAAGACTTCTGGTAAGAAATCAAGTGTGGTCTATAACAGATGTCCGCCCCCGGTCGAAAATGGATATTCACCTCGAAATCCAAATTCTGAAAGAGTCAATAAGGCAATCAATTTACAATGGGAGTCTGGGCAAGGTTCAAAAAGAATGTACCTGAAAAACAGTTGGAACTAAAAAGAATCAAAGAAGAATTGGTTGCTGCTGATTTTAGCACTAAAAGACAAGTAGCTAGATGGAAGGAAGATATAGTCAGGTCAACCTACAAAAGGTTGGAGGAATTAAGGAAGAAAGATCCAAAAATCCCTCAAAAACCTGACTACCCTAAAGCAGCGGTTTCAAAAGGACCATCAAAGCTGCAAATCAGGAGATCCACTGCTCCAGCTGGTACTTCCTCTTACAAAAGGAGGAGACAAAGCCAGTTAGGAGCTGAGACAGTTCAAGATATTCTTTCGGGCAATATAGTTTTAAAAGAAGGCGTGTTAAGACCGTTAAAAGAAGAACTTGAACAAGAAAATTCTACTACCACTGCTCAGCCAAGGATGAATCGGCCAGCCTCTCCAAATACTTCTGCTAATAAGCATCTCCCAAGAAACCCACCAGGCTCAAAAATATAAAAGTGGGCAACTGACAAACAGACTCGCGTATTGACCTTGCTCAGGCCTGGTGGAGAAGTGAAGATAATAACAAGGGAACAAGCTCTTGGCCTGAGTCTTGAAGATTTGCAGGATCTCCTTGATCTTCCACTTAGCAGGGATGATGAAGATACAGATGCCCTGAACTTTGAATTACAATTTCAAGGTCAAATAAGGGAACTGTTGATGAGGCAATAAAATATCCACAATAATGAAGAGCTTTGGCATTATCTGTTCCAGGGGGAGATTGTTGGGATTGAACCCTATCAGAGGAACAAATAATGTAAAGCCAAAACTGGATCAGCTCAGTGGATTCTGAATAAGCAGATGCTGATATACATATCTCTCCCCTTGAAAGTGATTACAACAACTGATGACCTTCTATCTGCTGATCTTACTAACTGCTGACCAATAAATGCTGCTCAATTAAAGATCTGGTGAAGACTCAAGTCCTGCTGACTCAATCTACTTCCATGAGTCAAGCACTGCTGATCCGGACAAGTGCTGCTGGGTTCATAGCAGTAGAAGGTTGCAGCAGCTGTTCTAAAGTCTGTTATGTAATAGAATGTAATAGCAGTAGTTAACACAAGCAGTGTCTGTATAGATCAGAGGTTAGTGTTTGTTAGGAGGTTAGATGTCACTTTCATGGTGACGTCAGCTAAAGATGCTCAGTAGTTTGCAAGTGCTTATAAATAGTACAGTACTTTGTACTGTTCTATTAGCTCTTCACATCATTCGTCTTCTTTGCACGAACAAACTGCTGAGCTCTGGCTGAGGGGGAGTTTGCATTCATTCATCATCATTGTAATCGTAATTGAAATAAATTCAATCATTCGGTTCTTTGTGTAAAGATGTTTGATTAAAAGTATTACTCTCATTTGATTGTATACAAAGTTTGTGTTCATCTTAATTTCCGCTGCACACTCATTCATCTCCATCTTATTTTACAAAGAAAAATACAATCAAAAGGAAACTCAGATCCAACAATTGGTATCAGAGCTAGAACAGTCAAATTTGATTTAACAATCATTTTGACGTAAATAGTTAATCTCAAAGCAGTTGATACTGATAGTTTGTTCGTCGTTGAAAAACAGAGTAAGGATTAATCACCATTATAGTTGATTTCTCAATACCTGTAAAACAACAAGAATGACGTCACAATCTCAGGACGATAAAAACAACATTGGCTCGCTCTTTAAACCACCTATGCTAAAAAGAAATGAGTACAACATCTGGCAGAGGAGGATGGGTCACATCCTCGCTCAACAAAGCACAGGTTGTTGGAAGTCTGTTATCTTTGGTCCTCATGTTCCTACAGTGCCAAGCGCTGAAGATGCTAAAAAACAAGTTCCTAAACCTGTTGAAAATTATACTGAAACGGATTATCAAAAATTTGAACTAGATGCTAAAGCATTTAGTATTGTTGTATTAGCGCTCCCCAACGAAATATATGCTGGACTGTTACATTGTAACTGTGCCGAAGAGTTGTGGGACGCACTTAAGGAACAATTTGGAGGTACCGAAGAAGTCATAGAAAACAATAGGGAAATCCTGAACCAACAGTATGAAACATTTTGTCATGTTAAAGGTGAATCACTGACTCAACAATTTGAGTGTTTCAGTTGTCTCATCAGTGAACTGAGGCATGTTAATGTCACGTTTACAAACTCGACTCAAAATAGCAGGTTCCTCAGATCATTGCCAGAAAAATGTGACATAATAGCTATTGTCACAAGAACTGCACCTGAGTTCAAGGATCTGACCTTGACCCAACTCCATGGTCGACTCCTGACCTTTGAGAGGGAGTTGAACCAGAAAAGGAAGTTACAAGAGTCAGGAAAAACCGTTGATGATTATTCATTCGGTAACACTGCTCTTCTGGGTCAAGAAGAATCTGGTGGTAGTGGTAAGGATCAGGGTTATGATCACTTCATTGATATAACTGCTGGTGCAAATTTTATCAACCCTGATCCTCACTCTACAGGTTATGCATTCACTGCAAATGAAAACCAGATGTGAGACAATTTAAGCTTTGAACTAAATGATTTACAGCATTTCGACCCCACTGACCTAGAGGAAATGGACATCTTGCACCAACTGGCCTTGCTAAGTGTTAGAACTAGCAAGTTTTATAAGAGAACTGGGAGAAAATTTCCAGGTCTACATGGAAACCTAAGGGTTGGGTTGGATAAATCGAAAATCAAGTGTTACAAGTGTAACAGGTTGGGACACTTTGCTAGGGAATGTAGGAGTCAAACAACTGGTCCCATAGTCACTCACCCTAGTTCAAATCCTAGACCTCAAAATCAAAACACTGTGCACTATGCCCAATATGCCCCAGCCGCACATGTGAACACTGCTCACTATGTTGTTGCCCCTATGCCAGTGCATTATGTCCAAACAACTGCTCCACAGATCCAATATGTTCAAACCCCTGCTCCCCAGGCACAAGTGCAATCTACACCTCAAACTACTGCTCCAGTAGTTACACAACCAGAACAACAAAGTTTCTTTAGTCAAGAGTTTGTTGATTGGAGCAGTATGCCTGAATTTCTTATTGATGGAAATTTTGCACTGTATGCTTCAAATGATTCTTCTCACAATGAATTTTGTTTGATGGCATTAGAGTCGATACAGGAGGGGGTTGAATCTGAGGAGGAACAACTGAAGGTTGAAACAGTGGAAGAGGTGACTGAAGCAGTGGTTACTGCTGTGACTGATGAAGTACTGCTAGGAGAAAGTTCAGGTACCCTGATTGAACCAATGACAGATCTATGGTCTGAAGAAGACAAGAAAGATGAAAAGGCTGGTGAGAAAGAAGAGAGAGCTGATGAGGAAGAAAATCCTAAATGTGATTGTGCAATGATGGCTGCTGCCAAGGTATCACTTCAAGTTCTAGAAAAACTATGTTCTGACAATTGCATTATTGCTTTTGCTAACATCAAAGAGGTGAATGAAAACGTTAGGAACAAAATCTTAACTGATGAAGTCAAATTTGAAAGATCTTTAAAAGAACTTAAAAACAAGTTGACTGAAAAAGAAAAAGAGATTAGCAGTATGAAAGAAGAGCAAAGCATAACCAAAACCCAACTCCAAACTATGGTAGAAAAATACCAAGTTTGCAAAAAGGAGTTAGAATCCACCCAGATCACATGTGAAAGATGGGTGGAATCATGCAAAGGGTATGAGGTTATGCTTGAGAAACAGATAAAAAGCAATGTGAAATTTGGGGTTGGTTATAGAAAACATGATGATGAAAACACTGCTTTTGGAAAATCTGTTTCAACCACTGATGTAACTACTGAGTTCATACCACAAACAAGGATGGCCAAGAAGCGAAAATCACTGACAAACTTGGTAACAAAATCACACTTGACAGACCAATGGGTCCCTCTGCATTTGAGGAGATTGAAAATCATCAATTTAAACCAAAATGGTCTGATGAGTGTGATATCCTTGAAAATTTCAAGCCAATGGACTTTACATCAACTGATGGTGTTAAGGCTCCAAAAGCTAAAGTCATTCCTCTTAAGGATATTCCAGCAGTGGTCAAAACCTCTGCTACAAAGGAGTCTGAAAAGAGGAAGAAGAAAGAGAAAATTGATAACTTGTTTTGTGAATTCTGTGAAAAGAGAAACCATCTAACAAAAGATTGTTTCCACTTAAAAGCTTATGATTTAATCAAAACAAGTGTCACTACTTCAGCTGAAAGTTGCAGTGTTTGTGGTAAAACAAACCATAAAACTCAGGCATGTGTGTACTTCAAAAACTTCAATGAAAATAAGAATGAGTACATGGCTAAAACATCCTTGAGTTCATCAGCATCTTCACCATCTGTCAAGTTCACAAAGAAACAACCACTGTTTGTACCAGTTCAAACAGCTGTCACAAACAGCTGAACCAAACATCTGTCAAAAGAGATGTTCAGGTTACTGATGCACCTCCTGCCAATTAGTTCAAAAAAGGCAAGGAAAAACAGTCTTACCAAAGGATTCCACACGTTTATGAGGTCTACAAGAAGCCCTCTAAACCCAGAGTGAATAGGCATCCTTTCGGTTACCAGCAGTTGATTGGGCAAGACCCCCAACAGTGGTTAGCAAGAAACAGTACAAAAACTGTCCAAACCCCTGACTTAACCACTGCCCATCACTCTGCATCCACACCAGACACTGCTGAGACCCCATCCAAAGCCTTGTTGGCTTTGGAGTCCTTAATGAACTAATCCTTTTACTTCATGTGCAGGGAGCTTCTGCATGCTTTGATAGTCTATGGTATGTAGATAGTGGAGGCTCCAGGCACATGACAGGATGTAAAGCCCTCCTCAAAGACTTTAAAATCCATGGTGGGGGTGATATATCCTTTGGAAATAATAGTAAAGGGAAAGTTCTGGGGTCTGGAACAGTGCAATCTGGCAATGTAAAATTTGAAAATGTCAATCTAATAGACAATCTAAAATTCAACCTTCTGAGTGTGTCTCAAATGAGTGACAAAGGGTTTGGGTCATTCTTCACAAAAGATTGTTGTAGGATTGTTGGATCAGAAATGGTCAAAAAGATTGAAGCAATAATTAAAAATGGTCAAACTAAACTTGTTGCTCAAAGAAGTGGCAATGTTTATGTTGTTGACATGTCTAAAGAGTGTCCCAGAGCTGATGCCTGTCTGTTCTCAGCTGCCTCTAACAAAGAGACATAACTTTGGCACAAAAGACTGGGACACACAAATCTTAAGACAATAACAGAAATTTCAAAAAATGGTTTGGTGAGAGGCCTTCCACAAAAATTGTTTTCATGTCCTGAACATTGCATTTCCTGTTTAAAAGGAAAACATCATAAAAGTTCCTACAAGTCCATTGAAGAGTCCAAAACAACCCAGTGCTTGCAAATGCTGCACATGTATTTGTTTAGCGCAGTTCAAGTCATGAGTCTCAAAAAGAAAAGATATTGTTTAGTTATAGTTGATGACTTTTCTAGGTTTACATGGACTTTCTTTTTGCACTCTAAAGATGAAACTGCAGGCATTTTGCAAGACTTTGTGACACAGGTTGAAAAGCAATTTGACCTTCCAGTGAAAAGCTTTAGGAGTGACAATGGCACAGAATTTAAAACTAGGGAGTTGGATGCCTTCTGTGTGAAGAAAGGGATTGTAAGGCAGTACAACATCCCTAGAACACCAGAGCAAAATGGGGTTGTTGAAAGGAAGAACAGAACTTTGATTGAGGCTGCCAGAACCATGCTTGCAGATTCAGGTTTGCCATTAACTTTCTAAGCAGAGGCAGTAAACACTGCTTGCTATGTCCAGAACAAAGTTTTAATAAACCCCAGGCACAAAAAGACTGCCTATGAAATTCTGTATAAAATCAAACCACTGATCTCATACTTCAAGGTATTTGGCTGCCCATGCTTTATTTTGAACTTAAAAGATTCCATTTCAAAATTTGCAGCCAAAATTGATTGTGGTTATTTTCTGGGATACTCAACCACTGCCAAGGCCTACAAAGTGTTCAATGCACGGACCAAAGTAGTGGAGGAGACTTTGGATGTAAAGTTCAATGAACTTTGATCAATGAAAATCCCAGCAAATCCTGCTGAACTGTTTGATCTTGAAAAATTCACTTTTGAAAATACTGCTGTCAAGACTAACAGTGCAGGTCAATCAGAGAATACAACACCAGACTATGGGTATGAAATCATCATCCCTCAAAGGTCTGCCACAAAGGGAAAAGCACCAGTTGTTCAAAACAACTGCCAAAGCTCAACCACTGCTACCTCAACAGTTGTTGATCAAAGTAGCCCATCTACCACTGCTTCCACATCCTCAACTACTGCTGACAAAAGTCCTCAAAACAGTGGATAAAAGTCAGTAGTGGTCCACTCCATTACCACCCATTCCACCACCTTTTGAAGCCACTGCTGGGTCATCAAAGTCACCAGCAGTGGTTAGCTCAGATGATACACATTTGCAGCCTTCACCAACAAATGCCATCATACCATATCAAGGAGATTTAATCTTCTTGAGATCTCATCCACCTGATCAAATCATTAGCAACATCAATGAAGGGGTGCTCACAAGAAGCCAAACCCAAAACATTTGTCTTTTTGCTGGCTTTCTATCACTCCATCAGCCAGTCAAGTACCAAGAGGCACTAAAAGACAACAGCTGGGTAGAAGCTATGCAAGAAGAGCTCCAACAGTTCAAAAGACAACAAGTATGGGAGCTTGTACCACTGCCAAAAGAGGTCAGTCCCATTGGCACAAAGTGGGTCTTCAAGAACAAAACAGATGAACGGGGCATTGTTGTCAAGAACAAAGCCAGGCTTGTGGTTCAAGGTTACAGACAGGAAGAGGGGATTGATTATGATGAAAAATTCGCCCCTGTTGCAAGATTGGAAGCTATCAGACTGTTCCTGGCCTTTGCTGTCAACCACAACATGAAGGTGTTTCAGATGGATATCAAAAGGGCTTTCCTCTATGGTACATTGCAAGATGAGGTATATGTATGTCAACCTCCAGGCTTTGAGGATCCATTTTATCCTGATCATCTCTACAGGCTAAACAAAGCCTTGTATGGCCTGAAACAAGCACCTAGAGCCTGGTATGAAACTCTTTCCAACTTTCTTCTCTCAAATGGTTTCAAAAGAGGTACCATTGATAAAACACTGTTTCTTAAATGGAGAGGGAAATATTTAATGATCGTCCAAATTTATGTGGATGACATTATTTTTGGAAGCACATGTACCAAAATGTGTGAAGAGTTTAGAGAACTCATGACAGCTGAGTTTGAAATGAGTGCAATGGGTGAGCTGCAATGCTTTCTTGGTCTCCAAGTACAACAATTGCAAGTTGGAACTTTCATTCATCAAAGCAAATATGCTAAAGAACTTTTAATCAAATTTGATATGAATGATTGTAAACCATGCAGCACACCCATGGCCACAAATAAGCTGGTCATGTCTGATGAAAAGGATGAGCTGATCGACCAAACACTTTATAGAAGCATGATTGGGTCTTTACTATACCTAACTGCATCTAGACCAGACATCATGTTTGCAACATGTGTTTGTGCAAGAAGTCAATCAGCTCCCAGAAAATCTAATCTCATTGCTGTAAAAAGGATTCTCAAATACATAAAAGGTGCTCCCACACTTGGTATCTGGTATCCAGCTAATGGGAATATCAAGCTTTCAGGTTTTTCAGATAGTGACTTTGTTGGTTGTCACACAACAAGGAAGTCCACTTCAGGAGGGTGCCAGTTTCTAGGTGATTGCTTAGTTTCTTGACAAAGCAAAAAGCAAGCAGCAGTTTCAACATCCACTGCTGAGGCTGAATACATTGTTGCTGCAAACTGTACAGCCCAACTCCTGTGGCTTCAAAATCAGTTACTGGATTTTGGTATCACTGTCTTAAAGACACCACTTATGCTGGATAGCCAGGCAGCAGAAAATATCATCAAAAATCCAGTTTCCCATTCTACCACCAAACACATCGACATCAGACATCACTTTGTGAGGGATTGCTATGAAAAAGGTTTGATTTCTCTGCATCATGTCCCAACTAAAGACCAGCTGGCAGATGTGCTCACAAAAGCACTTGATACAACCACTTTTGAAAGTCTGGTCTCTAGGATTCGGATGCTAAACATGGAATAACAAGCAACATCTTGTTTTTCTATGAATAAAAGCAACAAAATGTTTTCAGAAAATCAAAAATCCATCCTTAAAAATAGCTTAAAAATGAAAATTTCATTACAATCCTTAAAAGTCTGCCATAACCACTGATTGTTCAAAAGTCTGCTCTACTTCAAAAAGTCTGCCCATTGCTGAAAGGCAACCTCTGTTCCTTGATAACCACTGTTGTTCAAAAGCAGTGTCTTATCCACTGATATGCTATCCACTAATAGTAAAAATCATCCACTGCCCCCTTTCCACTGCTTTCATCCATTGCTTTCACCAAAAGTACTGTCCTTCATTTTAACCAGTGGTTGTCAAGTGGGCAGTACATAGTAGTCAGACTTTTTGTAACGGCTGCCACGTCAGCATTCACTCTCTCTCCTATAAAATTCCCTACTCACCATCCAAACTGGGTTTTACTGTCGAATTGAATTCATAAAAATTCTCTTCTCAAAGCAGTTTTTCTTTCCATCTCCCACAAAATTTCTTCGATCAATCGTTTCAATAATGACAAAATCGAAGTCGTCTGCAAAACCCTCATCAAAATCATCGAAAATAGCCTCTCAAAAGGCAACTACTACTGAAATTCCATTCAAAAAATCTCACAATCTCCTGGGTCTTCTCACAAAACCAGGAACCACAGATGTTTTCGATTCCATTATCACCATCATGGCAAACTCAAAGTACAAAACTTTGCTCACCGCCGACGCACCCATCTACTTGGCAACCCAAAGGGAGTTTTGGAAGAATGCAACCCTTGAGAAACAAGGAAAAGTTGTAATAGCCATTAACTCAACTCTGCAGAAGAAAGCAGTCCAAATAACACCGCAATCAATATCTGAAGTCTTTCAACTCAATGATCTGCAAGGTAAAGATTCTTTCCCTAAAAACGAGTTAAAAATTGACTTCATTGAGAGAGGGTATGCAGACACAATGATGACGAAAGATACCTTAGAAAAAGGTTTCTTTCCATCTGCAACCAGATTTTTATTTCATACCCTTCTCATGTGTGTTTCAAACAAAACCACTTCCTTTAATGAAATACCATTGAAAATTCAAAACTTGGGGTATGCTATTTTACAGGGAGAAAACCTTAACTACTCCAAGGCAATTTTCAATGACTTGGTTAAAAATGTTGAAACAAAATCATTCTTACTGTTCCCAAGATTTTTAAGTTATTATTTTGAGAAAAAGTTCAGTAAGGATGATATTGCGGTAATAAACCAAGGTGAATCTTTTCAAATAAATAGCTTAACTGCTGAAACATTTTCAAGAATGTTGACACCTTGCAAAACACAAGCAGAGGTGCCTGAGCAGACTTTAGCAGCTACCACTGCTCCTCAGGTATCTGCTGCTGAGCCTACTGCTCTAGGTGATCAAAGCAGCAGAACAACTCTTTTGAAACCCACACCTACCAAACCAAAAAGGCCATCCAAAAAAAAAAAAAAAATCAAAAACCCTCCAAACCAATCAAAAAGGCAACTCTGGCAGATGAGATACCAGAGTTAATGCCTGTGACAACACAAATGTCACATGAAACCACTGCTGCTTCTTCCTCACAGCAGTTGGTACAAATATCTCAACCCATAACCATAACTCCTCCTGCTTCTTCACAAAAAGAACAGGTTGTACACAAAGGGCCACCACATCATGATGCTCTGGATACACTCGTCTCCATCATCCACAGCTCAATGCCCGGAGCAACTCCGCCTTCTAAACCCACCATCACATCCTCAATTCCACCAAAAACACAACTACTGTTGGATGCAATTGACTTGAACCAGGCACTATCCAGTCCTTCTCAATCACCTGTCAATGAGAATATGTTTCAAAAAGTGACTGAGCCTGCTGTATCATCTGTTGCTACCCCACCAACAAAACCTGAGGAGGTTACACCCATTGAGTTGCAAGTAACTCTTTGTGGTATTCCAAGTGAAGCAGCCACTACAACTGTTGAACCCACTGGTTTACAGTTGGGCAGTGGTTTCATTAATAAGACTTCCTTGGAGGCAATTCCTTACATAGCACCTCTGCCAACCACCAGTGGATTTATTTATCCAACTGGTAACATCAAAAGGTTGTCAAGTGTTGAAGGAAGAAGACCCCAGTACCAAGAAAAAGGGGCATCAGTGGTTAGTGTTTGGAGTAAATTCCCTACATCTATCATTGATAAAACCACTGTTAGTGGGAAATCAGATGACCCATTAAATTGGGTGATGATTTAAAGTACCAGAAATTGACGGATCGTGTTGAGAAACTTGATAACTCTGTTGCAGAGCTCAAAAACATGCTCCAGTAGTTGTTACAGGTACAAAAGGTACAATCCACTGCTGTTCCACCTCAAGCACCTGCTCTACAACAAGCACCTGCTACAAATGAGCTCTGGAATCTCTTTCAACCTTATCTCCATCATCAGGCACAATTAGCAGATCAGCAACATGAAAAACATGTTCAAAAGCTGAGAAATGCTATGGAGTCTAGGTTCAAAGACACTCAGGCTGATCTAAAGGCTCTCAAAACTCAGATCCTGCACACCACTGGCACTGCTCCTCCACCAGTATTTTTCATTGATCAACTCCCTGAAGATAATGCCAAAAAGGGGGAGAAAATTCAAGAATGGAGAAGAAAAGGAATAACAGATGGTCTCTACCTCGCACCAGAAAATTCAAATATGACCAAACAGATTCCTTTGCCAGATGGTAGTAAGAAAATTGATGTGACTACAAATGCAATTGTAGAAGCACTTGCATGTGTCAAAAGGGATAGAGAGGCCAAAAAGAAAGCCAGGGTGGATTATCCGGATCAGGGTACTTCAGGATCAAGAGATGATGAAAATCTCATTGATGAAAAGAAGAAAAAGCCTACAAGAAGAGGAAGGCTACCCAAATCCATCCCAGTCAGACATTCAAAGTCTGCTCAAAAACCACCTCCCAAAACAGGTGTTGTAACTTATGTTGTATCAACTGCTGTTGGTACCTCAGTAGTTTCAACATCTGCCCCCACTTCAACACACACCACCTCAACACACATTACATCTACTGCTTTACCCCATCACCACCAAAATCACAATCACCTCGTGTCAAAAGGCAGAGGACAACAGTTGTTAAAACATCTGCTGTAAAGACAACAGTGGTTGGAACACCAGTTGTTTCAACAGCTGTTAGTCTATCACAAACCACTGCCACTACAACCACATTTCCATCAAAACATCATCAGTCACTCCTCAAATAAAGAGGAGAAGGTTAACTCCCAAAGATGATGTCGCTTCACCATCTCCAACATCTTCAAAACCTTCAGCTCTTGTCAATATACCAAAATCAGTTCCACTTTCTTCTGTTCCAATGCACAAACCTTTACCTCCTGCAGCTGTTCAATTTCCTCTTGAACTAGAAGCTGTCAGAGAAGAGATAAAATCCTTCTTTACAGAGGATGACCCTGCCAAAAGGAGTTTGCCCTCAATCAAAGGATATCCATGGCCCAAAAACATTGATGAATATTTGAAGATAAAGGCCAAACAAGCAGAGGATATCTCACAAAGAAACTCACAAGGGAAATCTGACAAAGAAGTTTCAAGATACTACCAATATCTGCTTACACAAGTCAGTTCCCTAGAACGTTTTGCAAAGAATGTTAGTCAACAAATTTCTGAAAGAGCAGATGAAACTCTGAAGAAAGACTACATTGAAAGCATCATGTTTTACAAGAAATAAAAAGGAGAGAGACACATGTACAAAGAGTCGACTGTTCCTGAGCTTGAAGCTGAAGAAGCTAGAATTCAAGATATGATAAAAAGGAAAGTCACTCATACTCCTCCTGATTAGGCAAGGTTCAAAAAGAATGTACCTGAAAAACAGTTGGAACTAAAAAGAATGAAAGAAGAATTGGTTGCTGCTGATTTTGGCACCAAAAGACAAGTAGCTAGATGGAAGGAAGATATAGTCAGGTCAACCTACAAAAGGTTGGAGGAATTAAGGAAGAAAGATCCAAAAATCCCTCAAAAACCTGACTACCCTGAAGCAGCGGTTTCAAAAGGACCATCAAAGCTGCAAATCAGGAGACACTACAAAAAAAATGCCATTTAGTGGCACACAATTTTAATGGCATATAGGTTTTGTGCCACTAATTTTTGTTTTTAATGGCACTTTAGATATTTAACACAAACATTTAATGGCATTTAACCTTTATGTCCCTAATCAAGGCTTTTAGTGACATTTTGCATATGCCACCACAATTCCCTATATGCTTTAATGGCACTTTACATGTGCCACACAAATTTTTTAACAACTCTTTCAAAATTTTCACCATTTCTCTTTTAAAAACTTAAAAATTTCCATAGAAATTTCTCTCTTCCACCAAAAATAAAATTCCCTCCCTAAATCATTTCGTATTCCCGCTCATTCCCCAAGTCCCTCATCGATTTCCCTCTCACTCTCACAAAAAATCGATTTCCGCCACTCTAATTTCTCTCTCCAAATCTCATCCATTGCGTTCACTCTGTTTGAATACGACCATGACTGCACCGACCAAAGATGATTGTGCTCCTGCTTGAATCCCGACATCAATTTGGTAGGTAATCAATAATAAATCTCTAATTTTAATTGTTGTGCTCCTTGTTTTTTTCTAATTGTTGATGGATTTGTGTGCAATTTCTGTTTTGAATTGCACTGTAGTGTAGGTACCCTAAAATCCTTAGCCGGCGCATCAAAACTTTACTTCAAGGAATTGAGAATCAACAACGGAGAATCAAAATTGAAGTTCAACAACGGTCGCTTCACCACTCCAACCGCTGGAAAACAACGAACCCTTCACCACTGCGACCGCCGGGAAACAACCGCCGGTAAATTTAATCAATTGTGAGTTCTGATTACGAGTTCTGGCTTTTTAGTGTTTGTGAATTAGGATTTTTGTTTTCTAGTGTTTGTGAATTTCGAGTTTTAATCTACAATAGTTTACATCATCTGATTCTAATCTGTAGCTAGGGTTTTTGTAATGCAGATAATATCCCATAATCTGTTAGTTTGGGCTGACTTAAAAACGGACTGACTTTGAAGGTTTATTTGCTGTAATTTTATATATTATTTTAGGTTTGAGTTTATAAGAAATTTTGTAGAATTCATCAGGGGTTGGACGAGACATGATACTTTAAGTAAGAGACCATGGTAGAATCTATAACTAAAGTCTTCTCACATTGATATCAACTCCACATGACAATTACAATACAAATATACTATTATCATGTTTCATTGAAAATTTGTTCTTGCTTACTTGTCTTTGGTCGCCCGGTTTAAATAAATCATAGCCGAACCATCAGTTTATCAACTACTTTGCTTTTATTGGTTATAGTTTAATTATGCGGTTGTTCTACTCACCCCCAATTTAGGTGTTTGGTGTTTATTTTAGTATGCCTGTAGTAAAGTTGGTGAATTTTTGCATAGTGTCCGTGTAAGATTTAGGTTTCGGGCTATTGATTACTTGAACCACATGTAACTTTTTCTTGAACAGGGAGGAGCAAGTCATGTGGATATAGCTTGTGACCCGAAGTTGGTCAAACTAGTCACCAGTTTGACCCGTCTTCCGGTATCTTAATTACTGCAAAACTTCTTTATATAATTTGTCGTCATTGGTTAAAAAATCATGTTTCTTTCTTTTCATTGTGTAGGTTTGCGTGTCATCTGTTGATCCACCTACGTTTCTTGCTGCTGTAGAAGCTGGAGCTTCAATGGTCTTCCCTTAAACTTTCATTAATCTGTTTGATGTTTTAGTCTGTTTTCTGGTGTTTATACAAACCAACTGAATCTCATAACTAATAAATGTTATAACTTATATGCAGGTGGAGATTGGGAACTACGATTCATTTTATGATGCGGGCATAGTTTTTTCACCCGAACAGGTTTTGTAGATGTTGCATAAGCTTGTAGCATATGGTTACAGAACCACATTTGTTCTTCTTTTAAGAGGGTGTTTGGATTTGTGTTTTGATTGAAAGATATTTTGATACTTTTATGTAGATATTGTACTTAAGAGTTGAGACACGAAGAATTCTTCTATTGGTGACATTATCCGTGACCGTGCCTTACACCTTAAGCCTCCCTGATCAAGTAATAATCCCCACGCACTTGATAAAATTCAAGATTCGTTTTTAATGAACCGCGAACCATGTAAATTAATCAGCGAACTTCTGACAGACAGAATCTTTGCAGGAAATTTGTAGGAGGGTAGAAGTTTGCTGTTTTAAACAGCGAACTACCTATAAGTGAATAAGTTTTTTCAGCGCACCTATAAACACCTTTTCTTTTCTCAAAAACTTCCTGTTAAGATTCCAGTGATGTGTGCATCAGGATTAAGTGCAGTTACAGCACCAATGGCCATCACAGCAGGGGCTGCAGGAGTTGTAAGTACATATTATAATTTTAGTGTAAACCAGTTGAAATAGGCAACATTTATGTATAAATTCATTTCTGGTTACTCTAGGCTGATGGAAAATGTATATATTCATTTTTTGCCAGGTTATTGCATACATACTAGTGTGTATTCTCAATCCTCTATGTTGTTGATAAGTTCATTGGTGAACTAGCAGACTATAAATCAACAAGGGAGGCTGATGAGAAAGTTACTAGTTTACAGGTATGTTTTAGGATATAAATGTTTTTGTTTTCACATTTATGATTTTGACTTATTTTCATGCTAATTCATCAACTATATATTACCATGCCACATAACTTATCTCAAGGTTACTTTGACTTTTTTTCTTTTACGTCAACTATTAATGATTTAAAATCACTCTTTTTAACACATCTCAATCCTAATTAAGCTGAAAATAACATTATGCACATTATCTCATATGTAAAAGATATGTTTTGATCTGTTTGTTTGTATTAACTTTAATCCACTTATGCATAATTTTTTAGGTGGCTTATTGTTACCGAAGAAGATATTAAGAGCTTACCCTGCTTCCAGGTATGTGTATGTTCTATTACCCCTTCTTCTAGGGGCGTAACTTCTAGTTAGTGGGCTATATTTGATTAAAAACTACATCAATAAAAAAAGAGATTGCATGGTTAAAGGATATACTCTGGGCATCTTTTGATCCTATTGATCTGTTTACCACATTTTTAGTATTGTTTTAGTTTACCAATTGACCCGTTTAAGATAGAAGATAACTCAGTTTGACCCCTTATAAACTAATGGGAAAGATTCTCATCGTGAACCGTCTTTTCGTTAGGTGATGGCAATATAGATAACTAGATGTATTGAAAGAACCACCCAATCTTTGGCTAAAGAGAGCTTAAAGTGATGTCAAAAGAAGTAATTTTTTCTTTTATTAATTCCCCTTACATCTTTAATGGCTAAGGTTATGAGATCTAATCATTTGAACATGAATTGTGAAATTTCAGGTTGAATATAGTGAATTAGTTGATGCGGCGACAACACGGAGTAAGTGCAGGGAACAACTATGAAGTGGGAAATATGATCGCTAAGAAAGAGTTAACACAATGAATATTTACTCGCATGAAGATTGTGAAAGAGATTTATGAACGCAATGGAGTTTTGAGTTTTTGTTGAAACATTTTTTTAAATATTTGTTTTGTATGTTCGATATTTATACTTAGGTTGACACTTATTAGTTATTTCTTTGCAAACATTAGGAATCTTTGGAAGATGATTGACTGAACTTTTTAAATGAATTGATTATATTATTATGATTTCTACATTATACAATTTTATTTTAATTGTTAATGTAAATAAATAATAATTGTAATCAATAAAAATTAATATGATAAATAATTTGATGTGATTTTTATGGCAAAAAATATGTGCCACTAAAAGCCCAAAAGTTTGGCAGAAAAAACAATGCCACTAAAAGCTTATATACTTTGTGCGGCAGATTGAAAAAGTGCCACTAAAAGGCTTTAGCGTCAGCACTTCTAGTGGCACTTTATTTGTGTGCCGCTCATTCCTACTGGTGTTTTTAGTGGCACTTTTTTGTTGTTTTGTGGCACTTTTTGTATGTCACTAAATGACATTTTTTTTTGTAGTGATCCACTGCTCCAGCTGGTACTTTCTCTTACAAAAGGAGGAGACAAAGCCAGTTAGGAGCTGAGACAGTTCAAGATATTCTTTCGGGCAATATAGTTTTAAAAGAAGGCGTGTTAAGAACGTTAAAAGAAGAACTTGAACAAGAAAATTCTACTACCACTGCTCAGCCAGTGATGAATCGGCCAGCCTCTCCAAATACTTCTGCTAATAAGCATCTCCCAAGAAACCCACCAGGCTCAAAAATACAAAAGTGGGCAACTGACAAACAGACCCGCGTATTGACCTTGCTCAGGCCTGGTGGAGAAGTGAAGATAATAACAAGGGAACAAGCTCTTGGCCTGAGTCTTGAAGATTTGCAGGATCTCCTTGATCTTCCACTTAGCAGGGATGATGAAGATACAGATGCCCTGAACTTTGAATTACAATTTAAAGGTCAAATAAGGGAACCGTTGATGAGGCAATAAAATATCCACAATAATGAAGAGTTTTGTCATTATCTGTTTCAGGGGAAGATTGTTGGGATTGAACCCTATCAGAGGAACAGATAATGTAAAGCCAAAACTGGATCAGCTTAGTGGATTCTGAATAAGCAGATGCTGATATACATATCTCTCCCCTTGAAAGTGATTACAACAACTGATGACCTCCTATCTGCTGATCTTACTAACTGCTGACCAATAACTGCTGCTCAATTAAAGATCTGATGAAGACTCAAGTCCTGCTGACTCAATCTACTGCCTTGAGTCAAGCACTGCTGATCCGGACAAGTGCTGATGGGTTCACAGCAGTAGAAGGTTGCAACAACTGTTCTAAAGTCTGTTATGTAATAGAATGTAAAAGCAGTAGTTAACACAAGCAGTGTCTGTATAGATCAGAGGTTAGAGTTTGTTAGGAGGTTAGATGTCACTTTCATGGTGACGTCAGCTAAAGATGCTCAGTAGTTTGCAAGTGCTTATAAATAGTACAGTACTTTGTACTGTTCTATTAGCTCTTCACATCATTCGTCTTCTTTGCACGAACAAACTGCTGAGCTCTGGCTGAGGGGGAGTTTGCATTCATTCATCATCATTGTAATCGTAATTGAAATAAATTCAATCATTCGGTTCTTTGTGTAAAGATGTTTGATTAAAAGTATTACTCTCATTTGATTGTATACAAAGTTTGTGTTCATCTTAATTTCCGCTGCACACTCATTCATCTCCATCTTATTTTACAAACAAAAATACAATCAAACGGAAACTCAGATCCAACAAATTTGAATGATGAATCTGTCAAAGTGGCATATACTTTGAAAGGTTCTGACAAATTATATTCTGACGAGAGTTTTCCAATAAGAAGTGTCAGATTTGAAATGATTCAAAAGGTTTTCAAAATAACATAAATTAATATTTCTGAAATAAAAGATTTTAATCTTAATGGAAAACCTAAACAGTACACTTCAAGAGATCAACAACGAATTAACAAGAAAATGGGTTACAATTGTGGTTATAGTTTCCAAAAGAAACCAAACCATAATCGTAATTTCAAAAAGAAAGGTCTTGGTTTTGTTCCACCAAAAAATTATAAAAATAAAAAAATGTATAAACCAAAAACTATGTTTGTTTCAGGGAAAACGTCAGAAGCTGAAAAAGAACAATCATTCAGAAGACAGACAAATCAGGAATTCCTTGCCAAGAAGCAAGAAGAACTGAAGAAAAATGAAGTTCCGAAGAAGATTGAAAAGAGAACATGTTTTCAGTGCAAAGCTGTGGGTCATGTTGCTAAGAATTGTCCAAAGACATTCAGACCAAAACAGGAAGTCTCTGGGAAAATGAAAGAAAAAGTTGTTGAAAAGACTGAACTGTCAACCCGGAAGTTTACTGGCTTTGAAAATTCAACTTTTGAAAAAGGAGAATGTTCAAAGAGTGCTTCAACAAGAAAAGACAATGTGCCAAATCAGAAATGGCTTGTAAAAGGTTCAGGTAACAAGTCTGGTGATGATTCTGTCTCCACAAAGATAGAGGAGCCACAAGTTGTTGTGAAAACTGAGAAGAAAGTTCCGATAGTGGACGATGTGAATTTTCCGCCACTAAATGCGAAAAATTACAAATCTAAAATCGGAAAAGTTGAAATATCAAATCAATTCTTTCCTAAAAAGAAAGAATTAGATGTTGAAAAAGAGTTTAACCCTGCTGTTAAGAATATTTTTGGAAAAATGATTCAGGGGAAGGCTAAAGGGGTGAAAGAATTTTACCAAGTAAAAAGAAAGACTGAAACCCCGGATGAAACTAAAAATGTTACACCCAAGGATGGTCAGGCTTGGGTGGACATATTTTTCATTGAATAGGCATCTGACTTGCCGGAGATCCCAGGTTGGTAATAGTGGATCATGAATCGGCATCCTTATTAATATGTGTTTGAGGTGTTGTAGGACTTGCCGGAACTCCCACGTTTGTAAGTGAGGAGTAGGAATCGGCACTTTGAGAATTCAACCAACAGATGGTAATTGGTTGAAAACAGGTTTGAAAAGCTTAATTGTTAAACCTACAAGTGGTTGTATGTTTGTGGTTGTTGTAAGTGGTTCAGAATGAGAACTAGTTGCTTCTTACAAGTGGTTAAATCAAGGTCATTAAATTGAACTTGAGTTAACTATTATTCAAATGATTGGTAAAACAATGTGATGATTTAATCCCCAATTTTACAATTGGTAAAAACAACTAAACTTATTTTCCGGAAAAACCATTTTGATTCAAACAAACTTAAGTGTTTTGAGATCATTATGGGAAAATAGTTTGTTGTGAGGGGGAGTTCTGATTGTTTAAGTGACACGGATGGAGAATTGAAGCGATTCGATATCAGTTGTCATCAATGTACAGTTTGTTTTCAGTTTTCATTAGATGTATTTGAATTTTAGGGGGAGTAAGAATTTTTAGAAAATCCAAAAACATCAGAAAATTTGAAAAAGTCAAAAACATGATAAAACTGAAAAATGAGTTTTCGCTGCATAAAAGAGGAAATGATAGTACATCAGTGATCTATCACAACATGCTAAAGATATGAAATGTTTAAAAGTGATAAACAATCTTACTATGGATGTGTCAGTAGATTTTCGCATATTTAGTAAATTGAAATGAGATATAAACCTAAAGTCAAACTTGCTTGATTTGTGGGTAACTATTCTTGGATATATAGGTAACCCCTGAAATCTCGTTTGAAAGGTTTCCTTTTCTGATATACTAGGTTTATATACTCTGTGATATCTGGGGTATTATCCCGGGACTTCTGCTGAATGGAAGTTCTGACCTAGTCCCCGGATAATACTTGCTGCAAAATGCTTGAAACATAGCATAAAGCCCTCAGCTGATTAGACAATAAAATTGATAATCAGTTGTTGTAGCTAAAAGATCTCCTAAAGGGGACACACCGAAAAGTCGAAGCTGATATCTCTCTGCGTATACGAAAGTATCGACCTGAGATCCCTCAGCCCTCGCATATCCCATAATTTATATACAGATATCAGTTGTAGTATATTTACCTGTAAATCTGAACATTGAAATCTGAATACGGGAGTATATTCAAGTGGAGTGATACACAATTAAGTTCAAGTCTTTAAAACATTAATATCGTATCTCGAATCAGTTGAAATCTGTGTGAAAATTTAAGTGGACAAACATACTGACAATCTAGGTAAATTGTTTAGAACTTAATATGTAATCAAGCTTAACGGTGTTGATGATATGTTTCATAACTGATATGATCCTCTTGCACAAACTCACAAAAATATTGTCTGTAAATAATTGTTTGCTGCATTTACTTTCATTCAGAAAATTCAAAAAGATTTTTGGTGTGTTTTAGCATAAATTTGGAAAAAGTCAAAAAGAGTTTCGACAACTGGTGTTGAGACGCTGATTTTCGAAATTCAAAGTGCTAAACTTGAAGAACTGGTTTGGGAGAGTATATGTGAAGCTGGTAAATTTATTTGATAAGAGCTAGTAAAAGATCCTAAATGTAAAATCATTAATATAGTTTCAGGTACAAGTTTCTAAAATTTGAAGGTTTAATCTTTTAATAGAAACTTATGGTTGGGTAGAGATTGTGCAGGATTAAGCCAGGTGACGATTATGTGCTGAAGTGCCAGGTCACGATCTAAGAACCTGTGAAAATTGAATTCCAGACTACGATCCCAGCAGTTTGAGAGGGGGAGTCTGAAGACACCGTGTCAACATTTGAGATAGAGGAGTTTGTTGATGATGAAGAAAGAGAACGAGGATTCTTGAAATGACAGATATTTTAAAGGAAGATCGAAGACAGATAAAGATTGTAGATTGACGTTTTGTAAAGACTCGAAGACTCCATGAAGACTCCGTCAACATCCGAGGGGGAGTCTGTTGGTGCACTTACGTCTGTCGACTATGTCTTTCATCGAGTCTTAGAGTTAGACAGATCAGACATGGCACGAAAACCTAGAAACCCTAGATTGTAATAGGTTCGCCTATATGTTCTAGCCTAGGTTCGCTCATGTGTCAATGTGTAGATCAGGTTCGCTTGAATGGTCTGGTCAGGTTCGCTTATGAGTCTTCATAAGGTTCTCTTATATGGGTTAAAGATAGGTTCGCTCATATGGTTGACCGTATAAGCGAACCCAACTAGTCTATATATAGGGGTATCTTCAAGCGAACCTAATAACACATAGTTACGGTGTATTTGTTCCAGTATGCTGCCGAAGTGCTGTCAGACATTGTAATTGCTTTCAATATCAATACAACATCAAGATTAAAGTGAATCTAGCTAGAATAGCACCAAATCATTAGTTTCTGCCTCTTGATTTGGATTGGAATTTCTCTGATCGACTCAAACAGGGCCGAACGCGATCCTACACAATGCACCATGGAGTTCTATAGTACCTTTACCTTCACTTCAAGGTGTGACCCGTTCGACAACGAAGGGGTTGCATTTCGATGTGGTGGGACGAGATACTCGATCTCTATGGCACAATTCGGGGCGATAATGGGACTCTACGCGGAAGAAGAATCGGGGAATAAGGAAAATACCGGAGGATTACGAGATTTAGATGAAAATGACCGTCAAGCCGCATGGGCCCAAATCGGTGAAGGAATCTACAACCCCAGCAGCACCAAGAGTACTAAGCTGAGGGATCCACTTTATCGCTACATTCATAGGCTCCTCACTTACTCTCTTAGCCAACGACACGACAGTAGTGGCGTTGTGGGGTTGAAAGATTTGGTAGTCCTTCACTGCATCCACAACCGAAGGGCCCTCGATGTTCCATATCTCTTGCTACGAAACATGCATCTGAACCGTCTTGCTCGTGCACCAACACCTATCTTCTTTGGAGGATGGGTGTACCGCCTCTTCAAGCACTTCACGCGCATCCCTAGGTCCTTTGAAAGGAGCCCATGGTCGGGACGAGTTGATTATCACATTTGCCGCGCCATGAACCTACTTTACGAGGCGGAAGATGGATCAGTGAGCTTTCAGAGGATGCAAGGCCATGCATGGAACCCACAGGAGGCCCTAGTTCTTCACGCTCGACCTCTTCATTACCAGTATCAACCCCATGGTGATCCGGGTCAATCCTCCTCACAAGGAGGCGGTTTTCCTAACCTTCAAAGTTTACATGATCTTTTGAAGGAAAACCTCATGTGCACCAGGAACACCTACAACCTTGCCAACAATACATACCACCGGGTCGGAGCTATCGAACGAAACATCAACGATATACAAGACGACATCGGCAGCATCCGGGAGTATATGGCGGGTCACGGGGATGGAGGTGATGACAGCGATGAGGGCATGGACTAGTGGGTTGAAGGAGCAGGTTGATGGCGAGCCCACAGGTTAAGGTCCCTTTATCTATCGAAACAATTTGTGGCCTGCGTGCCAAGTGTTGAACAATTTACTTTCCTTAACTTCTTTTATTTTCTGCTTTATTTTTTTTTCTTTTACTCTATGGTTTGAACAATTAACTATGATGACAACGATGAGGGCATGGACTAGGGGGTTGAAGGAGTAGGAGCAGGAGCAGGTTGATGGCGAGCCCACAGGTTAAGGTCCCTTTATCTATCGATACAATTTGTGGCCTGCGTGCCAAGTGTTGAACAATTTACTTTCCTTAATTTCTTTTATTTTCTGCTTTATTTTTTTTTTCTTTTACTCTATGGTTTGAACAATTAACTATGGTAATTTAGGATGTTGGTATTGCTTGGTGTGGTATTTAGTGATGAAACAGGTACAAACCAAGGCTTAGAGTGCTAAGCATTAGTACTCACGAAGCCAGGATGGGAAACCGGAGGAAGAAACCTATTTTTCAGGCTTACAGACAGTCCACACGGGGACGTGTCCAGCCGACACGCCCCCGTGCCCACCTCCCAGACCTGCTGTTTGTTTACTTTTCTGCAGATTTTTGCCAGACACGGGGTCGTGCCTAGCCAACACACCCCTGTGTCCACCTTCTGTAAGTTTTCATTACTGGCAGTTGACCACGGGGTCGTGTCCAACGGGCACGGGGCCGTGTCCAGGCTGCCAGTAACATAAATTTTTGCTTTTAACAACATGTCTCACATTCAATCAGCCTAAAAATTTATTTTTGGGACACATTGAGGAAAATGTGTGATTTAAGTGTGGGGGGATGCTAAAACCTTGAATTTTGCAAGCCCTAATAACAAGCCTTACACAAAACTCTATTGGAACCGCTAATCACCCCAAATTATTTTCAAAAAAAAATTTCATTTTTTTACTTGTCTAAAGTTTAAGTTGGGAATTCTAAGACCAATAAGGTTATATTTTTACAAATTTACAACCGATAGCGTCGTGATAAAAAGAACCACCATAAGAAAATTATGAAAACGGCATGACAAGCTTAGTTAAAATTCGATTATATATACATGATCACATAAAAACCCATTCCCACAAAAGTGAGTTTTGAGCCTTTATTGAGCATACAAATATACATTTTTACGCTAAATGCTCATTTTTCGTTTCTTGTGTGAATAGCCGCTTGGTTCTTACGACTCTAGAACTTGCCACGACAATTCATTCCCGGTCCTTACCATCTTAAACCCAAGTAAGTAAATGATGGAGGCATTAGGACTAACCCTTTTTCTTTCAAAACCATTATGTTTATTTTTCTTTTCACCTACCCCAAAACTCCCCCTAGTTAACCCCTTTGAGCCTAAACCTTTTCATTTCTTAACCCAAAACCCTTTTTACCCACCAAAAACCTTTTTTATTTTTACCCTTTATTTTAGTAACAAGCTCGGTTTTCGTGTGACTAAAAAAAAGAGAATTTTACAACGAAGTTAGAAATAAACAAACAAAGCTCCTAAAAAGCTTGTTTGAAGAAATACTTCATTAAGAATAAAAAGTCACTAAAACAAAATGTTTTACGAAAACCGACGCTTTTTACAATTTTCGCCCCTTTCTACTAACCACTAACCCAACTACCCACCTTTAGCCCAAGCCTTTACCCAAAAAAGTCCTCTTGATATTTACAAAGGTAAAAAGTTAAAAAGGAGGAGGATTGATTGCTTGGCAAGCCTATGGTAGGAATAAGTTCCATGCCGCTCTCGAGTGATTCACTAAAAAAAGACACCTTCGGCCGAGTGTGAGTGATTTCTCCCGTGAGGTATGTGAACTCGTATATAAATGGAAATTTAAAAAGACATGTTATGCCCAAATAAGTAAATTCTCTTATGAAATGTTCTAAATAAATCATAACGAATAGGATTGTAAATAAATAAAAATAAAACCCAATAAAGATCTTGGATTCCCGACACTCTATGACAAGCCAAAACCTTCTCTTCTACCCATTCCATTTCGAAGTGTAAGCCACATATTAAAGAGTTTTGCTTGAGGACAAGCAAAAATTCAAGTGTGGGGATATTTGATGTGTGTAAAATGCAACATATAAATTACATCAAATAAGGCATAAAACTAACCCTTTTTAAGTACTAATGTTGGAAAAAAGTGTTTTTGTCTTCCTTTTGTATTTTCAGGACTAAATGAGCTCAAATTAACAAAAGAATAAAAAAGACAGCTAAATCTAACATAAATACAAGAAAAGGAACATAAGTGGATTGCCCGACCCCTCGACAGCATCTTCCCAAGCAAAACAGAGAAGGCAGAAGACTGAACACGCCCCGTGCTCAGCCAGCACGGGGCCGTGCCCAAGAAGCAGCAGATAAGACAAACCTATAGAAGCTTCTATTGCCCACCACGGGGCCGTGCCCAGTGAACACGGGGGCGTGGCGAAAGTACTGCAAGCGCATTAATTGTAATTGCGAATTACAATTAATGAGGAGAGAGATTGTCAGACGGGCACGGGGCCGTGTCCAGCGGACACGGGGCCGTGCCCAGGCTTCTGTTCAGCCTATAAATAGGAGTGCTTAGTTTCATTGCAACTCATCCCTTGGTACACCACCTCTCTCACACTTCATCCACCACCCACCACCACCATAATACCATCATCCACCACCATCATCCATTGTCCATCATAGAGTGTGTGAGTCGTCTCGGGATCCAAGATTGATCGTAAGAGTTCTTGACAATCAAGGCCATGTTTGCCTAAGTCTCTTACATCACTTGGTGAAGACAAGTGTTTAGTATAATACTTTTTATTTTTAATCTTTTGCACTTTTTATTTGGTTTTGTATTAATGACTTTAATAACTAGTTGCTTATGTTGAAGGTGACTTTTCCTTATCGTTTGTCCGTGGTGTCTTGGCATTATTTTACTGTCTATATAAAATAAAAGATTTTCACCATTCATATCTCCACGGTCTATATGGAGGTATGTTGGCTACCTGGTCGGGGGTTAAGGGAACGGTTTGGTAAGGGTCTTGCCCTTGTTCACCGTTTAGAGGTCCTGCAAGGGACCTGGGTCAAATTTAGTAGGATCTCCTTCAATACCCAAAGGTATTGGATGGCGGGGATCCAAACTCTTTGACCCCCTCATAAGTTAACTACTATTAATACTATAACCCGACTATTTAGGACTGTATCCCTGCTGACTCTGACTACTTAGTCGAGGGTAACGTCACCTCCAATAGAGGGGCCTACCATAACTTGCATTAATAACTTAATTCATTATCTTTCAATAATCCGACCCTTTAGGATTGTATCCTTTCAATAATCCGACCCTTTAGGATTGTATCCTACTACAATAACTAAGATAATCTCTTAAACAAGTGCAAAAGTGCGAAAATAATCAAAGGTTATACTAATACACGAGTCGGATCCAAGTAATTCATCTTGTCTATCTGTTTTTATTTTTATTTTATTTTTCAGCATTTAGTTAGTTTTATTTTCTTAGTTTAAACATCTTTTTTCTAACATTTTGATTTGATTAGACGTTGAGGATAAACCGGTACTAAAAGCTGCTATGTCCTTGGACGACCTCGGTATCTTACCAACACTATACTACGTCCACGATGAGTGCACTTGCCCATATGTGTGTTTAGTGTTAGTAAATATCGTGTTTTATAAATTTAAAACTTGGCTAAAAGTGTAAAAAGGGCTTAAAATATACATCTAAAACATATACACGCTAACACGCATCACACACTGCTTGCAAGATTCTAAACACTTGAAGCAAGGCTTAATGACTTCCACAATCTTTTCTATTTCAATGATCTTTTCAACTTCAACAACTTTTTCAACTTCAATGACTTTCTCAACTTCAATCACCTTCTCATTTTCAACCATCTCTCCTCAGCAATTTTAACTTTCTCATTTTGAACAATCTTCTCTTTTTGAGCTACATTTTCACATTTCTTCTTTTCTGTTCTTTTGCTGCTCATCTCTCCTTCAACTTCTCCAAGCGATCTGCAAAATAAAATTGAAAACTTTCAGGAGATAGATGAGTTTTTGCAACATTAATATGCATTTCTTCCTCATCATCACTACTGTCATCAATTGGAGATTGATCAAAACTTATTGTCTTTTCTGAACTATCATCTGAAGAACCAGAATCAGATGGTGTTTGATCAAAAACTATTGTTCTTTTTGAACTTTCATCTGATGAAACATAATCCCCTTCTTGACTTTTATCATTACTAGCAAACACTTTCATCCATTCTGTCATCAGATCAGGCTCTTGAACTATCTGTACAAGGAGAGCTGCAACTTTTGAATCAGGTGGAATATATTTATCCCAGTTGAAGCCTTCTGTCACTTTTTCATCATCTTGATCAATGATACCATAATAAGCTTTCTTATTTGCATCTTCGATCATTTTTGCATGCGCAGTTTGTGGTTCCTTTCGTTGATATGGTTGATGAGAAACTTGTTGATATATGGCTTATCGATAGTAATCATCTTTTCCAAACGGATTCTTTGCTCCACTTGCTTCTTGATTTTTACATTCTCTTTTAAAATGACCTTTCTCCCTGCATCGAAAACAAGTAACTTTAGATTTATCAAAACCCAAAGTAGAAACATTTGCATCTAGAAAATCATTTCTTCCTGTAATCATTTTAAATTTTTCTGCTCTCCTCAAGACACTAACTAAGCACCATTTTATATCCATGAGCTCCATCTCTTCAGCATCGATCTGATCGTAATCCTCTTTTGTTAACACAGGATTTCCGATCCTTCCTGCAACCAATCCCTCATAAGATTCCAGCACAGTTGCAAGTAACGCCATGTGATCTTTTGCAACTTCTTCAGAAAAACTTTGACCACCCGGAAGATTCAATGCAATGTTGCATTGTATCACATATCCACTTCCATTCTTTGATCCTTGAGACTGATAACTTGAAGTTGAAACATTTGGATTAACATTCGGGTATGAAGAAAAACCATTGTTGTTGCTTGAACTTTGATCAACTGTTCCAGATGAGTTTCCAGTACTAAAAGCAGTTTGGATTTTTGGACTCATTTCAACCTCTTGAACACTGCCTTTGTAATGCATTTTAACATCTTGTTGACTACTCGGATTATTCATCCTCGCAATCTTTTGTTGTTCAAGATCTTGTCCTTCAATCTTTCCAATAAACTGAGAAATTGTCAAGCCATCATATTCTCCTGTATTCTTTAAGATCATAAAAAATGTACCCCATTCTTTTTGAGGTAAAGCATCAGCTAATTGTCGACCCATTCCTCTCGCTCATTATTGATACTTAACAAAGACATTGAACGCACTAAGTGGCAATATCTTTCAATCAACTTCTTTGTATCTTCTCCTGAAACCAAGGAGGTACTTCAGGATATACACGAAGGAGACTGTGGCAACCATACTGAGGGCAGATCTCTGTTCTCGAAGGTGTTGAGAACAGGATATTACTGGTCGACCATGAGAAAGGATGCCGCAGAGTATGCTCGGAAATGCGATGCATGTCAAAGACACTGTGACAACTCGAATTTCCAAGATTCCTATTTCGCATTTATTGCACGTTCATTTATGGTTTAGTTGTTTATTTGCACAATTAGTTGCTATGGGATTGTATACGCTTTGATGCAATGAATTGTATTCTGTGATTGTGCATGATTGTTTGTTAAATATTGAAAGACTTGCCAAATATATAAACTTGGTGGTGAAACTGTGAAATTGTTTGAGATGGTGCACTATTATAAAATATAATAATAAAGGGTGTAAATAGTTATTAGTGAAACCTAAATCATACTTAACCCTAAATCATTCACTAAACCTCACACAAAAATCCAAGCATGTACTTTCATTTCTTTGGTCTTCTCTGGCAATCATCACATCATCATTGGCAAGCTATTCATCATTTTCGATTTCCACATTTTCTCTAGAATCAACACAAGGTAAATGATTATTGTTTATTGATTGCTTGATTATTATCAATTCTTGATTCTTGATTATGTGTTCACAAAAACCCTAGTTCCTCATATTATATTCTGTGATTTTGATTTGATTCTGGATAATTGTGATTATGATGATGATTAGTTGCACACTTGATAGATCATTCTTGTGATGATTGTTGTTGTTAAGCATTGGTTGATCTGTTATGAATCTGCTGTCGACATGAATGAAATTAGGGTTGCTTGAACGTAGAGAACGTAACTGATTTGATTCTCTTGATTCTGTGCAAAGGTTGGAATTCACGTATTGTTATTGTCTGAGTTCGTAACCCTAATGTAAGTGTCTGAGTTTTGAAAGGGTGTTCATGATCCGAGTTTTGCTTGTTAACAATGTCTGAGTTTCATGACTGTTATGTGTGTCCGACATTTATATATTACAAGGGGATCCGACTTTTGGCCTTAACCTTAATGATTGTCCGAGTTTTTAAACAAGCATGGAGGTCCGAGTTTTTTGTTGTTGATATGTCCGAGTTTCTGATATGATAAGGGCTGTCCGAACTTTGTGTTGGGTAACATGATCCGAACTATAAGTGTGAGGTTGGTCCGAGTTTCACAAGGACTCTTGAGTCCGGTATTGTTCCTTGTCACATGTCCGACCTTTTACCCCTACCCTTGTCCGAATTTTACCCCTCTTACCTATGTGATCCGACTTTTAAACCCCCACACACACGCATGGTCCGAGCCTCAGAAGGCTCACATGGTCCGAGTTTTAGAAGGCCTACATGGTCCGAGTTTTGTAATGGGGAGCCCTTGTCTGACTTTGTGATTGATGTCATGCCCGAGTTTTGATTTAAACAGTGTTGTCTGAGTTTTAAGTGGTTAAGTATTGTCCGACTTTCTTGTAAGACATACACTAGTCCGAATTTCCTGGCAATGATACTCAGTATGACTTTTGTTGATGCCATTATAGTCTGAGTTACTTACGATGTTTACAAAGCTGAATTCAAAACCCTGTATGGCACTGTATGTCACTATATGGCACGATAAGGCATTTTACGTCACCGTACGCTTACTGCATGACTCTGTATATGACTGTATGCGATTATGTGATACTGTCTGTTATGATGCTACATGTTACTGAATAATACTGCATATTAATGTGTGATATGATACTGTAAGTTACTGCTTGACCGTCAAGAACCTGTAAACCCTAATTGAACGTCAACACTTATCTTGGATTTATGTGCAATATACCTTAGGTCGTGAGTAACGGACTTAAACATTGATAAACCCTAGAAGCGATAACATACCGAGCAAATCAAGGTGAGTTCACATTCTTACTAAGGCATGGGATTCCCGGGGAATAGGGAAAGGGTTGAAGGACGGAATTGAACAATTACGCGTACATACACGGTTACTAGACTATCTACCATGGTCCTCGGGTTAAGCAGGATACTTACGTAAAACCTACGTAAAGCTTGTACGTACTACTGTTCTCGGTTGTGAAGAACACTTATGGTTACGAATAGTCTAGTGGATATACAACATGGGAAGCCCCCACCAATAGAACTTATTATCGGCCCAGTAGAGCCACCCGTTACAAACGAACTTACTATTACGCACTTACTTACTGTGAACTCGCTCAACTAGTTGTTGATCCTCTGTTACATGCCTTGCAGGTCGTTAGGTACATGGAGCTTGCACAGGGAGAGCTGGTCGTTGTGGGCACAGATCGTGAATGTTTTGTTAAACATCTTATGACATTTCACACTTATTTATACTGGGTTTTTATTTATACGCTTCCGCTAAACAGTGATAACATACTTGTGTTTTGAACACCTTTCATATTGGTGATTGAATGGCATTTACTTTTACTTATTAATTACATGTTCAATATGATTGGTGGCTTGATCCCGGTCAGTCACACTCCCAAGCGGTGATATTTCGCAGGTGGATTTTGGGGGTGTGACAGACACGGCAACATCCTGCATCAGCCTGCAGAACCATTATATCCTATCGTATCCCCTTAGTTGTTTATGAAATGGGGTATGGATATAGTAGGAAAGCTTCCAAAGGCTCCAGGAGGAAAGGTTTTCATGTTGGCAATGACGGATTATTCCTCCAAGTGGGTTGAAGCAGAAGCCTTTGTCCAAGTTAGAGATCAAGAAGTGTTATCCTTCATAAAGAGGAATATCCTGACAAGATTCGGAGTACCGGCCGAGATAATTTGTGATAATGGATCCCAATTTATCAGCAAAAGAACTACTGATTTTTGCAAAAGTTGGGGAATTAAGATGATCATGTCAACACCAGTGAATCCTCAAGAAAATGGACAAGCAGAATCCTCGAACAAGATAATCGTCAATAACTTAAAAAAGAGGTTAGGTGCCAAAAAAGGAAAATGGGCAGAGGAACTACCATTTGTCCACTGGGCTGATAGAACAACTGTGAAGAATGCTACTGGGCAAACCCCATTTTCTTTGGTATTTGGGGCAGAAGCAGTGATCCTGGCAGAAATGGTAATACCGACAGCTAGATCAAGCCTATGGGATCCTGAACCAAATCCTGAAATCTTATGTCAAGAACTGGACACTGTTGATGAAACAAGAGATGCAACAAAGCTAAGGATGGCGGCATACCAGCAGAGGATAGCCAAATCATATAACAAGAATTTAAGGACTAGAAGATTTCAAGTTGGAGATTGGGTGTTGAGGAAAGCATTCCATAATACAACCAACCCTGTCAATGGAAAATTAGCTCCAAAATGGGAAGGACCCTATTAAATTGAGTCAGAATCTGGGAAAGGAGCATACCGACTCAAGAATATGGAAGGGGATATCTTGCCAAGATCCTGGAATGCTATACACCTAAAACTCTATTTCAAGTGAGTTTAGAATTTAATTTCTAACTCAGGATGGTATGAATTCTATCTCTTTTAGTATATTTGATATTATTTATTCTTTTGAACCCAATACTGACTTAAGCATCGGAGGGGTGTTAGCCAGGCTAACACCCACCTTAGTTTACAGTTGTTTTAAAGAATATGATTCAGGATATAGCTCCAGGATACTCAGGATACTTCGAAAGATTAGAGGATTGGCCCCCTCTCTCACGTTTAAGGTGTAACACCCCAAAACCCGAATGTTTATACTTGTCGTATGTTCCTATATAACTTAGTATGAAATAACTAACTAGGCTAATTAACCTAGATAAGTGTGTGGTTAAAAGTCTTAAATGACCAAAATAGTGCAATTTATGTTAAGTGACAAAGATGAGGGGCCAAATGGAACAAGATGAAAGTTAAGTTACTAAATAACAAAACTCTCACACACAAACACACATATCGTGTGTTCGAGAATGAGCAGGACGCTCCCATGGAGCCAAGAACCCTAGCTTCATCCTTTTCATCAAATTGGAAGGATAAATGAAGCTCAAATTCAGAACCGAACGCAAATTTGTGATCAACTACACTAGGGGATCATAAGGTATGCCTTAGATTCTAGATTTGATGATTACCCACGAAGTGGGTTATGTTGTAGATCATGAATTGGTATAAAATTGAGCATGAGTATGTGTTAGATTCATAATTTGGAACATGGATTATGCATGGTTTAGGTTAATTTGATGTTTAAGGGTGAAGCCCGTTTGTTATGGTGAAGATGATGACATGGATAAATCATCTATGTCTAAATTCTTGCTTAAAATTGATGTATTTTGATTTGTAAGATGGATTCTTATGAGGGGAATTGAAAGAAATGTGATACTAGTATGTTTGATGTTTATGCATGTATGATTCATGTTGATTAGAAGGAAGAAATTGATGAATTATGTATGAGATTAGAAGGATATGCATGAACTAGGTGTACACTATGCTTACAAGGTAGTACACATATCAAAAGTATGATGAAATTATGAAGAACTTAAGATTAGATCACTTGTAAGTGATTAATAAGTAGTTATGAAGTGGGTTTTAGATGATGTAATGTAAATCGATGATTTACTTATGTTAACAATGTTTGGAATCATACATGTGTGTGAGTGTTTAAAGAAATTGGATGAGAAATGGTGAATTGTTGTTAGATGAAGTGAACAAAATGTGATGATAATATGTATGATGTTTAAATTTTAAATACCACATGTTGATTAGTAGAAGGATTTGATGAACTATGTATGAGTTTAGAAGAGTGTGCATGAATTAATTGTACGTTATGCTTAAAAGATGGTACGCACCCCAATCGTATGATAAAATGTATGTATTGTCGTCCGTATAGTCGATTATGATGTTGCGGGTATATAATGATAGGTCGAAAGTTAAACTAAATGAACCGTTGACTTCTAAAAGTCAACCGTGTATAAGAAGGATGGTTAGACGAGTTGTCATAATTGTAAGATTAAGGTAAGTTATATGGAGCGTGTTTGACGAATGTGTGTTTAATGCGATGACATGATGGTTTACATGAGTTTGAAATGATATGAATTTGGTCACATGTATTATGCTTGCTAGAAGTAACTAATGAAAGTCAAATAGGAATTATGCGATCGATATGATCGTTAACATGTACAATTATGTATGCTAATAAGAATGTGATTTCGATGACATGGAAGTATAGGAATCATGTCGAGACGGAATCAAGCACGGAAGGCTAACGGGTCAAAAGTGGCGAGGAAACGAGTATGAACATGGACGCACGAGGTAAGTGATTTTTTTGTAATCACTTCTTAGTTGTTTATGTAAAGTTATGTGCAATTTAATTAAGTATGATGATCGAGGTCAAGTAGGAAAGAATTGTATGAGACCGATGAAGTATTAAACGGATCTTAGTTTTGATCCGAGCGAGGTATGTGTGATTAAGAACTGTAGCTAAGTAGTAGGATTGGTTACTTATGCAAGGGAGTCCTTTGTTGTTGAGGGTAGAGCAAAGTTGACAAAAACGCCCTTGATGGGTAAAACAAGCAAATGGTCTTAAAAGTTGATTACAAACAAGCTATTTGATTAAATGAATGTTTTGAAAAAGCAAGAAAGCGAGAAGTATGGTTGTCGTAAGCTAAAGACCTTAAAATGCGCAAATACCCTTAACGGGTCAAAATAAGCTCTTGAGCGAAAATGGGTCAAGAGGATGCAAGACATCTGAGAATTTAATCTTGTATGATATACAATGTTGACATTATTAGGTTCATAAGAAGTCTTGGTCAAACAAACAAGTTTTGTGGATGAAGGCATGAACGGGTCGAATAAATCATAAATGAATGATAAGGCGATAGCGTGTAAGTTAAGAATTTCCTTAATCCGGATATGGGATTTTAAGTTCATATGATAGAATGTGAATTTACAAGCATGTAGGAAGAAACGGGAGGTCAAACGGGTAAACGGTTCAAAAGTTACGCGCGTTTTAGTGCGTACGGACGACGAAACGAACCTGCAGAAAACTGCAAAAACTAGAGGGCGTCGCCGACGGGTAGGGGGCCGTCGCCGACGGGCAAGGGAAAATCAGTTTTTGTGCTGACGGGTTAATTACCTGGCTACGGGTTTTTGGGCTACGGGTAAATGCAAGGCCCGTCGCCGACGGCCCTAGGGGCGTCGGCGACGGCCTTCCCAAGTCCCAAAAGCTGAAATCTTGTTATTTAAGTTAATTTATGTACCGTGGGCTTCGGTTTGATATCCGTGGACTATGGTGGACCTTCCAAACATGATTTTGATGGTTCCATAGATGTTTATGGGCTATAAAGCTAAGTCTAAGACCCATGTTAATAATGTATGATTATGTAAGAGGTACGCGTGATCTAGTACGTGTTCGTTAAAGTATGTACGTATGTAGATGTGTATGTATGCATGTATAAAGATATGTACGAGTGTATGCATGTACGTAACGACGTAGGAAGGGTATGTATGTATGTAGAGGTGTATGTACGTATGCATAAAGATATGTATGAGCATATGCGTGGATGTAAAGATGTAGGAGAGGTATGTCCGTATGTAGATGTGTATGTATGCATGAATGTAGAGACGTATGAATGTAGGTATGTATGTAGAAGCGTATTTATGTATATATGAAGATACGTATGATAGTATGTATATATGTGAAGGCGTAGAAATGTACGTATGTATGCAAATGTGTATTTGTGTATGTATGGGAGTACGTGTGATCGTAGGCATGAATGTAGAGACGTATGAATGTAGGTACGTATGTAGAAGCGTATTTATGTATATATGAAGATACGTTTGATAGTATGTATATATGTGAAGGCGTAGAAATGTATGTATGTATGCAAATGTGTATTTGTGTATGTATGGGAGTACGTGTGATCGTAGGCATGAATGTAGAGACGTATGAATGTAGGTACATATGTAGAAGTGTATTTATGAATATATGAAGATACGTATGAGTGTAGGCATGTATGTATTGAGGTATGGATGTATGCAAGAGTATATGTAAGTATGATTTCGGATACGTTAAGTGTTAATGATATTAATCATGTACCTGGAAAACGAAGATTTACGCAGGTACATTATTGAAGACTCACAAGGGAATGGATACGCTAATGATATGCTTAAAGTTAGAGAGAAAGCTGAATGGAAAGTGTACATGTATTGAGTCTTGTTTATGTATTGTATACTAATGTGATGAATGTATGTGGTGAGTGCAGGTTGTACGAATCACGGGTGGTTATCACGAGGAATAGAGCTCGAAGAGCGAGTCACAAGCTAGATTGTACGGGAATAACTGAATATGTATTATTAGTAATCAGGGCTTATGCTTTATTTTTTTGTAAAAGATACATATTAAAACGTACTTTCAAGTAAGTCATGACGTTAATAATGAAAGAAATTTTATGGCACGAGTTCCCGCTGTGACTTTTTGTCAAATACGAATTAGGGTGTAACAAGTTGGTATCAGAGCCCTGGTTTGAGAGAATCAAGTAAAAGGAGGTGAATACTTGAACTCAAACCGGTGTGCTCTCGTGACCAAGAACCCGTACAATCCAAGACTCGATCGAGGCCTAAATGCAAAAGCGAATGTAAGTATGTATTAGATTATGTATTTGAAGGAAACTAATAGTATGTTATGTGCAAGGTAAGCTTAAGAGTTTGAAGAGGGTGATCCGTGAATGCAGAATAGGATGAACGCTAAGGCGGGCGAAGGTGCAAATAGGCAAATTAACCCCAGGTACACAATACTAATATGTATGAGTACCGATGTCAAAAGAAAAAGGAAGGGGTCTCCTTGGGAGAGTAATTATTAAACGAAAGACAATGATGTGGTCTTGGGGAAGTTTTAGAAATATGCACGAAACTGAAACCCATCTCTCGGGCATAAGGCGATGATTACACGAAGGCACGAAACTAGTGTGTGGATTGCGCACCTGGCCAGTACGCAAGAAGCATATGACGTTCGTGAGACCGTGGCAATTATTGCAGGTATGTCCGGTAGAACTGGGTAGCAGGTGGGCGCTATGTTGTAGCGAATGCGAAATAGCAAACCCATTGCGGATTTGGTTATGCTAACGAAGGTTATGATAAGCTATGCGAGCCGACCGGTTCTAGCGAACAAGTCGAGCAAGAATAAGCTACCATCCGTTTTGAACGGGTGACTTTGAATGCTCTAATGAATGCTAGAAGCTTAATCCGTTATACGTATAGAAAGAAGAATTTATGTTAAAAGCGAAAAACCCAATTACTTGGGTAGTCGAATGTGTATGCTTAACTCTCATTGAGAGTGTTTATGCCAAACCCAATTACTTGGGTAGTCGAATGTGTATGCTTAACTCTCATTGAGAGTGTTTATGCCAAACCCAATTACTTGGGTAGTCGAATGTGTATGCTTAACTCTCATTGAGAGTGTTTATGCCGAACCCAATTACTTGGGTAGTCGAATATGTAAGAAAGAAGAAAGCTCATATATGGATGGAACTAAAATGAAGTAATTATGATTCGAAAACTGAGATGACTAACTTTAAAATCTTGTTGCTGAAAGTAGGTAAAACTTTAAGTTTTTGTTAAACACATGTAAGGAAGAAAAAGTACGAATGATATGTTTGAAACCGCTAGATGGATTCAAACATAGAAGGAATGAAGGGTATGGATGTTACATTTAAATCCGTGGGACAGATTTAAAACATAAAAAGGATGTAATGAATGCCTTTATAAGTAAGCATGAATGTAAGGAAGTACGAATGTGTACCCCAAAGCATCTATGATAAGTAAGAAAAGTCAGTTTACCTTAAGAGGTCAAACTACAAAGATAGGCAAAATAAGTAACCTTAAGGAATGAAACATGGAATGTGTAATAGCATGTACATAAGAAGTTGTAAAAGGATTATAGACGAATAATCATCTAGTATAATGAATGTTCGAATGAAATATGCTA
Source organism: Helianthus annuus (assembly GCF_002127325.2). NCBI lineage: Eukaryota > Viridiplantae > Streptophyta > Magnoliopsida > Asterales > Asteraceae > Helianthus > Helianthus annuus. The sequence goes on along the minus strand of NC_035441.2, from coordinate 20,064,219 downwards.
ACTACTAAATTGTTGATGATTATGTTAGAACTCTTGATGTGACTATTAAGTCAAACATAAATGTGTGTGTGTGTAAGAGGAAATGAGAAAGGTTTCGGGGACGAAACCTTATTTAAGGGGGGTAGACTTGTAACACCCCAAAACCCGAATGTTTATACTTGTCGTATGTTCCTATATAACTTAGTATGAAATAACTAACTAGGCTAATTAACCTAGTTAAGTGTGTGGTTAAAAGTCTTAAATGACCAAAATAGTGCAATTTATGTTAAGTGACAAAGATGAGGGGCCAAATGGAACAAGATGAAAGTTAAGTTACTAAATAACAAAACTCTCACACACAAACACACATATCGTGTGTTCGAGAATGAGCAGGACGCTCCCATGGAGCCAAGAACCCTAGCTTCATCCTTTTCATCAAATTGGAAGGATAAATGAAGCTCAAATTCAGAACCGAACGCAAATTTGTGATCAACTACACTAGGGGATCATAAGGTATGCCTTAGATTCTAGATTTGATGATTACCCACGAAGTGGGTTATGTTGTAGATCATGAATTGGTATAAAATTGAGCATGAGTATGTGTTAGATTCATAATTTGGAACATGGATTATGCATGGTTTAGGTTAATTTGATGTTTAAGGGTGAAGCCCGTTTGTTATGGTGAAGATGATGACATGGATAAATCATCTATGTCTAAATTCTTGCTTAAAATTGATGTATTTTGATTTGTAAGATGGATTCTTATGAGGGGAATTGAAAGAAATGTGATACTAGTATGTTTGATGTTTATGCATGTATGATTCATGTTGATTAGAAGGAAGAAATTGATGAATTATGTATGAGATTAGAAGGATATGCATGAACTAGTTGTACACTATGCTTACAAGGTAGTACACATATCAAAAGTATGATGAAATTATGAAGAACTTAAGATTAGATCACTTGTAAGTGATTAATAAGTAGTTATGAAGTGGGTTTTAGATGATGTAATGTAAATCGATGATTTACTTATGTTAACAATGTTTGGAATCATACATGTGTGTGAGTGTTTAAAGAAATTGGATGAGAAATGGTGAATTGTTGTTAGATGAAGTGAACAAAATGTGATGATAATATGTATGATGTTTAAATTTTAAATACCACATGTTGATTAGTAGAAGGATTTGATGAACTATGTATGAGTTTAGAAGAGTGTGCATGAATTAATTGTACGTTATGCTTAAAAGATGGTACGCACCCCAATCGTATGATAAAATGTATGTATTGTCGTCCGTATAGTCGATTATGATGTTGCGGGTATATAATGATAGGTCGAAAGTTAAACTAAATGAACCGTTGACTTCTAAAAGTCAACCGTGTATAAGAAGGATGGTTAGACGAGTTGTCATAATTGTAAGATTAAGGTAAGTTATATGGAGCGTGTTTGACGAATGTGTGTTTAATGCGATGACATGATGGTTTACATGAGTTTGAAATGATATGAATTTGGTCACATGTATTATGCTTGCTAGAAGTAACTAATGAAAGTCAAATAGGAATTATGCGATCGATATGATCGTTAACATGTACAATTATGTATGCTAATAAGAATGTGATTTCGATGACATGGAAGTATAGGAATCATGTCGAGACGGAATCAAGCACGGAAGGCTAACGGGTCAAAAGTGGCGAGGAAACGAGTATGAACATGGACGCACGAGGTAAGTGATTTTTTTGTAATCACTTCTTAGTTGTTTATGTAAAGTTATGTGCAATTTAATTAAGTATGATGATCGAGGTCAAGTAGGAAAGAATTGTATGAGACCGATGAAGTATTAAACGGATCTTAGTTTTGATCCGAGCGAGGTATGTGTGATTAAGAACTGTAGCTAAGTAGTAGGATTGGTTACTTATGCAAGGGAGTCCTTTGTTGTTGAGGGTAGAGCAAAGTTGACAAAAACGCCCTTGATGGGTAAAACAAGCAAATGGTCTTAAAAGTTGATTACAAACAAGCTATTTGATTAAATGAATGTTTTGAAAAAGCAAGAAAGCGAGAAGTATGGTTGTCGTAAGCTAAAGACCTTAAAATGCGCAAATACCCTTAACGGGTCAAAATAAGCTCTTGAGCGAAAATGGGTCAAGAGGATGCAAGACATCTGAGAATTTAATCTTGTATGATATACAATGTTGACATTATTAGGTTCATAAGAAGTCTTGGTCAAACAAACAAGTTTTGTGGATGAAGGCATGAACGGGTCGAATAAATCATAAATGAATGATAAGGCGATAGCGTGTAAGTTAAGAATTTCCTTAATCCGGATATGGGATTTTAAGTTCATATGATAGAATGTGAATTTACAAGCATGTAGGAAGAAACGGGAGGTCAAACGGGTAAACGGTTCAAAAGTTACGCGCGTTTTAGTGCGTACGGACGACGAAACGAACCTGCAGAAAACTGCAAAAACTAGAGGGCGTCGCCGACGGGTAGGGGGCCGTCGCCGACGGGCAAGGGAAAATCAGTTTTTGTGCTGACGGGTTAATTACCTGGCTACGGGTTTTTGGGCTACGGGTAAATGCAAGGCCCGTCGCCGACGGCCCTAGGGGCGTCGGCGACGGCCTTCCCAAGTCCCAAAAGCTGAAATCTTGTTATTTAAGTTAATTTATGTACCGTGGGCTTCGGTTTGATATCCGTGGACTATGGTGGACCTTCCAAACATGATTTTGATGGTTCCATAGATGTTTATGGGCTATAAAGCTAAGTCTAAGACCCATGTTAATAATGTATGATTATGTAAGAGGTACGCGTGATCTAGTACGTGTTCGTTAAAGTATGTACGTATGTAGATGTGTATGTATGCATGTATAAAGATATGTACGAGTGTATGCATGTACGTAACGACGTAGGAAGGGTATGTATGTATGTAGAGGTGTATGTACGTATGCATAAAGATATGTATGAGCATATGCGTGGATGTAAAGATGTAGGAGAGGTATGTCCGTATGTAGATGTGTATGTATGCATGAATGTAGAGACGTATGAATGTAGGTATGTATGTAGAAGCGTATTTATGTATATATGAAGATACGTATGATAGTATGTATATATGTGAAGGCGTAGAAATGTACGTATGTATGCAAATGTGTATTTGTGTATGTATGGGAGTACGTGTGATCGTAGGCATGAATGTAGAGACGTATGAATGTAGGTACGTATGTAGAAGCGTATTTATGTATATATGAAGATACGTTTGATAGTATGTATATATGTGAAGGCGTAGAAATGTATGTATGTATGCAAATGTGTATTTGTGTATGTATGGGAGTACGTGTGATCGTAGGCATGAATGTAGAGACGTATGAATGTAGGTACATATGTAGAAGTGTATTTATGAATATATGAAGATACGTATGAGTGTAGGCATGTATGTATTGAGGTATGGATGTATGCAAGAGTATATGTAAGTATGATTTCGGATACGTTAAGTGTTAATGATATTAATCATGTACCTGGAAAACGAAGATTTACGCAGGTACATTATTGAAGACTCACAAGGGAATGGATACGCTAATGATATGCTTAAAGTTAGAGAGAAAGCTGAATGGAAAGTGTACATGTATTGAGTCTTGTTTATGTATTGTATACTAATGTGATGAATGTATGTGGTGAGTGCAGGTTGTACGAATCACGGGTGGTTATCACGAGGAATAGAGCTCGAAGAGCGAGTCACAAGCTAGATTGTACGAGAATAACTGAATATGTATTATTAGTAATCAGGGCTTATGCTTTATTTTTTTGTAAAAGATACATATTAAAACGTACTTTCAAGTAAGTCATGACGTTAATAATGAAAGAAATTTTATGGCACGAGTTCCCGCTGTGACTTTTTGTCAAATACGAATTAGGGTGTAACAAGTTGGTATCAGAGCCCTGGTTTGAGAGAATCAAGTAAAAGGAGGTGAATACTTGAACTCAAACCGGTGTGCTCTCGTGACCAAGAACCCGTACAATCCAAGACTCGATCGAGGCCTAAATGCAAAAGCGAATGTAAGTATGTATTAGATTATGTATTTGAAGGAAACTAATAGTATGTTATGTGCAAGGTAAGCTTAAGAGTTTGAAGAGGGTGATCCGTGAATGCAGAATAGGATGAACGCTAAGGCGGGCGAAGGTGCAAATAGGCAAATTAACCCCAGGTACACAATACTAATATGTATGAGTACCGATGTCAAAAGAAAAAGGAAGGGGTCTCCTTGGGAGAGTAATTATTAAACGAAAGACAATGATGTGGTCTTGGGGAAGTTTTAGAAATATGCACGAAACTGAAACCCATCTCTCGGGCATAAGGCGATGATTACACGAAGGCACGAAACTAGTGTGTGGATTGCGCACCTGGCCAGTACGCAAGAAGCATATGACGTTCGTGAGACCGTGGCAATTATTGCAGGTATGTCCGGTAGAACTGGGTAGCAGGTGGGCGCTATGTTGTAGCGAATGCGAAATAGCAAACCCATTGCGGATTTGGTTATGCTAACGAAGGTTATGATAAGCTATGCGAGCCGACCGGTTCTAGCGAACAAGTCGAGCAAGAATAAGCTACCATCCGTTTTGAACGGGTGACTTTGAATGCTCTAATGAATGCTAGAAGCTTAATCCGTTATACGTATAGAAAGAAGAATTTATGTTAAAAGCGAAAAACCCAATTACTTGGGTAGTCGAATGTGTATGCTTAACTCTCATTGAGAGTGTTTATGCCAAACCCAATTACTTGGGTAGTCGAATGTGTATGCTTAACTCTCATTGAGAGTGTTTATGCCAAACCCAATTACTTGGGTAGTCGAATGTGTATGCTTAATTCTCATTGAGAGTGTTTATGCCGAACCCAATTACTTGGGTAGTCGAATATGTAAGAAAGAAGAAAGCTCATATATGGATGGAACTAAAATGAAGTAATTATGATTCGACAACTGAGATGACTAACTTTAAAATCTTGTTGCTGAAAGTAGGTAAAACTTTAAGTTTTTGTTAAACACATGTAAGGAAGAAAAGGTACGAATGATATGTTTGAAACCGCTAGATGGATTCAAACATAGAAGGAATGAAGGGTATGGATGTTACATTTAAATCCGTGGGACAGATTTAAAACATAAAAAGGATGTAATGAATGCCTTTATAAGTAAGCATGAATGTAAGGAAGTACGAATGTGTACCCCAAAGCATCTATGATAAGTAAGAAAAGTCAGTTTACCTTAAGAGGTCAAACTACAAAGATAGGCAAAATAAGTAACCTTAAGGAATGAAACATGGAATGTGTAATAGCATGTACATAAGAAGTTGTAAAAGGATTATAGACGAATAATCATCTAATGAATGTTCGAATGAAATATGCTAACTGCTAAATTGTTGATGATTATGTTAGAACTCTTGATGTGACTATTAAGTCAAACATAAATGTGTGTGTGTGTAAGAGGAAATGAGAAAGGTTTCGGGGACGAAACCTTATTTAAGGGGGGTAGACTTGTAACACCCCAAAACCCGAATGTTTATACTTGTCGTATGTTCCTATATAACTTAGTATGAAATAACTAACTAGGCTAATTAACCTAGTTAAGTGTGTGGTTAAAAGTCTTAAATGACCAAAATAGTGCAATTTATGTTAAGTGACAAAGATGAGGGGCCAAATGGAACAAGATGAAAGTTAAGTTACTAAATAACAAAACTCTCACACACAAACACACATATCGTGTGTTCGAGAATGAGCAGGACGCTCCCATGGAGCCAAGAACCCTAGCTTCATCCTTTTCATCAAATTGGAAGGATAAATGAAGCTCAAATTCAGAACCGAACGCAAATTTGTGATCAACTACACTAGGGGATCATAAGGTATGCCTTAGATTCTAGATTTGATGATTACCCACGAAGTGGGTTATGTTGTAGATCATGAATTGGTATAAAATTGAGCATGAGTATGTGTTAGATTCATAATTTGGAACATGGATTATGCATGGTTTAGGTTAATTTGATGTTTAAGGGTGAAGCCCGTTTGTTATGGTGAAGATGATGACATGGATAAATCATCTATGTCTAAATTCTTGCTTAAAATTGATGTATTTTGATTTGTAAGATGGATTCTTATGAGGGGAATTGAAAGAAATGTGATACTAGTATGTTTGATGTTTATGCATGTATGATTCATGTTGATTAGAAGGAAGAAATTGATGAATTATGTATGAGATTAGAAGGATATGCATGAACTAGTTGTACACTATGCTTACAAGGTAGTACACATATCAAAAGTATGATGAAATTATGAAGAACTTAAGATTAGATCACTTGTAAGTGATTAATAAGTAGTTATGAAGTGGGTTTTAGATGATGTAATGTAAATCGATGATTTACTTATGTTAACAATGTTTGGAATCATACATGTGTGTGAGTGTTTAAAGAAATTGGATGAGAAATGGTGAATTGTTGTTAGATGAAGTGAACAAAATGTGATGATAATATGTATGATGTTTAAATTTTAAATACCACATGTTGATTAGTAGAAGGATTTGATGAACTATGTATGAGTTTAGAAGAGTGTGCATGAATTAATTGTACGTTATGCTTAAAAGATGGTACGCACCCCAATCGTATGATAAAATGTATGTATTGTCGTCCGTATAGTCGATTATGATGTTGCGGGTATATAATGATAGGTCGAAAGTTAAACTAAATGAACCGTTGACTTCTAAAAGTCAACCGTGTATAAGAAGGATGGTTAGACGAGTTGTCATAATTGTAAGATTAAGGTAAGTTATATGGAGCGTGTTTGACGAATGTGTGTTTAATGCGATGACATGATGGTTTACATGAGTTTGAAATGATATGAATTTGGTCACATGTATTATGCTTGCTAGAAGTAACTAATGAAAGTCAAATAGGAATTATGCGATCGATATGATCGTTAACATGTACAATTATGTATGCTAATAAGAATGTGATTTCGATGACATGGAAGTATAGGAATCATGTCGAGACGGAATCAAGCACGGAAGGCTAACGGGTCAAAAGTGGCGAGGAAACGAGTATGAACATGGACGCACGAGGTAAGTGATTTTTTTGTAATCACTTCTTAGTTGTTTATGTAAAGTTATGTGCAATTTAATTAAGTATGATGATCGAGGTCAAGTAGGAAAGAATTGTATGAGACCGATGAAGTATTAAACGGATCTTAGTTTTGATCCGAGCGAGGTATGTGTGATTAAGAACTGTAGCTAAGTAGTAGGATTGGTTACTTATGCAAGGGAGTCCTTTGTTGTTGAGGGTAGAGCAAAGTTGACAAAAACGCCCTTGATGGGTAAAACAAGCAAATGGTCTTAAAAGTTGATTACAAACAAGCTATTTGATTAAATGAATGTTTTGAAAAAGCAAGAAAGCGAGAAGTATGGTTGTCGTAAGCTAAAGACCTTAAAATGCGCAAATACCCTTAACGGGTCAAAATAAGCTCTTGAGCGAAAATGGGTCAAGAGGATGCAAGACATCTGAGAATTTAATCTTGTATGATATACAATGTTGACATTATTAGGTTCATAAGAAGTCTTGGTCAAACAAACAAGTTTTGTGGATGAAGGCATGAACGGGTCGAATAAATCATAAATGAATGATAAGGCGATAGCGTGTAAGTTAAGAATTTCCTTAATCCGGATATGGGATTTTAAGTTCATATGATAGAATGTGAATTTACAAGCATGTAGGAAGAAACGGGAGGTCAAACGGGTAAACGGTTCAAAAGTTACGCGCGTTTTAGTGCGTACGGACGACGAAACGAACCTGCAGAAAACTGCAAAAACTAGAGGGCGTCGCCGACGGGTAGGGGGCCGTCGCCGACGGGCAAGGGAAAATCAGTTTTTGTGCTGACGGGTTAATTACCTGGCTACGGGTTTTTGGGCTACGGGTAAATGCAAGGCCCGTCGCCGACGGCCCTAGGGGCGTCGGCGACGGCCTTCCCAAGTCCCAAAAGCTGAAATCTTGTTATTTAAGTTAATTTATGTACCGTGGGCTTCGGTTTGATATCCGTGGACTATGGTGGACCTTCCAAACATGATTTTGATGGTTCCATAGATGTTTATGGGCTATAAAGCTAAGTCTAAGACCCATGTTAATAATGTATGATTATGTAAGAGGTACGCGTGATCTAGTACGTGTTCGTTAAAGTATGTACGTATGTAGATGTGTATGTATGCATGTATAAAGATATGTACGAGTGTATGCATGTACGTAACGACGTAGGAAGGGTATGTATGTATGTAGAGGTGTATGTACGTATGCATAAAGATATGTATGAGCATATGCGTGGATGTAAAGATGTAGGAGAGGTATGTCCGTATGTAGATGTGTATGTATGCATGAATGTAGAGACGTATGAATGTAGGTATGTATGTAGAAGCGTATTTATGTATATATGAAGATACGTATGATAGTATGTATATATGTGAAGGCGTAGAAATGTACGTATGTATGCAAATGTGTATTTGTGTATGTATGGGAGTACGTGTGATCGTAGGCATGAATGTAGAGACGTATGAATGTAGGTACGTATGTAGAAGCGTATTTATGTATATATGAAGATACGTTTGATAGTATGTATATATGTGAAGGCGTAGAAATGTATGTATGTATGCAAATGTGTATTTGTGTATGTATGGGAGTACGTGTGATCGTAGGCATGAATGTAGAGACGTATGAATGTAGGTACATATGTAGAAGTGTATTTATGAATATATGAAGATACGTATGAGTGTAGGCATGTATGTATTGAGGTATGGATGTATGCAAGAGTATATGTAAGTATGATTTCGGATACGTTAAGTGTTAATGATATTAATCATGTACCTGGAAAACGAAGATTTACGCAGGTACATTATTGAAGACTCACAAGGGAATGGATACGCTAATGATATGCTTAAAGTTAGAGAGAAAGCTGAATGGAAAGTGTACATGTATTGAGTCTTGTTTATGTATTGTATACTAATGTGATGAATGTATGTGGTGAGTGCAGGTTGTACGAATCACGGGTGGTTATCACGAGGAATAGAGCTCGAAGAGCGAGTCACAAGCTAGATTGTACGAGAATAACTGAATATGTATTATTAGTAATCAGGGCTTATGCTTTATTTTTTTGTAAAAGATACATATTAAAACGTACTTTCAAGTAAGTCATGACGTTAATAATGAAAGAAATTTTATGGCACGAGTTCCCGCTGTGACTTTTTGTCAAATACGAATTAGGGTGTAACAAGTTGGTATCAGAGCCCTGGTTTGAGAGAATCAAGTAAAAGGAGGTGAATACTTGAACTCAAACCGGTGTGCTCTCGTGACCAAGAACCCGTACAATCCAAGACTCGATCGAGGCCTAAATGCAAAAGCGAATGTAAGTATGTATTAGATTATGTATTTGAAGGAAACTAATAGTATGTTATGTGCAAGGTAAGCTTAAGAGTTTGAAGAGGGTGATCCGTGAATGCAGAATAGGATGAACGCTAAGGCGGGCGAAGGTGCAAATAGGCAAATTAACCCCAGGTACACAATACTAATATGTATGAGTACCGATGTCAAAAGAAAAAGGAAGGGGTCTCCTTGGGAGAGTAATTATTAAACGAAAGACAATGATGTGGTCTTGGGGAAGTTTTAGAAATATGCACGAAACTGAAACCCATCTCTCGGGCATAAGGCGATGATTACACGAAGGCACGAAACTAGTGTGTGGATTGCGCACCTGGCCAGTACGCAAGAAGCATATGACGTTCGTGAGACCGTGGCAATTATTGCAGGTATGTCCGGTAGAACTGGGTAGCAGGTGGGCGCTATGTTGTAGCGAATGCGAAATAGCAAACCCATTGCGGATTTGGTTATGCTAACGAAGGTTATGATAAGCTATGCGAGCCGACCGGTTCTAGCGAACAAGTCGAGCAAGAATAAGCTACCATCCGTTTTGAACGGGTGACTTTGAATGCTCTAATGAATGCTAGAAGCTTAATCCGTTATACGTATAGAAAGAAGAATTTATGTTAAAAGCGAAAAACCCAATTACTTGGGTAGTCGAATGTGTATGCTTAACTCTCATTGAGAGTGTTTATGCCAAACCCAATTACTTGGGTAGTCGAATGTGTATGCTTAACTCTCATTGAGAGTGTTTATGCCAAACCCAATTACTTGGGTAGTCGAATGTGTATGCTTAATTCTCATTGAGAGTGTTTATGCCGAACCCAATTACTTGGGTAGTCGAATATGTAAGAAAGAAGAAAGCTCATATATGGATGGAACTAAAATGAAGTAATTATGATTCGACAACTGAGATGACTAACTTTAAAATCTTGTTGCTGAAAGTAGGTAAAACTTTAAGTTTTTGTTAAACACATGTAAGGAAGAAAAGGTACGAATGATATGTTTGAAACCGCTAGATGGATTCAAACATAGAAGGAATGAAGGGTATGGATGTTACATTTAAATCCGTGGGACAGATTTAAAACATAAAAAGGATGTAATGAATGCCTTTATAAGTAAGCATGAATGTAAGGAAGTACGAATGTGTACCCCAAAGCATCTATGATAAGTAAGAAAAGTCAGTTTACCTTAAGAGGTCAAACTACAAAGATAGGCAAAATAAGTAACCTTAAGGAATGAAACATGGAATGTGTAATAGCATGTACATAAGAAGTTGTAAAAGGATTATAGACGAATAATCATCTAATGAATGTTCGAATGAAATATGCTAACTGCTAAATTGTTGATGATTATGTTAGAACTCTTGATGTGACTATTAAGTCAAACATAAATGTGTGTGTGTGTAAGAGGAAATGAGAAAGGTTTCGGGGACGAAACCTTATTTAAGGGGGGTAGACTTGTAACACCCCAAAACCCGAATGTTTATACTTGTCGTATGTTCCTATATAACTTAGTATGAAATAACTAACTAGGCTAATTAACCTAGTTAAGTGTGTAGTTAAAAGTCTTAAATGACCAAAATAGTGCAATTTATGTTAAGTGACAAAGATGAGGGGCCAAATGGAACAAGATGAAAGTTAAGTTACTAAATAACAAAACTCTCACACACAAACACACATATCGTGTGTTCGAGAATGAGCAGGACGCTCCCATGGAGCCAAGAACCCTAGCTTCATCCTTTTCATCAAATTGGAAGGATAAATGAAGCTCAAATTCAGAACCGAACGCAAATTTGTGATCAACTACACTAGGGGATCATAAGGTATGCCTTAGATTCTAGATTTGATGATTACCCACGAAGTGGGTTATGTTGTAGATCATGAATTGGTATAAAATTGAGCATGAGTATGTGTTAGATTCATAATTTGGAACATGGATTATGCATGGTTTAGGTTAATTTGATGTTTAAGGGTGAAGCCCGTTTGTTATGGTGAAGATGATGACATGGATAAATCATCTATGTCTAAATTCTTGCTTAAAATTGATGTATTTTGATTTGTAAGATGGATTCTTATGAGGGGAATTGAAAGAAATGTGATACTAGTATGTTTGATGTTTATGCATGTATGATTCATGTTGATTAGAAGGAAGAAATTGATGAATTATGTATGAGATTAGAAGGATATGCATGAACTAGTTGTACACTATGCTTACAAGGTAGTACACATATCAAAAGTATGATGAAATTATGAAGAACTTAAGATTAGATCACTTGTAAGTGATTAATAAGTAGTTATGAAGTGGGTTTTAGATGATGTAATGTAAATCGATGATTTACTTATGTTAACAATGTTTGGAATCATACATGTGTGTGAGTGTTTAAAGAAATTGGATGAGAAATGGTGAATTGTTGTTAGATGAAGTGAACAAAATGTGATGATAATATGTATGATGTTTAAATTTTAAATACCACATGTTGATTAGTAGAAGGATTTGATGAACTATGTATGAGTTTAGAAGAGTGTGCATGAATTAATTGTACGTTATGCTTAAAAGATGGTACGCACCCCAATCGTATGATAAAATGTATGTATTGTCGTCCGTATAGTCGATTATGATGTTGCGGGTATATAATGATAGGTCGAAAGTTAAACTAAATGAACCGTTGACTTCTAAAAGTCAACCGTGTATAAGAAGGATGGTTAGACGAGTTGTCATAATTGTAAGATTAAGGTAAGTTATATGGAGCGTGTTTGACGAATGTGTGTTTAATGCGATGACATGATGGTTTACATGAGTTTGAAATGATATGAATTTGGTCACATGTATTATGCTTGCTAGAAGTAACTAATGAAAGTCAAATAGGAATTATGCGATCGATATGATCGTTAACATGTACAATTATGTATGCTAATAAGAATGTGATTTCGATGACATGGAAGTATAGGAATCATGTCGAGACGGAATCAAGCACGGAAGGCTAACGGGTCAAAAGTGGCGAGGAAACGAGTATGAACATGGACGCACGAGGTAAGTGATTTTTTTGTAATCACTTCTTAGTTGTTTATGTAAAGTTATGTGCAATTTAATTAAGTATGATGATCGAGGTCAAGTAGGAAAGAATTGTATGAGACCGATGAAGTATTAAACGGATCTTAGTTTTGATCCGAGCGAGGTATGTGTGATTAAGAACTGTAGCTAAGTAGTAGGATTGGTTACTTATGCAAGGGAGTCCTTTGTTGTTGAGGGTAGAGCAAAGTTGACAAAAACGCCCTTGATGGGTAAAACAAGCAAATGGTCTTAAAAGTTGATTACAAACAAGCTATTTGATTAAATGAATGTTTTGAAAAAGCAAGAAAGCGAGAAGTATGGTTGTCGTAAGCTAAAGACCTTAAAATGCGCAAATACCCTTAACGGGTCAAAATAAGCTCTTGAGCGAAAATGGGTCAAGAGGATGCAAGACATCTGAGAATTTAATCTTGTATGATATACAATGTTGACATTATTAGGTTCATAAGAAGTCTTGGTCAAACAAACAAGTTTTGTGGATGAAGGCATGAACGGGTCGAATAAATCATAAATGAATGATAAGGCGATAGCGTGTAAGTTAAGAATTTCCTTAATCCGGATATGGGATTTTAAGTTCATATGATAGAATGTGAATTTACAAGCATGTAGGAAGAAACGGGAGGTCAAACGGGTAAACGGTTCAAAAGTTACGCGCGTTTTAGTGCGTACGGACGACGAAACGAACCTGCAGAAAACTGCAAAAACTAGAGGGCGTCGCCGACGGGTAGGGGGCCGTCGCCGACGGGCAAGGGAAAATCAGTTTTTGTGCTGACGGGTTAATTACCTGGCTACGGGTTTTTGGGCTACGGGTAAATGCAAGGCCCGTCGCCGACGGCCCTAGGGGCGTCGGCGACGGCCTTCCCAAGTCCCAAAAGCTGAAATCTTGTTATTTAAGTTAATTTATGTACCGTGGGCTTCGGTTTGATATCCGTGGACTATGGTGGACCTTCCAAACATGATTTTGATGGTTCCATAGATGTTTATGGGCTATAAAGCTAAGTCTAAGACCCATGTTAATAATGTATGATTATGTAAGAGGTACGCGTGATCTAGTACGTGTTCGTTAAAGTATGTACGTATGTAGATGTGTATGTATGCATGTATAAAGATATGTACGAGTGTATGCATGTACGTAACGATGTAGGAAGGGTATGTATGTATGTAGAGGTGTATGTACGTATGCATAAAGATATGTATGAGCATATGCGTGGATGTAAAGATGTAGGAGAGGTATGTCCGTATGTAGATGTGTATGTATGCATGAATGTAGAGACGTATGAATGTAGGTATGTATGTAGAAGCGTATTTATGTATATATGAAGATACGTATGATAGTATGTATATATGTGAAGGCGTAGAAATGTACGTATGTATGCAAATGTGTATTTGTGTATGTATGGGAGTACGTGTGATCGTAGGCATGAATGTAGAGACGTATGAATGTAGGTACGTATGTAGAAGCGTATTTATGTATATATGAAGATACGTTTGATAGTATGTATATATGTGAAGGCGTAGAAATGTATGTATGTATGCAAATGTGTATTTGTGTATGTATGGGAGTACGTGTGATCGTAGGCATGAATGTAGAGACGTATGAATGTAGGTACATATGTAGAAGTGTATTTATGAATATATGAAGATACGTATGAGTGTAGGCATGTATGTATTGAGGTATGGATGTATGCAAGAGTATATGTAAGTATGATTTCGGATACGTTAAGTGTTAATGATATTAATCATGTACCTGGAAAACGAAGATTTACGCAGGTACATTATTGAAGACTCACAAGGGAATGGATACGCTAATGATATGCTTAAAGTTAGAGAGAAAGCTGAATGGAAAGTGTACATGTATTGAGTCTTGTTTATGTATTGTATACTAATGTGATGAATGTATGTGGTGAGTGCAGGTTGTACGAATCACGGGTGGTTATCACGAGGAATAGAGCTCGAAGAGCGAGTCACAAGCTAGATTGTACGGGAATAACTGAATATGTATTATTAGTAATCAGGGCTTATGCTTTATTTTTTTGTAAAAGATACATATTAAAACGTACTTTCAAGTAAGTCATGACGTTAATAATGAAAGAAATTTTATGGCACGAGTTCCCGCTGTGACTTTTTGTCAAATACGAATTAGGGTGTAACAAGTTGGTATCAGAGCCCTGGTTTGAGAGAATCAAGTAAAAGGAGGTGAATACTTGAACTCAAACCGGTGTGCTCTCGTGACCAAGAACCCGTACAATCCAAGACTCGATCGAGGCCTAAATGCAAAAGCGAATGTAAGTATGTATTAGATTATGTATTTGAAGGAAACTAATAGTATGTTATGTGCAAGGTAAGCTTAAGAGTTTGAAGAGGGTGATCCGTGAATGCAGAATAGGATGAACGCTAAGGCGGGCGAAGGTGCAAATAGGCAAATTAACCCCAGGTACACAATACTAATATGTATGAGTACCGATGTCAAAAGAAAAAGGAAGGGGTCTCCTTGGGAGAGTAATTATTAAACGAAAGACAATGATGTGGTCTTGGGGAAGTTTTAGAAATATGCACGAAACTGAAACCCATCTCTCGGGCATAAGGCGATGATTACACGAAGGCACGAAACTAGTGTGTGGATTGCGCACCTGGCCAGTACGCAAGAAGCATATGACGTTCGTGAGACCGTGGCAATTATTGCAGGTATGTCCGGTAGAACTGGGTAGCAGGTGGGCGCTATGTTGTAGCGAATGCGAAATAGCAAACCCATTGCGGATTTGGTTATGCTAACGAAGGTTATGATAAGCTATGCGAGCCGACCGGTTCTAGCGAACAAGTCGAGCAAGAATAAGCTACCATCCGTTTTGAACGGGTGACTTTGAATGCTCTAATGAATGCTAGAAGCTTAATCCGTTATACGTATAGAAAGAAGAATTTATGTTAAAAGCGAAAAACCCAATTACTTGGGTAGTCGAATGTGTATGCTTAACTCTCATTGAGAGTGTTTATGCCAAACCCAATTACTTGGGTAGTCGAATGTGTATGCTTAACTCTCATTGAGAGTGTTTATGCCAAACCCAATTACTTGGGTAGTCGAATGTGTATGCTTAACTCTCATTGAGAGTGTTTATGCCGAACCCAATTACTTGGGTAGTCGAATATGTAAGAAAGAAGAAAGCTCATATATGGATGGAACTAAAATGAAGTAATTATGATTCGACAACTGAGATGACTAACTTTAAAATCTTGTTGCTGAAAGTAGGTAAAACTTTAAGTTTTTGTTAAACACATGTAAGGAAGAAAAGGTACGAATGATATGTTTGAAACCGCTAGATGGATTCAAACATAGAAGGAATGAAGGGTATGGATGTTACATTTAAATCCGTGGGACAGATTTAAAACATAAAAAGGATGTAATGAATGCCTTTATAAGTAAGCATGAATGTAAGGAAGTACGAATGTGTACCCCAAAGCATCTATGATAAGTAAGAAAAGTCAGTTTACCTTAAGAGGTCAAACTACAAAGATAGGCAAAATAAGTAACCTTAAGGAATGAAACATGGAATGTGTAATAGCATGTACATAAGAAGTTGTAAAAGGATTATAGACGAATAATCATCTAGTATAATGAATGTTCGAATGAAATATGCTAACTGCTAAATTGTTGATGATTATGTTAGAACTCTTGATGTGACTATTAAGTCAAACATAAATGTGTGTGTGTGTAAGAGGAAATGAGAAAGGTTTCGGGGACGAAACCTTATTTAAGGGGGGTAGACTTGTAACACCCCAAAACCCGAATGTTTATACTTGTCGTATGTTCCTATATAACTTAGTATGAAATAACTAACTAGGCTAATTAACCTAGTTAAGTGTGTGGTTAAAAGTCTTAAATGACCAAAATAGTGCAATTTATGTTAAGTGACAAAGATGAGGGGCCAAATGGAACAAGATGAAAGTTAAGTTACTAAATAACAAAACTCTCACACACAAACACACATATCGTGTGTTCGAGAATGAGCAGGACGCTCCCATGGAGCCAAGAACCCTAGCTTCATCCTTTTCATCAAATTGGAAGGATAAATGAAGCTCAAATTCAGAACCGAACGCAAATTTGTGATCAACTACACTAGGGGATCATAAGGTATGCCTTAGATTCTAGATTTGATGATTACCCACGAAGTGGGTTATGTTGTAGATCATGAATTGGTATAAAATTGAGCATGAGTATGTGTTAGATTCATAATTTGGAACATGGATTATGCATGGTTTAGGTTAATTTGATGTTTAAGGGTGAAGCCCGTTTGTTATGGTGAAGATGATGACATGGATAAATCATCTATGTCTAAATTCTTGCTTAAAATTGATGTATTTTGATTTGTAAGATGGATTCTTATGAGGGGAATTGAAAGAAATGTGATACTAGTATGTTTGATGTTTATGCATGTATGATTCATGTTGATTAGAAGGAAGAAATTGATGAATTATGTATGAGATTAGAAGGATATGCATGAACTAGTTGTACACTATGCTTACAAGGTAGTACACATATCAAAAGTATGATGAAATTATGAAGAACTTAAGATTAGATCACTTGTAAGTGATTAATAAGTAGTTATGAAGTGGGTTTTAGATGATGTAATGTAAATCGATGATTTACTTATGTTAACAATGTTTGGAATCATACATGTGTGTGAGTGTTTAAAGAAATTGGATGAGAAATGGTGAATTGTTGTTAGATGAAGTGAACAAAATGTGATGATAATATGTATGATGTTTAAATTTTAAATACCACATGTTGATTAGTAGAAGGATTTGATGAACTATGTATGAGTTTAGAAGAGTGTGCATGAATTAATTGTACGTTATGCTTAAAAGATGGTACGCACCCCAATCGTATGATAAAATGTACGTATTGTCGTCCGAATAGTCGATTATGATGTTGCGGGTATATAATGATAGGTCGAAAGTTAAACTAAATGAACCGTTGACTTCTAAAAGTCAACCGTGTATAAGAAGGATGGTTAGACGAGTTGTCATAATTGTAAGATTAAGGTAAGTTATATGGAGCGTGTTTGACGAATGTGTGTTTAATGCGATGACATGATGGTTTACATGAGTTTGAAATGATATGAATTTGGTCACATGTATTATGCTTGCTAGAAGTAACTAATGAAAGTCAAATAGGAATTATGCGATCGATATGATCGTTAACATGTACAATTATGTATGCTAATAAGAATGTGATTTCGATGACATGGAAGTATAGGAATCATGTCGAGACGGAATCAAGCACGGAAGGCTAACGGGTCAAAAGTGGCGAGGAAACGAGTATGAACATGGACGCACGAGGTAAGTGATTTTTTTGTAATCACTTCTTAGTTGTTTATGTAAAGTTATGTGCAATTTAATTAAGTATGATGATCGAGGTCAAGTAGGAAAGAATTGTATGAGACCGATGAAGTATTAAACGGATCTTAGTTTTGATCCGAGCGAGGTATGTGTGATTAAGAACTGTAGCTAAGTAGTAGGATTGGTTACTTATGCAAGGGAGTCCTTTGTTGTTGAGGGTAGAGCAAAGTTGACAAAACGCCCTTGATGGGTAAAACAAGAAAATGGTCCTAAAAGTTGATTACAAACAAGCTATTTGATTAAATGAATGTTTTGAAAAAGCAAGAAAGCGAGAAGTATGGTTGTCGTAAGCTAAAGACCTTAAAATGCGCAAATACCCTTAACGGGTCAAAATAAGCTCTTGAGCGAAAATGGGTCAAGAGGATGCAAGACATCTGAGAATTTAATCTTGTATGATATACAATGTTGACATTATTAGGTTCATAAGAAGTCTTGGTCAAACAAACAAGTTTTGTGGATGAAGGCATGAACGGGTCGAATAAATCATAAAGATAGCGTGTAAGTTAAGAATTTCCTTAATCCGGATATGGGATTTTAAGTTCATATGATAGAATGTGAATTTACAAGCATGTAGGAAGAAACGGGAGGTCAAACGGGTAAACGGTTCAAAAGTTACGCGTGTTTTAGTGCGTACGGACGACGAAACGAACCTGCAGAAAACTGCAAAAACTAGAGGGCGTCGCCGACGGGTAGGGGGCCGTCGCCGACGGGCAAGGGAAAATCAGTTTTTGTGCTGACGGGTTAATTACCTGGCTACGGGTTTTTGGGCTACGGGTAAATACAAGGCCCGTCGCCGACGGCCCTAGGGGCGTCGGCGACGGCCTTCCCAAGTCCCAAAAGCTGAAATCTTGTTATTTAAGTTAATTTATGTACCGTGGGCTTCGGTTTGATATCCGTGGACTATGGTGGACCTTCCAAACATGATTTTGATGGTTCCTTAGATGTTTATGGGCTATAAAGCTAAGTCTAAGACCCATGTTAATAATGTATGATTATGTAAGAGGTACGCGTGATCTAGTACGTGTTCGTTAAAGTATGTACGTATGTAGATGTGTATGTATGCATGTATAAAGATATGTACGAGTGTATGCATGTACGTAACGATGTAGGAAGGGTATGTATGTATGTAGAGGTGTATGTACGTATGCATAAAGATATGTATGAGCATATGCGTGGATGTAAAGATGTAGGAGAGGTATGTCCGTATGTAGATGTGTATGTATGCATGAATGTAGAGACGTATGAATGTAGGTATGTATGTAGAAGCGTATTTATGTATATATGAAGATATGTATGATAGTATGTATATATGTGAAGGCGTAGAAATGTACGTATGTATGCAAATGTGTATTTGTGTATGTATGGGAGTACGTGTGATCGTAGGCATGAATGTAGAGACGTATGAATGTAGGTACGTATGTAGAAGCGTATTTATGTATATATGAAGATACGTATGATAGTATGTATATATGTGAAGGCGTAGAAATGTATGTATGTATGCAAATGTGTATTTGTGTATGTATGGGAGTACGTGTGATCGTAGGCATGAATGTAGAGACGTATGAATGTAGGTACATATGTAGAAGTGTATTTATGAATATATGAAGATACGTATGAGTGTAGGCATGTATGTATTGAGGTATGGATGTATGCAAGAGTATATGTAAGTATGATTTCGGATACGTTAAGTGTTAATGATATTAATCATGTACCTGGAAAACGAAGATTTACGCAGGTACATTATTGAAGACTCACAAGGGAATGGATACGCTAATGATATGCTTAAAGTTAGAGAGAAAGCTGAATGGAAAGTGTACATGTATTGAGTCTTGTTTATGTATTGTATACTAATGTGATGAATGTATGTGGTGAGTGCAGGTTGTACGAATCACGGGTGGTTATCACGAGGAATAGAGCTCGAAGAGCGAGTCACAAGCTAGATTGTACGGGAATAACTGAATATGTATTATTAGTAATCAGGGCTTATGCTTTATTTTTTTGTAAAAGATACATATTAAAACGTACTTTCAAGTAAGTCATGACGTTAATAATGAAAGAAATTTTATGGCACGAGTTTCCGCTGCGACTTTTTGTCAAATACGAATTAGGGTGTAACATAAGGGATCCTGATCCCTTCACAGGCTTAAAGGTATTCACCTTTCTCACGAATTGGGTTTAAACACCCCGCCTGGAGCGCAAGTTATCCAGGGATAGTTCAAGGTGGCGGGACCAGTTCATGTAAAAGTGGCTGACAATTTCATTACTGTTGGCTATACCCTGGATCCTCAAGGTATATGAGTATTGATCACCCTCTCTCACGAAAGGGTATTTTCATACTCTCTAAGGTTTAAAGGTTTTCACCTTTCTAAGTCTTGGGGTTTATACACTCCCGCCTATAACGCACGAAAATTTGGGATTTTCCCCAGAATACTTAAGGGTTTATCCCCAGAAGATTATGGATCTTTCTCCAGGAAACTAAGGGTTTATCCCCAGAATATTAGGGTTTATCCCTAGTGAAACTAAACTTATTGACAAGTTCCAAAGATATTGTTTTGGTCAAAAATCAAACAAAGATAATGCAACCAAATCTTTTTTGTGAGGTGTGATGCTTGAATCAATGAACAATGCTAAGGATAACAATCAAATGTAATGAAGAAATGACACAAGGATTTATACGAGGAAAAAGCCCTTGATCAAGAGTTGATCTCCGGCATAAAAAACCTCAGGTGACGGAAACTACCGATCACCAACTAAGATTAAACAATAAAAGATTACAACTCGGGATGATAACAAGCTTGTTACAAGGATCACTAGTGTGTAATGTACAAAAATATGTGTGAAATCGCCAAGTAATGTTCGAGAGCCAACTGAGAGCAGTTACGAGTGTGTGTGTATGCCGAATATAGCAAAAAGTGTTCTAATCAAGCTTGTTATCCCCATTTTAAATTAGAAATAACTACATTAACAAACAATCCGACAATTACGCGAGCTCCCCACGATCTCCATAACATT
This sequence comes from Helianthus annuus, assembly GCF_002127325.2. Taxonomy (NCBI): domain Eukaryota; kingdom Viridiplantae; phylum Streptophyta; class Magnoliopsida; order Asterales; family Asteraceae; genus Helianthus; species Helianthus annuus. Next base: position 20,043,338 of record NC_035441.2, on the reverse strand, counting down.
CATGAGAGTTTAGCACGTGTGGAATATTAAGGGAATATGCTCCAGGAACTTCGGTAAGACTTGGTCCTTGCTTTAGCTCCTGCAAAACAACTTCATATTCGAAATAGACAACCGTTTGTGTGAGGATGACAATAATGATCCTAAATCCTGATCCTGGAATGCTCCCTGAGGATTACTAATCAAACAGAATTAAGGATCCTTAGTACCGGCAACACTTGAGGATCCATGATCCTTAGGATTATAAAATCCTCCCCTAACAATTGCCCCCAAAATGTAAGGAGTGAAATGTAAATTGCCGAGTTGTATTTTCTTCATCCTATCCATAACAAACTAACGGATATATAGCCTTTAGGATAGAACTATCCGTTAGAGATCCTACGTCACCTGAAATGACATCCCTGCAAAATCATGTTTATAAATTCAAGTTAGAGATAAGGGTTGAGGAGCATTTAAATTCGTGCGTTACATCCTTTAAATCCTCATCCGAAGATCAAACAGGTACTTCTTCCTCTCCTTTTCTCTTTTCATTCCTACTCTGTTCCTTGTTTTCTCGTGACCACAATGAAGCTACGATCATCCCCTGCTAAGGATCATCATAAAGAAGATTCGTTGAAAAGCCAGGGGATCATCAAGGACTCCCCGAAGGAACGATGCTGCTTTACCGATCCCGAAATCGATAGAATTCGCCATTGCTTTCGGGCGGACTCTGTTTTCAAACGTTTTAATCCCACCTGATTAAGCGACTTTGTTTCGGAGACCTAGGTTACCTTTCCAGTCACCCCCTTTATGAGAGGATACTCCTATCCTTTTCCTGCCTTTACCCAGTCTTTCTTCTCTCTTACTGGCATCTCCTATGTCCAGGCAATGCCTATGATTTGGAGGGTTCTGCACACCTTCGAAAGGATCATAGAGCAGGAGGGCATAGAAGTACGGATGTCCGAATTTACTGAATTGTACAAGCTTGTGAACCATGGTTCACACCGATTTTTTATTTAAACATAAGCCTGGCGAACCTCATCCAATTCTGAAAACTACCAAAAATGAAACCAACTGGAAGAAGCGATTCTTCATTGTCAGGAGGGATTCTATCCCAGATGGGAAGGACCTTCCTAGAGAATGGGCCACCCATGGTAGGATAAATGCGGATTACGAGAAGCATGAGATCACGGAGGAAGTATCCTCAGGCTCTGTCACGATGTCAAGTAAGTATCCATGTTTATATGTAGTTAAGTATTTTAAATAAAACAGAACAAGAATACTTATCTGCTATATGGAATTGACAGGCGCTGGAAAATCCTCAAAGTCTGCCTCTCGCTTCAGTGTTAGTGATCTCAGCAACGTTGGTCCCCGATCCGCAAAAAAGAAAGCTGCTGCTAGCCCGAGCACAATAATCCCCAAGCCTGTGACCTCCAAAGGGGGAAAGAAAAGAAAGGCCACTGAAGCTGAAGATCTTGACGGGTTGTCCCTCATCCGCCATCAATTCGAGGAGTATTTCTCTTAGGTGAGGAACCTGGATCCTGACTGAGTATCCTACCCACTTAAGGATCACAAGATCTGAACTTTACTTTGTCTTTTGCAGAAATTTGCCGAGATCCAGATGTTGTATGACGCATATGTTGAAGAAGTTGAACAGAAACATCTGGAGTTCCAGAGAACTTTCCTAGCCAAGGATCAAACTATATCCTCTCTCGAAAAGGACCTCAACCAAGCAAAGAAGCAGGTGGTTGCAACTCAGATAAATGCGGATTACGAGAAGCATGAGATCACGGAGGATGCTAAAGTCTCTGCTGCCATCACTATGTACAAGATAAAACTGCAAATGGCCTAAGAAGCTGAGGATCCAGACTTCGACAAGAGCACTTGGGACAAAGAGGGCTGGAAGGCAAAATTGGCGGAGCTGGAGGATGAAGAGGAGGCTACTGAGGTCCTGGCAATCGAGGTAAGTGGCAGCAGGAAGGATCAAGCTGGAGGTGATGCTGGTGGAGATGCGGCCAAGGTGTGAGCTGTTGAAATGGACGATGATGGATATATTTAGACGCGGCCGGAGCCCATTTTTTAGAATTTGGTAGTCTTTTTTGGTTATGATGTTTTGAAACAATATCGGGTTGTACTTGAACAATAGTTTTTAGGTTTATGGATCATGGATCCTTGGACAATAAGTAGGATAATAGGTGGTGGATGGATCCTCTGTTTGGGGGATGAAGCCACTTGTTATCCTGCCGACTTTTATTTCCTGCACTCTTATGACCTGTTAAAAACAATGGACACCCTTTGCCAACCCAAGTGGACGGGCCACGTATTGCTGGTAGAAGCTTGGGTTGGCAATTTTGACAACCTTTAAGGGGTTTAACTTTGTGAATAAATAAAACTTTAACTTTTTGGGTATTTTTTGTGTTGTTATCCTTGTGAATTCTTTACTTTCCAACTGTTGTTATACATTTGAATTTATTAAGTAAAGAAGAAAAATAGAACAAATTATGTTTAAAAAGTTTTAGGATATGATCAACGATCAAATATCCTATAGTCGATAAATTCTGAAAAGTTATGCAACTCAAGGATCATTAGTTCTGTTGTCAAAGGATAAGGGTCACTTGTATAGATAAAATCAAAATGAACAAGGATCATACCTGAGAATCCAAGTTAGGATCCTAACTCCTTAACAATTATAATCAGGATAATCAAAAGACAAACCTTAGTAGAAGGTAAGGATCAAGGATCCTTGCTTGTTTAGCTTCAAAAACCTGAAATAGGATATAACTTGGGACTAAGCCAATATAACTTGGGACTAAGCCAATATAAGAGAAAAGTTAATAACTGGGGACAAGCCCAACATTTCTAGGGACAAGCCCAATATACTGGGGCAAGCCCAAAGGATAACTAGGGACAAGCCCAAGGATAACTGGGGGCAAGCCCAAAGGATAACTGGCGACAAGCCCAAAGGATAACTGGGGACAAGCCCAAGGATAACTGGGGACAAGCCCAAAGGATCTTGTGTAAACTGGA